>NC_136064.1:132363455-132967205 GCF_964261635.1 Lissotriton helveticus
ACACTTTAAATCCTTTGACGAGGATCCATTGGAGGGCAAGTCTAGTGCCATTAGCTGCGGTAATTCCAGCTCCAATAGCGTATATTAAAGTTGCTGCAGTTAAAAAGCTCGTAGTTGGATCTTGGGATTGAGCTGGCAGTCTGCTGCGAGGTTACCTAGCGCCTGTCCCAGCCCCTGCCTCTCGGCGCTCCCCTGATGCTCTTGACTGATTCAGATTCAGATTCAATGATCTTTATTCGGTTAAAAAACAAGTAACCAAGAAAGAGACAAACATCAAAACAAATTGCAATAATTACAGCTTTTGAAGTAGGTTCAATACAGAGGACCAACAAAATAAATGTTTTAAAACGGAGTGAAAAACTATGAATTAATCAGTTTTCTGTTATCATATGTTTCCGTAATTTAAAAACACTCTTTAAAAATGTTAAAACCACAGATACAGATAAAACCGTGTCCATTCTCTGGAGCTCTAAGAAAGCTGGGCGGCATCTGGTAAAATTCATTTCTTTTAAAAAAGGGATTATGATTTCTCTACGTAAGGCAGTATAAAATCTGCAAAAGAACAGGATATGGATATCTGACTGTTGTGAGGTGACATCGCATGGGCAGAGAGGTAAAGTACGTGTCCATAGGTTCATTTTTGGAAGTGACACCAATCTAAAAAATATACAAAATCTAAATCGTGTTAAAAGAAAACGATCATAGTTTGTCATAGGCAGGGATAGATATGGCTGTACGGACTTAAGCTCGCATAAGGTTAGGAGATGTGACTGTACTGAATTTTTTAGAGATTCAGCTCTCCTCCTCTTAGCTTCTAGATGAGCCAAGCAGAGGACCTTCAGTGAGCGCCTTGAGATGCTATCCAGTGTTGATGGATCTAAATAGTAAGAATAGCACCCAATCTCCGTCAAGAAGCTTTTAACGTAAGCAAGCCATTGCGATCTCTCCACATGATCCAAATTGAGGGTGTCCTGTAGTAAAGCCCGATTCATAACACATTCATTTGTAGTCCATACCCTGTGCCACAACAAAATGGGTTGGATTTTGATAATATCAGTTATGTGCGTTAGGGCAAGTTCAGCGTGACAATTAAAAGTGGCCACACACTGTGGGACAGCAAGGACTTCCCTCAAGAATTTGTTTTCCACAACCTGGATTGGATCAACGTTTGAATAGCCCCACAGCCCTGAACCGTACATAGCCACCGATACACATGTTGCTTTATAAATAGTTATCATTTCTTTTATCGGCTTCCTGCCCAGTTTTCTTACAAAATTCTTTAAAGCCATGATAGTTTTCATAAATAAAAGAGTTCTTGCCTTAATTGCACTTGTCCAAGAACCAGACTCGTGAAATAAAATACCTAAATATGAAAAAGTTGGGGTATTGTCTAGAGGAACATTATTTAAAATTATACGTTTCATCGGCTTGCATGATTTGGAACCACAGTTCATTGTAAAAGTTTTGCTACAGTTAACTAGCAGGTCTAGGTTAAGCATAAAATTCTCGAAGCTTACTACTAGTTTTTGCAGCGCCCGGGGAGTGCGTGCCATAAGCACAGCATCATCCGCATACATTAGTGCGGGGATTGCCCTCCTCCCCACTCTGGGCATGTCCCCGCACTCGTGCAGCAGGTGGTGCTCGAGCCCATTAATATAGAGCAAGAAAAGAAAAGGTGCTAAAACGCATCCTTGGCGCACTCCGCGGCCCACACTAAATTGTCTGGAGCATTCGCCCCCCCTGCCGTAGCGGACAGATGCTGTGGCTCCACTGTACAATTCCCTCAGGAAAGAAATGATGATCGTATCCACACCCAAAGTTTTCATAACTGCCCATAGTTTAGTGTGCGACACACAGTCGAACGCTGATGAAAGGTCCACAAAGGTAAAATACAAGCGTTCCGACTTGATCCTTATATATTTGTGCTGTAACAACATCAGATTTAAGCCTTGTTCTATTGTGCCAATCCCTTTTTGAAAACCAAATTGGAGGTCACTCATAATTTCATTTTCCTCCGCCCAGGTTTGGAGTCTTGCCAGCACTATTCGACCCAAAATTTTAATTGAGGAATCGAGAAGGGAGATGGGCCTGTAACAGGCACAGCTGTTCCTATCGCCCTTCTTATAGATGGGAACGATGACTGAAGTGAACCAAGACTCTTTTAGGCCCCTTGATAGGGCCGCATTAAAAAGTTGTACCAACAGAGGGCCCCAAATTTCAGGGTTTTCTTTAAAAATATCCGCGGGGATCCCGTCAGGACCTGCTGCCTTCCCTCCTTTAGTAGCTCTTAAGGCAAGCATTACCTCGTCAAGTGAAACAACCAGGTTTATGCCTGGTTCCAAGGCCCAACTGGTAGATGAATTGCTACTATGAATATCAACCTGTGCTTTATAAAGATTGGAGAAATGATCCACCCAATTGTCTTCAGTAATGGCGATCTCCAAGCGTGCCTTATGGGTTTCGTAAGGAAGAGGAGTGTTGATTACTTTCCAAAAGGCAGCAGGGTTTTTTGACTTTGAAGCCTCACAGAGTGAGTCAATGGCCTCCTTATTTAATGCAGATTTCCTTGCTGAAAGGGCCTGATTATATGCCATCCTGCATGCTCTAATTTCACCCACGTCCCTGGGGCTTCTATGCACTGCATATTTTAGATTTTTCAGAGCCCTGGTGCATGCATTATCGAACCAGCTCCTAGGGCCCTTACCTCTACGCTTCGACTCCACCCTTAAACTATTTTTTATGTTTTCGGCTATTATGCCAAAGTGGTCAATTATTTGTTCGCCACTCGAGTTATGCCCCAGACAGATCAAGAAGCTAGTAGAGCACGCCTCCCACAGTTCTTTGAAAAAAGTCGAGGGGATTACTTTACTCCAGCTAAGTGAATAGCCATTTTGTCTCCCTAGAACCACATCAACCGTTGCCTCAACAGGTGGCGCGGCCGTAGATGGGTCCGGGAGAAAATCTACAATCTTAAGGCATTGGGGAAGGTGATCACTTATAGGCAGTGGAATGTTAGTAACCGTCACGACTCTATGTCCTAGATTACTGGAGGCAATGATAAAATCAATAATAGTCAAACCTCTACCAACAAATGTCGGGACTCTTGACTGAGTGTCCTGGAGGTCCAAAACGTTTACTTTGAAAACATTAGAGTGTTCAAAGCAGGCCCATCGCCTGAATACTTCAGCTAGGAATAATGGAATAGGACTCCAGTTCTATTTTGTTGGTTTTCAGGACTGGGGCTATGATTAGGAGGGACGGCCTGGAGCATTTGCATTGTGCCGCAAAAGGTGAAATTCTTGGACCGGCACAAGACGAACCAAAACAAAAGCATTTGCCAAGCATGTTTTCATTAATCAAGAATGAAGGTTGGAGGTTTGAAGACGATCCAATACCGTCTTAGTTCCAACCATAAATGATGCCGACTAGCGATCCGCCAGCGTTATTCCTATGACCCGCCGAGCAGCTTCCGGGATCCCAAAGTTTTTGGGTTACAGGGGGAGTATGGTTGCAAAGCTAAAACTTAAAGGAATTCAATGAAGGGCACCACCAGGAGTGGAGCCTGCACCTTAATTTGACTCAACACGGGAAACCTCACCCAGCCCGGACATGGCCGTTTTTAGTTGGTGGAGCGATTTGTCTGGGTAATTCCAATAATGAACGAGACTCCACCATGCTAACTAGTTACGCGAACACCAGCGTTCGGCGTCCAACTTCTCAGAGGGACAAGTGGCATTCAGCCACACAAGATCGAGCAATAACAGGTCTGTGATGCCCTTAGATGTGCCCACTGTATTTCCAGCTGCCGATCCCACTGCGTAACCTCTGGAAAGGCTTCGGTAAATAGTTCCACAACAAACTGCCTCACATCTTGACCTTCCTTGCTTTCCTCAATTCCTAAAATCCTCAGGTTATTTCTTCTAGCCCTGTTTTCCAAATCAGTCAGCTTCCATAGCATGTCCTCCCGCTGATCTTTAATCACACTCGCCAGTCCCTTCTGGGCCACCACTGTATCTTCCAGAATAGAAATGCGCTCCTCAGCCTCAACAATCCTGGCAGCGATGTCTGAGCAAGTTTTCGTGACTCGCGACGTGGGTGTACACCGATTGATGGGGCACTCGCGGTCCATTTAGGGATGGACTGCTTGGCCAGCCTCGGCTGTTGTTTCAAGCAAAGAGCTTCCATCCCGCATGGACTGTTTGACTTGAGTGAGGGCCTGACGCCTGGCGGTAGGCCCTTCACCTTACCCAGCAGAATGAAGGCCGAGCAGCCCCAGCAGCTCGTGCCCCTCAGTGGTCAGACTTGAGCGAAAGAGGTCATGTGGTGCCAGGCCCTCGGATGCTGCTGCCCAGCAGTTCCATAGGCCCTGTGCACCGCGCTGTCACCCGTCTCGGCCCAGCACATTTCCACAGCAGCTCGGAATGACCGTTCCGAGGGGTTCCGCCCCGCCATGTCCAGGCACCCCTCGATCTAGCTCAGGCTGCGCCTTGGCCTGCCTCTCCCTCACAGGGAAGACAGTTGGGCCTGCCTGTACCCATGTGACTGCACCTCTCTACACCCCTCCAGTGAGCCCTTCTGCCCAGGTGGGTGGGCTCCTTCGATGGGCATGCTCCCCCACCCCGCCAGCAGGTGCGTCTACCTGGTTGATCCTGCCGGTACCATATGCTTGTCTGAAAGATTGCACATGTAAGTACACACGGCCGGTACAGTGAAACTGCAAATGGCTCATTAAATAATTTATGGTTCCTTTGATTGCTCCATCTGTTACTTGGATAACTGTGGTAATTCAGGAGCTAATACATGCCGACGAGTGCTGACCTCCCAGGATGCGTGCATTTATCAGACCAAGACCAACCCGGGCTCGCCCGGCCGCTTTAGTGACTCTAGATAAACTCGGGCCGATCGAACGTCCCCGTGACGGCGACGATACATTTGAATGTCTGTCCTGTCAACTTTTGATGGTACTTTCTATGCCTACCGTGGTGACCACGGGTAACAGGGAATCAGGGTTCGATTCCTGAGAGGGAGCCTGAGCAACGACTACCACATCCAAAGAAGGCAGCAAGCATGCAAATTACCCACTCCCGACTCGGGGAGGTAGTGACAAAAAATAACAATACAGAACTCTTTCTAGGCCTTGTAATTGGAATGAGTACACTTTAAATCCTTTGACGAGGATCCATTGGAGGGCAAGTCTAGTGCCATTAGCTGCGGTAATTCCAGCTCCAATAGCGTATATTAAAGTTGCTGCAGTTAAAAAGCTCGTAGTTGGATCTTGGGATTGAGCTGGCAGTCTGCTGCGAGGTTACCTAGCGCCTGTCCCAGCCCCTGCCTCTCGGCGCTCCCCTGATGCTCTTGACTGATTCAGATTCAGATTCAATGATCTTTATTCGGTTAAAAAACAAGTAACCAAGAAAGAGACAAACATCAAAACAAATTGCAATAATTACAGCTTTTGAAGTAGGTTCAATACAGAGGACCAACAAAATAAATGTTTTAAAACGGAGTGAAAAACTATGAATTAATCAGTTTTCTGTTATCATATGTTTCCGTAATTTAAAAACACTCTTTAAAAATGTTAAAACCACAGATACAGATAAAACCGTGTCCATTCTCTGGAGCTCTAAGAAAGCTGGGCGGCATCTGGTAAAATTCATTTCTTTTAAAAAAGGGATTATGATTTCTCTACGTAAGGCAGTATAAAATCTGCAAAAGAACAGGATATGGATATCTGACTGTTGTGAGGTGACATCGCATGGGCAGAGAGGTAAAGTACGTGTCCATAGGTTCATTTTTGGAAGTGACACCAATCTAAAAAATATACAAAATCTAAATCGTGTTAAAAGAAAACGATCATAGTTTGTCATAGGCAGGGATAGATATGGCTGTACGGACTTAAGCTCGCATAAGGTTAGGAGATGTGACTGTACTGAATTTTTTAGAGATTCAGCTCTCCTCCTCTTAGCTTCTAGATGAGCCAAGCAGAGGACCTTCAGTGAGCGCCTTGAGATGCTATCCAGTGTTGATGGATCTAAATAGTAAGAATAGCACCCAATCTCCGTCAAGAAGCTTTTAACGTAAGCAAGCCATTGCGATCTCTCCACATGATCCAAATTGAGGGTGTCCTGTAGTAAAGCCCGATTCATAACACATTCATTTGTAGTCCATACCCTGTGCCACAACAAAATGGGTTGGATTTTGATAATATCAGTTATGTGCGTTAGGGCAAGTTCAGCGTGACAATTAAAAGTGGCCACACACTGTGGGACAGCAAGGACTTCCCTCAAGAATTTGTTTTCCACAACCTGGATTGGATCAACGTTTGAATAGCCCCACAGCCCTGAACCGTACATAGCCACCGATACACATGTTGCTTTATAAATAGTTATCATTTCTTTTATCGGCTTCCTGCCCAGTTTTCTTACAAAATTCTTTAAAGCCATGATAGTTTTCATAAATAAAAGAGTTCTTGCCTTAATTGCACTTGTCCAAGAACCAGACTCGTGAAATAAAATACCTAAATATGAAAAAGTTGGGGTATTGTCTAGAGGAACATTATTTAAAATTATACGTTTCATCGGCTTGCATGATTTGGAACCATAGTTCATTGTAAAAGTTTTGCTACAGTTAACTAGCAGGTCTAGGTTAAGCATAAAATTCTCGAAGCTTACTACTAGTTTTTGCAGCGCCCGGGGAGTGCGTGCCATAAGCACAGCATCATCCGCATACATTAGTGCGGGGATTGCCCTCCTCCCCACTCTGGGCATGTCCCCGCACTCGTGCAGCAGGTGGTGCTCGAGCCCATTAATATAGAGCAAGAAAAGAAAAGGTGCTAAAACGCATCCTTGGCGCACTCCGCGGCCCACACTAAATTGTCTGGAGCATTCGCCCCCCCTGCCGTAGCGGACAGATGCTGTGGCTCCACTGTACAATTCCCTCAGGAAAGAAATGATGATCGTATCCACACCCAAAGTTTTCATAACTGCCCATAGTTTAGTGTGCGACACACAGTCGAACGCTGATGAAAGGTCCACAAAGGTAAAATACAAGCGTTCCGACTTGATCCTTATATATTTGTGCTGTAACAACATCAGATTTAAGCCTTGTTCTATTGTGCCAATCCCTTTTTGAAAACCAAATTGGAGGTCACTCATAATTTCATTTTCCTCCGCCCAGGTTTGGAGTCTTGCCAGCACTATTCGACCCAAAATTTTAATTGAGGAATCGAGAAGGGAGATGGGCCTGTAACAGGCACAGCTGTTCCTATCGCCCTTCTTATAGATGGGAACGATGACTGAAGTGAACCAAGACTCTTTTAGGCCCCTTGATAGGGCCGCATTAAAAAGTTGTACCAACAGAGGGCCCCAAATTTCAGGGTTTTCTTTAAAAATATCCGCGGGGATCCCGTCAGGACCTGCTGCCTTCCCTCCTTTAGTAGCTCTTAAGGCAAGCATTACCTCGTCAAGTGAAACAACCAGGTTTATGCCTGGTTCCAAGGCCCAACTGGTAGATGAATTGCTACTATGAATATCAACCTGTGCTTTATAAAGATTGGAGAAATGATCCACCCAATTGTCTTCAGTAATGGCGATCTCCAAGCGTGCCTTATGGGTTTCGTAAGGAAGAGGAGTGTTGATTACTTTCCAAAAGGCAGCAGGGTTTTTTGACTTTGAAGCCTCACAGAGTGAGTCAATGGCCTCCTTATTTAATGCAGATTTCCTTGCTGAAAGGGCCTGATTATATGCCATCCTGCATGCTCTAATTTCACCCACGTCCCTGGGGCTTCTATGCACTGCATATTTTAGATTTTTCAGAGCCCTGGTGCATGCATTATCGAACCAGCTCCTAGGGCCCTTACCTCTACGCTTCGACTCCACCCTTAAACTATTTTTTATGTTTTCGGCTATTATGCCAAAGTGGTCAATTATTTGTTCGCCACTCGAGTTATGCCCCAGACAGATCAAGAAGCTAGTAGAGCACGCCTCCCACAGTTCTTTGAAAAAAGTCGAGGGGATTACTTTACTCCAGCTAAGTGAATAGCCATTTTGTCTCCCTAGAACCACATCAACCGTTGCCTCAACAGGTGGCGCGGCCGTAGATGGGTCCGGGAGAAAATCTACAATCTTAAGGCATTGGGGAAGGTGATCACTTATAGGCAGTGGAATGTTAGTAACCGTCACGACTCTATGTCCTAGATTACTGGAGGCAATGATAAAATCAATAATAGTCAAACCTCTACCAACAAATGTCGGGACTCTTGACTGAGTGTCCTGGAGGTCCAAAACGTTTACTTTGAAAACATTAGAGTGTTCAAAGCAGGCCCATCGCCTGAATACTTCAGCTAGGAATAATGGAATAGGACTCCAGTTCTATTTTGTTGGTTTTCAGGACTGGGGCTATGATTAGGAGGGACGGCCTGGAGCATTTGCATTGTGCCGCAAAAGGTGAAATTCTTGGACCGGCACAAGACGAACCAAAACAAAAGCATTTGCCAAGCATGTTTTCATTAATCAAGAATGAAGGTTGGAGGTTTGAAGACGATCCAATACCGTCTTAGTTCCAACCATAAATGATGCCGACTAGCGATCCGCCAGCGTTATTCCTATGACCCACCGAGCAGCTTCCGGGATCCCAAAGTTTTTGGGTTACAGGGGGAGTATGGTTGCAAAGCTAAAACTTAAAGGAATTCAATGAAGGGCACCACCAGGAGTGGAGCCTGCACCTTAATTTGACTCAACACGGGAAACCTCACCCAGCCCGGACATGGCCGTTTTTAGTTGGTGGAGCGATTTGTCTGGGTAATTCCAATAATGAACGAGACTCCACCATGCTAACTAGTTACGCGAACACCAGCGTTCGCCGTCCAACTTCTCAGAGGGACAAGTGGCATTCAGCCACACAAGATCGAGCAATAACAGGTCTGTGATGCCCTTAGATGTGCCCACTGTATTTCCAGCTGCCGATCCCACTGCGTAACCTCTGGAAAGGCTTCGGTAAATAGTTCCACAACAAACTGCCTCACATCTTGACCTTCCTTGCTTTCCTCAATTCCTAAAATCCTCAGGTTATTTCTTCTAGCCCTGTTTTCCAAATCAGTCAGCTTCCATAGCATGTCCTCCCGCTGATCTTTAATCACACTCGCCAGTCCCTTCTGGGCCACCACTGTATCTTCCAGAATAGAAATGCGCTCCTCAGCCTCAACAATCCTGGCAGCGATGTCTGATTAAGTTTTCGCGACTCGCGACGTGGGTGTACACCGATTGATTGGGCACTCGCGGTCCATTTAGGGATGGACTGCTTGGCCAGCCTCGGCTGTTGTTTCAAGCAAAGAGCTTCCATCCCGCATGGACTGTCTGACTTGAGTGAGGGCCTGACGCCTGGCGGTAGGCCCTTCACCTTACCCAGCAGAATGAAGGCCGAGCAGCCCCAGCAGCTCGTGCCCCTCAGTGGTCAGACTTGAGCGAAAGAGGTCATGTGGTGCCAGGCCCTCGGATGCTGCTGCCCAGCAGTTCCATAGGCCCTGTGCACCGCGCTGTCACCCGTCTCGGCCCAGCACATTTCCACAGCAGCTCGGAATGACCGTTCCGAGGGGTTCAGCCCCGCCATGTCCAGGCACCCCTCGATCTAGCTCAGGCTGCGCCTTGGCCTGCCTCTCCCTCACAGGGAAGACAGTTGGGCCTGCCTGTACCCATGTGACTGCACCTCTCTACACCCCTCCAGTGAGCCCTTCTGCCCAGGTGGGTGGGCTCCTTCGATGGGCATGCTCCCCCACCCCGCCAGCAGGTGCGTCTACCTGGTTGATCCTGCCGGTAACATATGCTTGTCTGAAAGATTGCACATGTAAGTACACACGGCCGGTACAGTGAAACTGCAAATGGCTCATTAAATAATTTATGGTTCCTTTGATTGCTCCATCTGTTACTTGGATAACTGTGGTAATTCAGGAGCTAATACATGCCGACGAGTGCTGACCTCCCGGGATGCGTGCATTTATCAGACCAAGACCAACCCGGGCTCGCCCGGCCGCTTTAGTGACTCTAGATAAACTCGGGCCGATCGAACGTCCCCGTGACGGCGACGATACATTTGAATGTCTGTCCTGTCAACTTTTGATGGTACTTTCTATGCCTACCGTGGTGACCACGGGTAACAGGGAATCAGGGTTCGATTCCTGAGAGGGAGCCTGAGCAACGACTACCGCATCCAAAGAAGGCAGCAAGCATGCAAATTACCCACTCCCGACTCGGGGAGGTAGTGACAAAAAATAACAATACAGGACTCTTTCTAGGCCTTGTAATTGGAATGAGTACACTTTAAATCCTTTGACGAGGATCCATTGGAGGGCAAGTCTAGTGCCATTAGCTGCGGTAATTCCAGCTCCAATAGCGTATATTAAAGTTGCTGCAGTTAAAAAGCTCGTAGTTGGATCTTGGGATTGAGCTGGCAGTCTGCTGCGAGGTTACCTAGCGCCTGTCCCAGCCCCTGCCTCTCGGCGCTCCCCTGATGCTCTTGACTGAGTGTCCTGGAGGTCCAAAACGTTTACTTTGAAAACATTAGAGTGTTCAAAGCAGGCCCATCGCCTGAATACTTCAGCTAGGAATAATGGAATAGGACTCCAGTTCTATTTTGTTGGTTTTCAGGACTGGGGCTATGATTAGGAGGGACGGCCTGGAGCATTTGCATTGTGCCGCAAAAGGTGAAATTCTTGGACCGGCACAAGACGAACCAAAACAAAAGCATTTGCCAAGCATGTTTTCATTAATCAAGAATGAAGGTTGGAGGTTTGAAGACGATCCGATACCGTCTTAGTTCCAACCATAAATGATGCCGACTAGCGATCCGCCAGCGTTATTCCTATGACCCGCCGAGCAGCTTCCGGGATCCCAAAGTTTTTGGGTTACGGGGGGAGTATGGTTGCAAAGCTAAAACTTAAAGGAATTCAATGAAGGGCACCACCAGGAGTGGAGCCTGCACCCTAATTTGACTCAACACGGGAAACCTCACCCAGCCCGGACATGGCCGTTTTTAGTTGGTGGAGCGATTTGTCTGGGTAATTCCAATAATGAACGAGACTCCACCATGCTAACTAGTTACGCGAACACCAGCGTTCGGCGTCCAACTTCTCAGAGGGACAAGTGGCATTCAGCCACACAAGATCGAGCAATAACAGGTCTGTGATGCCCTTAGATGTGCCCACTGTATTTCCAGCTGCCGATCCCACTGCGTAACCTCTGGAAAGGCTTTGGTAAATAGTTCCACAACAAACTGCCTCACATCTTGACCTTCCTTGCTTTCCTCAATTCCTAAAATCCTCAGGTTATTTCTTCTAGCCCTGTTTTCCAAATCAGTCAGCTTCCATAGCATGTCCTCCCGCTGATCTTTAATCACACTCGCCAGTCCCTTCTGGGCCACCACCGTATCTTCCAGAATAGAAATGCGCTCCTCAGCCTCAACAATCCTGGCAGCGATGTCTGAGCAAGTTTTCGCGACTCTTGCATTCTGCGACAGGCCCCCTGCGTACGGGCACTCTCCTGTCGCGTCTCCTCACGATGGGACATAATAGTTTGATAAATTATGGATAAAGTCATTTCCTCCGAGGAATTGTCTACATTCCTTGCTACTCAATGCTGCCCGCCAGCAGATTTTTAGGCTTAATAACCTTACGACCTGTGCTAGCATCACCAAATTCAACCAAATTCAACCTCGTCTTTAGATGCCTCACTCAGACGCCAGTCACCAGACTCACTGTCATAGTCCGACCATTCTAACTCTGCCCCATCATCCACCGAGGAGACAGAGTGATCCGACAAAGAGTAAAACTTCTCCTTGGCTTCAGTTCCCTCAGACTCCTTTGAATCAGCCATGACTTCTGTTGAAGGGTCTAGCAGACCAGCCTGGAGTTTATCATTTGCTTCATGTTGGGGTGGAGTTTGGGAGTTTGATTGAACTACTGTTCCCAGAATGCATTGATTGGGAGTAACAGAACCAGCATAGCTCCCATTGCTCATTGTTAGTGGCAGGGGTGTCCCAGGCACCCCCAACTGTGCATTTCCACCACTTTCAGGGACCGCTGAAGTAACAGCTCCGGAACAGTTCACTTGCCTTTTTACTTAACCGTGGGAGCTGACTTTGACGTGCCGACAGACACCGTGACCTCCTTCGCACCCCCGCTGACAGCCAACAGCTCCTTTCCCTAAGAATCACCGGAACCGGCGATGCGTGTAGCACCACGGGTCTTCACTGCTGCCAGCGCAGTCTTAGAGGCTGTCTTCGTGGCCATATCGGCAGTAGTAACAGAGCAGAATGTGAGGTCGATCCACCCAAGGGAGCAGGAGACGAAGCGCACCCAGACCCGGAGCAGCTTGGCGGTAAGTCTTGCTTGCACCTGATTGAGTCTATGGATCATGGCCATGCACATAGAGTAATGAGGCATCTGAGGCAGTAGCTGGCCAAAAGTCGAGTCAGCCTATGTGCAATATTATAGCAAATTGAAAAAATGGACCATCCCCATAGGCCAAATGAGGTGGGGTCTGGGTAGAAAAACAATAGGGGAGTAATTCACCATGAGTGTACTAACACCAGCCTACTTAGCCGAGCACACAGCCGCTATCTTGCCCCTCTCGCTCACTACTCTCTGCCTTGCACAATGTTTCCTATCGGAAATTGAGTTTTTAACTCTTATTTTTTAATTTCTCAAAAATGACTGTACGGATACAAGCTCTACCTTTCTGCCAAATTTGGGTTAATACCGTTCAGCAGTTTGGGCTGTAGCTCGTTGCATAATTTCCTATCAAAATTAACATCGGAAAACATGTTTTGTGACCCCCCTTTTTTCACAGCCCCTGCTTGATGAATCACCCCCAAACTTTCAGGATAGAAGCTAACGTGGATAGACCTTTTTTGGGAGAATTTCATGAAGATTCGTCAAATGACTCCAAAGTTATTAGCAAATCAAATCAAAAACTGCTTTTCCTTTGGAAACTAAGTTGTGACTATAACTACCTACCGGCAATAGTTATAGGTTTTTTAAATGCTAATTTCTAACTATGAAGTCCTGAAAAATATGTTTTTTTCAGTGAATATATATATATATATATAGGCCAAGGTGTAGTGAAGAATGAGTGGGTGTATAAGTGTCTGAATGGATGATATAGTAGGTGTGTGACTGACTGTATAAGTGAGTGATTAAATGTGTCTTACTGAATGCATGGGTTAGTGACTGATATGGACATTCACACAGTTTAGTTATTCAGTTGGGGTGTAAGCGGTTGCATGGGTTGGTGAGTAGCTAAGTGAGGGTCTTATGAGTAATTGATTGGCTGTCCGAGTATCTGTATGGGCGCCTGAATGTCTGTGTGGATGGGTGGGGGATGTGTGATTCAGTGCATAGATAAGCGAGTAGGTGATTCACTGGGTTTATGGGTTGAAGAGTGCATCTGTGAAGGGCTGTATGGGTGGGTGAGTGTGTGTATGGGTGTATTGGTGAGTGAATGGATGCCTCAGTAGTACATGTATGAGCAGCTGCATATGTGAATGGCAGTATATGTGAGGGTTTGAGTATATAAATGACAATATGCAGAGGTGTTACTGTTTGGGACCAAAGACAACTTTTGGTCACCCCGGTGGTGGCCAGAAGAAATGGGGCCTCCACCTACCCCAGTAACTAAGGTAAAACATTTGTGGATCCTGATGGACGACTCCCTTTCCTTCAGGCCTCAAATCAATGCCTTATCCTCTGCTACGCATTTTGTGTTTAAAACTATCAGGAATGTCTTGCCATTCCTTCCGGTAGAACATAAAAAGACAGTAGTGACCGGACTGGGCGATGTCTCGGTTAGACTATTGCAACGCGCTCCTTCTAAATGCTCAGCAGGGTCTCCTAGACAAACTTCAGATCCTGCAGAATGCAGCAGCTCGCCGGATCACAGGCACGTCTAGGTTCGCCTCAGTCTCCCATTACCTAGTTAAACTACACTGGCTGCCAGTGCGGAAAAGAATCCTGTTCAAATCACTCTGTGGGATCTTTAAAGCACTGCACGGCATTGGCCCCCACTGCCTGTTTCCTCTCTTCCAGTAGTATAAACCAGCCCGAGCGCTACGATCAGCCGAGCAGGGGCTGGTTGTCGTCCCTAGAATTAGGAAAGTTCGCTGGGGAGGCAGAAGTCTATCCCTAGGCGCCGCCAAGGCCTGGAACGCGCTGCCGGCCAATCTAAGACAGATCCCCGACCTACTCAAGTTCAGGAAGGCTCTCAAAACGTGGCTTTTCTCTCGCTAATGCCCCTGCTCACCCCCACTAGCGATCAGCCAGTGCCAGGACACCTCCGGGTAACAGTGCGCTCTAGAAGTGTCAAAAATAAATAAATAAATAAGTGTGAGAGGGAGTGATTGTGAGACTGGCTGTATGGATGAGTGTGTGCTTGTATTAGTTATTGTATAAGAGTGTAAGTATGTGTTAGTGTCTGTTTGACTAAGTGAGGTGGAGTGTGGTTGATTCCTTGCATGACTGACTAGGTTTGAGAATAACTCTATGTATGAGTGGCATTGTGTGCGTGTCTGTATAGATATGTGAGTGCATATGATAGTGCCATATTGATGGTTGACTAAATGTATGAGTGACTGTATGGGTGAATGAGTATATTAGAGTGTATACCTCTGAATTAATGAGTGGGTATGTACTAACTGGCATTGGTTTGTCTATGGTTTTGAAAATAGTAGTTTTTATTTTAGAGTGGGTTAATCAAAGGATATCAGATTATCAGGTGGATTATTTCATCAGTGATGTCATTTGAGATGTCATCAGTGATGTCATCAGTGCTTTCACTGACCATATCATGAATGATGTAATACGTGACAACATCAGCAGGACATTGCGGGGGCTCAAGTTATAGTTAGCTGAACTAAATATAACAGCAGAATTTCTCTGGTTTTGTACAAGTGAAGTATCCAACTAACTATAACGTCCCTGAAACCTGTGGCTTTTTCAGTGAATTTTCTAAGGTTTTTCAAATGCTAATTTCTAACTATAACGTCCCTGAAACCTGTGTTTTTCTAACAATGCCTACAAAGGTAGGACATGTGCAGAAAGATGAAGACTTGCTCAGAAAGAAGCCAGAGAAATACAAAAAGAGCTACCAGAAGTCCAGAAAGATGAAGAAAGGTACAGAAAGAAGCAAGAAATGTCCACAAAGAAAATACAGAGGAGCAGACAGAGGCCTTAATGCAAAGTCATCCTCAGACCCCAAGTTCTTGCTGACTGGTACTGGTGGTAACTGACTCCTACTAACCAGGCCTTGAGCCAGTGCTATGCTGAAAGAAACTTAGAATATAGTGACAACACCTACATACACTAGGGTACACTATGGGTTGGGGTACCTATGTGATTGGCATGACTTCTCCTGTATGGCCTTAGTACATAATATGGTAGGGGGATTAAAACTACCTCTAAATGAGAGGTGCAGAAGGAGGCAGGAGAAGTGTGGAAAGAAGCAACAGAGGTGCAAAAAGTGGCAAGAGAGGTGGAGAAAAGGTCAGAGAAGTGCACAAAGAGACAAGAGAATTGCTGACAGAAGCAACAAGGGCAGCAAGAGGCAAGTGAGAACAAAACAGGAGGAAAGGTACAGAAAGAGGGAAGATGAGTGCGGAAAGAGACAACAGGAGGACAGAAAGAATCAAATGAGGTGCAGAAAGAGGCAACATGCATGTAGAAATAGGGGAGAGAGGTGCAGAAAAAGGCAAGAAAAAAAGCATGGAAAGTGCAGAAAGAACCAGGCAAGATAAGTTCACATAGAGGCAGGAGAATTCCTGAAAGAAGCAACAGAGGTATAGAAAGAAGCAAGAAAAGTGCAGAAGGAGACAAGTGAGATGCATAAACAGGCAGGAAGTGTACAGAAAGAGGGAAGACAAGTGCGGAAAGAGACAACAGGGGTGCACATAGAAGCAAATGTGGTGCAGAAAGAGGCAACATATGTGCAGAAATTATGAAGAGAGGTGCGGAAAAAAGCAAGAAAAGTGCAGAAAGACACAAAAGAGGCACATAAAGAGACAACAGGTGTGTAGAAAGAAGCAAGACAGGTGCAGAACGAAGCATGGGAAGTGCAGAATGAAGCAAAAGGGGTGCAAAAAGAGGCAGAAAGAGACAAGTGAGAATTAAAAACAGGCAGGAAAGTTAGAGAAAGAGGAAAGATACGTACATAAAGAGACAACAGAGGTGCAGAAAGAAGCAAATGAGGTGCAGAAAAAGGCAAGAAAAGCGGAGAACTATGCAAAAGAGGTACATAAAGAGACAACAGGGATGCAGAAAGAAGCAAGACAGGTGCATAAAAAGCATGGAAAGTACAGAATGAAGCAGCAGGGGTGCAGAAAGAGGTAAGAGAAGTGTAGAAAGGAGCAAGTTAGGTGCGGAAAGAGCCAAGAGAGCTGCAAAAATAGGCAAGAGAGGTGCAGAAACAGGCAAGAGAAGTACACAAATAGGCAAGAGAATTGCTGAAAGAAGAAACAGAGGTTTAGAAAGAATCAAGAAAAGTGCAGAAAGAGGCAAGTGAGATGAAAAAACAGGTAGGAAAGGTACAGAAAGAGGGAAGATGAGTGCAGATAGAGACAACAGAGGTACTGAAAGAAGCAAATGAGGTGCAAAAAAAGTCAACAGACGAGCTGAAAGAGGCAAGAGAGGTGTAGAAAAAGCAAGAAAAGTGCAGAAAGATGCAGACGATGTACATAAAGAAATAACAAGGGTGCAGAAAGAAGCAAGACAGGTGCAGAAAGAAGTATGGAAAGTACAGAATGAGGCAACAGGGGTGCAGGAAGAGGCAAGAGAAGTGTGGAAAGGAGCAAAAGAGGTGCATGAAGAGCCAACAGAGATGCAAAAAGAGGCAAGAGAGGTACATAAAAAGGCAGGAAAGGTACAGAAAGAGGGAAGACGAGTGTAGAAAGAAATAACAGGGGTGCAGAAAGAAGCAAATGAGGTGCAGAAAGAGGCAACATATATGTTGAAATAGGGAAGAGATGTGCAGAAAAAGGCTATAAAAGTGCATAAAGAGTCTAAAGAGGTACATAAAGACACAACAGTTTTGCAGATAGAAGCAAGACAGGTGCAGAAAGAAGCATGGAAAGTGCAGAATGAAGCAAGTGGGGTGCAAAAAGAGGCAAGAGAGGTGTAGAAATAGGCAAGAGAAGTGCAGAACGAGGAAAGAGAACTACTGAAAAAGGCAAAAGAGGTACATAAAGAGACAACAGGGGTATAGAAAGAAGCAAGACAGGTGCAGAAAGAAGCATGGGAAGTGCAGAATGAAGCAAAAGGGGTGCAAAAAGAGGAAGAATGAGGCAAGTGAGTTTCAAAAACGGGCAGGAAAATTACAGAAAGAGGAAAGACCAGTGCAAAAAGAGACAACAGAGGTGCGGAAAGAAGCAAATGAGGTGCGGAAAGAGGCAACAGACATGCAGAAAGAGGTAAGAGAGGTGCAGAAAAAGGCAAAAAAGCAGAAAAAGACGCATCAGAGGTACATAAAGGGGCAAGAGAGATGTTGAAAGAAGCAAGAAAAGTGCAGAAAGAGGCAAGTGAGATGAAAGAAACAGGCATGAAAGGTACAGAAAAAGGGAAGACAAGTGCAAAAAGAGACTACAGGTGATAAGCAAAAAGCAAACAACGTGAATCAAGAGGCAACATCCATGTAGAAATAGGGAAGAGAGGTGCAGAAAAAGGCAAGAAAAGTACAGAAAGAGGCAAAAGACGTGCACAGATGCAACAGGTTTGTAGGAGGAAGCAAGACAGGTGCAGAAAGGAGCATTAAATGTGTAGAATGAAGCAAAAGGTGGGTAAAAAGAGGCAAGAGAGATGCACAAAAAGTCAAGAGAATTGCTGAAAGAAGCAACAGAGTTATAGAAAGAAGCAAGAAAAGTGAAGCAAGTGAGAACAAAAACAGGCAGGAAAGGTACAGAAAGAAGAAAGGCAAGTGTATAAAGAGACAACAGAGGTACAGAAAGAAGCAAATGAGGTGCAGAAAGAGGCAACGGACATGCAGAAACAGGTAAGAGGGGTTCAAAAAAGGCAAGAAAAGCACACAAAGACGAGAAAGAGGTATATAAATAGACAACAGTGGTGCAGAAATAAGCAAGACAGGTGCAGAAATAAGCATGGAAAGTGCAGAAGGAAGCAACAAGGGTGCAGAAGTAGGCAAGAGAAGTATAGAAACAGGCAAGAGAAGTGCACAAAGAGGAAAGAGAATTACTTGAAGAAGCAACAGAGGTGTAGAAAGAAGCAAGAAAAGTGCGGAAAGAGGCAAGTGGGATGCAAGAAAAGGCAAGAAAGGTACAGAATGAGGGAAGACAAGTGCAGAAAGAGACAACAGGTGTGCAGAAAGAAGCAAATGAGGTGTAAAAAGAGGCAAAATACATGTAGAAATAGGGAAGAGAGGTTAAAAAAAGGCATGAAAAGTGCAGGAAGATGCAAAGGAGGTACATAAAGAGACAACAGGGGTGTAGAAGAAGCAGGACAGGTGCAGAAAGAAGCATGGGAAGTGCAGAATGAAGCAAAAGGGGGTGCAAAAAGAGGAAGAAAGAGGCAAGTGAGATTCAAAAACAGGCTGGAAAATTACAGAAAGAGGGAAGACGAGAGTATAGAGGTGCAGAAAGAAGCAAATGAGGTGCAGAAAGAGGCAACAGACAAGCAGAAAGAGGGAAGAGAGTTGCAGAAAAAGCAAGAAACGTGCAGAAAGATGCAAAAGAGGTCCATAAAGAGACAACAAGGGAGCAGAAAGAAGCGAGACAGTTGCAGAAAGAAGCATGGAAAGTGCTGAATGAAGCAACAGGGGTGCAGAAAGAGGCACGCGAAGTATAGAAAAGAGCAAAAGAGGTGCAAGTAGAGCCAACAGAGGTACAAAAAGAGGCAAGAGAATTGCAGAAACAGGCAGGAAAGGTACAGAAAGAAAGTAGACAAGTGTAAAAAGAGATAACAGGGGTGCAAAAAGAAGCAAATGAGGTGCAGAAAGAGGCAACATACGTGTAGAAAAAGGGAAGAGAGGTGCATAAAAAGGCAGAAAAGGTACAGAAAGGGTCAAAAGAGGTACCTAAAGAGACAACAGGTTTGCAAAAAGAAGCAAGACAGGTGCAGAAAGAAGCATGGAAAGTGCAAAATGAAGCAAATGGGGTGCAAAAAGAGGAAGACAGAGGCAAGTGAGATTCAAAAACAGGCAGGAAAATTACAGAAAAAGGGAAGGCGAGAGTATACAGAGACAACAGAGGTGCAGAAAGAAGCAAATGAGGTGCAGAAAGAGGCAACAGACAAGCAGAAAGAGGTAAGAGAGATGCAGAAAAGGCAAATAAAGCTGAGAAAGACACAAAAGAGGTACATAAAGAGACAACAGGGGTGCAGAAAGAAGCAAGACAGGCGCAGAAAGAAGCCTGGAAAGTATAGAATGAAGCTGCAAGGGTGCAGAAAGAGGTAAGAGAAGTGTAGAATGCAGTAGGTTAGGTGCAGAAAGAGCCAACAGAGCCGTAAAAAGAGGCAAGTGAAGTGCAGAAACAGGCAGGAGAAGTGCACAAATAGGAAAGAAAAGTACTGATACAACGGTGTAGAAAGTAGCAAGAAAAGTGCAGAAAGAGGCAAGTGAGATGCAAAAACAGGCATTAAAGGGACAGAATGAGGGAAGACAAATGCAGAAAGAGACAACAGGAGGGCATAAAGAAGCAAATGAGGTGTAGAAAGAGGAAACATACATGTAGAAATAGGGAAGAGAGGTGCAGAAAAAGACAAAAGATGTACATAAAGAGACAACAGATTTGCAGAGGGAAGCATGACAGGTGCAGATAGGAAAGAAGAATGAAAAGTGTAGAATGAAGCAAAAGGGGTATAAAAAAGGCAAGAGTGGTGCAGAAACAGGCAAGAGAAGTGCACATAAAGGCAAGAGAATTGCTGAAAGAAGCAACAGAGATGTAGAAAGAAGCAAGAAAAGTGCAGCAAGAAGCAAGTGAGAGCAAAAACAGATACTTGCAGAAAGACACAAAAAGAGTGCAGAAAGAAGCAAATGAGGTACATAAAGACACAACAGGTGTTCAGAAAGAAGCAAGACAGGTGCAGAAAGGTGCATGGAGAGTATGTATGTATGTATGTTTGGATTTATATAGCGGAGTGCGGAATGAAGCAACAGGGGTGCAGAAAGAGGCAAGAGAAGTGCAGAAACAGGCAAGAGAAGTGCACAAAGAGGCAAGAGAATTGCTGAAAAAGGCAACAGAAGTGTAGAAAGAAGCAAGAAAAGTGCAGAAAGAGGCTATTGAGATAAAAAAACAGGCAGGAAGGTACAGAAAGAGACAACAGAGGTGCAGAAAGAAGCAAATGAGGTGCAGAAAGAGGGAACACACGTGCAGAAAGAGCAAAGATAGGTGTAGAAAAAATCAAGAAAAGTACAGAAAGAGCCAAAAGAGGTACAATAAGAGACAACAGGGGTGATGAAAGAAGCAAGATAGGTGAAGAAAGAAGCATGGAAAGTAACGAATAAAGCAACAGGTATGCATAAAGAGGAAAGAGAAGTGTAGAAAGGAGCAAGTGAGGTACAGAATGAACCATTAGAGGTGCAAAAAGAGGTAAGAAAGGTACAGAAACAAGTAAAAGTGGAGTGCACAAAGAGGTAAGTGAATTGCAGAAAGAAGCAACAGTGAGATGAAAAAACAGGCAGGAAGGAACAGAAGATGTCAGACAAGTTAAGAAAGAGACAACAGGGGTACAGAAAGAAGCAAATGAGGTGCAGAAAGAGGGAACAGACATGCAGAAAGAGCAAAGATAGGTACAGAAAAAGTCAAGAAAAGTGTAGAAAGATGCAAAAGAGGTACATAAAGAGACAACAGGGGTGCAGAAAGAAGCATGGAAAGTGAAGAATGAAGCAAAAGGGGTGCAGAAAGATGTAAGAGAAGTGTAGAAAGGAGCACACCGAGCCGACAGAGGTGCAAAAAGAGGCAAGAGAGGTGCAGAAACAGTTAAGAGAAGTGCACAAAGAGGCAAAAGATTTGCTGAAAGAAACAACTGAGGTTTTGTAAGAAGCAAGAAAAGTGCAGAAACAGGCAAGTGAGATGCAAAAACAGGCAGGAAAGTTGCAGAAAGAGGGAAGAAAAGTGCAGAAAGACACAACAATGGTGCATAAAGAAGCAAATGAGGTGCAGAAAGAGGCAACAGAAGAGCAGAAAGAGGGAAGAGAGGTGCAGAAAAGGCAAGAAAAGTGCAGAAAGAGACAAATGAGGTACATAAAGACACACAAAGGGTTCAGAAAGAAGCAAGACGTGCAGAAAGAAGCATGGAAAGTGCAGAATTAAGCAACATTGGTGCAGAAAGAGGCAAGAGAAGTGCAGAAAGAAGAAACTGAGTTGTAAAAAGAGGCAAGAGAGGTACAGAAACAGGCAAGAAAAGTGCACAAAGAGGCAAGTGAAATGTAAAAACAGGCAGGATAGGTACAGAAAGAGGGAACACGAGTGCATAAAGAGACAACAGATGTGCAGCAAGAAGCAAATGAGGCGCAGAAAGAGGTAACAGACGTGCAAAGGGCCATCTACCATGCTGTAACACTTGTCGCTGCCTTTTTGGTAACGCTTGACCCATTTCAGATAGAAACAAGGCTTTTTTTGTTCAAATCTTAGGGTGCAGGTGATGAATTATGTGGCTAATGCTGAAAATGTATAATTGTGCGAAAGTCATTGCAGCCAAACATTCACATAATTCCAGTGGCCCTGCTCATACCTCTAACTTGGTCCACAAGTGCTCCTCAGTGATTCATCTTTTTTTGTCTCATAGTTGGGGACCGTGGGGTGAGCCCCAATGCTCCGACTGTCCCGCCAGCTCGCTGCCTCCTGCGGGAGCCAGCATTGCTTTCGGGCAAAAGCATTTCTGCTTTGCTCCCCTGCCCTGCCATAGCAAACAGCAGTGTCCCAGGGTGGGCACCCTGGGACACTGCAAGAGCCGAGCCCGCCCCAAGAGGTTGCAGTCCCCAGGGCCATCATGTGCTTCAGGGGGGGGCCATACAACCCCCCTTCCTTAAAGTGCAAAGCCCCAGGGAGGTGGTGGTCCGCAGGCCTCGGGGGTCCGTAACAGACTGCCACATTTGCATATTTAGTGCCCCTGGGAGGTGGTGGTCCCGGGGCATGTGGGGGGGGCTTGTGCCCCCCACACAGGATATTTTAAAAAATAGAGCCCTGGGGAGGTGGTGTTCCCCGGGGCTGCAGGGTTCTGTTGCACAGCCCCAGGGTGGTGCAAGGGAGGTGGTGGTCCCCAAGGAAGGTGGTGGTTCCCGGGGTTTGTGGGGGCCTGAATGCCCCCACAATTAATGAAAAAATCCCCGGGGAGTTGGCAGTTCCCGGGGCTGTGGGGCTGACACTGGCCCAGCTATACAATTTGACATTGCCCCCAGGACCTGGCCCACCCGGGAGCTTACATTTATTTTATTTTCTCATCCGGATTCGCGACCCTAGCGTGAATTTGGCTGATTATTTTATTTTAAGAAATGCTTTTTTGGTCCTTGTGGGACTGCCTAAGCATGCCTAGGAGGTCAGTGTGTTTCTACCCTGCCCCTTTTCTTCTTTTTTACCATCTTTTTCACTGTTTTCTTTTTTTTTATTTAAAAAATTTTCGGAGCAATAAACCAATACATGTTACAGCACACGTATACATTTTAAATCATTACAATACTGACACCATTATTTACAAGTATTTACAAACGAGATCTTAACACAACAAGGGATTGATACCATAATAAGTCCAACAATTTACGTACTTTTTAACCCGTGTCGTCAGCTGTATAGGCCCTATCAACAGACACTCTTTCCCGGTCTATCAGTCTATTTTTCCAGTTTGCCACTGGATACCAGATCTTCTTACCCAAAGTTCTACCTCTTTTTCCCTTTCTATCATATATTGCTTTTTCCAAGTTGTATGTTGACAATAACCGGGCAATCCACGTTTGAAAGGTTGGTGGGACCCTATCAAGCCATGACGTAGCTATGCATATACGTTAAACTGCAGTTACCAGAAACATAAACTCTAAGGGAATATCCTCTGTTCCTACCAATACCCCCAACAGTAATAAGTCGTCTGAGAGCTTAATTTTGAAGCCCAGCGATAGATCAATACATTTCACGATCTCTTTTTTTAAAGAGTACAGTTGTGGTCATTGAGAAAACATGTGAATAATGTCTGCATTCACTGAATCACAACGTGGACATGTTATTCCTGAATTGCCTCCCCATTGTGCAATTCTAGCTGGGGTATGATAGAGCGAGTACAGGGTCTTGTAATGCTGTGACTGTAAGGTTGCAGAGCATAAGACTGTGCGGCCCAGATCTAGGGACAGCTGGAATCCTTCTGGGTTTAAACCCACTGTTTCCTCCCACTTCTTGGCATATTTCTCCCTATCGTCGCTTTTGTATGTGCATAGTTCTGCGTATAAATATAGGATTGTACAATGAGTACTGCGCTCTATATAGTCCATTATACGACAAGTACCAAAGCCCAAAGCTCCTCCCTGTTTATTTGAGAGATAACTTCTGATCTGAAGATATTTAAAAAAACTATTGTTTGCTACCTTAAATTTGCTTTGAATCTCATAGAACTGCAGGATTCCCCCCTGCTGGTCCATAAGATCTCCAATCTTCTTAATCCCTTTGTTGTCCCAGTCCCTCATTACCGAATCCCTGAAAATGTCTCCAGGTAGAGATATATTCGTATACAAGCGTGTATAGCTATTATGTCTTCCTAGACCTATTTTCTTCGTGATCACCTTCCAGATACTATAAGCAGCTTGTAAAGTTTTAAACCTTGTGTGTTTAAAATAGCTAAAATCAATTGTGTTCAGCCCCATCAACCAGCAGTGCAATATAGACGTTAATAAATCCTTGTGTAGCTTCTCCCTGCACTATGCCGGCACTCCCAATTTGTCTCTGGAAATACTGCATAGCTACCGCCCAATAGTAAAACCTAAAATCGGGTTCCCCCCATCCCCCTTTTTCCCTTGGTAGTGTAAGGTAACGATATGCTCTCCTGGTCTTGCCATGTGCCCAGATAAATTTATTTAATATTGCTTCTATTTTGATAAACCAAAGATGATCAAAAAAGAGTGGGATAGCCCTAAACAAGTACAAGAACTTCGGGAATGTGATCATTTTAATGACATTAATGTGACCCATCAGAGTCAGGTGTAGTTTATGTATCCTTTCTGTATTTTCCTTTACTTTATGTAGTAGGGGTCTCATATTAATCTCCACCAGGTTATCTAACTCTGCAGTGACTTTTATTCCTAAATATGTTGCTTCCTCAACAACTCTGTCGTCTTGATATATCATGTATCTGTTCTGTACTATTTGGGTTTTCTCTCTATTGATTCGATATCCTGAGATTGCACCAAAGCTCAATGCTTCCCTCTCTATCTCCTGGAGAGCTATATCTGGATTATTTGTGATGATGGCCACATCATCCGCATACGCGAACACTTTATAACTAATATCATGTAGCTTAATTGGAGATATCATGTAGTTTTTTTCCAGTCTACGCAAAATAGGATCAATATACAAGGCAAAGAGCAGCGGGGATGCAGGGCAACCCTGCCTTGTCCCACGCTTTATCTGCACTGCCTTAGTGTGTCCTTTATTGATTCTTATTCTAGCAGTAGGTTCTGAGTACAGTGCCTGAATTGCCTTAATATACCCACTGCCGATCCCAAACCACTTCATTACCTCCCATAGGTATTTCCAGGAGACCCTGTCGAAGGCCTTCTCCGCGTCCAGGAATACAGCCGCGACAGGGTCCCCTGCAACTCCCATGGCGACTAAAATAGTGATCATTTGCCTTGTATGCTGTGTGGTCCCCTTCCCTGGAATAAACCCGTGCTGTGATGTGCTAACCAAGTGCTCTATAATCCAACTCAGCCTCTGCACAAGTGTTTTAGAGTAGATTTTTGCATCCGCATTCATAAGTGTTATCGGATGGTATGATCCTGGTTCTAGCGGGGGTTTATTTTTCTTTAATTTCACAATGATATCCGCCCCACCCCAAGACTGTGGGATTGATTTTCCTATCTGTGCCTGATTAAGGGTTTCATGCATATCCTTCCCCAATATGTCCCAAAAAATTTTGTAAAATTCTGCTGGAATTTGGTCTGGACCTGTGGCTTTCCCGGAAGGGAGGTTGTTCATTGCTTCATATACTTCTTGTGCTGTAAATATGAGATCTAGTTTTTCTTTCTCCTCATCTTGTAACCTTACGTGTGTTATATCTTTCAGATATTCCATGATCTCTAATTCTGTATTGCTTAAACTCTGTTCATAAAGTGCGGTGTAAAATTTCCTGAAAACATCTTGTATATCTGCTGCCTTATTTACTACAACTCCTGCCTCATTCTTTATTTCCTTTATTTCCCCTGCCGCTAAATTTTGTCTAGTCCGGATCGCAAAGAGGTGCCCAATTCTCTCATTATACTCATAACTTTTCTCCCTTTTAGCTAAGTACTTAGCCGCTGTTCTTCTAACTATACTTTCGCTTATATCAGCCTTATTAAGCTCTCTATTTAGTAATAAATCTTCCAATGGGTCTTGGTTAGTAATGGCCAGAAGTAAGCGGTCTTCCAAGTCCGTTAACTCCCTTAGCTTTTTATCCATTTCCTTTTTCTCCTTCTTAGTCCTTTGTAGTGTGTAGCAAAGGGTTTCCCCCCTAACGCCAGCCTTAAAGGCATCCCAGACCATGCCAGCTGAGGTCGAGCCTCTGTTAAACTCCCAAAATTGACTAATCCAAGTTCTCATTCTCTTCACATAGTTTTCATCTTTTAGGAGCCCTCTCTCAAAAGTCCAGTTGTAGGGCTTTCTTTCCCCCCCCCCAGTAACCTGTGGGAGAGTTAACACGAGCGGGTTGTGGTCCGATAATATCCTAGGGAGTTTCTCCAGTTGACTGTCACCAACCAGAGAACTGGAGATCCAAAAATAATCTAATCTAGCCACCACCCTATGTGGTGCCGAGTAATATGTGCTCCCCGTCCCATGTGGATATTTCTGAGCCCACACATCAACTAATGCATTATGATATGCAAGATTACATACCGCTTTACAGACTTTCTTCTTCCTCCCCCCATATATCCCCCCTCCCGTCATACCCAAGCCCAGTCCCATCAAGCCATTGACGTTAAAATCCCCGCAACAAATGATCGGTTCGGGCCACAGCGATAACTCCTGATCTAAAAATTTGAAAACCTCTGGGTCATCATCTGTAGAGCCGTATACAGAAACAATAGTGCAAAATCCTGCCGTTGTTTTTCCCTCTATCATAACCCATCACCCCCACTGGTCCTCTTTTTCCTATTTATTTCGAAAGCCCCTTTTTTAGCTAGTATGGCCACCCCCCTTGTCTTAGTTTCTTGTCTGGTATAGGCTAGCACCTCGAAGCCCAAATGATCTAGCACATATTTGTTATTTCCCTCTATGTGCGTCTCCTGGAGACAAACTATGTCTAATTTCAACATTCTTAACATAGCTGACACTTTCTGCCTTTTCCCCCAGTCGTTTAATCCACAAATATTTATAGAGGTGATCCTTAATGCCATCTCAAATTATTATGCCTTTCCTTCTTGTTATTCCACTTAGTCTTCCCATCACCCCTTGTGTGCAATGCTTTCTTCCCATGAACCTTGTATCTGTGTAATTTCTCATTATGTGCTGTATTCTCCAAACATGCTTCCTTCCCCCCCTGCCCCCCTCTTCCCCCCTCCCTCTGAATTCCCAACCCCCCTCTTTACTGGAAAATAGGTCAATAGTGACCTCTGTTTGGCCTCTATAGGCTGCAGTGTCGCCTCTCTCTCCTACCCTTTGCCTACTATCTTATCCAGTCATTTTAATTTGGTAGACTGTCTATATATATCCTATGGTGTTTTAGGTGGGCTTCTCCCTCTGCTATTCTTCCCCCTGTGCTGCTCAGTAATTTCTGCTAGAAATTCCCCAGCTTTAATTTCCGAGAAGAACATCCTGGTCTGCCCCCTATTGACGATCTTTAATCTCGCTGGATACAATAAGTATGCCTCTGCACCTTTTTTCTGAAAGGGGGAGATCAGTTAGCTTCCATCTTCTCTCGACTGTAACGTGACAGAAGTCAGGCCTGGCAAAAAAAGTAACGCCATCGTAAGTTTTTCTAGCCTCTGGCCTGGCTCTATCCATGATCTGCTGTCTTGCAAGAACATTTCCTAAGAACACAAGCATTGCCCTAGGTAATGTATTCTGTTGCCCCCCTCGATTCTTCTTCAATGTTAGTGGAAATCTATGGGCTCTTTGGACTTCCATCTCCCACTGCCACTGGGATTCAGGGAAGGCCCCCTTCAAAAGTTTAATAACATATCCTCTCGGATCTTGCCCCTCCACCCCTTCCTCTAGTCCAAGGAGTCTCACATTGTTTCGCCTTTGACGGTTTTCAAAGTCTTCGATCTTCCATTGGAGATCTTCCACTACCTTCCCTTGCTCGTTCTTGAAGACCTGCCAATCCGTTACCTCGTCTTCCATTCTCCCCGTTCTCTCTTCCACCTTGAGACCCTTTCCTCGACTTCCTCATATTTTCTGTTTATCTTTCTGAGTGATGTCTGAATCTTTTTTGTATCACGCCTTGCTCTCCGGCTTTCCAGCCTGGCCTCAGACTGCATCTGTTTAAGTGTGCCAAACATCATCTCCATTGTTACATTCTGGGAAGTAGTTCTTAATGCTGGCTCCCCATTAGCACCATCTCCTTGACCACTTTCTTGGTATGTCCCTGAGGTGGCCGAATAGTCCCATGATAGTTTTTTGTTCATACTGGCAGTGGACCCTCTTCCGTTTCTTTTTGCTCCCACTATCTTTCTCTTTTGCGTGCTTTTATCCCTGAAGCCTCTACTTGTGTCTGAGCCAGAGGTAGCATCCGTTGAGCTTTCCCCCTCGTGCTCACTTATGTCGGTAGAGTCTGTCCCTTCGTTAACAGAGAAAAACTCTGGTGACCCCTCTCTGGTGCCTTTGCTCCCAGCCCGCTCCTTCTTATGCTCCTGCTGTGAGTCTAAGCTTAGCAAGCTCCCCCATTTTGGTTTCTGGACTTGGTTACTGTCAGTGGCAAGCTCAGCTTCAACTGTCAATAAGGCATCTAGCATTTGTGTATTGTTCTGCCTTTCGAGTCTCTCGAGTGCCCCCAGAGCTTCCTTAGCCATCCCCTTTTCTTCCCCGCTCACCGTGGGTGCAGCCTCCTCATTTTCTTTGAAGCCGGCGCTCTCCGCGAGATGCGTGGTATCTTCGGGTGGCTCTGCTGGTTGCCCGGCAACTGGAACGCTTGCGTCCTCGAGGACGGCTCCCTCCGTTTCCGCGTTCAGCGCGTCTGGGCAATTCCTGCTGCCGGTTGTGCTCTCGTCTAAGAGCGGAGGAACGGGGGGTACTTTGCTGGAGAAGGATTCCGTTAAGGTAGGCTGCCTCATGCCGCTTGCATCCTTGAGTGGGGGGCGGGGGTTCGCCCGATGCGATCTATGTGTCTCCTTCGTGTTCGCATCGCTGTCCAGCTGTATCTCTTTCTGTGTTTTAGCCAGTCCAGTCGTGGAGAGTCTTGTCTTTTTCTTCTCGTTTTTTTCTGCTTTTCTTTGCTGCGCCTTCGTGAGTAGGCTGGGAGCAGGTAGCTGTTGTTTGCTTCCGATTGGATTCTTTGGTGTCGCTCCTGCCGGGCCTCTGGTCATGCCGGCTGCAGACGGAGGCTTCTCCTTCTCTTTATCCTGCTTATTGCGCTGAGAAATCTTGGCGGATATGGTTAGACCTCTGATTAAGCTCCTCCAGTATCTTTTCCAGCCTCGCAGAGCCGCTAGAGTCTCTTGTTTGATCCGTCCCTCGCCGGTGGCTGCTCCTATGAAAGTATGAATCAGCCCGTCCAGTATCAGCATCGCAATTTAAGTCTTCCAGCATTTCAATGTCTAGGCAGGAGAGAGAGTGGTATGCGACTACTCTCTACAGCGCTGTAGCGGCCATCTTGCCCCTCTACAGCGCTGTAGTGGCCATCTTGCCCCCTTTTTCACAGTTTTTTTGTGAATTATTTCTACCTAGTCACAATATGGCTGCGAAGTGGAGTGTTGGCAGCCAATCAGATTGAAGCTCGTGCCCGGGAGGGTTCAGAAAGCCTCCTTGGTGCTCAGATATATAATGTGTATATTTATTTAATTTCTCAGCAATTACTGAACAGATTTACACCATTTAACAAAAGGGGCTCTTTCTGAACACAGGGCTACCTTTTTGCTAAATTTGGTGAAATTCGGATCAGCAGTTCGGGCTGTAGCTTTGTCAAAAGTTTCCTATAAAAATTAAAATGGGAAAACACGTTTTGGAACCCCCTTTTTTCTCCACCCCCGTTTTACAAATCACCTCAAATCTTTAAAGACAGGAGCTGACCGCAGCGCCCCACTAGTTTTGAAAAATGTGTGAAGATTCGTCAAATGATGCCAAAGTTATTCAGAAAATAAAATATACTTTTCCTATGGAAACTAGGTCCTAACTATAACTATCTACTGGCGACCACCTGTAGGTAATATATATATATATATAAATCCACAGGTTGCTTGAAAAGCACAAAGACGCACTCAGGAAATTGCAGCAAAACGGATTTATTATCCAGACAACAGGCTACGCGTTTCGACAAAAACTTTTGTCTTGATCACACGTGAGAACGCCCTACTGGTCACCATGTAATATACACTCTAAACATATTATTTCATGAACATAGAGGAAGGAAACACAAATAGTCCTACTGCCATTAAGAAGTAAAACTAGCCGCCATCTTAGAGTGGTGATAAATCCACCATTTCACCCAAAAGTAGGACAGTACCTACCAAGCTGTGAAATCATAACGCAGCAAAATTGGAAACATGAATGCAATACTGTCAAATGCATAAATAAATCATATCGGTCTAGTGCCATCATGACTAATCAATTATTAAGTCATAAGAGAAGTCAATGAGAAACAACATAACGTTTTCCAGCGGCAAATATATCGATCAAAGAGCAGGTCAAGTGCCTTGCATCAATTGTCCATATAAGAGTCCTTCCAACCAAATTGAAAAGTGTATATACATATGTCAGCAGGGAGAGTGCAAAGAAATCAATAACAGTGAAAATTCTACTTTCATACTGGTGGTAGTGTCTTTCATCCAATTTTCATGTGGTCGAAGACGGTGACGATAGAAGTGACAGGATTGAACACAGAAGATCTTCATTACATCCTGGAAAAATACACATAAAACATACAGTTAAAATCAATCTTAAGATCAATGTAAACCTATCAAGGAAAACATAATATGAATATTTTAACTTTGTTCATTCTACACAGATACTTCATGAATTGTTGAACATTTTCTAGACAGAGGGAGGTAAGAGACTACAGGGGAAATTTATTCCACATGAAGATGGGTTGCTAGCTCTTCATCCCAGTTATGCCCCCCGGGAAATTTGGTCTCGAGGTCCATGATCCAGCGTGATTCTTTCTTCCTCAACGCTAGCTCACGGTTGCCCCCTCATCTCCCAATGTTGACCTGCTCTACCACAAAATATCTAAGCAGAGAGTTATCAGAATGGTGAAATTCCCGAAAGTGTCTGGCAATGGGATAGTGACTGTCAGCATGGGTGATAGCCCTGAGATGTTCTAATATTCTCTTTTTGGCTGTGCATGTGGTGCTCCCCACGTATCTTTTATTGTACGGGCACTCAAGTACATAGATAAAATACGAGGTAGTGCATGTAAGGAATTGTTGTATCAATTTAGGTTCCTTCCTCCCTGGTATGTTAATGTACTTGACCATGATACTGCTTGCGCATGCTTTGCAGTGCCCGCAAGGGTAAAACCCTTTCAGACCTTGAACATGCCTTTTGTTTTCAGTTATATCACCTTTGATTAACATGTTCCTGAGATTCCTGCCTCGTCTATAAGGGATTTGAGGTATGTCTCTGAGAAGAGGACCCACAATGTTGTCACTACGCAGGATTTTTCAGTTACTGGCAAGTATTTTGCGGACTTTATCTGATTTCTGGTTAAATGTGGTTATCACTCTCACATTATTCTCAGGGTCAGTATCAGTTCCTGAGGGTGTTGGATTGAGAGTATTCAATCTGTCAACACAAGATACTTTTTGGACAGCTTTGTTAAGGACACCTTCCGGATAACCTCTTTCTCTGAATCTTTTTAACATGCAGTCTCTTTCAGCTGAGAAACTGGACTCATCGCTGCAATTTCTCTTTGCCCTCAGAAGCTCACCATACGGAATGCTCCAATTAAGAGGGTCCGGGTGAGCGCTGAGGGCATGGAGAAGGGTGTTACCTGCGGTGTCCTTTCTGTGTAATTTGGGATGTGAGATTACCGTTGATCACTTCTATTTCCGTATCCAGAAATTCAACACGTTTCTCATGGATGTTATGAGTGAGGTGTGTGTTATAAGTGTTCAGATTCAATTTCTCAAAAAACGCAATGGCTTCTTCACGCGTACCCTGCCATACGACGAACAAGTCGTCGATGTATCTTATCCAAGTAGAGACTTTTTCAAAATGTTTTTTAAGGTCAATATCCAATCGGATTTCCTCTTCCCATTTACCCAGGAACAGATTCGCAAAGCTGGGCGCAAATGCTGAAACCATGGCCGCTCCAGGTACTTGTTTGTATATTGCTCCATCGAACATGAAGATATTGTTCCTGAGACAAATCTTCATCATCTCAATGAGCATATGGGTATGGTCAAGAAAACAAATATCCCTCTGTCTCAGGAAGTGCAAACTGGCTTCCATGCCCTGGATATGATCGATGATCGTATACAGGGCGTTGACGTCCATTGTAATAAGAAAGGAGCCCTCCACCCATTGCAAGTTACCAATCTTATTAAGGAAATCGGTGGTATCTTTGATATAAGCAGGCAGCCCACAAACATACTCCCTCAGAAAATGGTCAATATATTGCGAGAGGTTCTCATTGACACTACCTAGGCATGAAATAATAGGTCTACCGGGAGGAATCATGGCGTCCTTATAAGGAAGATTGTATGTTATCACTGCCTCTCTACAACAAAAATCATAAGAATGTTGTAACACTCATGAAATATCAGGGCATTCAGACAAGGAAAATACATTAGAATTGCTGCGGTATTGTTGGTGGCCTTCAATCGTTATTGATACTAAGCTGTTTGTGTACTGGTGTAGTGTTTGTATCCAAATCAAGAATACCAATCAAGCACCCATCAGTTGTTAAATCATTTGCCCAATCCTCCTATCCCTTGGCATACCATTCCCATGGATTTCATAGTAGACATACTAAAGACAGTACAGTACCAAACTACTAGTGAGTATAGCTCTATTGACCCAGATGGCACACTTTGTTCCACTGAAGGCTTTCCCCACCTCTAGAGAGATTGCAGATGTACTCCTACAGTCTATTGTGCATCTTAAAGGCCTACCTTCTGTTGTTATTTCATACCAGGGTCTCCAGTTTGTGTATACATTTTAGAGGGCGATATGTGGGAGTTTACAAATAGACATCCTTCTGTCCTCAAGCCAGACAGACAGAAAGTGTAAATTAGTGTTTGTAACAATACCTAAGGTTCAAATTGATGCATAATACCCCATAAATGTAAATGTACAGGAATTTATATAGCGCAAATCACCAAGCGGTTTCTAAGCGCTTGCTTAGGGAACCCGTCCTGGTATTCCCCTGTGAGATAACCCCGGCAGGGTATCCGCAAGGTGAAAGCCAGGCATCCCGCCGCGAGGGGCCGTTGTGGAGATTAAGCAAGCTATTGCCCAGAGTCGCAGAGTGTGAACCCGTGAATCGAGTAGGCACCGGAGCGAGAATCGTCGAGTCCATGGACATTTGAGGACTCAAGACCCCGCCGAGCCGGGAATTGAACCCTGGTCCCGGGCTGACCTCTGCTTCCAGGTCTGCCTCCTCTAACCAGTGAGCCACACTTCTCCACATATTAGGGTGTTTATTTGTGGACAGCAGAATTTGCCTATAACAATAATTTACACATATCCATGCCCTACTCTCTGTTCAAACCAATTCTTAGCTGGAGTTCAACCAGTACAAGACTACATTGATCAGGTAATTGATATACAATGAGCAGCACAAGTAAACCTGAACCAAGCTAATGTTACCTACAAGATGACCTTACTTGCTTCTGTAAAATGTTTCAGGCAAGAATTGTTACATACTGGTGTTTTCAAATATAGTAGTTGATGCTATACACTAGGGGAACACGTTGATTTAGAATTGATTTCCTCATTTGCATTCATGCACTTTACTGAGAAACGCTTGTCAGTCCTGTGGGGACGTTTTACACTGCTTGTTGGAGCAGAAGTGCCATATCTATCAGAGAAATGCAAAAACAACAATTGATGGACAGAATGCAGAACAATCAGAGATCTGAGCCGAAATCTGTCATTTTTTTGCTCCCCATGCCATTCCAGTTTGAACCCAGCCATATGCAAATCAGTCTTGACCCTGTGTCCTATGGGAACAGTACAGCCCAAACTGAAAGGCCTGGCAGTTCATCAATTGTGTGTCTTTTGCTTTCTTGCCCTAAGTGTGCCCGATATACCCAGACATGGGTCCCTGGTTTACTGAGCCACTGGATTCTAGTTATCCTGGTTGGTGAATGGTGATACCCCGAAACTGGTCCAAGAATGATTGTTTTTGGTCCATCAAGGACCTGGCTTGGCATTTCAGGCTGGACTGTTCCCATGAGCCCCAGGGCTCATCTTTGCTTTTGGGTGCTGTAAGGTTGACAATTGTGTTTTGCAGATCTGCTTTTGGGCAAATGCCTTCCGTTGTCACCTTGTGGCCCAGGAACTTTCTCTCATCACACCCAAACTTGCACTTTTCTCTCTTCACCGCGAGCCCTTGTTCTTAGAATCTCCTCAGGACCTGTCTAAGCCTGAGTTTGTGTTGTATGCCATCCCCTTGGAAGATCAGAACATCATCCTGGTAGCACATAACCCCAGGAATGCCTCTAAGTAGGCTGTTCATGAGCCGCGGCAGCGGACCATAGTCCATACAGCATATCCTTGAATTTATATGCCCCTATGGGTGTAATTAATGCTGTGAATTCTTGTGAGTCAGGGTGGAGCCTGACTTGGTAGTAGGCAGAGGATAGATCAAGTGTGGTGAATACCTTTGCCCCAGCTAGCCTGCTCATCATTTGTGAAATGTTCGGCAGAGGGTACCTATCAACTACAACTTCCTTGTTTAGTGCTCTTAGATCGATGCATAAGCGCACTGCACCATCCCCCTTCCTGGCTGCAACAATGGGTGCCAGCCACTCAGTGGCCTCTAATGGTTTGATCACTGGTTTGATCACCTCCAACCTGCACAACTTCTCTAACTCCTCTCTCACAGCTTCTTGTATCGAAATGGGTAGATTGCTAACCTTGGCTGAGACGGGCTTTGAGTTCTCTTTGAGTTTTATTCTGTGGGCGTAGTGTTTAAGGCACCCTAATTTTTCTGTGAAAACCTGCTTGAATTCTTCTTTTATCCCTTCCTGAGTTTTTCCTACCTCCTGTACCAATATTTGGATATTCTTGTTAGGATTGAGGTAGATGCCTCATTCTCTTTGTGCTTGCCACCCCAGGATGTCATCCCCCTTCATGGATACAGAAATCCTAGTGACCGCCAGTCTATCCTTGTAGCCTACTGTGCCCCAGAAGTAACCCTTCATCTGTATGGGTTACCCACCGTACACCCCAGGTCGTACATCCATTCTTTTCAGGGTCAATTTACCTTTAGATACTTTCTCAAAATCTCTTGCAGATATAATTGTCAGTTTAGAACATGAATCAAACATCGCTTTAATTTCTGTCTCCTCTACAGCTATACAGTCTTTAGGATTGCAAACTGACTCACCTTTAACCTGTAACACAATTTTGTCACAGACACGGGTAGTGTCGTCCCTGTTATGTTTCCTGTAATTAGCATTGCTTCTGCAGCATTGTCTGAAGTGTACCCTCTTACCACACTTATTGCATGTAGTTTTTAGAGTGGGGCACTCCCTGTCATTCGCTAAGTGATGCGGTTTGCCACACCTGTAACAATTTCCCATGAAACTCCAACTCCCTTTTAACTCCTTATGTTCTTTCTTTTGCCCTTTGACTGCAATCACATTTTCACTCTCAACAGAGACTCCACTCACTTTGGCTTTACCCTCACTATCCTGTTTTATTTCATGCACATATTGCATCATGTGCTTGACTTGTTTCACTACGATGAGCACCTCCCCAAGAGACGGGTCATCTTTTAACCACAACTCCTCACGTATCCGTTCAAGCTTATATGTTAAAAGAAATTGATCATGTATTCGCCCGTCACAAGCTCCCCCAAACTTGCAACTCTGAGACAAATTCCTCTACTGTTTCACCCTCTTTCTACCCTCTCTTCCCAAAATGGCATTGTTCCATAACTGTGCCTATTTTTGGCAAAAAAATGGATGTCTAAATTTCTCAGACTAATTTCATAATCATTCAAATCTCTTGCGTCATTTGCTTTCAAATCAAGAAGCTGTTCTAATATCTCTTGCCCTTCAGCCCCCAGATAGTGCAACAGTAATGCCACTTTCCTTTCCAGCCCCATATTAGGACCACATACCACTGTGTAGTTCTGGAAAACCTTTTTCCGCTTATTCAATTTTAAATATGGCTCCCCCGGAGGGCTCAGAAAGAATGGAGGTGGTGAGTCATGTATTCCACTCCAGTAACATGGGCGAACAACAATATATCCATGCGATAGTCGGTCCAAAAAAACCTAAAGTACCTTACACTACAGAACATCAGCAATATTCATAGTCTGGCCGAAAGGCAAAGAGAAGCAAAGCAGCATCAAGGTGTGAATAGAAAACAACTTAGTGAGCAGATAAGTGAAAATGGATGAAATAGAGAGATTATTAGCTAGAAACCACTAGGTGGCAGTGTGCACCTAAAACTTAGTGCCTGAGTATCAGAGCTCCTTTAACGCTCTGCTCGTTGAATTTGACAGTCTCCTTTCACTTTAACGTCAAAAACAAACCAGTGTCTGCCCTCCTTGAATAGCAGGGTCACTGTTGCTCACGCACTAAATACTTGGGAGTTACCGGAGACCACAGCAGTACCTCTCTTCCCCGCTGTGTGAAGCAATGCATTTGAGGTAACTGTCTACGATCAGCTGGTGAGGGGAAAGCTGTGCCAGTCAGCATGACCGGCTGCTGTTTGATCCCACCAGGCAGCAAACGCTTAGATTCTTTTAGTGTATCGTGAGGCTGTGCCAGTCAGCGCGACTGGCATGTAACTGTGCATTGGAACCAGTCTTCAGGCAAGAAATGTTCTTCCTGTCACGCACCTGACAGGCTGGAAATGCGTGACAAAATGAGCACAAAATAGTTCACAGTGCCTCGTTTGCAGATTCCCCTGCTCTGATGTTCCTCTCAAAGATGCACCAAATCAGTGTCTGACAAGGGCAAAGGCGGAGTGCACCCCGGCATACCAGACTCTCTCCTCCGAGTAACAGCACCGCTCGCCCAGCCGACAGAGTGTCTGGGGAGATGTAAACCTGATAAGGGTATCCTCCAACTGCAAACACAACTTCCCGGCCCTGAGTGAAGAGCGGACCGAGGCTAGAACCTTGGGAAATATGATTGAAAAACGGTCTCTGGCAGAAGGTCGGGAATACAGTTTCTGTAACACAAGCGCATTTTTCCAGTTTTGTGTCTTAATATGAGCAACAATCTTCAGGACATATGTTTCCAAAATTTTAAAAGAGGGAACCCTAATTGCCGTACACACTATGCCTTATAAAACACCATCAATTGTCCTTCAGTAGCGTGTTGAGGTTCCTCACTCTGTACTTTTCGAGTCCTGAATCCCGTTCTCAGTCGCCAGTGTCAAATCGAGCTTAATTGACTATTCTCTCTCACACTTGAAGCACAGGAAACACAGGGGTTACACAAAGGTGAAGTTTATTCTCAGGTTGTACAGGATAAGACCCCAGCCACAGCTGTTGTCCTACGCTCCGTCACACTCTGCGCAGGGAGCTCACAGTAGAACGTTCGCCAATGTGACATTCTACGGCATGTCACAGTGGCACAAACCAAACACAATTGCAGGGGCGGGGTGAGTGGAATGAACAAGGATCCCCTACTGCAGAGGACACCACAATATGGTGCTGGGAGTTTGTCATTATGAACTCCCCAGCACCATGATGGCTACACTGAAGATTGAGAAGTTTGGTATCAAACTTCTCAGCACATTAAACCCACAAACCCAGAAACCGCAAATGCAGCTGCACTCTGCACCCACCAAACCCGACCTGAGCTTGACTGGAAAAACACCATGAGGAGGTCCCCCGGCAATCCTGACCCAAGATACGGCAACCCCTGGCCTGCATCAAGCCTCTGGCCTCAATCCAGAGGACCCCCCTACCACAACCAGAGCGGGTAAGAATATCCAATGTCCAAAAGAATCCCTGCACATGGCCTTGTGTGCCCAACCCAGCAGTGCCTAACCAACCCTCAACATGCCAACTTACCCCTCGAAGTGGTGGTCGCTCCTGGAAGATCCTTGTCCCAGAGCCTGCAGTGTTTCTTTGTCCCAGAGAATCTCCATTGAAATCAACCGGACACCCGAAGTCAAAACAGCCCCTTGCACCCGGCCGCTCTAGTGGCACTTAGGTGTAGCTTTGGTGATACTTTGGTCCCCAACTTGCCCTGAGATAAACTCTAGGAGCTTTGCTCCCACAGCCCTCTGGCCTGTTTGCCAGCAGCCTCCAACCAGAGCCGCACTATCCTCAATAGGATAACATTGGGCGGCAACACTCTGTACCCAGTGCCCTAGTGCCGCTGAAGGTGCAACAACAGTGCATCGCTGACAATGGGAGACCCCTGCGTCTAACCCCAGAACCCTAACTCGAAAAAACAAATACTTACCTTGAAACTGATAAACCGTTTTTCCTCATAGGATAACATTGGCACTATTTCTCCTAAAAAGTTTCTGTCAACTTTTTAATACTAAGAATATTCTTTAAAAATGGCACAAATAATCTAACCAAATTTTCTGAACTGTTTGCAGGAAAGGTCCCAGTGCTGAATCTAGGTATCCAGCACTGAGTAAGGAAAGTAATGTAGAAGTAGCGTACCTGTGAATTGAATTTCCTTCCATAGGAAGCCAACATTTTGAAATACAAGAATATTCTTTAAAAATCGTACATCTAACTAAAACACATTTTCCCAACTGTTTTTAGGAAATGTCCCAGTGCTGAATCTAGGATCAAGAACTGTGTTAGAAAAATTAATCCCAAAAATAATTAACTGCCTATTAATTCCTATGTACTGAGTCTACTAAGTTTGTGCAACCCCTGTAAATTCGAATTGGTACAATGTCCTAATGTATTTTGAAAGTATTCAGCAACAGCATCTTATATTTAAAAAGTATTTTTATGCTTACCTGTATCAGGCTTGCTTGGTTTTTGAATATTTTTATATACAAAAACAATTGGCCTAGAGTTCAATTCTTGAGGGTGTGAATTCATTTGCTGACTGAGTTTGTACATCAAATGTTTAACACTGCCCTCTGATACGGCCTTACTGCTCGACCAAGCTACCACTGTAGAGAGTAAGGTTCTATCTAACTTTAACCTCTGCCTACCTCTAGAGACCCTTGGACTCTATACACACTGTACCTCACTTTGGTGAAGAATATTTAGAGCCAGTTTCTTACAAATACTGGTCGACATTTTTCATTGTGTACTCCAAATAGATGGTGGCAAGCTGGCGACAAAAACTCATTTTAAACCTACAGCAAGGAACTCCCTTCTCCATTTCAAAGGCTTCCATCCTGGCCCTGTACAGGGAAATGAGCCATTCGGACAAAACCTGAGACTGCGCAGAAATTGAAAGTGACATTAAAGATTTCAAAGACCAAGCACCGTCCCTGACAACTTAACTCAAGGAGGAGGAGGCAAAGTCAATAATATAGCAAGAAAACGAGCAGGCAACCAAAATTGAGATGGCTTATCGAAACAGGCACAACAGCATCATCTACAATACAGCCAACATGCAGATATATTGCAGAGTTGTCTTTGTTTGAAGATTCTTCGGTGGGTCTGCCCACATTGTTTTTGAGTATTAAGTTGGGGAAAGTGACGCTCCCCGTTCATAGTCCTCGCTATCGCTTTTGTTTCTTACTTAAAGGGCATTATGCACATTAATGCTTATAAAACCTTCCATATCGCGGTGGTACCATCGGTACATGGGAGACCTAAGGGCGGGCTTTGCACATATGAGAATGTAAATAATATTGAATTGAAGAAATCAGAAATCTATTCTCAACTTGTTCTAATTCACATTGACAACTTGCATTGTATTGCACTTAAACTTCTATCATAATGCACCGTCAGACCAGATTTAGGGGGTACTGAGGAAATGAATTTACAACCTAAATCAATCAATCAATCAATCAATCAATCAATCAATCAGTCCATTTATAGAGCGCACTACTCACCCGTAGGGTCTCAAGGCGCTAGGAGGGGGGGGGGTGCCTTTACTGCTCGAACAGCCAGGTCTTGAGCTTCTTCCTGAAGGAGAGGTGGTCTTGGGTCAGGCCCCCCTCATACAGAATGAAAATGTAAAAGATGTGCCTGTCATGTGAGGAGGAGATTTTTCTTATGCATTGTGCCCGTTTACTGGGGGGTATCTGTGGAATTAAGTCCCAAGATGGGAACAGTTACACACACTTCATGCATACAAACTACACAGACTACCTAAATGAAATTATACTCATGTTTGATTTAAGATTTGCAAACAATCTATGTACCTCTTCAGTCCCCTTCAGTTTCACATTTAACTGGAGAGGGATATACTCAACTATATACTTATGTCAAACAGACACTCAACTACACTTAAAAGCTTTACCACCCATAACAATACCCTGAGAGATCATTTTCCATGAAGTGTAAACTTTTTATTGTCAAGCAACACAATAAACACCAAGAGTAAATCAGCTCATATTGTTCAGAATATAGTTATTTTTTATTTTATTTTTTTATTTTCAAAGGTTTTATATAGCGCTACTGGACCCAGGAGTATCAGAGCGCTTTACAGGCAGATAAACATCAAGCAGCAAAAAAAAACTCACAATGGGAAAAACTGTCTGTCCGTTAGATGAGGGAATTGAGGAAAGAGAGTAATTAGGTATGAATGAGGGAGAAGGGGGAAGGAAGAAAGATGGGATAGAGAGGGGTAGAAGAAGAGGGGGGAGAAAAGGAAAGAGAGAAAGAAGGGGTGGGTTGATGAGAATAAAACACAGAGGAATACATCATTCTAGAGATGGCTACTCGTCATGCTAGGCAGAGGTGCATCTGATCGAATTCACAAACATTTGTTTTTTAAACTCTTTTTATTGGTATTTATTAGAGTGACATATCATAATAAAACATAGGCATCACAACAAATCCTGAACAGCTGATTACATTCCAACACTAGACATCTTCAAGTGTCACATCTGTCCCCCTCCCTCGTCTAAGAATCATCTCCTGAATTAACATTTCCAGTTCATGTCCTTGTGCTGAAAGGGAGGTGCAGATGTTGCCTTAATATTTATCCCATTTCCCCCATACCTTGTCCCACTTCTTGGGGCATCCTGTATTTCTATAGACCGCTCGTTCGGCCAACATGCACCAATCAACATCTCGTTCCCATTCAACTATTGTTGGCTGCTTGGAGACTCCCCAACTACGTGCGTTGTTGTAATGGTATGTTATGATAAAATTTACTTTTAACCTCTTCCATGCTCATGACGGCTCCCGGCCGTCATGAGTAACGGTGCGCGTGTGCTGATGACGGCCGGGAGCCGTCATGACCATGCCGGCGATAGGAATATTCAGCACTGCGGCGGAATTTGCGCTGCAGTGATGAGGATAAAGCACACATTCACCAAACGGTTTCTTGGCGCAATGAGCAGGACAGCAGCAGTACCAAACAGTGAGTGAGTATCAGTTGTAAGCATGGGAGAAAAGCCAGGTTTTGAGTAATTTCCGAAATTGAGTATAGGAATCCGCCATGCGCAAGTAGAGGGGAGGGCCAGGGTCGTGTATCTGAGACCGCCATGTTTCTTCCATTTAAAGGAGTGGGGAACCAGTAGGTTCTTATTAGAGAAGCGTAGGTCACAGGAAGGGAAGTACCGCTGAGTGTTTAGGGCAATGAAGGCAGGACCACGTCCTGACAGGGCTTTGTAGATGGTACACCCCTATTCACACAAACAGCGTTAGGGTATGGGAAGCAATTGTTACGCTTCGCTAGTATAAAGCCAGTGGCTGCCCATAGTTGGTCCATTTGGTTGAGATCTGTGGCATTCCATATATTCAGCAGGCATATCCTGGGGGATAGCGCTAGGACAATCCCACAAACCTGGCCAACCACCCTCTTGACTGCCTCCCAAATTGTCTTGCTCAGAGGACACCCCCAAAGAAAGTGGTAAAACGTGATCATATCTCTGCATTTCCATCAACAATATGCAGAGCAAGTACAACCCATCTTAACCAGTGTGGTGCATGTGATATATGTCTGATGCAAAACTTACCGTTGGACCAACCGCAGTCATGATGGTATGGTCACCTCTTGTGGGAAAGCCAGCACATCACACAAATCCTCTTCCTCCAAGGCCACGACATCTGCCTGCCAGCAGGTATATAAATGTGTCAGTGAGTCTCGTGAATTATTAATTAATTGTCAGTAGGTAAGTGAGATTATTTTGATCTCCATGGGGTCTGCCAGTAATCTATCTTCTAATGTCCACTATGACATGCCTTATCTGCAGGTATCGGAAGGTCTCACTGAGAGATAATGCATATTCTTTTTGTAGTTCTGCAAAATTCAATATGTTGCCTTTGTTTATTAATTCCCCAACTTGTGATTTGCCAATGGTATCCATTTGTTGAATCCTCTACAATTGCTTAAAATGCCCAGCAGTGCTGCATGCCATAGGGGTGTCATTTGTATCAGTTTATTACCCCATCCAAGTTTATTAGTGGTGGTGTGCCATATGGCAACCGTGAAAGCAATGGGGCCAATAGGCTGTTGTCTGCGCAGCTTTGTGTAGAGAGCTTCTCTATACCCTCCTCGGTCTATCAGCCATTTGTCCATAGAACATGCTGGGTCCTGCTACTCATCACAAACACATTTGTTTATCAATCATAGGTGGGCCGCCAAGTAATAGCTACGGATGACTGGCAGGGTGATTCCTCCATCATACCACCCATGGACCACTTTCTATCCCAAATCATATTTCTAAACCCCTTTTCAAATTGAATTAAAATACGCTTCGGTGACTCTATATGGAGTAATATATAATGCAAAAGGGAGCCGGGGCAAAGCCATCATTTTATATAGTGCTTCCTGACCCCCTAATTAAACCGGCAGCATTGACCAGTTGGTGACATCACTCCGCAGGCTAGCTAGGGGACTCAAATTTTGTGTACGTGGAACAGTGATGGATCGGCCATTATGTATATACCTAAATATCAAAACCCTTCCTCGGTAATCATGACCTCACAGTTAGCCAGAAAGGACGGCGCCAGCCCGTGGAGTAAATACACAACTGATTTAGACCAGTTTATTGTATATCCAGAATACTTCCCATGATTAGAGCAGATCTGGAGTATTCTGTTACTAGAGGTGCCTGGAGAGGCAACGTACAGTAAGATGTCATCTGCATAAAGCAAGATTCTATCTTCCCACTCATCAGCCCACTTCAGTCCCTGTATAAATGGGTCCCGGCATATCCAACATGCAAGAGGCTCGAGGGCTAGTGGGAATAAAAGGCGTGAGGGCTAGGGCGAAGGGGGGATAATGGACAACCCTGTATCGTCCCACGACACAGCATGAATGTGTCACATGCCCATTCAGTACCACCTGAGTGAACAGCTCAGCATATAGGAGTTTGATCCATTCAAGTAGGCCGTCCCCAGTCCCATACACTCAAGGACACGATAATATATGGCCACTCAACTGTATCGAAAGCCATACGCACGTCCAATAAAAGTATGGCTGCATTTTCTTTAATGGTGTGTTTCCCAGCAAGCACTCCATTTAGGCGGCTCAGATTCATAGCAGTGTTATGGCCAGGAATTACCCCATATTGGTCTGGGTGGATCAACTTTGTAATTAGGGGGAGCAGCCTATTGGCTGGTACTTTGGCCTTAACATTCAATAGGGATATTGGCTGGTATGAGGACAATTCCTCCTCTGGCTTCCCCGCCTTGTGGATTAAAACAATGGAGTCCATTCTCTGATCGCCGGTTAATGCCCCAGCTGCTTTACTCACGAGGTACAGATCGAGGAGATAAGAATCCACCATGGATGTGTTATTTTAAGGAGTTCAGTGGGGAGGCTGTTTGGACCCCCAGCTTTTCCAGACCGTATTCTGAGTATGGCTGCTGTGATTTTCTCAACTGTGATATCTACTTCCAGCTGTTGCCGGTCATCTAACATCAGGGAAGGAATGTGGCTGTCAGTTATTATCTCCCACACCTCTTCAATGGTAGCTGTTGTGACATAGAGATGCTTATAGTATTCTGCAAACCCATCTGCTATGTGTTGGGGATCTTGCAGACAAGTTCCATCCTGTTCCTGTATCATTCCTGTCCAGTGGTCAGTCCTTTCCCTCCTATCTTACCATGTTGGTAGTTTGCTGGCTCTGTCTCCCTGTTCGTATATTCTATCTATTTTGGTGCAATGTTTACCTCTGGTTGTGTCCTGTGCTAGGTCCCTGTATTTTTTCCTGCTGAGTTCCAGATTATGATTTTCAGCCTTATCCCAAGTGTCCCTTAATGTCTGCTCTCTTGTGAGGATGTCTTGCTCTAATTTGACTAGTTGTCTGTCATTACCATTCTGGTGGCCCACGTGATGGATAGGGCCTGGCCCCTAATCATGTCTTTGTAGGCCTCCCATAGAGTCTGTGAGGACTGGATCATCCTTGTATCACAATAATAGCCTGTATCCTGAATCAGAGTATCTTTTATATGCAGGACTTGGAGACACAATGGACTAATCGTGATTGTCCTGCGGGTAGGGCCAGCGATTTACTGTGTATCGCGCCTTTATGGGAGCATGGTCACAGATGCCCCTCGCTTATCGCTGGACAGTGAAGAGGTGCACAGAGCCAGTCAAAGTTAGTATATAGTCGAACTGTGAGTGACTTTTGTAAGCCGCTGAGTTGTCTGTGTACTGTTGTGCAAGTGGGTGAGCCACCCACCATACATTCATCAGACCCTGTGCTGCAGGGAACTCAGCCAGTGTATTTTGGGAATGAGCGATGTCTCTTGGGTGATACCTGTCAACCTGGTCACATAGCATCATATTGAGCTCTCCACCCACCACTATTTTGTATTCTGGTAACGCAAGAAGAATTTGACTCCCTCCCCCCATGATGATGACAATGCCGTCTCTCCTGACGTCCCGGTCATCGCAGCTGGGGCTGTTTTCAGCCACCGGCAAGGGGATTACCATGATGTGACTGCGCAACACGGAGAACTGGGGAACGATCATACACCAGCATGCTGAAGGCAAACTCGTCTATTTTTGTGCCCCGTGGAGTGCATGCGGCCAGTAGCGATGCTGTCATCCTCCTCATATTGGATTTGTGCCTCTAACTTATATCTTCCAAATGTGCCACCGTTTTAAGGCATCACAGGTCGTGTGGACGGTCACGCCTTGCTCTGAGGACCGGGACTGGTCATAATGGCCCTATGTGTGTCTGAGCCCGTCCGCTTGAATTTAGTAGTACCATGGCCTTTGGTCCACAGTGCATTACTTCCGTCTTGCACCTGTGCATCAGTGCTAATGATCTCTCTCACACTACTCAGCAGGGACCAATCCAAACATCCTGCTGATAGGGACTGTACACTCACAGTGTTCCCCAATGTGGGATTAGGCACAATATTCTGTCTCAATGACACATCTTCTCATGCTGATATTTTAAAATTCTTTTCACAGAGATCATGATATTTTGTGTAGAATAAACATTTGCATATCAGGAAACAAGGCTGGTTTGATATCAAATGTACTAAGGTTTATTCCAAATTGAAATACGCCTTAAACAAGCCAGTCAGAAATAGCCAAGATATATAAACGGCTGAAGGGGAATATAAACACGCCTTTAAAGAGTGTAAAGGCGCTTTAAGAGAAGACGCATGGTCAGCTTGACACAAAACCACTTTAATCAGAGATAACATTGCCTTCAGGAAGGCAGTACATGCCCCTTTCCTGGTCACTCAAGACACACCCACTATAGAGATATCTATTGCTAAAGCTCAATGGGTGGAATAGTATTCTAAGATGTGTAATACCACCACGCATGAGAAACACATGAAAATTCCTCAGCCACAGCATGAAATATTGTCATCCAACAACTATCCAGTAGATGTCCACTTTACCCTAGAAGAGGTCAACTGTGCTATCATCACAAGTATGGGTGGGAAAGCCCCCGGTCATGACGGAGTCCCGATAGATCTTTACAAATCCAATTTGCCGTTCTGGGGCCACTTCTAACCCAGATAATTGCAGCGTGCTGTTCTCCCAGTTTTATAACAACTTGGTCTGAATCTACACTGGTCCTGATTTTTAAGAACGGTGACTGCCAGAACCCTTCATGCTATTGGCCTATAGAATTGTTAGATACATTGGTCAAGGTGCTGTAGCACAACGTACTTAACCCCTTTGCTGAGGGGGGTAATTCCCCCGCTGTGCTGGGGGGGTGGGGGCGCGCACAGCGCCCCCATGCTCATGACGAGCTCAACTCGTCATGGAGCACGGCGATCCGGTGCTCATGACGAACTGAGCTCGTCACAGCTGCACCCGTTCCCGTGGAACGCTCAGCACAGCAGGGGAATTATCCCCACATGTGAGCGTTCCACAGATCATGACGGGCTGAGCTCGTCATGAGCGCCGGAGCACCGTGCCTCATAATCAGCTCAGCTAGTCATGAGCATGGAAGGTGTTAATAGACTACAGGACTGGGCCAAAGATAATTGTATTATATCAGAATAATGTGTCTTTGACAGGGCCTAGGTACGGTTGAACAGGGTCTAAGTTAAAATATCCTTCTGGGAAGTATACAATGGCAACTGGCGTCTGTTGACTTAACAGCAGACTTTGATTTCATTATCCAAGAAAATCATGGAAGATCTTGGATGATATGGGTGTGAAAACCCCAATTATACATTTTATTGAGGCACCTTTATAATGATGCCAAGGCAAAGGTCAGTTGCGGGATTAGCGGGGAGTGTACAGCCATGTTTAAAATGCAGAGAGGGGTAAGACAAGGCTGTGTCTTGGCACCTTTTTTATTCACACTTTATATTAACGAATTAAGTCAAGTCCTGTCAAATCCGTGTCAGGGCTTGCACAAATTGACAAATGTCCCATACCCGCTTTACTGTACGTGGTCAATGCTGTATTTATGTCACAAACGCAATATGGGCTCTGAAGGGTATTGACAGGCTTTTCCATGTTCATTCACAAACTGGGCTTCAGAATGCTTACCTAAAAACATTTATTTTGAAATGCGGGGGAGGCAGTAGAAAATGTAGAGACATATATATTGATAACACAAAGGTCGAATTTACTAAAATATGTTATTACCTAGGCATGCTTTTTGACCAGAGGGGGACATGGACTCAGGCAGACAAGCTGGAAAATTACTGTTTATGAAAGCTACTGCTTCACTAGCCAATTTTTCTAAAAAACACAAAAATAATTCCACACATACCAGGAAAAATGTGTTTCCACTACTATGTATGGGGCAGGCATCTGGGGCTATGTAGACCCTCAGCCCCTACAGCTAGTTGATAATGCCTTTTTTGGATTCGTGTTGGCAGTCTCAAGCAATACATCTAATTATATATGTCATTCTGAGCTTGGCATGCCACATATATCTGACCTTATAAAAATACAACCATTCTCTGTTATGGCACAGGATATGGACCACTATAAAAACTACATTTAACCGGGATATTTTAAACAATATTCTCAAGTTACAGCGGGTCTCCAACCTCCCATGGTTAAAAAACATTAAAGATTTTATGAATGACCTTGGGCATCCTGAATATTACGATGACCATATTACCATGATTTCTGTCTCTAGAAAAGAAGTTGTTTGGTGCTCTTGGAGATAATTAGACATTCTGCAGAAATTTTGAAGCCAACGGTAGAGGGGAATCAAATGGTGTTTGCCCCTTGTAGCTTCCAGCCGTATCTGAAAAACACCCCATGTGAATATGATAGATTGTTACTGACCCACTTTAGATGAGGGATCATTCATAGATTAAGTAGTTTTCCCAATATGATTGAGCAAGTGCCTATGTGATGATGTGTCTCAACAATCGACATTGCATGTTCCATTATTTTATAAATGTTATTCTATGCAAAGAAGAAGGTGAATTCCACCAATCTTAAGGTCACTTGGCTAAATACAATGTCAGCACACAATAAAAGTACTGAAATCTATGGGGAACAAATATTTTACAAGGACACTAGCCGTATTTAAAAAACATTTAATTAAATGTGGGAAAATAATTTTAGTATGAATCCATTCAACATACTCATTCATTAGTAATTAATTCTGAATTATTAATTAATAATGTAATTGAGAATTACATATGTGAGCTGTGAAATCATCATAATTATAATTATAAATGTATGTTTTAGATGTAGGTTGTTGTGTTTGTAGGGGTATAGACTAGGATGTAAAGTAACAATAATTATCAATAAAATATTGATTGATTTTAAAATATTGAATTGATTTCTAAATATGTCAATTGTTTAACACCCATATTTTTAATTGTATATACTAGTTGTAACTGGTTGAATCTGTTGGATAATTATATAATTAATAAGTAAATATGAACTATTGTTGTATTTATTAATAATAATGTTAGTTACTTAATATGTTAATTGTGTTTATTTTAACTGTACATTTAGTCAGCACTGCCATGTATGTAGGTCTGTAGGACTGTAGTGTGTGAATGTAATTAAATAATCAATTAATCATTTTTGTTGATATTTATTAAACATTTAATATTTTTGGTGAATTAATTGAGTTATTAAATTGTGCTACAATGTTTAAGGACACTCCTTTTTATGCTGCACAGACTGGAGTGGAAATAGTACATTTTACCCCACCAGAGTCCAGCGCTTTCCCTACTGTTGCACAAAATGGAGTAGGAATAGTGAATGTTGCCCTCCTGGAGTCCAGCCATTTCTCTTCTGTTGGACAGACTGGGAAGTGAATAGTAAATATTACACCTACCGAGTCCAACTCCTACTAAAAATTGGCTGGCTAGCAATGGGACCAGGGGTTGAGGCAGAGCCAATGCAAGTTCCACATGGCCTGACGGGCATAGTGATCAATGAGGGCCACAAGGCAAAGGTACCAACAAACATGTGTCTACTACCAGGCAGAAGTCAATGCAGAGATGCCCAGGTGGAGAGTCTTGTATCCAGACTGTGTGCAGTCACCAGTGATGTGAACCCTGCAGGAGCACTAGTGTATCCAGTTGGATGCTGAAGAGGTTGATCTGGTAAGATAAGCAAACCAGAAACAGCTCATTCCTTTATTCTTCTATGAGAGAAGCAGAGCTGCAGCAGGTAAGGAGGTCGGTTGATTACCCACCACATGAATACTATGTTCCTGGGTTGTAGTATAGAACCCCCACCTCTAAACAGATCTCCATCATTCCAGCTTACAGCTCGGCCATCACAGGACATATGCTACACATTAGCAGGCTCCCAGTGTTTGCACGTCAGTCATGCATCCCCTGGGTGCTGAAGGGGACCAGAAATATACTACTCCAAGGCTCAGGGCCTGTCCCCCATCACTGGACCCTCATGAGGATGCAGTAATGCTCATGTGTGTCTAGCTCAACTCTCCGCATCAGCACCCTCAAAAAGAACTTCACACTAGTTTTTGTCACCTCAGACCTCTTGGAGCCTGGGCAATGAGAGAAAATTCCAGAACCCCTTTGGTGGGAAAACAACAGATTTTTCTTACACTACAAAGTTGGCACCTGATAAAAAATAAAACCCTCAAGCCAGCTCTTCTGTTGCCCCTGCAGAGGACACTGATAAGACCTCCTTTATATTTCAGAGACCTATCATGCTGAACTGCTGATTGAGGCCTGTATTTTAGCTCACAGCACTGCCCTGCTGCCAGGGCCTGTCTAGTAGTGTCATACATCAGACATTTTCCCGGGAAGCTCGCAGGGTGGGGGACAGTTTTGCGGCAGTGAGACCGATTTTGCATTATCGGCCCCCAGTAACAAAAGCCAAAAGAAAAATTGATGGACAGAATGTCCAACATTCAGCCGAATACAGAGATCTGACACTAAATCTATTGTTTTTATGATCTCCATGCCATTCCAGTTTAAACCCAGGCATATGAAAATCAGCCTTGGCCCTGCCCCTCATGGGAACAGTCCTGCCTGAACTTCCAGGCCAGGTCCTCCCAGAACTGAAACATGCATCCAGGGGCCAGATACAGGGTTTTACCCTCATTAGACAGGCTAGCTTGATTCCAGTGGCATGGAGAGCGTAGGACCCATGTCTGGGCATACATGTCCTACTCGGTGGGACAAATGCAAACACAACAATTGATGCACAGAATGTTAAACAATGTCAAAAATTCACTACAGAGTTCTGGACCAAAATCCATTGTAGTATTGCTCCTTATGCCATTCCACTATAAACCCAGCCATATGCAAATCAGTCTTGAGCCAGGCACGGGCTAATCTGAGAACATTGCCAGTCTGCTTTGGGTTCCCAGTCCGGTACTGCCTGCTTCTACCTGTGGACTACCCTGTTGCCCTACTGCTTGAGGTACGCATTGATGATTGAACACAGATTATCAAAGTGACTCAAGGGTTAGATGCCTGGTTTCCTTTTCTGAGTTAAATGGACAAAAATGCTCCAACAACTTTTAATTTGCACTTTGACCCTGTCTTGAGTGAGTCTTGCCCCCCAAGTGATGACCATCTATTCCTGCATCCTTGGAATTGGTGCTAAACGTGTCTCAAAAGGCCAAAAGGCCAAAATCAAAATCATGCACTAGAACAGATGCAGTCTGACTTTGTTGTAGCGGCCACCTCATTCGTCTCCGCAACAGCAGATCCTGTTCAGCAGCTGCTCTACACCTCCTGGAGCCATCAACGGCGGCAGCCTGCAGCTTTGCCCTGCTGGAGATTAACGACTTCCAAAAACGTAGACATTTTCACTGCAACCCCATCGAACTGTATCCCGACAACAGTTACTCACTTAGACATTTTACTTCAAAGCCGAGAATAGGTCCCATCCACCTCATGATTCAGAACCACAACAGTTGTTAGCCATTACTTTGCAACTAGATATCCGTGGTTGGTGCTTTGACCTTTTACGAGCTAGTTTTTACACACACACAATTTTTTTTTTAACTCTGGTTATACTGACTTCATTTGTTTTGTTTAGGTGTCAAAATTATTTACGACATTTTAATGAAATGTTACTATGTTTTTTAAAACTGGTGTGTGGTCCTCGTTTACTCATTTTAATACTGTTTGAGTTCTGCTTAAATACTTTACACATTGCCTCTAAGTTAATCATGACTGCTTTTGTGCCAACTTACCAGAGTACGAAACTCAGATTGTGGCTTTTGCTTGAGACGGATCTAATATATTATATGTTACAATATTATATAATGATGTATTGTTCACACTTGAGGTCTTTAGATAAGAATGTGATGTCACAGTGGTCAGATAACAGTTTCTGCTGTGCCCGCTGCAAATGTGTACATTTTGAGTTTGTTTTTTATCATCTGAGGTTTACCAGCTAAAGATTTTACAACCTGATGGAAAAAAAAATAAACCTTGGAGAGAGACAGACAGACCACACAAAGCATGAGTTGATACTGCAAATAGGTTTATCCATGTAGTTTGACAATGTATTTCACATGTAAATACTTTTTTCTGAGATGATCTTGGACATGTGTCATCAGAGGTAAAATGAAATGACTTGGGCTTACATTACAGTGTGTGCTTATGCTCATTTCCACAGGCTATTTTCCAAGGAGCACTTCACAAAGTCTTGCAAAACAAGTTCTTTGTTTTGTTACAGAAGAGATTCATCATTATGATGCACAGCATGTGCTTGGCTGTTCTTACAATTGTCGTCTGACAATCCCGATTGTAGGTTCTCAGCAGATCTATACAAAGAAAAAGACGCATTGTGCAGTTGTCCTTCTGATCTGAAAAAAGTCCTATCCTGATCTCTGAGGACAGACAACTCCTTTGGGTCGAGCAGATCTACTACACTTGGACTGCTTGAGTCTGACTTGGACAGGTGAAAGCACTAGACGTGTAAACTTGTGCAATGTAAATTATTGCAGCTATAAGGTAACACCAAAATCTGAATTTGCATCCTGTTGATTGCTCTACAGCATATATAGAGCATGGGGGAATAAGTCACATTACATTGTGTGCTGATAGTAACAGAAACATTGGGACAGTCAGATGTTCCATAATGGAGTGACATCAGGTGTGCACTCTTTTGTTTCATAAATCATCTTTAATCCAGTTCATGATTTTCATAAATCCTGCTTGTTTGATTGAATCAGGACTACAAGTCCCATGATGCACCGATACAGTACAGGCATTGAGAATGATGTGCTACAATTTCAATTTCAATTTATTTGAATATGATTTGGAACTCGATTGAGATCCACATATACATACAACAAAATTATCTGCACACATTGAAGCAACATAAAAACCATAAAATACATTTCTATTTATACAAGAATCGTATCTGTTAATATAATTCCAAAAAACATTTGAAAAAGTTAAAAATTCTGAAGCAGAACATTTCATTGGGAGGATTGAAAATAGCATTGCGTAAAGATTTAGCAGAAGAAATGCTTAACTGTAAACAAATGGGTCTCACCCATTTTCGACGGTGGACCATTAGGGCGGGGCATATAAATAGGATATGGGTAATGACCTGAATTGAGTTGTCATTGCCGCATAAATTACATTTGTCAGAGCAACCATGCCATCTAGCTAGTAATTTATTTAGGGACAGGAGATCATGTCTCAAAAGAAACCAAAAGCGGCTTAATTCGTGAGGAAGGATCTAAGATACATAAGGTTGTATCTGTTTAAATATGTAAGAATTAACAACCTCTGTAACACCTTTTTTTAGGATGAGGACATCTCTATCTCTCCTAAAGCTTAACTCCCAAGTTGCCCGTTTTAAAGACAACTTTAGCTGATGTGGAGTTAGTGAATAAAGGGTTAATTCATCCAATTCTAATAAGGTAACCGCCCTTCTAAAGTTCTTTATAAGTAGAGAGTGTTCCTTCATAGGACATAATAATTCCTTTTTAATCAAAGATCTTAAAGTTGCCGATTTGCCCATGGCTAAATGGAAGACCCAACGTATGACTCCTGCCAGAGCCTGAACCCAACTGCCCCGTATACCGAATTCAAGCCTACGGGATTCTACTCTACAAGCATTATTAACCGACAATAGATGACGCAAGAGACTACCCTCGATGGTATCTAGGAAACCCCATTGACACAAATCTATTAACTCAATGCCGTAGAGCAAGAAAGCTGGAATTTTTGCTCGAAAGGCCTCTAGTAGATGGGCAAAATGTCGTCTGCCGGTAGCCTTATAAAGAGCACTCAGTCCATTTCAATGGGACTTTGCTTTCCTTATATTGTTATCTATATGGGGCTTAGGACTCAGGTTACTGCATACTATTTTCCCCAAGAAAATATAAGATTTTACAGTATCTAGTTTCTCACTACCTAAAAACCAACTGAAATTTCCAGAATTCGATTTTCTCTTCCCTGTAATACACATTACGTTGCTTTTTGACATATTGATCTTCAGGAAGTGGGACCCAGCGAAAAGATGTAATGCATGCAGTCGATTATTCAAACCCCTCGGGGTAAGATCTAAGAGAAGAATATCGTCTGCATAGATTAGGCATGCAACCGGTTTGTCCCCTAAAGTGGGAGCAATTCCTTCGCTAAGAGATAAGAGCTGTGGTAGGTCACAAATATAAAGAGAGAACAACAAAGGTACCAATAAACAGCCCTGTTTAAGACCATTAGCTGTGGGAATTGCTTGGGATAGGCCTCTCTCTCCACCTAACAGTACTTTACACCAGGTATCAGAGTGGAGTTCCTGGATTAGGTTTAACATCCTAGCTGGCATACCCAAGGTGAGTAATTTCTTCCACAGCAAAGGACGGTCAACTGTATCAAAGGCCGTGGAAAAATCAATAAAGGTCGCATAGACCCCCCCTACACGGACCCTGATATATTTATCAGTTATTACTCGGAGAGCAGTTAAGTTATCCAAGGTACCATGATTTTTTCAAAATCCTGTCTGTTCTAGGGGAAGTACATTTGTGTGGTCCACCCAATCATTGATTTGTTTCAAGAGGCATCTTGCAAACACTTTGCCAATTGCATCCAAAAGGGCAATTTGGCAGTAGTTTTGGGGAGATAATCGGTCTCCCTTTTTGAAAAGGGGTACTAAAATACTGCCTTTCCACAAGGGGGGAATCTTTCCAGTAGAAAAACAAGTATTAAACAAGGGACATAACAATTTTCTCCATTTCATGCTGCTTTGCTTTAGAACAGAGATAGGAAGTTCATCTGGCCCCATTGCCCCAGATGAGCGCATTTCCTTTATTGCTGTTTCAATGTCCCTTTCAAATAAAGGGGCTAAAAGCTGGTCACTCTCTTTAAAACCTGTTGGGGAGTCCATTGCTCCATTATTTGCATAGAGGGTTGTGACATAATCCACCCATGATTGTTCTTCAATAGGGATAGGGAGCGGTCTGGTTCTTGAGCCACACCCCTCACCTATAAGGGACCAAAACTTTCTCATTTCTCCTTTGAAGGCCGCCTCTCTTAATTTTATCCAAATGGAATGCTCACGTTCTTTCCTTAATTTTACTTACAAATGGGGGTGGGGTCGCACACTACTCACACACCGGTGATGCCGCCCCTAAGGACTCTGGTCAATGAAGTAAAGTGTTCGCGATGCATCGTCTTTCGATCTTCTGCTATCTTCGCTGTCTTCGCCATCCCTGGACACGTGTTTCGGGGTATTACCCCTCATCAGCAGGGATAGGCCGTGTACTGGGGTTGCCGGTGGCTGCCAATATCTGCCAGGTATAGTACCACTCAGGCGCGTAGGTGCGGGATCCCAGGCTCGTCAGCCCGCTGCTCAAGGGAGCTTTAAATTTACAAATGGGGGTGGGGTCGCACACTACTCACACACCGGCGATGCCGCCCCTAAGGACTCTGGTCAATGAAGTAAAGTGTTCGCGATGCATCGTCTTTCGATCTTCTGCTATCTTCGCTGTCTTCGCCATCCCTGGACACGTGTTTCGGGGTATTACCCCTCATCAGCAGGGATAGGCCGTGTACTGGGGTTGCCGGTGGCTGCCAATATCTGCCAGGTATAGTACCACTCAGGCGCGTAGGTGCGGGATCCCAGGCTCGTCAGCCCGCTGCTCAAGGGAGCTTTAAATTTACAAATGGGGGTGGGGTCGCACACTACTCACACACCGGCGATGCCGCCCCTAAGGACTCTGGTCAATGAAGTAAAGTGTTCGCGATGCATCGTCTTTCGATCTTCTGCTATCTTCGCTGTCTTCGCCATCCCTGGACACGTGTTTCGGGGTATTACCCCTCATCAGCAGGGATAGGCCGTGTACTGGGGTTGCCGGTGGCTGCCAATATCTGCCAGGTATAGTACCACTCAGGCGCGTAGGTGCGGGATCCCAGGCTCGTCAGCCCGCTGCTCAAGGGAGCTTTACATTTACAAATGGGGGTGGGGTCGCACACTACTCACACACCGGCGATGCCGCCCCTAAGGACTCTGGTCAATGAAGTAAAGTGTTCGCGATGCATCGTCTTTCGATCTTCTGCTATCTTCGCTGTCTTTGCCATCCCTGGACACGTGTTTTGGGGTATTACCCCTCATCAGCAGGGATAGGCTGTGTACTGGGGTTGCCGGTGGCTGCCAATATCTGCCAGGTATAGTACCACTCAGGCGCGTAGGTGCGGGATCCCAGGCTCGTCAGCCCGCTGCTCAAGGGAGCTTTAAATTTACAAATGGGGGTGGGGTCGCACACTACTCACACACCGGCGATGCCGCCCCTAAGGACTCTGGTCAATGAAGTAAAGTGTTCGCGATGCATCGTCTTTCGATCTTCTGCTATCTTCGCTGTCTTCGCCATCCCTGGACACGTGTTTCGGGGTATTACCCCTCATCAGCAGGGATAGGCCGTGTACTGGGGTTGCCGGTGGCTGCCAATATCTGCCAGGTATAGTACCACTCAGGCGCGTAGGTGCGGGATCCCAGGCTCGTCAGCCCGCTGCTCAAGGGAGCTTTAAATTTACAAATGGGGGTGGGGTCGCACACTACTCACACACCGGCGATGCCGCCCCTAAGGACTCTGGTCAATGAAGTAAAGTGTTCGCGATGCATCGTCTTTCGATCTTCTGCTATCTTCGCTGTCTTCGCCATCCCTGGACACGTGTTTCGGGGTATTACCCCTCATCAGCAGGGATAGGCCGTGTACTGGGGTTGCCGGTGGCTGCCAATATCTGCCAGGTATAGTACCACTCAGGCGCGTAGGTGCGGGATCCCAGGCTCGTCAGCCCGCTGCTCAAGGGAGCTTTACATTTACAAATGGGGGTGGGGTCGCACACTACTCACACACCGGCGATGCCGCCCCTAAGGACTCTGGTCAATGAAGTAAAGTGTTCGCGATGCATCGTCTTTCGATCTTCTGCTATCTTCGCTGTCTTTGCCATCCCTGGACACGTGTTTTGGGGTATTACCCCTCATCAGCAGGGATAGGCTGTGTACTGGGGTTGCCGGTGGCTGCCAATATCTGCCAGGTATAGTACCACTCAGGCGCGTAGGTGCGGGATCCCAGGCTCGTCAGCCCGCTGCTCAAGGGAGCTTTAAATTTACAAATGGGGGTGGGGTCGCACACTACTCACACACCGGCGATGCCGCCCCTAAGGACTCTGGTCAATGAAGTAAAGTGTTCGCGATGCATCGTCTTTCGATCTTCTGCTATCTTCGCTGTCTTCGCCATCCCTGGACACGTGTTTCGGGGTATTACCCCTCATCAGCAGGGATAGGCCGTGTACTGGGGTTGCCGGTGGCTGCCAATATCTGCCAGGTATAGTACCACTCAGGCGCGTAGGTGCGGGATCCCAGGCTCGTCAGCCCGCTGCTCAAGGGAGCTTTAAATTTACAAATGGGGGTGGGGTCGCACACTACTCACACACCGGCGATGCCGCCCCTAAGGACTCTGGTCAATGAAGTAAAGTGTTCGCGATGCATCGTCTTTCGATCTTCTGCTATCTTCGCTGTCTTCGCCATCCCTGGACACGTGTTTCGGGGTATTACCCCTCATCAGCAGGGATAGGCCGTGTACTGGGGTTGCCGGTGGCTGCCAATATCTGCCAGGTATAGTACCACTCAGGCGCGTAGGTGCGGGATCCCAGGCTCGTCAGCCCGCTGCTCAAGGGAGCTTTAAATTTACAAATGGGGGTGGGGTCGCACACTACTCACACACCGGCGATGCCGCCCCTAAGGACTCTGGTCAATGAAGTAAAGTGTTCGCGATGCATCGTCTTTCGATCTTCTGCTATCTTCGCTGTCTTCGCCATCCCTGGACACGTGTTTCGGGGTATTACCCCTCATCAGCAGGGATAGGCCGTGTACTGGGGTTGCCGGTGGCTGCCAATATCTGCCAGGTATAGTACCACTCAGGCGCGTAGGTGCGGGATCCCAGGCTCGTCAGCCCGCTGCTCAAGGGAGCTTTAAATTTACAAATGGGGGTGGGGTCGCACACTACTCACACACCGGCGATGCCGCCCCTAAGGACTCTGGTCAATGAAGTAAAGTGTTCGCGATGCATCGTCTTTCGATCTTCTGCTATCTTCGCTGTCTTCGCCATCCCTGGACACGTGTTTCGGGGTATTACCCCTCATCAGCAGGGATAGGCCGTGTACTGGGGTTGCCGGTGGCTGCCAATATCTGCCAGGTATAGTACCACTCAGGCGCGTAGGTGCGGGATCCCAGGCTCGTCAGCCCGCTGCTCAAGGGAGCTTTAAATTTACAAATGGGGGTGGGGTCGCACACTACTCACACACCGGCGATGCCGCCCCTAAGGACTCTGGTCAATGAAGTAAAGTGTTCGCGATGCATCGTCTTTCGATCTTCTGCTATCTTCGCTGTCTTCGCCATCCCTGGACACGTGTTTCGGGGTATTACCCCTCATCAGCAGGGATAGGCCGTATACTGGGGTTGCCGGTGGCTGCCAATATCTGCCAGGTATAGTACCACTCAGGCGCGTAGGTGCGGGATCCCAGGCTCGTCAGCCCGCTGCTCAAGGGAGCTTTAAATTTACAAATGGGGGTGGGGTCGCACACTACTCACACACCGGCGATGCCGCCCCTAAGGACTCTGGTCAATGAAGTAAAGTGTTCGCGGTGCATCGTCTTTCGATCTTCTGCTATCTTCGCTGTCTTCGCCATCCCTGGACACGTGTTTCGGGGTATTACCCCTCATCAGCAGTGATAGGCCGTGTACTGGGGTTGCCGGTGGCTGCCAATATCTGCCAGGTATAGTACCACTCAGGCGCGTAGGTGCGGGATCCCAGGCTCGTCAGCCCGCTGCTCAAGGGAGCTTTAAATTTACAAATGGGGGTGGGGTCGCACACTACTCACACACCGGCGATGCCGCCCCTAAGGACTCTGGTCAATGAAGTAAAGTGTTCGCGATGCATCGTCTTTCGATCTTCTGCTATCTTCGCTGTCTTCGCCATCCCTGGACACGTGTTTCGGGGTATTACCCCTCATCAGCAGGGATAGGCCGTGTACTGGGGTTGCCGGTGGCTGCCAATATCTGCCAGGTATAGTACCACTCAGGCGCGTAGGTGCGGGATCCCAGGCTCGTCAGCCCGCTGCTCAAGGGAGCTTTAAATTTACAAATGGGGGTGGGGTCGCACACTACTCACACACCGGCGATGCCGCCCCTAAGGACTCTGGTCAATGAAGTAAAGTGTTCGCGATGCATCGTCTTTCGATCTTCTGCTATCTTCGCTGTCTTCGCCATCCCTGGACACGTGTTTCGGGGTATTACCCCTCATCAGCAGAGATAGGCCGTGTACTGGGGTTGCCGGTGGCTGCCAATATCTGCCAGGTATAGTACCACTCAGGCGCGTAGGTGCGGGATCCCAGGCTCGTCAGCCCGCTGCTCAAGGGAGCTTTAAATTTACAAATGGGGGTGGGGTCGCACACTACTCACACACCGGCGATGCCGCCCCTAAGGACTCTGGTCAATGAAGTAAAGTGTTCGCGATGCATCGTCTTTCGATCTTCTGCTATCTTCGCTATCTTCGCCATCCCTGGACACGTGTTTCGGGGTATTACCCCTCATCAGCAGGGATAGGCCGTGTACTGGGGTTGCCGGTGGCTGCCAATATCTGCCAGGTATAGTACCACTCAGGCGCGTAGGTGCGGGATCCCAGGCTCGTCAGCCCGCTGCTCAAGGGAGCTTTAAATTTACAAATGGGGGTGGGGTCGCACACTACTCACACACCGGCGATGCCGCCCCTAAGGACTCTGGTCAATGAAGTAAAGTGTTCGCGATGCATCGTCTTTCGATCTTCTGCTATCTTCGCTGTCTTCGCCATCCCTGGACACGTGTTTCGGGGTATTACCCCTCATCAGCAGGGATAGGCCGTGTACTGGGGTTGCCGGTGGCTGCCAATATCTGCCAGGTATAGTACCACTCAGGCGCGTAGGTGCGGGATCCCAGGCTCGTCAGCCCGCTGCTCAAGGGAGCTTTAAATTTACAAATGGGGGTGGGGTCGCACACTACTCACACACCGGCGATGCCGCCCCTAAGGACTCTGGTCAATGAAGTAAAGTGTTCGCGATGCATCGTCTTTCGATCTTCTGCTATCTTCGCTGTCTTCGCCATCCCTGGACACGTGTTTCGGGGTATTACCCCTCATCAGCAGGGATAGGCCGTGTACTGGGGTTGCCGGTGGCTGCCAATATCTGCCAGGTATAGTACCACTCAGGCGCGTAGGTGCGGGATCCCAGGCTCGTCAGCCCGCTGCTCAAGGGAGCTTTAAATTTACAAATGGGGGTGGGGTCGCACACTACTCACACACCGGCGATGCCGCCCCTAAGGACTCTGGTCAATGAAGTAAAGTGTTCGCGATGCATCGTCTTTCGATCTTCTGCTATCTTCGCTGTCTTCGCCATCCCTGGACACGTGTTTCGGGGTATTACCCCTCATCAGCAGGGATAGGCCGTGTACTGGGGTTGCCGTTGGCTGCCAATATCTGCCAGGTATAGTACCACTCAGGCGCGTAGGTGCGGGATCCCAGGCTCGTCAGCCCGCTGCTCAAGGGAGCTTTAAATTTACAAATGGGGGTGGGGTCGCACACTACTCACACACCGGCGATGCCGCCCCTAAGGACTCTGGTCAATGAAGTAAAGTGTTCGCGATGCATCGTCTTTCGATCTTCTGCTATCTTCGCTGTCTTCGCCATCCCTGGACACGTGTTTCGGGGTATTACCCCTCATCAGCAGGGATAGGCCGTGTACTGGGGTTGCCGGTGGCTGCCAATATCTGCCAGGTATAGTACCACTCAGGCACGTAGGTGCGGGATCCCAGGCTCGTCAGCCCGCTGCTCAAGGGAGCTTTAAATTTACAAATGGGGGTGGGGTCGCACACTACTCACACACCGGCGATGCCGCCCCTAAGGACTCTGGTCAATGAAGTAAAGTGTTCGCGATGCATCGTCTTTCGATCTTCTGCTATCTTCGCTGTCTTCGCCATCCCTGGACACGTGTTTCGGGGTATTACCCCTCATCAGCAGGGATAGGCCGTGTACTGGGGTTGCCGGTGGCTGCCAATATCTGCCAGGTATAGTACCACTCAGGCGCGTAGGTGCGGGATCCCAGGCTCGTCAGCCCGCTGCTCAAGGGAGCTTTAAATTTACAAATGGGGGTGGGGTCGCACACTACTCACACACCGGCGATGCCGCCCCTAAGGACTCTGGTCAATGAAGTAAAGTGTTCGCGATGCATCGTCTTTCGATCTTCTGCTATCTTCGCTGTCTTCGCCATCCCTGGACACGTGTTTCGGGGTATTACCCCTCATCAGCAGGGATAGGCCGTGTACTGGGGTTGCCGGTGGCTGCCAATATCTGCCAGGTATAGTACCACTCAGGCGCGTAGGTGCGGGATCCCAGGCTCGTCAGCCCGCTGCTCAAGGGAGCTTTAAATTTACAAATGGGGGTGGGGTCGCACACTACTCACACACCGGCGATGCCGCCCCTAAGGACTCTGGTCAATGAAGTAAAGTGTTCGCGATGCATCGTCTTTCGATCTTCTGCTATCTTCGCTGTCTTCGCCATCCCTGGACACGTGTTTCGGGGTATTACCCCTCATCAGCAGGGATAGGCCGTGTACTGGGGTTGCCGGTGGCTGCCAATATCTGCCAGGTATAGTACCACTCAGGCGCGTAGGTGCGGGATCCCAGGCTCGTCAGCCCGCTGCTCAAGGGAGCTTTAAATTTACAAATGGGGGTGGGGTCGCACACTACTCACACACCGGCGATGCCGCCCCTAAGGACTCTGGTCAATGAAGTAAAGTGTTTGCGATGCATCGTCTTTCGATCTTCTGCTATCTTCGCTGTCTTCGCCATCCCTGGACACGTGTTTCGGGGTATTACCCCTCATCAGCAGGGATAGGCCGTGTACTGGGGTTGCCGGTGGCTGCCAATATCTGCCAGGTATAGTACCACTCAGGCGCGTAGGTGCGGGATCCCAGGCTCGTCAGCCCGCTGCTCAAGGGAGCTTTAAATTTACAAATGGGGGTGGGGTCACACACTACTCACACACCGGCGATGCCGCCCCTAAGGACTCTGGTAAATGAAGTAAAGTGTTCGCGATGCATCGTCTTTCGATCTTCTGCTATCTTCGCTGTCTTCGCCATCCCTGGACACGTGTTTCGGGGTATTACCCCTCATCAGCAGGGATAGGCCGTGTACTGGGGTTGCCGGTGGCTGCCAATATCTGCCAGGTATAGTACCACTCAGGCGCGTAGGTGTGGGATCCCAGGCTCGTCAGCCCGCTGCTCAAGGGAGCTTTAAATTTACAAATGGGGGTGGGGTCGCACACTACTCACACACCGGCGATGCCGCCCCTAAGGACTCTGGTCAATGAAGTAAAGTGTTCGCGATGCATCGTCTTTCGATCTTCTGCTATCTTCGCTGTCTTCGCCATCCCTGGACACGTGTTTCGGGGTATTACCCCTCATCAGCAGGGATAGGCCGTGTACTGGGGTTGCCGGTGGCTGCCAATATCTGCCAGGTATAGTACCACTCAGGCGCGTAGGTGCGGGATCCCAGGCTCGTCAGCCCGCTGCTCAAGGGAGCTTTAAATTTACAAATGGGGGTGGGGTCGCACACTACTCACACACCGGCGATGCCGCCCCTAAGGACTCTGGTCAATGAAGTAAAGTGTTCGCGATGCATCGTCTTTCGATCTTCTGCTATCTTAGCTGTCTTCGCCATCCCTGGACACGTGTTTCGGGCTATTACCCCTCATCAGCAGGGATAGGCCGTGTACTGGGGTTGCCGGTGGCTGCCAATATCTGCCAGGTATAGTACCACTCAGGCGCGTAGGTGCGGGATCCCAGGCTCGTCAGCCCGCTGCTCAAGGGAGCTTTAAATTTACAAATGGGGGTGGGGTCGCACACTACTCACACACCGGCGATGCCGCCCCTAAGGACTCTGGTCAATGAAGTAAAGTGTTCGCGATGCATCGTCTTTCGATCTTCTGCTATCTTCGCTGTCTTCGCCATCCCTGGACACGTGTTTCGGGGTATTACCCCTCATCAGCAGGGATAGGCCGTGTACTGGGGTTGCCGGTGGCTGCCAATATCTGCCAGGTATAGTACCACTCAGGCGCGTAGGTGCGGGATCCCAGGCTCGTCAGCCCGCTGCTCAAGGGAGCTTTAAATTTACAAATGGGGGTGGGGTCGCACACTACTCACACACCGGCGATGCCGCCCCTAAGGACTCTGGTCAATGAAGTAAAGTGTTCGCGATGCATCGTCTTTCGATCTTCTGCTATCTTCGCTGTCTTCGCCATCCCTGGACACGTGTTTCGGGGTATTACCCCTCATCAGCAGGGATAGGCCGTGTACTGGGGTTGCCGGTGGCTGCCAATATCTGCCAGGTATAGTACCACTCAGGCGCGTAGGTGCGGGATCCCAGGCTCGTCAGCCCGCTGCTCAAGGGAGCTTTAAATTTACAAATGGGGGTGGGGTCGCACACTACTCACACACCGGCGATGCCGCCCCTAAGGACTCTGGTCAATGAAGTAAAGTGTTCGCGATGCATCGTCTTTCGATCTTCTGCTATCTTCGCTGTCTTCGCCATCCCTGGACACGTGTTTCGGGGTATTACCCCTCATCAGCAGGGATAGGCCGTGTACTGGGGTTGCCGGTGGCTGCCAATATCTGCCAGGTATAGTACCACTCAGGCGCGTAGGTGCGGGATCCCAGGCTCGTCAGCCCGCTGCTCAAGGGAGCTTTAAATTTACAAATGGGGGTGGGGTCGCACACTACTCACACACCGGCGATGCCGCCCCTAAGGACTCTGGTCAATGAAGTAAAGTGTTCGCGATGCATCGTCTTTCGATCTTCTGCTATCTTCGCTGTCTTCGCCATCCCTGGACACGTGTTTCGGGGTATTACCCCTCATCAGCAGGGATAGGCCGTGTACTGGGGTTGCCGGTGGCTGCCAATATCTGCCAGGTATAGTACCACTCAGGCGCGTAGGTGCGGGATCCCAGGCTCGTCAGCCCGCTGCTCAAGGGAGCTTTAAATTTACAAATGGGGGTGGGGTCGCACACTACTCACACACCGGCGATGCCGCCCCTAAGGACTCTGGTCAATGAAGTAAAGTGTTCGCGATGCATCGTCTTTCGATCTTCTGCTATCTTCGCTGTCTTCGCCATCCCTGGACACGTGTTTCGTGTTTACTTGTTGCCTTTTTCCTCCTTCTTTTTAATAAAGTTATCTTGTGTGATCCTTCTGCCGTTTTACACAAGTATTGTGCCCTTACTAACTTGTTTATTTCTATATTGAGTAACTGTGGGGGGCAAGAGGGTATTTTGAAACACCTTTTCTTTTTTGGATTTTTAGCTACCAATATCACTAGTTTTATGAGATCGTGGAAACACGCAATTTCAGAACCATGCCACCTAGCAAGTTCGTCAATTGCTGCATCAAGAACTTTCTCCAGATCTTGTTCTGCTTTTGTGTTCCAATAACATCTGCCTGATTTCACTCCAAAAATTACCAGGTCGCCATTTAGTGACCATACGTCAGCTTTTGGAGGATTTATATTCATAGTGAAAAAAAGAAATTTATGGTCGCTGAGAACCGTTTCAATAACCCTCAGATCCTTTAGTAGGGCAAAGGTAGAATTCTCAACTATTACATAGTCTAATAATGAATCTCCCTGATGGGATTTATGAGTAAAATTTGCAGGGGAATCGGATGCGAGCCTTCCGTTCGCTATGATTCCGTCCGTAACGGACAACTCTTTGAGAAGTATCTTCCCTCTCGTATTTGTTTTAATCTTCTCGGGGAAGAGGGCTTGAGGGATATGAAGGGATTCTTCTTTATGTTTATCGCGAAACAGACTCAAGCTTAAATTGGAAATTTTACAATTCAAATCCCCTACTAAAATGATATGAGGGGTAGGAGAATTCACCCTACGACTCTGAATATAGACAAAGACCTTTTTTAAAGTTTCATTGAAACTAGCTTCAGGTGGAATATAGGCATTGATCAACGCTATGGGTTTAGATACCTTGACATTATCCTGGCCAAAAAACGTTATAGCCTGAAAGAGGTTACAAGAGTCCAAATAGTGTGAGAAATTCCATTTTATCCGGTTGGATAACAGACAGGCAATTCCCCCCCTAGCATGACCTCTCCTGGACGGGACAGCAAAACATTCCAGAACAAAATAATCCCTTCCTATTTGAAGTTTTTCCGAGCACCAGGTCTCCTGGAGACAGATCACACTGGCTTTTAAAGACATAAGGAATTGAATTTTTTCTGGGCAGTTCTTTAACCCAGCACAATTTCAAGATATTAGCGATAAGTCATCGCTAAAGGAGAGGCTTGGGAGGGTACTCAATAGTCAATTTCTTAGAGGGAACACTTGGTAACCAGATCCAACTAAGGGTTTCATCTAGTGCCCTATCCTGAGGAGGGGGTATAGGAGGGTTAGGGTAGGATACAAGACGATGATCTTTGGACAGGCAAATTTTCAAATCATCGAACGCACCGGGATTTTGTACATTTCCGGGCGCAACCTGTAAGCGAGGCAAAGTGGACCCTATAGCCCCTGAAGACTTAACAGGTCCGGCGGACAGGAGATTCCCCCAAACGGGCATAACATCAATCCCTCTACTCTGAAATTCTTCAGACCGTTGTAAAATTAAATTTACCATTAATTTGGAGTAGAATTTTACCCTCGTTAAGTTTCTTCCCTCTGTCTTCAGGATCCGAACTAGGTCTATATCTGCAGTTTGTAGCAGTTTCAACCCTGCTGATTCCTGGAAGTATTTAAGAAGTAATGATCTATTTAGTATACAATCGGCATCAAAGAGGGGAAAGAAATCGAGAATAAGGGTATCGACGTACTCCTCCGTGGGAGATTCCTGGGGCACTTGGCAAACCACCACTCCTTCCCTTTTATCAGAGTAGGGACTTGCCAAAGGATTAAGAACGGAGGGTACAGGGCGAGTAGAGAAGATCTCATTTTTTTGGGGAATTGGAATTAGCAAATCCCCATTTACCATAAGGGGCTCTCCTGAAGAGCTGGGAATACGGGGGGAGGGTCAGGGCTCAGTAAACTCTGAGCTGAGGAAATTGAAATATCCACAGCTATTTTACCTTCCTCACCTACATCCTTTGGTACCAACCGGGAGGCCTGAAATGATTCTTGATTTGAGGTCATTTCCAGGTTTGCTCTCCAAAGGATTTTTCTCCGTCTATTCTTTTCAATTCTTCTAATTAGTCTTCTCTTTTTTGTACCATTCTTTTTAACTTTCCCTAAATTCTCCTTTTTTCTATCACCTTCTTGTTCCTGAAACAGCTTGTTGCCCCCACTAAGCTGTTTATTAAAGATGGGGAATAGTTATTTATCTACCTTGGGTTCTATTTCGTACTGATCTTCAACTAACAAGGGTAGGTCTATATCATTCTTTGTCCCCATTTCGTGTGAAACCTCTACTACTGGAACTATGTCGGCTACACAATTTGAAATGGGGGTTTTCAGAGGGGGGGCTAATTTTATCCTACCATTTGATGGATGAGAAATGGAGGGAAACCCGTTATCCTGCACAAGGATTTCTTGCGCTACAGTGGCTTCTTTCACAGTATCCAGGACGAAACTCGGTTTAACCTCTGGTTTATTGTATAACAAGGTCTTCAATATTTGGGTTACTGTTTCCAAAACGCAATCAGAGCCCCCAACAAACTTCTCTAGTAATACCAAAATGGATGAAAGCAGATGTTCAAGGGAGGATAGACAGTCGGAGACTGGTTTATCCAATCTAGGGGGATCCTTGGCATCACAACCTGTTATATTAAGATTAAAGTTCATAGAGGTATTTAACTGTGAGATATTCGAGGGATTACTGCTATAGAGATGGAGGACTGGTGGAACTGGGGTTGTTGGAGTTTTATGTAAGTCCCTCATCTTAACAGTATCAACCTCGATGTATCTTCTGCAGAGATCCAAATCCAGGTCAGAAGATGCTAGGACATTATAATATCCTTCTTTATGTGGTGAAGGGCTTGCTTCATATATTTCAGGAGGAGGCTCCCTAGTTTTAAGGAGAGGGACATGATCAGACACCACCTCCCTTTTTACAACAGCTTCTGGGGGGGTTTGGAACAAAAGAGAATAATGATTATTTAGATTGTGAATGATAGGAGACACATGATTAATAAAACCATATCTTCTCTTAGTGTGGCTTGAGGGGAAGTCCCCTTTTCTGTATTATTCTTGTGTACCAAAACCTCAGTACACAATCCCATCTGAAAGGTGGAGGTTTTTTCCGAATCATCATGGGATGGATCAACATTTAGCGCTCTATTTTTTCCCCGCTCCCAAAGATTAAATAACTGGCAAGTACCCTTAAGTTGTACAGCATGATTGTCCTTATTTCGAAGGGGGTTCGATTTTGTTTTTGAACACGACCTCCCAACCAATAGTCTTCCGGATCTAAGTTTTTTTGGCCGTCATTTCCAAAGAGACTCAAAGGTTACAAGGATGTTAAAAACAATCAGCAAAACACAATACAAAATGTGGGGAAAACTAGTGGGATTTAGAGTAAAAATAGTTCAGCCGTCTTCAGCCTCTGAGGGCCTCAGAGGGCCCGCCCTTTGCCCGGGCTTAGCCCCGGGCTCGGACCCGCGCGCGTCCCACGTGCGCGTTATACCTAAGCAGCTATATAGCGGGAAGGGGGGCGGGAAGAGGACCAGCTGCGGCGAGACTACAGGCGCAGCGCTCGCTGGTCCTCGCAGTCCCGCAGGGGAGGGAAGACTCCACTCAGCTCCTCCAGTAGATCGTAAGTTCGTGAAACAAAGTTGTCCTCACGCGGCGCCCGCGAAGCGGGGGCCGCGAGCAGTGGGAAGAGAGACCGGCAATCAGGCAGCACTACCGCTTCGTCACTCCGTTAGGCAGCAGTATGAGGCAAGACCCAGCCTTCCAGGTATTTGAGGTACTGGGTTTTTAAGAACCGGCACAGAACCGGTAACCCAGCGGTGCCAGGGGATCAACACCCAGAGACCTCGGGTTCTTCCTGATCCAGACCTACAGAAACTCAGAGTCTTCTAGGTGAAGTCAAAGATTAGTTTATTGGCTGCAACCAAAGTAACAAGTGTCCTAGACGTACAACACGGGTATATTCTCAGGAGACTGCACACTTTTGCAAAGTCAGGCTTCTCTTCTTATACACAGTTTTTGGCCTAGAGCGAAACATTCTTGGTTGTAAAGTAAATCGTTAACATATTTCCAATACAAAGAGAAAGCAGAGTCATGATGACATGTCCATATTTCACTTCGTGCTGCCTACAACAAATCATTTGGCAAGGCCCAACATTTCATCAGATATCACTGGACCCCTAATAAAACCGGGCACCTCCCCACCATAAAGTAAGCGAAGCAAAAAGAGTGAAGATAGATGTGAGCGAGATATGGCAGGTGTGCGCGCTGAAATGGTTTTATGGTTTGTTGAGCCTAGATGCTATCTTGCTTCGGCCACTGGGAGGGAGCTGACCTAACGAGTTCAGCCTGGGGCAATGGTTCCAACTTGTACTGAGGTCATGGAAAAGTCGATTAAGGAGTACGTGTCCTTGTGGAATTGAAATCAACTGGATTAAGGCCTATGTAAAGGGCAACATATAAATGAAGCCAAGGGTCAGAACGTAAATGATGATTTCAAGGTGAAATCGCCACTCGAATATGCTGAAAATATATGTACATGATGTACTCATCATTCTCGGTCTTTTGATACCAAATACGTCATGTTTCGACGAAGTTTTAATTCTCGAGTAATTATCAGAAATCCAGTTTTTCAGAACCTCAAACCCTCCTTTTGCCCTTACATAGGCAATTAATCTATCCTCATGTTAGTCTGAGTCCTGATCGATATTCGTGAAGTCATTGAGATGTTGCTGTAACATCATTCTAGTGCTAAGTTCATCTCTTGACACAGGCTTCCTCACACATGATGTAGCACAGAGGCCACATATCGCAGGAGCGCACTGTATGCACAGACAGAACAGGAACAGAATGGCTAAGACCATCCCAATGACCATTAGAATTTTCCATCCCCAGGCAGATATCAGTTCCCAGAACCATCCCATTAAGGACCAATCTCCTTTATCCACATGAATAGATTCGGAAATCTTATGTAGTTTAGAGATGGCCTTGTACACGGTTTGAGCATTATCTGGGATGAAAATGCAACAACTAGATTGGATCAATTTGCATACTCCACCTCGGTCTGCAAGTATTACATCCAAAGCGACCCGGTTCTGAAGGGTCATAAGTCGATCCGACTGGAGCTCAGCAGTCAAGTTACTAAGGGCACCCGCAGTTTCAGTCACGGTGGACTCAACTACCCTTGTTAATTGCCTTATGTTTCTACTGTTAGCCATGGATCCCCAGAACGGCAGAAAACCCTTTGCAAAGTCCCCAAATTCTTGACCTGCAGTGTCTTCTTTACTCAAGACACCTCTAACTACCCTTGTCCGGTGGTAATCCGCCGCTGCTGTGTAGGTGGGAGGTAACAGGAATGAAACAAAACATGAGCCCGAGAAGTCAGGGGGCAACCATGTATAGGCTCTATCATGGCAGATGAAGTAAGTACCCTTAGCGGCTAAAAACGCAGGGGAAGTCTGAGATCCAAAAACATACGTTTCTGTACAGATACTCTTCCCTAGCTGAGCTCTAGGATTCTTGCCAATACCTTGCAGACACAGGTGACCTTGATGGGGTACGATCCAGATAGGGGATGATCTTTTGGCTTGCTGTTTCTCACTTAAGGTAGTGCTATACCCGGTCACGTTCCAACCTACATATGCAAGTATCTCATCATCCGGAGTATCTTCATAAGAAGTTACTTCCTTGATCATGTCAACTATACCTTTGACTAGGGCGCTAGTTTTGAGGTTGTCTTTTACAGAACGTGGGGGTTGGATTTCTCGTGCATATATGAACATTGTCCTGTATGCCCATACTGAACCATTGTGACTAAATGGCAGGACCAAATAGGGGATACCTTTATCCGTTGTGTGAGGCATGAGACCACACACCCAACAGTTAGTTGTGTTTATTACAAGCTGGTGTTGGTGTAATAGCTGAACAAAGGAGTTATTAATGAACTCTAGTCTCCTATTCGATTCGTGGTCAGGCAGAGGGTGGAAAGAATGAGAGGAAACAGTAGGGGGAGGTATGGGTGATGCTGTGGGCACAAATGTTATATGGAAGGACAATAAAACATAACTTATCAAAAAAATCATTACGCTAGATAGCATAAAAATACACAATATACAATATTATACAGTGTTACACAGTCTCTGCTTAAAGTTCGTTTGTTTGGCAGGTCTCTCCACATCAGGAAACTCCATCCTCTCTAAGGTGCTGCCCGCGGTGGTAGGTTGCCTCTGCTAAAGGATGCTTCCGTCAGTCTAGGGCAACTCCCTTGGACCGACCAGAACTACCGACCTAACGTCGTCAGCTGCAACCAAAAGACTTTAGTCAACCGCGGCCCTAGCAGCGGAACCCTGATGGCGGTTCGAAAAACAAAAATAAGCAAGTTACCTAGATGGGAGATCTGCACTCTCAAAAATAGTACTTGGGAGGAAAAAAGGAATATTTTATTGGTCCATAGGTTTTGGTCTCAAATTGCAAGAAAACTTTCATTAGTTCGTTTTTCTCGGTCTCAGGTTGTACCGTTGTTTCCCAGGTATTGTCTGGTCCGGAAACAACAAGTCAGGTTCTGCAGTGTTCAATAGCTTGGACGGTGGCACAGCCTTGTGCGAAATGTTCTCACTTTCTGGTTCAGAGTCAGTTCTTTTTGTGCGCAAATCTTTAACAGGGGTGGCATGTGGCAATGTGTCAGGTCCTGGATCAGTGACACTTTTCTGGACACATTGGTCATGGGGCTGAGGAAATGTTATTTTTTTACAATGGATCCCGTGGACCCAGTTGGCCTTCCCTTCCACTCGAACTGCAGATCTTGTAGAAAGAAGGACAAGGTGAGGCCCGGTCCACCTGGGCTGGTCGTTCTTTGTCCTTTAGAAATTTTTAACTAGAACCCAGGATCCCGGATCAATGGAGTGACCGGGAGTCTCAGAGACCGGAGGCAGGGTGTTGTGAACCTGTTGATGCAAAACACGCAATTTAGCCGTCAATTCATACAGGTAATCAAGCAAAATAGGGTGTTGCAGCTCGCTGAACTTTGTGGGCCTAGGCACTCCCCATATGTTGGCTGGCCGGCCAAAGACAATTTCATAAGGGCTGAGTTTCACTCGCGAATGCACAGTCATTCTGGTGGATAGGAGTGCTAAGGGTAGAGCGTCAGGCCATTTAAGACCTGTGCTCGCTTGGATTTTGGCCAATTTAAGTTTAAGTGTGCCATTGTAACATTCTACTAATCCAGCTGATTGGGGGTGATTTGCAGCGTGGAACTTCTGCCTAATGCCTAGCCCTTCACACACTCTTTTCATCACACGACCCACAAATTCACTCCCGTTGTCAGACCAGACCATTCTAGGCATTCCGTACCTGGGGAAGTACTCTTTTACAAGGGCTTTTGCTGTGGACAAGGCAGTATTGTCCTTTAGGGGATAGGCTTCTACCCATCTTGAAAAAGCACAAACAACCACGAGCACGTATTTTAAGTTGTTGCACCTCTCCATGTGTATGAAATCTAGCTGCAAAACCTCGAACGGATACGTAGGAGGTGCAAAATGACCAGCTGGAGTTGGGGTTCCCCTACCAGGATTGTGCTTCAGACATACCATGCAATTCTTGACAACATTCTCTGCACACTTGGGAATCCCTGAATTCTTCCACACTGGGGCCAACAACTCGCAAATCCCTTTCACGCTGATATGCATTGGGTAACAACCATCTCTGATGCTCTGCCAATTCAATCCAACAACCATTTGCATCCATTCTTCCTGTACTCTCTCTCCACGTGTTCAACTCTTTCTCTGTAGCCTCAGCTTGGATGGACTTCACACTTTCTATCGTGTCCTCACATATTCCAACATCACCAGTAGATCTTTCAGGGCTTGCAACATACATTCGGCTTATCACATTCTTTGCCGTCTCTTTAGCGGTCTCATCAGCAAATGCATTCCCACGACCAACATCATCAGTCACCTTCTTGTGAGCACTACATTTCACAATCCCCAGTTGCAGGGGTAAGGTCAGTGATTCAAGAAGCTCATTCACCAACTGACCATGCTGAATCTTAGCTCCATGCGAAGTCAGAAATCCACGTTCTCTCCACAATCGTCCAAAACTATGAGCCACTCCAAATGCATACTGGCTGTCGGTATAGACAGTCACTTTCATTCCTTTAGACAACACCCATGCTCTCGTGAGCGCAATCAGGTCTGCAGCTTGAGCTGAACCATGTGGTATTCGTGCAGTTTCAACAACTGTGTGCAAAGTCGTGACAGCATATGCTGCGGTCACGTTGCCATTTGGGAGCTTGAAGCATGAACCATCCACCCATAATGTACCATCACATTCAGCAAGAGGAGTGTCAAGTAAATCTATTCTCCCTTTTGTTTCTTCCTCTGTTGTGAGAAAACAATTGTGCTGTTCTAAAGCATCTGATTCCTCTGTAATTGGTAACAATGTGGCTAGATTTAAGGTACTGCACCTTTTTATGTGCACATGGCTCGCTAGTAGTGTCAATTCGTAGCTTGACAGTCGAGCACTAGTTAAGTGCTGTGTCTTGGTCCTATTTAACAATGTGTCCACTGCATGCGGAACCATCACAATTAGTGTATTATTCATTACTAGATCAGCAGACTGTCGAATAGAAACAGCTGCTGCTGCTGTGGCCCTCAAACAACTTGGCAATGCCTTAGCTACCGGATCCAAAGTTGACGAAAAATAGGCGCATGGCCGCTGTCTACCTCCGAATAATTGAGTCAGCACGGACAATGCACAGCCCTCCTTCTCGTGGACATACAATGTGAAAGGTTTACTGTAGTTGGGGGTACATAACACTGGAGCTGAACATAATGCTGTGCGTAATTCGAGAAAACTCTTCTGACACTCTTCAGACCAAGGAATGGGATTGGGTGTGTTTTTACACGTTAATGCTACCAAGGGTTTGGTCAATAACGAAAAATTTGGAATCCACTGTCTACAGTACGATGTAATGCCCAAGAAAGCACGCACTTCTCTCTGTGTTCTTGGCACATTCAATTTCGCTATTGCCTGGATTCTTTCTGGGGTCAGTTTCCTTCCCTCCTTCGATAAGAGGTGACCTAAGTAGGTCACTTCTTGTCGGCAATATTGGAGCTTGGAAAGTGACACCTTGTGATGCACATCACACAGATGACGCAGTAATGTCAATGTGGCTTCTTTACAAATTTTCTCAGTATCTGCAGCAATGAGCAAATCGTCCACGTACTGTACAAGGGTGGCACCTTTTGGCAAAACAATCGTGTCAAGCTGTGTTTTCAGAGCCTGACTGTATATTGAGGGGCTTTCACAGTAGCCTTGAGGAGCGCGTTTAAAGCGGAAGCTTCGACCTCCTAAACTGAAGGAAAAAATATCCCTCCTCTCCTCAGCAATTGGAATGCCGAAGAAAGCATTCTTTAGGTCGATTACCGAAAACCACGAAGCAGAAGCTGGAATCATGGTTAATAATGTGGTAATGTCGGGGACAACTGGGAATTGTGGCACAACTATCTTATTCACTTCTCGAAGATCAATTACGAATCTGTACACAGGTGGCTGAGAAGGGTCAGTTCATTTTAAAACAGGCAGAACAGGACTATTGCACACGTTGCCTCGTGTCTCCTCAATCACATCCTTTTCAATTAATTTGTAAACAATTGCTAGCAAAGCTTTTTCACCCTCATTAGATATTTTGTATTGGGGAATTCGTGGCATTTTTACATTTGACTTCAATGTTACAACATATGGTGGAATTTCTAAAAGGCCTACATCATTAGGACCAGTAGCCCAAAGAATATCTGGGAGAAGTGACAATTCTGCTGGAAGTGCATCTCTCGACAAATACATGGGAGAAACCACTTTCTTACCTAAAGTAAGTTGTACTCCTGAAGTTGAACAGTACAAAGTCGCATACAATCTTTTTAGCAAATCTAATCCTAGCAAATTTTCACCACAACCTGTTGTCAGAATAAGGGGTGCTTCGAATTCACAAGGACCAACAGAAAGAGATAAAGGGTCAGAAATTGGATTCCTAACTGGGGCGCCAGAAAAACCTACTGAAACGTTCATTTCGCCAGACAAAGGTGCGCCAGGGAGTTTGGAGTGCATAATAGAACTCTTTGTAGCACCAGTATCCAACAGAAAAGGTTCTGACACACCTGATGTAATCACCTCAACGTAAGGTCCACTCTGATCTACTGGAACTGAAACAACTCCCTCTCTTTGTCTATGGCTGTCCTAGCAATCATTATTCTCCCACTGCTCGTTTTCTGTGTAATAATCTTCAACATAGTATTGAGCTGTCCTGTCAGATATGTTATTTTGCTGATCAAACCTGTTCATAGAGTTTTGTGGTGGAAGGGGACGTGTGTCCTGTGGGGCGTTTCCACGCCCTCTACCTCTAGGTGCTTGCTGACTGCCACGACCTCTAACACCAGAAACTCCATTTGCACGCTGTGATAGGGCAGGGCAATTATATTTGTAATGACCCTCTTGTTGGCAATATAAACACTGGTTGGGGCCTACACGGGGTTGAGTGTAATCGAATCTTTGCAAGTTTCTCTGATATTGTTGAGGCTGCTGAAAAGCATTTTGGTAGTTATTTTGACCATTATTATTGTGATTACCACCACCACGTGGCGGATAGGCTTGCTGTAGCAAAACCTTCGTTTTTAATTCTCTAGTTTTCTTTTCTACTTTATCTTTCTCATCTTTGTCTCTATTCTCGTAATATTGTGCGGTAGCCAATATCTGGGCTGAAGATGAGCCTGCCCATGAACTTTCTGAATCTTTTAACTTCTTACACAATTCTGGAAGCAGATTGTGCACGAATGTATCGACAAACAATCTCTGACCACCTTCTGTGGTCATATCTTGACCGCTGTGGTCAATGAATGTTTCTTCAAATCTGGTGAAGAAATCTGAGACTGTTTCTTCTTTCTTCTGTTTGCACGCAGACAACTTATCCCAATTTACGCGTATTGCAGGCATTATCGTTTTCATGTAATCAATTATTTTACCAGGGAGTTCTGCTATCAAAGGCTCAGGCTTGGCACCACCAACTTGTCGGGCATCTACAGCAGTAATATTAGCCCATGTGTCACCTAATTCCTGGTCATGATCTACATGACAAATTTTTCCCCATAAAGGCTGTGGAACAACATTTCCAAATAACATATCGATATCGGCTAGATTCATTATACATGACCCAGCAGTTTGCGACAACTCTTTATAGTACCCTGCAGGATTTTTACGCGGATCTGGTAATGTTTGCTTGAGTGCTAAAACTTCAGCTTGCTTCCATGGGACATGTACCCATACACGCTGGAAGTGTGGCAGAATAGGTGGGTTAGCGGTTGTGTCACCCTCTCTCCATTGCGGGGGAACTTCTCTCATAGGGTATTGTCGCGCCTTTTTCCTACTGGATGTATTAGATGCAGATGGTGACCCAGAACTACTTCCCTTACTTCGGTATGATAACAACATTTCAACTGCTTTCTCCACATCTGGACCTACAATCATACCCTGTCCAAACTTAAACCGCACACGACACATCTCTTGTGGGAGGCAATCCTGATCATTGTCTTCTAAATCCTCGCAACGGAAAACACACATTTGTTCGAAAACATATCTCTGTGTAGCTGTTTCCCATTGTTGGAAAACTTCCATGACAGACTGTACATCATATTTTACAGTGTCCATGACCCATTTCCGTGCTAAACTATTCAGTGAATCTCTCTCTTGATAATCAGGCAGTTGACTTCGCAACTGTCTTCTTCCAGTGTTAGGGGTCGTAGTAGGCGACCCGAAAAGAGGTAAAAGAAGGTTAGTAACAGTGCTGGCCATTTTCTGCCGAATGGAAGGTGAAACTGAAGGACAAACAGATGGAAAAACGGGGTGAGATAAGACAGGGGTAGAAATAGTAGAATGGACGTCAGGGGAAAAAGAGGGGGCACTAGGCAAAATCGTAGAGCATTATGAGCCGAAAAGAATACAGTAGGTAAAATCGTAGAAAACACAGGTGAAACAGAGGTGGTCGGTGGGCCTGGAGGAGGCTGCACCGAAGAAGTAGGAGCCAGCTGAAGAACATTTGGTGGGTGCTGTGGAGGAGCAGGAGGCGCAGTTTGTGCAACTAAAGGTTGCTGGGGTGCTGTGGCATTCTGCGCATGGGGGTGGGTGAATTTAGTAACTGCGACATTAATGAGTCTTTTTCACGCTCTTTTGCTGCCTCTTGCTGAAGAGACGGTAAAACTGGATAACACTTATCTATTGCCATTTTACGTTGCCTGTGCAATTGCTCATTCATCTGCTCTTCTTCATTGTCTTTAAACTGTACCGCAGCTTGCATTACTGAAAGTCCTCCTTCTCTTTTATTTTTCTTCGCTTATTTAATTTCTTTTTGTTTGGCTTCTTTGCGCCATAGGCGGAAAGAGTCAAACATCGCCGGCCGTGCATTCTTTTTAAAAAGCTTTACTTCAAGGTTGTCTAAAATTTCGGAGTCAAAGCTACCATATTGGGGCCATTTTAGAACACCATCTTTCCTGGTGTATTTAATCCATACTTCGTTGTAAGTGATGGGGCCTACCCCATGTTTCACATATAGCTCGTAAGACGGAGTTCCAACTGGAGGAACCGGACATGAGTCCTCCAATCGGGAGTCCCTATTATTACTACCAAGGCAAAACAAATTCCCAAGTCTAAGACTAGGCATCTTCGCTCTCTAGTCTAGTTCCAAACTTCAAAGGATTATCGATTACGATATTTCTCGTGAATACACGAGTCCTTCGGTTTTGGTGCTTGCAAGTACCAACACAAACCTTTGTATCCCAAGGATACCCAAAACTAGGTCCAACTAAGGACTGGGAGACGCTCGACTTATACTTAACTGAAATCTCGATGACGTCACCAGAAGACTCGTCTCAGTGTTTCGCTCTACCAAAAACTTCAAGGGTCCAAATCAGGGCGATAGCCAGGGCAGCAGTCCTTGTAGCCGTCGGGAAGCGGGGAACCTCGCAGCAAAGACCTTCGGACCACGTCGACATGCAGGGGTCGATGAGGTGGTTGGCCGTCCTCTGGAATTTCCACACGAAGCTCCTCACGATCTTCTGGCTGACTGGTACCACTGGAATCGCCCCACGTTGGGCGCCAAATGAGGTACTGGGTTTTTAAGAACCGGCACAGAACCGGTAACCCAGCGGTGCCAGGGGATCAACACCCAGAGACCTCGGGTTCTTCCTGATCCAGACCTACAGAAACTCAGAGTCTTCTAGGTGAAGTCAAAGATTAGTTTATTGGCTGCAACCAACGTAACAAGTGTCCTAGAAGTACAACACGGGTATATTCTCAGGAGACTGCACACTTTTGCAAAGTCAGGCTTCTCTTCTTATACACAGATTTTGGCCTAGAGCGAAACATTCTTGGTTGTAAAGTAAATCGTTAACATATTTCCAATACAAAGAGAAAGCAGAGTCATGATGACATGTCCATATTTCACTTCGTGCTGCCTACAACAAATCATTTGGCAAGGCCCAACATTTCATCAGATATCACTGGACCCCTAATAAAACCGGGCACCTCCCCACCATAAAGTAAGCGAAGCAAAAAGAGTGAAGATAGATGTGAGCGAGATATGGCAGGTGTGCGCGCTGAAATGGTTTTATGGTTCGTTGAGCCTAGATGCTATCTTGCTTCGGCCACTGGGAGGGAGCTGACCTAACGAGTTCAGCCTGGGGCAATGGTATCAACTTGTACTGAGGTCATGGAAAAGTCGATTAAGGAGTACGTGTCCTTGTGGAATTTAAATCAACTGGATTAAGTAATATGTAAAGGGCAACATATAAATGAAGCCAAGGGTCAGAACGTAAATGATGATTTCAAGGTGAAATCGCCACTCGATTATGCTGAAAATATATGTACATGATGTACTCGTCATTCTCGGTCTTTTGATACCAAATTCGTCATGTTTCGACGAAGTTTTAATTCTCGAGTAATTATCCGAAATCCAGTTTTTCAGAACCTCATATTAAGTCCAGGTGGGAGGGGGGGGGGCGGGAAGAGGACCAGCTGCGGCGAGACTACAGGTGCAACGCCCGCTGGTCCTCGCAGTCCCGCAGGGGAGGGAAGACTCCACTCAGCTCCTCCAGTAGATGGTAAGTCCGTGAAACAAAGTTGTCCTCGAGCGGCGCCCGCGAAGCTGGGCCGCGAGCAGTGGGAAGAGAGACTGGCAATCAGGCAGCACTACCGCTTCGTCACTCCGTTAAGCAGCAGTATGAGGCAAGACCCAGCCTTCCAGGTATTAAGTCCAGGCAGGAGGGGGGGCGGGAAGAGGACCAGCTTCGGCGAGACTACAGGCGCAGCGCCCGCTGGTCCTCGCAGTCCCGCAGGGGAGGGAAGACTCCACTCATCTCCTCCAGTAGATGGTAAGTCCATGAAACAAAGTTGTCCTCGAGCGCCGCCCGCGAAGCGGGGGCCGCGAGCAGTGGGAAGAGAGACTGGCAATCAGGCAGCACTACCGCTTCATCACTCCGTTAGGCAGCTACAAGCAATATATTCCTACTTGTGTAGCTGATGATCCACCAGCAACCTTGCTTGGTAAACGGTGGTTACAAAGGCAGACTTGCCAATATTATGAGACAAAAAAGGTAGAAATTATTCATTTTAATAAACGTGACTTTGCAAAATAATGTCATCATTGCAATGTCAGGACAGAATCCTTTTTCATATGATGACTTCACAGGAAATCATGTAAAATGACAGTCAAAGCAGAGGAAATGTGTTAGGTGTGCTTAACCCACATGATGCTTGTGACACTAATGACAAAAATGATGCCATTCAAGCAGTGCCCTGAACTCCTAGCCTCCATGGATGTAGTAGGGCAGCAGCTCCAAGGAAGGCATGTCAAGATCTTGCATGGCCTCTTGAGAGATTTCTTGGTTATTCTCTTCTTGCTGCGGGAGGTAACCATAACGTCATAGATTATCCTTAGGAGTGACTGCTTTCTCTTCTTGTGTCGAGAGGTAACCATAACCACCTAGGTTCTCCTTAGGAGAGGCTACTTTCTCTTTGTGCGTAGAAAGGTAACCATAACCTCCTAAGTTCTCCTGGGGAGTGGCTGCTTTCTCTAATACTGTAGAGATGTAACCATAACATATTAGGTTCTCCTAAGGAGTGGCTGCCTTCTCTTCTTGTGTCGAGAGGTAACCATAACCTATTATGTTCCCCTTAGGAGTGGCTACTTTCTCTTTGTGCGTAGAAAGGTAACCATAACCTCCTAAGTTCTCCTGGGGAGGGGCTGCTTTCTCTTATACTGTACAGATGTAACCATAACATATTAGGTTCTCCTAAGGAGTGGCTGCCTGCTCTTCTTGTGTATAAAGGCAACCATAACCTCATAGGTTCTTCTTAGGAGTGTCTGCTTTCTCTTCTTGAGAGGCGAGGTAACCATAACCTCCTAGGTTCTCCTTAGGAGTGGCTGTTTTCGCTCTCTTCTTGTACAGAGAGATAACCACAACCTCTTATGTTATCCTTAGGAGGGGTTGCTTTCTTTTCTTGTGTAGAGAGGTAACCATAACATCATAAGTTCCGCTTAAGAGGGGCTTCTTTCTCTTGGGTAGAGAGATAACCATAAACTTATATGTTCTTCTTAGGAGTGGCTGGGTTCTCTTCTTGTGAAGAGAGGTAATCATAACCTCTTATGTTCTCCATAGGAGTGCCTGCTTTCTCTTCTTGTGTAGAGAGGTAACCATGGTCTTGTAAGTTTTCCTTGGGAGTGGTTGTTTTATCGTCTTATGTTTATAGGTAACCATAACCACCTGGGGTATCATTAGGGGTTGCTACTTTCTCTTTTTGTGTAGAGAGGTAACCATGATTTCCTATGTTCTGCTTAGGAGTGGGAGCTTTTTCTTCTTGGGTAAAGAGTTAACCATAACCTTGTATGTTCTCCTTAAGAGCTGCTGCTTTCTCTTCTTGGATAGAGCGGTAACCATAACCTTGTAGGTTCTCCTCAGGAGTGGCTGCTTTCTTTTCTTGGGTAGAGAGGTAACTATACCCTCCTAGGTTCTCCTTAGGAATGACTGCTTTCTCTTCTTCTGTTTATAGGTAACCATAACCGCCTTAGTTCTCATTAGTGGGTAGCTATTGCCTGTTCTTGTGCAGAAAGGTAACCATGGCCTCCTATGTGCTCCTTAGGTGTGACTGCTCTATCTTCTAATGCAGAGAGGTAACCATAACATGGTAGGTTCTCTTTAGGAGTGGCTGCTTTCTCTTCTTGTGTAGAAAGGTAACCATAACCTCTTAGGTTCTCCGTGGGAGTGGCTGTTTTCTCTTCTTGTGTAGAGAGGTAGCCATAACCTTGTAGGTTCTCATTAGGAGTGACTGTTTTTGCTCTCTTCTTATATAGAGAGATACTCATAACCTCTTATGTTCTCCTTTGGGTTGCTTTCTCTTCTTGTGTAGAGAGGGAACTATAACCTCATAGGTTCTGCTTAGGAGTGGCTGCCTGCTCTTCTTGTGTAAAGAGTTAACCTTAACCTTTTAGGTTCTCCTCAGGAGTGGCTGCTTTCTCTTCTTGGGTAGAGAGGTAACCATAACCTTGTATGTTCTCCTTAGGAATGGTTGCTTTCTCTTCTTTAGAGAGGTAACCATAACCCCGTAAGTTATCCTTAGGAGTGTCTGCTTTCTCTACTTGTGTAAAGGGGTAACCATAACCTTATATGTTTTCCTTGGGAGTGGCCGATTTCTCTTCTTTTTAGAGAGGTAACCATAACCTTGTTGGTTCTTCGTATGGGTGTCTGATTTCTCTTCTTGTGTCGAGAGGTAACCATAACCTATTATGTTCTCCTTGGGAGTGGTTGCTTTCTCTTCTTGGGTAGAGAGGTAACCATAACCTCCTATATTACTGTAAAGCGCTCTGCTACCTTCGGGTCTTGTTAGCGCTATAGAAAACTTATAAATAAAATAAATACAAAATATATTCTCCTTGAGAGTGACCACTTTTCCGTCAATGGGGACAGAGTCACCATTTGCTGGACTGGTCAGAAAGATTAGATATATGGTGATTCTGGCAATAAATTACTCTGTATTGGTAACCAGAAAGGTGGGAACGTCTGTTCATTTTTCCAAACCACTTTCAATGAAAATCTAAACAGGGCCAATCCATAGCTTAGCCATAAGCAGTGGATTAAAACAAATAGAGCCTGGAATGTTGTCAAAAAAGCATTAGCCTCCTCAATAGATGACATAGGTAAGCAAGCTCATGTACAGCTTTATTTATTTGTTTATTTGCCTGTTTTGCACATTCATTTAGCACACGCTCACCAAAGTACATACATTTGTTATTTGTTAACAAGAAACACGACACATGGTCTTATATAAAACTGGAATTTGGAAATGACAATGAAACTGGGAAACACACTGAGGGATATGACATATCTAGGTGAGTAAAGGAGGGACAGGTGGAGGAGAAGGCCTGGAGAGCAGTCCCCAAAAACCTCATGGTGCCTGGGCCCTGAGCTCCTGGGGTCCCCCTCAGCAAAAGTACACATGACAGCAGGGACCTAGCCTGAGAGCTCCTGAGGGGGGACCCCCTCCATTTAGTTTACGTGGGCGCCTCAAGTTTCCTTACGACACTGTTGGAGGGACGGGGGAGTATTAATAGGAGAGAAAGGACATGGGAGTGAGAAGCAGGTGAGGGAAGGGGAAAGTGCTGGTGGAATGGAGAGAGAGAGGAAGGGAAGAGGAGAAAGTGTAGAGTGGGAAGAGAGGGAACATGAGGGAAGAGGAGAAAAGTTGGAACTATATTGGTCAGCTCTGACATTGAAGAGTGGATCCAAGTCCTGCTCTCGGCCGGTGTGATGGGTGCAGCTGCACCTGGCACTGTCTTTGGTGGAGAAATTTTGTTTAAAAATTACTTTTGTTTTAAAAGTAGGTGAACTTCCTTGTGTTTCCAGGAATTTTCAGTCAACAATAAAAATGTCTTGATAACTCTTGTGATTGATGTCCCTACTGGTGACAGATCAGAGTGTTGTGACAGGTGTGGCTCATCATAAAGTAGTGCGGACGGTTAATGTGCCTCCTACAAAGAATGTGTACCATGCAGGTCACAAGCCTGGGTGTGACTGAACTGTGAATAGCACTGAAAGAACCTGAAATGTCCATCAGAAACAGTCCATGGAGAGGTGAGGTGCAGTGTTGGAGAGTGCCAGTGAGAGGATTCATGGAGGAGGTCATCAGGGCACCAAAACAGATCTTTGCACCAGGCGTCATCAACCATTGGTTCAAGTGTGTGTTTAGCAGGAGATCGAAAGAGAGAAGTGTTGGAGCAGTTCAGATTTCAGTAGTCAAGGATTCCAGAGCACCTGAGGGCAAATATAAGCTAGAATTTGAAGGAAAATATGAGCTCTTCGAGGGTTGATTCAGATAAACTAGGGTGCAAGTCATCTCAATATGTGTGCATAAATTAGAAAGTGAGCGTGTGTGTGTGTGTGTGTGTGACCATGCTCTGATTGCTGTGTGCACTCAGCTCATGCTCAGACCTGACCATCTTAGACAATTTGCACAGAGTTGTCATATTATTTATCACTAGGATTCGAGCATCCCCTTACCCGGTGTGTTTGAAGCACTTCAGTGTGTGTATCCAGCTGAATACCATGATCTGCACTTGCAAGAGACCCCAGTGATTGTACACATAGGACCCCCCCTGGAGTGCACAGACACTCTGAGCCCCCAGTTTCTACTCTCTCTGCCAGCAAATGAGAAAGCAGGAAAAGGAGGGAAGGGAAAGCGAGAGATGCACATAGCCGACTTGATGCTCCTAGGCTTCTTCAAATAAAGGCTGCTGTATATTTCATGAATGCCATGCTACTGTTACATTAATGCAGTACAATTCATTTTAAGTTCACATGTTTTCTACCGACATGATAAAGTAATACTCTTTTTCATAGATCAGGTAGTCATAATCACAACAGAATTTACTGAATAACAAAGTTCAGACTTAGATTCTAAACAGGCAAAGAGGAAGGCTCAGAGAGAAGAAGATTTCTGTAACAATAAACACACCATTTGTATGTAGGAACACATAATTATTCGGACCAGTTGTTTATCTTTCTGTGGCTGGATTTCAGTTCCTGCTTTGCTTGCTGCAGATCTGTAAATGCTGAGTTTGTTTTCAATCCCTTTAGGTAGAGACAAGACCCTGCATGGCCATCACAGGCCCCACCCAGGAGGCACAGGCAGGCGAGCACACACAAAAGGCTCTGACTATGCAAACAGGGTTATTCATGGAGTTTAGGGGTGTACTCAACAGGTAAACATATTCTTTCTGTGATGATTAAGGATGTGTCCTTGAAGGTAAGATGAAGAGACCTGGGTGTACATTACAGTGTGTGTTGATGAGTGTCAGGTTTACAAGGAGACCTACACAAACTCTGCATCAGAGGTTAACATGGAATTCCTGAAATGCATCTAATTAATCCTATACACTTACAATCATTCCCAGACCTGGACATCTCCAGAACCTATGGGAGAGATGGTCACTCTCACCTGACCTGAGCCAAGAAACTGGACTGCTTGCGTCAAATCTGGACTGATGAGAACACTCCTAAATATTGGCATCATGGGGTTGTTATTTATAATGTGCATTCAATAGAACTTAATGTAGGTTTCTGAGATTAAAATGCCAATTTGGATGTTTAACATACAAAATGTTGCATAATATGGTAAATACCACATGATTCTGTTAAAGTTTGTCAGGTTTGACACATTGAAATGTAATGAATATTGAGTTTATTTATGTATATAAACAGTGCTTTTGACATGTGCTGGAATTTAACTAGCAACTTCTAATCCGGGCCAAGATGTGCGATTGTGCGCACATGCAGTTGTTGTGGAGCTAAAGTCGCAACTAAATCTAAGGGGTATATTATCAAGGGGCTTTATCTCCGCTTTTTTGGCTTTAAAAGCCAAGAAAGCGGAGATAAAATTATCTCCCTATTACCAAGCTGTTGCTAACACCAGTTAGCGACAGCTAGTAGGAGATAGCGACCATCTTGGGCCCCGCTTTGCATGTCAGTGATATTTATCACTAATGACATGCAAAGTGGGCGTGCCAAGATGTTAGCGACTGAAAACAGTCGCTAACATCGCTATCTCCTATTACCAACTTTTGGAGATATTCGCGCTAAGCGCGAATATCTCCAAAAGCTAACACCTGCCCTGAGCAGTTCTTAGCCATGTTATCCAATGGGAGGTGGATAACATGGCTAAGAGCATTTGCTCGATAATGCATGAATATCGCTGACTTTTCAGCGATATTCATGCATTGCGGCCGTTTTTTATCGCATTTGCGATAAACCTTGCTAATAGCAAGGTTTATCTGCGATAAAAATCACCGATTTGCGGCGATAATTTTTGTCTCTAAACAAGTTAGAGACAAAAATTATCTCTATTGGTTGGTAATATGCCCCTAAGTTTTTATCCTGATGACTTGTGCACAGTGCACACACAGCAGAGTAGTAATGGGCACATTACATCCTGTGCTGATAGGTAGAGAAGCATTGAGATAGGCAGAGGTGCACCGGAAGAGAGTTCCATCCAGACGGCTCTAGAAGGGAAAAGGCCCATCCGCCAATCCTTGACAAGCTCCCTCTCGGCTCTCTAGCCACAGCCGGATGTGATGGAGGCTCCTTGCAGGATTGTAAAAATAGAATACGAGAAGCCAATATTGTGGAAAGCACAAACAAAGCAACACCAAGGTTTTTTAGCAGATTCTCTTCCTTACTGGGAGCCAGTGCAAGGAAGAAAGGTGACTCAAGATCCGAGCTCTCTCTGGCAGATTCAATAAAAGTCACTCCACATTATTTTGCACCACTTGAAGACTATGGATGTCATATTGTGAAAGGCTGAGATATAAGCATAAGCCCGACAAGTAGTTATCAGAGCCTGGATGACAGTTTTCCTGGCCAAGAAGGACAGAAAAAGCAGAAACATTTTCAGAGCCCTTAAATTCCAAAGAACATGCCGGTCACAGCACTGATCTGAGGTTGGAAGGACAGGCACTTGTCAAACTTAAATCCAAAGTTCATAGCTGTGTCTGTGCAAGATATGCTGAACAGAGACATCTGGCAAGCATTGCCCATCCACCGTGGGTGCCATTGTGCTAAAAATACAATTTCAGTGTTGTTGGTGTTATATATCAATTGTTGCAAACACTGCAATAAGGCACGATTAGATGGAGTCAAAAGCCAGAGCCCCCCCCGCCTTTGTGGGAGAAGAGGATCAGCAGTGTAAATCTCTTCTACTGTAGTTTTTCTTACTTAGCACCTGATTACGAGTTCAATGATTCTTTATCACCCCCTCTATGAGTTGAGTCATTCTTTATCACCCCTCTATGAGTTGAGTCATTCTTTATCACCCCCTCTACGAGTTGAGTCATTCTTTCAATCAAAAAAAAACATTCAATCAAAAAACATTCATATAGCGCACTACTCACCCGGAGGGTCTCAAGGCGCTTTGGGAGGGGGGGTCCGCTACTGCTTGAACAGCCAGGTCTTGAGTTGCTTCCTGAAGGCGAGTTGGTCTTGGGTCAGGCGGAGGTGGATCGGGAGGGAGTTCCAAGTCTTGGCGGCCAAGACTTGGATTTATCACCCCTTCTACGAGTTGAGTCATTCTTTATCACCCCCTCTACGAGTTGAGTCATTCTTTATCACCCCCTCTACGAGTTGAGTCATTCTTTATCACCCCCTCTACAAGTTGAGTCATTCTTTATCACCCCCTTTACGAGTTGAGTCATTCTTTATCACCCCCTCTACGAGTTGAGTCATTCTTTATCACCCCTTCTACGAGTCGAGTCATTCTTTATCACCCATTCTACGAGTTGAGTCATTCTTTATCACCCCCGTTACGAGTTGAGTCATTCTTTATCACACCCTCTACGAGTTGAGTCATTCTTTATCACCCCTTCTACAAGTTGAGTCACTCTTTATCACCCCTTCTACGAGTTGAGTCACTCTTTATCACCCCCTTTACGAGTTGAGTCATTCTTTATCACCCCCTCTACGAGTTGACTCACTCTTTATCACCCCCTCTATTTATTTTATGTTATTACTGATTTATAGAGCGTATGGCTGCCCGTAAGCGTCCCAGCGCTAATGAAAGAAGACATAAATGAGGGGAAGTGAGTTTAGGGAAACAGCCAAGTCTTGAGAAGTCTAGGAAAATAGAGCAGATTTGGTTCAGCCCGAATGTCCAGTGGGAGGGAGTTCCACAACCTGGAGGCGTTATAGGAGAACAGACGGCCTCCAGATCGGGCTCTCTTAATTCTAGGCACTGAAGTAAGGTGAAGATGGGAGGATCAAAGGGCTCTGTTGGATGTGTGGGGCATGATAAGATCCTTCAGAATGGGAGGGGCCTTATTGTGCAAGATCTTATGTGTGGTGCATAGGGCCTTGAAATGCACTCTCTGTTGGATGGGCAGCCAGTGAAGGACCTTCAGGGAGGGTTTAGCTGAACAATGACTATGCGTGCCCGTAAGTAAACGGGCCGCTGTATTTTGTACGACCTGGAGTTGTGAAACCACCTTTTTAGGGGCTCCAAGGTAAAGGGCGTTACCATAGTCTAGGCGAGACAGTATTAATCCTTGGATCAGGAGTTTTTGGGAATGGGGGGGCAGCAGAGGCAAGATTTTTCTAGCGGTGCGTAAGAGGCCAAAACAGGTACCCGCTTTTTTCCGGGCTTGGGAGGAGAAGGTGAGACCCTCATCCAACCAAATCCCCAAGCTCTTAATTTCATTTTTGGGAGACGGCGGGCGTCCCATACATGGGGGCCATAAGGACTCTGGGCGGAAATGGGATTGGTTTCCCATAATCATGATCTCTGTCTTTCCGCTGTTTAGCTTCAGATGGGATCTGTCCATCCATTTAGTTATCTCCCCAAGACAGGTATATAGGTCAGGGGAGGGATGATTTTGCTGACTAAGAGATACTACCATCTGGGTGTCATCCGCGTACGTGAGTAACTTAATCCCTGATGCGGTGACAATACTCTCCAGGGGGGACATATATACGTTAAAAAGGGTTGGGCTCAGTGATGAGCCCTGGGGAACCCCACAATGTATAGGTATACTTTTAGAAGTGAAGTTCCCTTCTAGCGGGGAACCGCTTTTAATTGATTGGAGGACAGGTAGAAGCTTCTCAGGGGTAGTGGAGGCAAATCGAACTAATTTAGGCTTCTGGGGCTGTGAAGAAAGTCCAGACAGCTCTTGAGAATTGGGGGTATCAGGGGGAGGGTCCAGGGTCTCGGAAGGGGAGGATGGAAGAGAGATAAGAATTTTTTTAATTTTGGCATCGAAGAAGTCGACGAGTTCATTGCAGCGACTGGTCGAGGGGCCCACAGGAGGCGGAGGATTAGGGATTTTTAAAAGTTTCTTTACAATTTGGAATGTCTCCCTAGACGAATTAGCAGAGGAATTGATTTTTCCATCAAAATACGAGGATTTTGCAGTTTTGAGAGCTTTTTTGTAAATATGCATTACGCGTTTATATTCTAGCTTTTTTAAAGGGTCGAAGTCCTTCCTCCATGCCCTTTCAGTTATTTTACAGAGTTTTTTTGGGAGGCGTACATCCGTAGTAAACCAGGGCGCAGAGTGTTTACTTCGGGGTTTACATAAGGGTATTTTTGGCAACGTGATATCCAGTGTATTTCCTATCCACTTGGAAAACTCGGAATCAGCTATGGGGGGGTCCGAGTCGCATAGGGGAGGGGAGCACTCTAGATTGTGCCTCCATACTTCCGAGTCCAGTTTAGCCCAAGGGCATGTTAGTTTGCTGGGGGGGGGGCTGTGGCGTGAGGGGGTCGGAATCTGCCATCTAAGTAATAACAGGTGGTGGTCTGGCCAGGGTAGCGGGGATGGACTGGAGATGGAGAGATTGTAGACGTTGGAAAAAACTGGATCTAGAAGGTGACCCATCCTAAGTGTGGGAAGGTGGTTTGCCAAACACAACTGGTGGGTTGCAAGATCTAAGATGAGGTCCGATGCTAGTTTGTCTTCCTTCTTGTCAAAGTGGAGATTGAGATCTCCTAAGATCATAAAGTTGGGCTGAGTGGTCGCAAGCAGTGATGAAGTGAACTGCAAAATTGACCTACCGAGCCCGGAGGGCGATATATAAGGAGCCCCGAAAGGGATTTACATGGAGATACTTGAATAGTAAAAAGAGCGTTTTCACAATCTGAGAGGGGACTACCTTGAAAGCGGCAGGAGAGAGAATCCCTGTAGATTATGGCAATTCCCCCACCCTTGCCTTTGCAGCGATCTAAGTGCTGTATGAGGAAGCCCTGGTGGGAGGGACCTGACGATATCTGGATCGGAGTCAGGTCCTACCCAGGTTTCTGTCAGAAACAGAATCTCCAACTGGAGATCTTCTAGCAAACTATGAATTTCTTCAGCATGTTTAGAAAGTGACCTGCAATTGAGTAGGGCCATACAAATAGTTGTAGTAGAAGATAGGCTAGCAGTATTAGTGGTGAATTTAAAAGGACAATGGGGACAGTGGGTGGCGAGACCGTCAAGTGAGATAGCATGAGAGCAGGGTGATATTATCTGTTTCCTCATAAGAAGCAGAGCTTCTTTTGAGTAGACGAGAGGTGGCTGGTAAGTGGCAACCAAAGTGCTGGGCTCTGGGCTCTGCCTAGCGCGGACGAGCCTCTGGCGCGCCATCGTGGCACCCGCTGCGCTCGTCCGCTGCGCCTCCGAGGTGGAAAGGGCATTTTGTAGTGCTGGGCCTAATCGCCCTGGGCACTAGCCTGCTGACTTGCGGTACGCCCAATATGGCGCCTGCCTGGGGTGGATTGTACCTAGTCCTGCGTTCCAGGGCCCTTAATCGGCCGATGAAGGTGCGTGGACTTTCAGGGCAGATGAAGAAGGAGGTAGGGGCAAGGCGCGAATAATAGTTAAGGCGCAGTAACATAGCGCTCGGCGATAATTAAAGCAACACAATTTAGATTACCGATCTTTACACACGGTGCTAATTAAAATGGGGTAAAGGATTTTTAAAATAACACACTCAAAGTGAGATGATCGACTAAATGGTGCAAAATAACTTCAATAACATTCAAAGCAGACAGTAGCTTTCCCTGACTCCCGGCTTCCGCCTCAGGAGTCTTCTGACATACAGCACAGCCCGCAACAGTCAGCTCTATATGTAGTGCTGGACCTAATTGCCCTAAGCACTAGCCTGCTGACTTGCGGTACGCCCAATATGGCGCCTACCTGGGATGGATTGCACCTAGTCTATGAGTTGAGTCATTCTTTATCACCCCCTTTAAGAGTTGAGTCATTCTTTATCACCCCCTCTACGAGTTGACTCACTCTTTATCACCCCCTCTACAAGTTGAGCCACTCTTTATCACCCCTTCTACGAGTTGACTCACTCTTTATCACCCCCTCTACGAGTTGAGTCACTCTTATCACCCCCTTTAGGAGTTGAGTCATTCTTTATCACACCCTCTACGAGTTGAGTAACTTTTTATCACCCCTTCTATGAGTTGACTCACTCCTTATCACCCCCTCTACAAGTTGAGCCACTCTTTATCACTCCTTCTACGAGTTGACTCAATCTTTATCACCCCCTCTACGAGTTGAGTCGTTATTTTTCACCCCCTCTATGAGTTGAGTCATTCTTTATCACCTCCTCTACGAGTTGACTCACTCTTTATCACCCCCTCTACAAGTTGACTCACTCTTTATCACCCCCTCTATGAGTTGAGTCGTTCTTTATCATTTCCTCTATGAGTTGAGTCATTCTTTTTCAACTCCTCTATGAGTTGAATCGTTCTTTATCACCTCCTCTACGAGTTGAGTCCTTCTTTATCACCCCCTCTACGAGTTCAGTCACTCTTTATCACCCCCTCTACGAGTTCAGTCACTCTTTATCACCCCCTCTATGAGTTGAGTCATTCTTTATCACCTCCCCTATGAGTTGAGTCATTCTTTATCACCCCCTCTATGAGTTGACTCACTCTTTATCACCCCCTCTGCGAGTTGACTCACTCTTTATCACCCCTCTGCGATTTGACTCACTCTTTATCACCCCCTCTACGAGTTGAGTCATTCTTTATCACCTCCTCTATGAGTTGAGTAATTCTTTTTCAACTCCTCTATGAGTTGAGTCGTTCTTTATCACCCCCTCTACGAGTTGAGTCGTTCTTTATCACCTCCTCTATGAGTTGAGTCATTCTTTTTCAACTCCTCTATGAGTTAAGTCGTTCTTTATCACCCCCTCTACGAGTGGACTCACCCGTTATCACCGCCTCTACAAGTTGACTCACTCTTTATCACCCCCTCTACGAGTTGAGTCGTTCTTTATCACCTCCTCTATGAGTTGAGTCATTTTTTTTCAACTCCTCTATGAGTTGATCGTTCTTTATCACCTCCTCTACGAGTTGAGTCGTTCATTATCACCTCCTCTATGAGTTGAGTCATTCTTTTTCAACTCCTCTATGAGTTAAGTGATTCTTTACCACCCCTCTACGAGTTGAGTGACTCTTTATCACCCCCTCTACGAGTTGAGTCACTCTTTATCACCCCCTCTACGAGTTGAGTCACTCTTTATCACCCCCTCTACGAGTTGACTCACTCTTTATCACCCCCTCTACGAGTTGCGTCATTATTTATCACCCCCTCAAAAAAATTATACATAATTTTTTAATGGAAATAAATACAGTCTATTTGGAGTTAATGGGAATAACATGAGGATTTAGGTGTTTAGTGCATCAAAATCTGCATGATACAGAAAATACCATATGCTTTCTCTGGTAAATTCTAGCAGGTTTGATGTCCTGAAATATAGTGAATGCTGGGATATTGAGGCACTTGATAACTATCGGACCTCTTAAATAAGGTCAAACTGTACATAAGTAAGGGTTTTGCTGCTACTCATAATTAGGCGCTAAGCAGTAAATGGGGGAGGGGAAAGGGGGTGGGCATACTTCCACTAAATGAACTTATAATGACCTTAAAGTATTAATTTACTGTACGTTTGTGATAAACATAGAAATGGATTTGAAATTTGATTTAAATTAGGTTACTGTGTTGTTTAAACATAATAATTAAGATCTGTTTACTTAAGGTTATAGCAAAATAAGTTTTTACATATTAATAAACCTACATGTTTGCCCGATTCATATTTCGTGGTAAACATGATTGGCATTAGACATTTTAAAATATGTGTTAACATATCTATAGAGCTTATTAGGACTTTGATGGTGCTACATCGGCTCTCCGCCGACACAGCACCGCCAAGCTTTGCAAGGACTGCACACCTAATTATGAGTTGAACTTGTGTAAGGCAGACATCCGTTTGCCTTTCCCATGACGGTGCTTGGAGAACAGTCCCCTTTTCACAGCGGGGCTCCTGCCATGTAATGGCTGATAGTGTTGGGACTCGTAATATGCTCAGCAGAACTGCACCAGTCCCACTGAGCATTTTACATTGTGGCACAGCTACACCACCACCAGGGAATGACTGTTCCCTGGACAACCAGTAATCCGCCGCCTGTATGACTTTGGAAGTCATAATCCACGGACGTTCATGTCCCATCAGTGAATGCAGTTTGAACACATAATCTTTCTTTTCTGCCAATGGTGATGTTTTCCTTTTCAAATGAACTTCATAATGTTTTTGGGGTCTTACAATTTGTTATTAGGGTATATGTAGGACACTATTCTCCAGAATGCCCATTCTGCAGAAGAGTGTGTCGGGCAGGCGCCTGGGAATATGCGGGTAGATAGAGTATCCTGTGTGGTGCTTGTGACCTAGTGTAGTATTCTGCGTTTAGAAAGCACTTTCAGCCAGGAGGTTTAATAGAACAAGGGTATCGGTCTATAAGGGCCTTTTCCCCAAAAAAATATATAGAAAGAAGGTACCTTATGACAGACATTTTTCATCCATGAATTCCATTTCTATTTTTTGCACAGGATGTCAATTATGGGTGCATGGACAATGGTGCCCAATGCTGCTGACAATTCTAATAGGACCAAATGTCCTCAATCCAATGTATTTAGGGTATCAATGTGCACTTTTGGCGGGCCATTTACAAGAGAAGAAAAGTGGTTCACTGATTTTTTTAGATTAGTGAATGGTTTCAGGTTTATTAATAAAATGTGGTTAATTTTTTTCCAACAGAGAAGTAGTTTGTCCAGTCTTGAGTGAGGAGAGAAATGTACCCGGGTACATTTCCATCTGCCTTATTCATAAAGAAGGAAGAGATTCCTTGAGTAGGAAAAATGATTGAACAATTTCTCTTATAATTGTAGATTACAAAAGATTTGCCAAAACCCCTTTCTATCCAAATCCATTGTGAACATTCTGGATTTATAAGATGGAGACTCTCTTCAGACAACACTAGATTGTTCTTTAATAATTCTTCCCTCCTTTATAATCCATTAACAGCAATAACTGTAGATGTGGAAACAACACTTGATAGGATTGATTGGAATTTTATGCTCAAATCTTTAGCTTGGCTTGGCTTTAGCCTAAACGTTATCTCACTTGTACTACTTTACGTCTCACCGAAAGCCTCCGTTTTGGTCAATGGGAAATCTTCTTCTTCTGTCTTTAAAGGAGTGCTTATAAAAAATCACCAATATCCCCTTATTATTTGTTCTGGCCTTTGAACCCTTCATTTCCATATTCATAGTACCCCTCAATAACAGGTTTTTATTTTGGGGATACTCAATTAAAATAATCAGCATGTGCTGAAGACATTTATTTTTCATTTTGAAATCAGGTACCTCCATACCATCTCTAATTAAGGAAATGTTTTAATTTGTCCTTGATTTCAGGCTAGAAAATCAATTACAATAAAACTGAATTTCTCCCTCTCAATGCATTCTAAAAAATGTATTTATTCATCTAGAACTATGAAACTCTTGAACAAATACAAATCTGGGAATTTCAATAAGGCCCACCATTAGTGAGTTAATTATTTTTAATCTCAAGGAAGCTTTGACTAAAGTAAGTTGAGACCTTAATTTCCCCATGGAATCCTTTGTTTATTGGTACAAATGTTCCAGGCGTCTACCTTTACCATAGCACCTTTTGTTTACAACAAGACTCTCCATGAATGCTGGTCACTTCTTTCCATATTCTCCATTATTTCCATGACACCTTTATTAACTCAAGTTTTAACTTCTTTCTCCTTATATTCCTCTTTTACATCTTCACACCTTTTTATAAAAATACTTGCCTATTGCTGAAACCCTACTATTACCCATATGTTCTAAATAATAATAATACTTAAAACCTGTTTATTGTATAACACATTTACAATTCCCCAGGCCTCAACTATTTCAGAATCCTTGTGCCTATTAGATTCCTTCATAAATTCCCCTTAATACACAATCATTTTTTATTTGCAAATCTCTCTTCACCTAAATCAAAGTTGGAACTTCCGTGGGAATCTGATTGATGATGGGATAAAATTAAGCTTACCATCCACAAAATATCTACCAGGAGTGATACAACACATACATTGTTTTTTATCATGTACTCAATGATATTCCCTCCCTTACTGCAAAATTCTCTAAAGACAGTACTTATAACATTTGGTCATGAAACCTCACACCGATATAATGCATATGCTATTTGGGGGTCCAAACAACATAACATTTTTGCCTACAGTTTGGTCTCAAATTAAAGTGATCCATATTCAGGGTCCATTCTTGATTTTAACTCCTTTTCTAGGAAGTTTGGTCGATACCAACAATCAAACCATTTATACAATTAGGTTGTAAGATTTTTTGTTGTCTTTTGTTTTTCAACAAATAACTACTAATTGGAAATGCTCTTCTACTGTTTTATTCAAAGATTGTTGGTATAATGTATGTCATCACCATAGACTTGTTAGAACCTTTGTGCCTCCTTCTCTTTCTGTAAACATAGAAACTCTCTTTGCTTGCCATTTACACTTTTTCTAGATAGTAATTTTAGATATGTTTCCAATTACAATTGTATATCATCAGAAAACTCTAAGGCACTATGAATGCTGAATTTGCTGGTTTGTTGCTCTGTCATATTTATTAAACTTTGATATCCTAATGTCGCTGTGTTCTTTTTGATTAATATACAATGCAATGTTTTCTCTCATTGTCCTGTATCCCCCATCCCTTTTAACCTCTATCCTTATGAAATGAAAATGGTAAAATGCTGTTGTTCCTACAACTGAATGTGTTAGTTTATTGTAATGGCCTGTCTCTTAGGCCATTGTATTATCAGCCTATTACAGAAAGGTATTTTGCTTGTTTGTCTTGATGTTAATGTTTGATGTTAATCGACTTATGATGCAAAGGTGTTCGTGTGACTCTATGCAGCATGATTCTGCTCCGGCACTGGGGAGAGAGCAAGAAAGTGCTGCAGCCCTGTAGATATGCTGCTTTTATGCTCTCCCTGTCATGCAATGCAGTGCAGCAACGTAGGGTGATGTGCTGTGTTCTGTGACATCTTCTAAACCTGGGTCTGAGACCTCAGTAATAGCTGATGATCATCATCCTGGGCACAGACAGTGTTTGACCCAACCTTCAGGAGCACAAGTCCTCCTTTGAGGCCAAGGTGGCAGTAAGATCAGACTGGGGAATCAGGTTAATGTTGAAAAGCTGAGGGCCCAGAAATGATCACAAAGGAACCCACAGATTATTGTTTCAAAGGTGGCATCATGCTGACCAAGTGAGAAGATACAACCGGACTGTGCACCGTGCCCTGAAAAGCAGCTTCAAGTCTGTGCAGTCAAACGTCATGAGAAGCTGTGTTAGAAAGCATTGTTGATACACGCATGCAGATCAAATAACATACACACAGAAAATTAATGATGAAAACATTTATTTTTATGATTTCTAAAGCACCATATTTACTGAGGGCACCTTTCCTAGGAGCTCTGCTAATCTAACGGATGCTGGTGATTATTAAATGGCTTTATTTGAGGGATTGTGAAACATTATGAAACAAAGCCCTTGAGATTTAACCTGGGAAATAGAAAGAAATGGAAGATACATACAGCAGTTGCATGAACACTGGGCTTAAAGGATGAAAATGAAATTTGTAGAAACTTGAGGGGGGGAGAAAAGGAGAACATGAAGCAGAAACCAGAAGAGAGAAGAGGAGAGATGAGACATGGTGGGGCAGACAAAAACGAATTCTACCCCAAAGCAGCAAGAGAAGATACAGAAAGCAACCACACTCTTGATGCCAGCAGTGATGAGGAAAATAAGAGTGGAAACAGAGGAAATGTTACTCAGGTCAAAGGTGACGTGTCTGCTTCCTCTTGGGTTTGCAGGTCAATCAAGTGCGGGTCATCAGAGGATGGGGTGTCTACCACCTTGCGGGCGAAAGCATATATAAAGCTATGATAATCTCCCATCTCATACAAGCGGCGACATGTTCTTGGTAATACATGTAGATCCTCAATGACATAACCATTATCTTCAAGTGCTTTTCTCACAAATTCCGCCTCTATGCTTAGGTGTGGCCACTTGAACTTCCCAACCAGGAAATAGGTTTCTCCAAGGCATGCTATTATTATCAGATGCCCCCCCTTTTTCAAGAGCAAGGAAACATTCTTCAGGGCAATGCAGAAGGCCTCCTTGCTGGTCACGTGACACTCCAAGCAATGTGCCAGGAGCAGGCAGTCAGCTGGGGGCAGGACCACAGGGTGGAAGGGATTCCTTTGCATAACATCGTATTTAAGAACTTTTTTGATATTCGTCCTCAGCGTGTCCGCCTTCTCAGTCCCTGGTTCCCTAGAAATAAAGATACACACACAACTCATTTCATGTTTGATTGTTGAATTCAATATTCGCTTTTCCTTTTATGTCATAAGATGTTCTTTAACCTGGTTTCGAGACTTGCAATTTGGTGTTTTAGTTAAAAAGAGTCCTCTCTCTGAAGCACCTGTACAGCACATTTACCATGGGTGGTATGGCGGGCCCATCTGCACTGCCCACAGGTCCCCAGTGCTTCCAGTCCAGACCCCAGCACACAAATTTTGATTATGGGTGGCATGGCGGGCCCATCTGCACTGCCCATAGGTACCAGTGCTTACAGTCCAGCCCACAGCACTCTGAACATGTCATAGGTAAATGTAACAACATATATAAAATAACACCCTGCTAGCATACATTACATAACACCCTGGGGAGGTAACAGCATACATAAAATAACACCCTACAGAGGTAACCACATACATAAAATAACACCCTGCTGAAGTAAAAGCATAGTTAAAATAACACCCTGCTGAAGTAAAAGGGGAGAGGGGTTGGCCTAACGGCTAAGGTGCTAGACCTCGGACCTGGGGAACTTGGTTCGAGTCTCGGTAACCACGCCAAAAAACCCCTGTGATTCTGGGCAAATCACTTAATCTCCCCGTGCCTAAAAAATGAAAGTAACTGGTGCTATGTAAAGCGCTCTGATAACTGATTCGGTTTGGTTCAAGTTCGCGCTATATAAAACTCTCTAAAAAAAAAAACCAAAAAAAAAAAAGCATAGTTAAAATAACACCCTGCTGAAGTAAAAGCATAGATAAAATAACACCCTCCAGAGGTAACCGCATACATAAAATAATACCATGCTGAAGTAACAGTATACATTCAATTCAATTCTTTATTTGGTTAATAAAACACAATAACCATAAAAGTTCAGATAAAATCACAGTTATTAAACATAACAAATGTATCCAATGAACCGGAGTTAATTCTGATTTCCGCGATTTAAAAACTTTTTTTTAAAACGAAGAAATTGATACAACAGTTAAACTATTGTCAAGTTTCTGTAAAGCTAAAAAGGCGGGCGACAGCGATTTATTTCCATGGTCTTTAGTAAAGGAACAAACCACCTTCGCCTGAGAATTGTATAAAATTTACAAAAGAAAAGAATATGCATATCTGATTGTTCAGACAAATCATCACAAGGACACTTAATCAAGATTTTCGACCAGTCATTTCAAGCGGGGAAGCTAAGTGACCTGAACAACAGATTAAATCTAAAACGAGTTAACAAAAACCTATCGTAGGCACTCTTTTGTAATTTAGCATATGGCTGCATTTTTCTGATCATAGTGAAAGGAACTCTCTATGACACCCGGGAGTATTGAAACCCATGATCATAGTCAAAGGAACTCTCTATGACACCTAGGAGTATTGTCACCCATGATCATAATCAAAGGAACTCTCTATGACACCTGGGAGTATTGTCGCCCATGATCATAGTCAAAGGAACTCTCTATGACACCCGGGAGTATTGTCACCCCTGATCATAGTCAAAGGAACTCTCTATGACACCTGGGAGTATTGTCGCCCATGATCATAGTCAAAGGAAGTCTCTTTGACACCCGGGAGTATTGTCAGCCATGATCATAGTCAAAGGAACTCTCTATGACACTTGGGAGTTTTATCAGCCATGATCATAGTCAAAGGAACTCTCTATGACACCCGGGAGTGTTGTCAGCCATGATCATAGTCAAAGGAACTCTCTATGACACCCGGGAGTATTGTCACCCATGATCATAGTCAAAGGAACTCTCTATGACACTTGGGAGTATTATCACCCATGATCATATTCAAAGGAACTCTCTATGACACCTGGGAGTATTGTCACCCATGATCATAGTCAAAGGAACTCTCTATGACACCCGGGAGTATTGTCACCCATGATCATAGTCAAAGGAACTCTCTATAACACCTGGGAGTATTGTCAGCCATGACCATAGTCAAAGGAAGTCTCTTTTACACCCGGGAGTATTGTCACCCATGATCATAGTCAAAGGAACTCTCTATGACACTTGGGAGTATTGTCACCCATGATCATAGTCAAAGGAACTCTCTATGACACCTGGGAGTATTGTCACCCATGATCATAGTCAAAGGAACTCTCTATGACACCTGGGAGTATTGTCACCCATGATCATAGTCAAAGAAACTCTCTATGACACCTGGGAGTATTGTCACCCATGATCATAGTCAAAGGAACTCTCTATGACACCCGGGAGTATTGTCAGCCATGATCATAGTCAAAGGAACTCTCTATGACACCTGGGAGTATTGTCACCCATGATCATATTCAAAGGAACTCTCTATGACACCCGGGAGTATTGTCACCCATGATCATAGTCAAAGGAACTCTCTATGACACCTGGGAGTATTGTCACCCATGATTATAGTCAAAGGAACTCTCTATGACACCCGGGAGTATTGTCACCCATGATCATAGTCAAAGGAACTCTCTATGATACCCGGGAGTATTGTCAGCCATGATCATAGTCAAAAGAACTCTCTATGACACCCGGGAGTATTGTCACCCATGATCATAGTCAAAGGAACTCTCTATGACACCCGGGAGTATTGTCACCAATGATCATAGTCAAAGGAACTCTCTATGACACCCGGGAGTATTGTCAGCCATGATCATAGTCAAAGGAACTCTCTATGACACCCGGGAGTATTGTCACCCATGATCATAGTCAAAGGAACTCTCTATGACACCCGGGAGTATTGTCAGCCATGATCATAGTCAAAGGAACTCTCTATGACACCCGGGAGTATTATCAGCCATGATCATAGTCAAACGAACTCTCTATGGCACCTGGGAGTATTGTCAGCCATGATCATATTCAAAGGAACTCTCTATGACACCTGGGAGTATTGTCAGCCATGATCATAGTCAAAGGAACTCTCTATGACACCTGGGAGTATTGTCACCCATGATCATAGTCAAAGGAACTCTCTATGACACCTGGGAGTATTGTCGCCCATGATCATAGTCAAAGGAACTCTCCATAACACCTGGGAGTTTTGTCGCCCATGATCATAGTCAAAGGAACTCTCTATACCACCTGGAAGTATTGTCGCCCATGATCATATTCAAAGGAACTCTCTATGACACCCGGGAGTATTGTCAGCCATGATCATAGTCAAAGGAAGTCTCTTTGACACCCGGGAGTATTGTCAACCATGATCATAGTCAAAGGAACTCTCTATGACACCTGGGAGTATTGTCGCCGATGATCATATTCAAAGGACCTCTCTATGACACCCGGGAGTATTGTCAGCCATGATCATAGTCAAAGGAAGTCTCTTTGACACCCGGGAGTATTGTCAGCCATGATCATAGTCAAAGGAACTCTCTATGACACCTGGGAGTATTGTCGCCCATGATCATATTCAAAGGAACTCTCTATGACACCCGGGAGTATTGTCAGCCATGATCATAGTCAAAGGAAGTCTCTTTGACACCTGGGAGTATTGTCAGCCATGATCATAGTCAAAGGAAGTCTCTTTGACACCCGGGGAATATTGTCACCCATGATCATAGTCAAAGGAACTCTCTATGACACCTGGGAGTATTGTCACCCATGATCATAGTCAAAGGAACTCTCTATGACACTTGGGAGTATTGTCACCCATGATCATAGTCAAAGGAACTCTCTATGACACCCGGGAGTATTGTCAGCCATAGCCATAGACATAGGAACTCTCTATGACACCCGGGAGTATTGTCAGCCATGATCATAGTCAAAGGAGCTCTCTATGACACCCGGGAGTATTGTCAGCCATGATCATAGTCAAAGGAACTCTCTATGACACCTGGGAGTATTGTCACCCATGATCATAGTCAAAGGAACTCTCTATGACACCCGGGAGTATTGTCAGCCATGGCCATAGACATAGGAACTCTCTATGACACCCGGGAGTATTGTCAGCCATGATCATAGTCAAAGGAACTCTCTATGACACCCGGGAGTATTGTCACCCATGATCATAGTCAAAGGAACTCTCTATGACACCCGGGAGTATTGTCAGCCATGGCCATAGACATAGGAACTCTCTATGACACCCGGGAGTATTGTCAGCCATGGCCATAGACATAGGAACTCTCTATGACACCCGGGAGTATTGTCAGCCATGATCATAGTCAAAGGAACTCTCTATGACACCCGGGAGTATTGTCACCCATGATCATAGTCAAAGGAACTCTCTATGACACCTGGGAGTATTGTCACCCATGATCATAGTCAAAGGAACTCTCTATGACACCCGGGAGTATTGTCACCCATGATCATAGTCAAAGGAACTTTCTATGACACCCGGGAGTATTGTCAGCCATGGCCATAGACATAGGAGCTTTTGTGCATTTCCACCCATCATAACATCATGCTACTGAAACATGTCTAGGGCCCGCCCTTTCTTGAGTGCACACCTAGACAATGGATAAGGTGATGTCTGTACTTTGTGACACATCTAAAAGGGCCATCATGAACGTTAGTTTTCTGGACTGAGTAGCCCAAGTGGTGCTCTATTTCCCAGATTGTAATCACATCTCACAAGTCTTAGACACGCCCTCTCATGTTAGTTGGTGGTGTGACTCTCACTCACCTCCGCTGCATTTACCCCAGTCACGCTGTTTGCACTGCGTGGGAACACATTTACTACCTCTTCCTTGTAGTAACAATGCTTGTAGCTTGTGCTCAGTGAAACCCTCACCCTGTTTAGAAATGAAACAAAGAGTCTTCTTTTTTAAATCTTCTATCTGTGCTCAGTGCTTAGAGGCTCTATGTGTATGTGTGAGCTATGAGTATCAATCGATGATGCGTTCCAGGACAGGTTAAACACACCCCGTTGTAGTGTCACGGCATAGGGAGATTTGTTACCTTAGGAAATACCTACACTTTTCCAGACAGATCCAACAGTATGAAGTCAAAAAGTAACCAAAATTGTCAAGGGCAAGTGCCTGGGGTGATGAGTGTGGGGTCAGAAGATGTGTCTTTGGTATATGCTCAGCGCCAGGACACCTTGGGGTAACAGTTGCGCTTTAGAAATGATAATAACATAACATAACATATTCAAATGTTTGCCAAACCGGTCCTAATTAACAGAGTTAATTGTTGAGTGAGAGATTCCAATAAAATGCACTAAAATGTGATACAATGTGCTGAGGCCAAAGAGTTGATTGCATCTGAAGCTGACAAAGCCCCTCCCTTACAAGAGGCCTGCACCGCCAGATTGTCAATTTTCCTTTGGCTCAGGTGGCTCAGACCTCTCAATCTTATCTATGAGGCAACGCAAGGCTACCTTTTTCTGCATCAAGGTTTCTTTCATTATTGTTGTGTTGAGTCTTCTCACGCAACACCCATGGGTTTTGACACAGCCCCAGATTTACAACATCACGTAGACCTGGGCAGCGCCAACAACTTACACTTCCCCAGAGCAGGCGCAACAAGGAGAAATGTCTACATTTCTCCTTCTTTTTTCTTCTTTCCACATGTGCTGCAGCTCACATAGAACAAGGTAAATGCCTCTTGTGATTGTTTTTGTGCAGAAAGGTGTCAGTTCCTGCACAAGAACAGTTATGTCAAAAACACAAAATTGCCTGCTTCGGTGCTCGCAGCAATTTTTTTTTGCACTGATGCTGGCTGGATGGAGAGAAACGCACCATGTCTTTTAAATATGGTGTATTCCTACCCTTTCAAATTGGTGTAGTGTGGCACAGCAAAATCACTTGTGGTGATGCCTCTGCTCTATGCTAATTCATTATAGATGAGGCCCTAAGTATGGACAGTGATACGCTGGTTGTCTGAGGTTTACACACCTGCCTTTGATTAACTTGGCTGGAGTAGAGTAGAGCTAGAGAACTGTTGACTTGTATTTGATGCCTAGATTTGTGTACCACAATCTTGGTGAGAAGCAGTGCAGTTATAAACAGTTATTTTTAATAAACCTGTTACCCATTGGCTTGATGTTCAGAAGCAACTTCTACTGCATAATTGATGTCGATAGCGTCAGGTGCCTTTGTCCTCCATTTCTCCACCTCCGCGATGCATTCATCAGTGGGTCCCCCAACAATGAAGTCTCTGAAATGTTCACAGGCTGGAAGAGTGTAGGGGAAGTAAAGACCAATGGACATCTGAATCAGCACCTCACCTTTGACAGCATCTAATTACAGAAATAAAATGATTGGTCAATGAGAGAAGAAAGTCATTTGAAATATCTTATGGATCTCGCTATTCTCTTTTTAGTTAATCTTTAAACTCATGCCGTCAATGCTCCATATTTTTCAGAAAAACATAAAAATGGATTTGTATGATATGGATCTGTAAAATTACGACGAGGCTTATTTACAAGCCCAATGTACTACTGGTCCGTCACTTTTTTGACATTCCTGCAGCACACAGTGCAGACCCACATCTGTCTATATCCTGCATGTCTTTTCATCGCCTCATAGATATGGTGGAAGGCAATGCTGCACAAGTGGCTGCATTGCATCACAGTGCCCCGGGGAGTCATGCCATGGGCATTGCGGTGGGTGTTCATGTGATGGCCCAAGGTTTTTCAAGAAATTTCCATATTTACAACACAGCATGAATCTGGGAATATGTCAGAACCATTTGCCTACCCAAGGGAGGCGTAATTGTAGTTATTTGTGTAACACTTATTGCAGTAAAACAGTGAAAACACCACACAAAAATAATCCAATACTGTTTAGAACAATAGATCCTGATTTATTAAAAAGAACAAGAACAAAATGTCCAAAATCCAATAAATAAAACCAGAGTTGTACATATTTGAAGAATATCTGTAAATCCAGTGCTTGAAAGTCAATAGTTTAAGGGGTGGACTGGGTCAAATCTGAAAAGTCAAGTTGACTGCAATGGTAGAGCGGTTTGGATTCAGACGCCACAAAGGAATGGCAGAAACAGAACCTTCTCAGAGAACAAGCGTCAACATCAAGGAGAGGCTGTGAGGAACAGAGGTGGTGCAGTGTATTCCTCAATGATCTGGAGGATTGTAGACCATGTGTGAGCGCTGAACCGTGCAGTTGGGTCTCTGCTTTGACATCGAGCTTCATTGATGAAGGTAATGTGTCATTTTTTAGCTCTTCTGGCGGTCCTGTGTTATCTCTGAGCCTCAGCGATGATGGCACTGTGTCATTTCCAACCCACGCAGTCGGGACTTTGAGGGTTTTTCAGCAGAACAGCACAGAAAACCACTTCTGACGCCCTGGACTAGAGGGATGACCTCAGTCAGAGGTAGGAGTCACAGATGGCATAGTCCAGGTGATAGATGGAGAGTTGCAGGTAGTCTTTGATATCCCTGAGACTGCAGAACAGGAGGCAAGCAGTGAAGCCCTTGGAGTCACTCTCAGTTCAAGTCGTAAAAATCAATTCACTCTCACCCAGACAAAGAGAGCAGCAGTGAGAAGATAGGGCAGCACAGCAGACAAGCAGATCTTCCAGAGCAGCAGTCACAAAGAGTATCAGTTTTTCCACTGTACAGCAGACCTATTTCCTGGCCGAGTATCCACAGGTCCATAAGTGAAATAAAATAGTGTGGTCTGATGTCTAATATTTGTACTTTGGTGCACTGGTTCTGGTAGGTGGTAGAAGCTTTTAGAAGGGTACTTTGCAGTGCACATTAGTCCTCCCTTTCTTACCCAGGCTCTATGCACACTATAGGGGGATATGCAGCTCTGTGTGTGTACACAGTCACAGCACTATTTAGATGCAAGTATCAGCTCTTCCGTCCCCTCTTAATGTAGGAAGGCCCATCAGTCTTGTGATAGGCCATCAGGATTGAAATAACACACCTCGGCTCCCTTTGTGTTTGACTGTCAATTGGGAATGCTCAAAGCCCAGTTGTCACCCAACCCAGATGTGTATTGGAGGCAGGCTGTGGCACACAGGGCGTAGGAGCATTTTTAAATTTCTAGTCATAAATAAAACTTTACCATTAAAGAGTATTTATCAAGTCCAAATGTAATAAACATGATTTTCCTACTGCTACTCATTCAGTAATTACACTTTATTAGATATATTAAGTAAACCCAAATGCTAACCTCAGAGAGGGGTGGGCCTCACAGTAGTGAAAAATGAATTTTCTGAGTTTTTCACTTCCAGGGTATAAAAAAACCTAAAAAGTATATGTGCTGCCTTATACTTATACAATACCCTGTCGTAGGAGGTACCTAAGAGGTGACGTATATGTAATGAAAAGGGAGGATAAGGCTTAACAAGGTTTTAAATGCTGAGTCAACATGGCAGTGAAACTACACAAACAGACTCTTCAGTGGCAGGCTTGAGACTTGTTTGCAGGGCTTCTAAAGGGGGTGGCACGGTCAGTGCTGCAGGCCCTCTAGTAGCATTTAATTTAAAGGCTCAGGGCACATATAGGGCATTTTACTAGGGACTTGCAGGTAAATTAACTATTCCAATTGTGGATACACCAATGTTACCATGTTTTAGGGGAATAAGCACATGCACTTTAGCACAGATTAGCAGTGGTAAAGTGCCAGAGTCATAAGGCATCAAAACAGAGCAGCAAAAAGTAAGACAAAGGAGGCAAAGTGTTTCTGGGAAGATCTCCCTAAGGCCGACAGGTCTAACAGGGATGCTAGAGTCATAATCCTCAATGTGCATCCTCATAGTTTTTCCTTTTTAATCTTACCCAGGGTGCTGCCAATAAACTATTTATTTTACCCATAAGGTATTTTTAACATCTGGATGCCTAAAACTGTCTAATACTGAATAATCAAGAACTCCATTCAACAGGTTAAGTCCGTCCTGGTTGTGCTACCTAGTCCATCCGTGTTCTACTAACTAGCCTCGATGGCATAAAGTTACCAATGATGAAGAATGCCACAAAAGAGTGAGGGAAGCTTAATTATTATTACCTCTGGATCCTCTGGGACCATAATAGTACCCATTGAATGCAATTCACTGCACTAGTTGTGGCATAGAGTTATGAGCAATCCTAAACATCACTAACTTCACTTGAATTGTTTGTGAATTTCTGGGTTGCTTAATCATTTTCAGTGGGGTAGTGTTTTGTATGCTAAACTTTAACATTTGCTCTGCTAATAGTGTGGCTGTGATTAGTAAGTAATAGCTGCAGTATCTGTGAAAAACATACATTATTAACAGGGAGGTCATGTTGTGTTTGCCCGATTTCCTCTCTATGCCCTAATTGTGCGAAATGGATTTGCTCATAACACCATAAAACAAAAAAAGTTAAGCTTAGTTATGGCTCGTACACAATGTGAAAAAAACCACAGAAATTTGCCAATTAATGTACAGTAAATGAGGCATAATTTTCACCCGCACCATGAACTGCTTATGACCTCACACATTACATCAATCAATCAATCAATCAGTGGTTTGTTAAAGCGCGACTACTCACCCTTAAGGGTCTCAAGGCGCTATGGGTGGGGGGGGGGTGCAGGTTCCATTCCATCAAGGAGGGGGTCTGTCGAAGAGCCAGGTTTTCAGGTTTCTTGCGAAGATGGGGAGCGATGTTGTCTGTCTGAGGTGGAGCGGGAGGGCGTTCCATGCTTTGGCCGCGAGGAAGGAGAAGGAGCGGCCTCCCGATCTGGTCTTTCTGGTGCGGGGGACCACATGCCATGTTTAATGACCCCATGAATTATAGCATAGTTAGCATTTTAAATTAAATTAACATAACATAACTCGTGTATTTGTAAAGACCACTTATCACCCGTGGGTCTCAAGGTGCTGAATAACAGATGTCTAGTGTTAACATACCTGATAAAATCACTGATGATATAAGTCATGATACTGTTGTTCACAATAATTTATGAACGCTAACAAAGTATTAATCAAGAACGTAGGATGAAAACGCACAGGTGTTTTGTCTCTATAGGAGCAGTTTCAGCGACTGGACTTAGACTACTCAAAGCAGTCAATTTCTACCGTGCATAGTGAAGACTATAAGCCTCAGGCATTAGCTCCTTGGAAAAGTACTACTCAAAGCAGTCAGTTTCTACCGTGCATAGTGAAGACTATAAGCCTCAGGCATTTGCTACTTGGAAAAGTACTACTCAAAGCAGTCAATTTCTACCGTGCATAGTGAAGACTATAAGCCTCAGGCATTAGCTACTTGGAAAGTACTACTCAAAGCAGTCAGTTTCTACCGTGCATAGTGAAGACTATAAGCCTCAGGCATTAGCTACTTGGAAAAGTACTACTCAAAGCAGTCACTTTCTACCGTGCATAGTGAAGACTATAAGCCTCAGGCATTAGCTCCGTGGAAAAGTACTACTCAAAGCAGTCAATTTCTACCGTGCATAGTGAAGACTATAAGCCTCAGGCATTAGCTCCTTGGAAAAGTACTACTCAAAGCAGTCAGTTTCTACCGTGCATAGTGAAGACTATAAGCCTCAGGAATTAGCTACTTGGAAAAGTACCACTCAAAGCAGTCAGTTTCTACCGTACATAGTGAAGACTATAAGCCTCAGGCATTAGCTACTTGGAAAAGTGCTACTCAAAGCAGTCAATTTCTACTGTGCATAGTGAAGACTATAAGCCTCAGTCATTAGCTACTTGGAAAGTACTACTCAAAGCAGTCAATTTCTACTGTGCATAGTGGAGACTATAAGCCTCAGGCATTAGCTACTTGGAAAGTACTACTCAAAGCAGTCAATTTCTACTGTGCATAGTGAAGACTATAAGCCTCAGGCATTTGCTACTTGGAAAAGTACTACTCAAAGCAGTCAATTTCTACCGTGGATAGTGAAGACTATAAGCCTCTGGCATTAGCTACTTGGAAAAGTACTACTCAAAGCAGGTAATTTCTACTGTGCATAGTGAAGACTATAAGCCTCAGGCATTAGCTACTTGGAAAGTACTACTCAAAGCAGTCAATTTCTACCGTGCATAGTGAAGACTATAAGCCTCAGGCTTTAACTACTTGGAAAAGTACTACTCAAAGCAGTCAGTTTCTACCGTGCATAGTGAAGACTATAAGCCTCAGGCTTTGGCTACTTGGAAAAGTACTACTCAAAGCAGTCAATTTCTACCGTGCATAGTGAAGACTATAAGCCTCAGGCTTTAGCTACTTGGAAAAGTACTACTCAAAGCAGTCAATTTCTACTGTGCATAGTGAAGACTATAAGCCTCAGGCATTAGCTACTTGGAAAATTACTACTCAAAGCAGCCAATTTCTACTGTGCATAGTGAAGACTATAAGCCTCAGGCATTAGCTACTTGGAAAGTACTACCCAAAGCAGTCAATTTCTACTGTGCATAGTGAAGACTATAAGCCTCAGGCATTAGCTACTTGGAAAAGTACTACTCAAAGCAGTCAATTTCTACTGTGCATAGTGAAGACTATAAGCCTCAGGCATTAGCTACTTGGAAAAGTACTACTCAAAGCAGTCAATTTCTACTGTGCATAGTGAAGACTATAAGCCTCAGGCATTAGCTACTTGGAAAATTACTACTCAAAGCAGCCAATTTCTACTGTGCATAGTGAAGACTATAAGCCTCAGGCATTAGCTACTTGGAAAGTACTACTCAAAGCAGTCAATTTCTACTGTGCATAGTGAAGACTATAAGCCTCAGGCATTAGCTACTTGGAAAAGTACTACTCAAAGCAGTCGATTTCTACTGTGCATAGTGAAGACTATAAGCCTCAGGCTTTAGCTACTTGGAAAAGTACTACTCAAAGCAGTCGATTTCTACTGTGCATAGTGAAGACTATAAGCCTCAGGCATTAGCTACTTGGAAAATTACTACTCAAAGCAGCCAATTCCTACTGTGCATAGTGAAGACTATAAGCCTCAGGCTTTAGCTACTTGGAAAAGTACTACTCAAAGCAGTCAATTTCTACTGTGCATAGTGAAGACTATAAGCCTCAGGCATTAGCTACTTGGAAAGTACTACTCAAAGCAGTCAATTTCTACTGTGCATAGTGAAGACTATAAGCCTCAGGCATTAGCTCCTTGGAAAAGTACTACTCAAAGCAGTCAATTTCTACTGTGCATAGTGAAGACTATAAGCCTCAGGCATTAGCTACTTGGAAAATTACTACTCAAAGCAGCCAATTTCTACTGTGCATAGTGAAGACTATAAGCCTCAGGCATTAGCTACTTGGAAAGTACTACTCAAAGCAGTCAATTTCTACTGTGCATAGTGAAGACTATAAGCCTCAGGCATTAGCTACTTGGAAAAGTACTACTCAAAGCAGTCGATTTCTACTGTGCATAGTGAAGACTATAAGCCTCAGGCTTTAGCTACTTGGAAAAGTACTACTCAAAGCAGTCAATTTCTACTGTGCATAGTGAAGACTATAAGCCTCAGGCATTAGCTACTTGGAAAATTACTACTCATAGCAGCCAATTTCTACTGTGCATAGTGAAGACTATAAGCCTCAGGCTTTAGCTACTTGGAAAAGTACTACTCAAAGCAGTCAATTTCTACTGTGCATAGTGAAGACTATAAGCCTCAGGCATTAGCTCCTTGGAAAAGTACTACTCAAAGCAGTCAATTTCTACTGTGCATAGTGAAGACTATAAGCCTCAGGCTTTAGCTACTTGAAAAAGTACTACTCAAAGCAGTCAATTTCTACTGTGCATAGTGAAGACTATAAGCCTCAGGCATTAGCTACTTGGAAAATTACTACTCAAAGCAGCCAATTTCTACTGTGCATAGTGAAGACTATAAGCCTCAGGCATTAGCTACTTGGAAAGTACTACTCAAAGCAGTCAATTTCTACTGTGCATAGTGAAGACTATAAGCCTCAGGCATTAGCTACTTGGAAAAGTACTACTCAAAGCAGTCGATTTCTACTGTGCATAGTGAAGACTATAAGCCTCAGGCTTTAGCTACTTGGAAAAGTACTACTCAAAGCAGTCGATTTCTACTGTGCATAGTGAAGACTATAAGCCTCAGGCATTAGCTACTTGGAAAATTACTACTCAAAGCAGCCAATTTCTACTGTGCATAGTGAAGACTATAAGCCTCAGGCTTTAGCTACTTGGAAAAGTACTACTCAAAGCAGTCAATTTCTAATGTGCATAGTGAAGACTATAAGCCTCAGGCATTAGCTACTTGGAAAGTACTACTCAAAGCAGTTAATTTCTACTGTGCATAGTGAAGACTATAAGCCTCAGGCATTAGCTCCTTGGAAAAGTACTACTCAAAGCAGTCAATTTCTACTGTGCATAGTAAAGACTATAAGCCTCAGGCATTAGCTACTTGGAAAATTACTACTCAAAGCAGCCAATTTCTACTGTGCATAGTGAAGACTATAAGCCTCAGGCATTAGCTACTTGGAAAGTACTACTCAAAGCAGTCAATTTCTACTGTGCATAGTGAAGACTATAAGCCTCAGGCATTAGCTACTTGGAAAAGTACTACTCAAAGCAGTCGATTTCTACTGTGCATAGTGAAGACTATAAGCCTCAGGCTTTAGCTACTTGGAAAAGTACTACTCAAAGCAGTCGATTTCTACTGTGCATAGTGAAGACTATAAGCCTCAGACATTAGCTACTTGGAAAATTACTACTCAAAGCAGCCAATTTCTACTGTGCATAGTGAAGACTATAAGCCTCAGGCTTTAGCTACTTGGAAAAGTACTACTCAAAGCAGTCAATTTCTACTGTGCATAGTGAAGACTATAAGCCTCAGGCATTAGCTACTTGGAAAGTACTACTCAAAGCAGTCAATTTCTACCGTGCATAGTGAAGACTATAAGCCTCAGGCATTAGCTCCTTGGAAAAGTACTACTCAAAGCAGTCAATTTCTACTGTGCATAGTGAAGACTATAAGCCTCAGGCTTTAGCTACTTGGAAAAGTACTACTCAAAGCAGTCAGTTTCTACCGTGCATAGTGAAGACTATAAGCCTCAGGCTTTAGCTACTTGGAAAAGTACTACTCAAAGCAGTCAGTTTCTACCGTGGATAGTGAAGACTATAAGCCTCAGGCATTAGCTCCTTGGAAAAGTACTACTCAAAGCAGTCAATTTCTACTGTGCATAGTGAAGACTATAAGCCTCAGGCATTAGCTACTTGGAAAATTACTACTCAAAGCAGCCAATTTCTACTGTGCATAGTGAAGACTATAAGCCTCAGGCATTAGCTACTTGGAAAGTACTACTCAAAGCAGTCAATTTCTACCGTGCATAGTGAAGACTATAAGCCTCAGGCATTAGCTACTTGGAAAAGTAATACTCAAAGCAGCCAATTTCTACCGTGCATAGTGAAGACTATAAGCCTCAGGCTTTAGCTACTTGGAAAAGTACTACTCAAAGCAGTCAATTTCTACTGTGCATAGTGAAGACTATAAGCCTCAGGCATTAGCTACTTGAAAAGTAATACTGAAAGCAGTCAATTTCTACTGTGCATAGTGAAGACTATAAGCCTCAGGCTTTAGCTACTTGGAAAAGTACTACTCAAAGCAGTCAGTTTCTACCGTGCATAGTGAAGACTATAAGCCTCAGGCTTTAGCTACTTGGAAAAGTACTACTCAAAGCAGTCAATTTCTACCGTGCATAGTGAAGACTATAAGCCTCAGGCATTAGCTACTTGGAAAATTACTACTCAAAGCAGCCAATTTCTACTGTGCATAGTGAAGACTATAAGCCTCAGGCATTAGCTACTTGGAAAGTACTACTCAAAGCAGTCAATTTCTACCGTGCATAGTGAAGACTATAAGCCTCAGGCTTTAGCTACTTGGAAAAGTACTACTCAAAGCAGTCAGTTTCTACCGTGCATAGTGAAGACTATAAGCCTCAGGCTTTAGCTACTTGGAAAAGTACTACTCAAAGCAGTCAATTTCTACTGTGCATAGTAAAGACTATAAGCCTCAGGCTTTAGCTACTTGGAAAAGTACTACTCAAAGCAGTCAATTTCTACTGTGCATAGTGAAGACTATAAGCCTCAGGCATTAGCTACTTGGAAAATTACTACTCAAAGCAGCCAATTTCTACTGTGCATAGTGAAGACTATAAGCCTCAGGCATTAGCTACTTGGAAAGTACTACTCAAAGCAGTCAATTTCTACTGTGCATAGTGAAGACTATAAGCCTCAGGCATTAGCTACTTGGAAAAGTACTACTCAAAGCAGTCAATTTCTACTGTGCATAGTGAAGACTATAAGCCTCAGGCATTAGCTACTTGGAAAAGTACTACTCAAAGCAGTCAATTTCTACTGTGCATAGTGAAGACTATAAGCCTCAGGCATTAGCTACTTGGAAAAGTACTACTCAAAGCAGCCAATTTCTACTGTGCATAGTGAAGACTATAAGCCTCAGGTATTAGCTACTTGGAAAGTACTACTCAAAGCAGTCAATTTCTACTGTGCATAGTGAAGACTATAAGCCTCAGGCATTAGCTACTTGGAAAAGTACTACTCAAAGCAGTCGATTTCTACTGTGCATAGTGAAGACTATAAGCCTCAGGCTTTAGCTACTTGGAAAAGTACTACTCAAAGCAGTCGAATTCTACTGTGCATAGTGAAGACTATAAGCCTCAGGCATTAGCTACTTGGAAAATTACTACTCAAAGCAGCCAATTTCTACTGTGCATAGTGAAGACTATAAGCCTCAGGCTTTAGCTACTTGGAAAGTACTACTCAAAGCAGTCAATTTCTACTGTGCATAGTGAAGACTATAAGCCTCAGGCATTAGCTACTTGGAAAGTACTACTCAAAGCAGTCAATTTCTACTGTGCATAGTGAAGACTATAAGCCTCAGGCATTAGCTCCTTGGAAAAGTACTACTCAAAGCAGTCAATTTCTACTGTGCATAGTGAAGACTATAAGCCTCAGGCATTAGCTACTTGGAAAATTACTACTCAAAGCAGCCAATTTCTACTGTGCATAGTGAAGACTATAAGCCTCAGGCATTAGCTACTTGGAAAGTACTACTCAAAGCAGTCAATTTCTACTGTGCATAGTGAAGACTATAAGCCTCAGGCATTAGCTACTTGGAAAAGTACTACTCAAAGCAGTCGATTTCTACTGTGCATAGTGAAGACTATAAGCCTCAGGCTTTAGCTACTTGGAAAAGTACTACTCAAAGCAGTCGATTTCTACTGTGCATAGTGAAGACTATAAGCCTCAGGCATTAGCTACTTGGAAAATTACTACTCAAAGCAGCCAATTTCTACTGTGCATAGTGAAGACTATAAGCCTCAGGCTTTAGCTACTTGGAAAAGTACTACTCAAAGCAGTCAATTTCTACTGTGCATAGTGAAGACTATAAGCCTCAGGCATTAGCTACTTGGAAAGTACTACTCAAAGCAGTCAATTTCTACCGTGCATAGTGAAGACTATAAGCCTCAGGCATTAGCTCCTTGGAAAAGTACTACTCAAAGCAGTCAATTTCTACTGTGCATAGTGAAGACTATAAGCCTCAGGCTTTAGCTACTTGGAAAAGTACTACTCAAAGCAGTCAGTTTCTAGCGTGCATAGTGAAGACTATAAGCCTCAGGCTTTAGCTACTTGGAAAAGTACTACTCAAAGCAGTCAGTTTCTACCGTGGATAGTGAAGACTATAAGCCTCAGGCATTAGCTCCTTGGAAAAGTACTACTCAAAGCAGTCCATTTCTACTGTGCATAGTGAAGACTATAAGCCTCAGGCATTAGCTACTTGGAAAATTACTACTCAAAGCAGCCAATTTCTACTGTGCATAGTGAAGACTATAAGCCTCAGGCATTAGCTACTTGGAAAGTACTACTCAAAGCAGTCAATTTCTACCGTGCATAGTGAAGACTATAAGCCTCAGGCATTAGCTACTTGGAAAAGTAATACTCAAAGCAGCCAATTTCTACCGTGCATAGTGAAGACTATAAGCCTCAGGCTTTAGCTACTTGGAAAAGTACTACTCAAAGCAGTCAATTTCTACTGTGCATAGTGAAGACTATAAGCCTCAGGCATTAGCTACTTGAAAAGTAATACTCAAAGCAGTCAATTTCTACTGTGCATAGTGAAGACTATAAGCCTCAGGCTTTAGCTACTTGGAAAAGTACTACTCAAAGCAGTCAGTTTCTACCGTGCATAGTGAAGACTATAAGCCTCAGGCTTTAGCTACTTGGAAAGTACTACTCAAAGCAGTCAATTTCTACTGTGCATAGTGAAGACTATAAGCCTCAGGCATTAGCTACTTGGAAAAGTACTACTCAAAGCAGTCGATTTCTACTGTGCATAGTGAAGACTATAAGCCTCAGGCTTTAGCTACTTGGAAAAGTACTACTCAAAGCAGTCGAATTCTACTGTGCATAGTGAAGACTATAAGCCTCAGGCATTAGCTACTTGGAAAATTACTACTCAAAGCAGCCAATTTCTACTGTGCATAGTGAAGACTATAAGCCTCAGGCTTTAGCTACTTGGAAAAGTACTACTCAAAGCAGTCAATTTCTACTGTGCATAGTGAAGACTATAAGCCTCAGGCATTAGCTACTTGGAAAGTACTACTCAAAGCAGTCAATTTCTACTGTGCATAGTGAAGACTATAAGCCTCAGGCATTAGCTACTTGGAAAGTACTACTCAAAGCAGTCAATTTCTACCGTGCATAGTGAAGACTATAAGCCTCAGGCATTAGCTCCTTGGAAAAGTACTACTCAAAGCAGTCAATTTCTACTGTGCATAGTGAAGACTATAAGCCTCAGGCTTTAGCTACTTGGAAAAGTACTACTCAAAGCAGTCAGTTTCTAGCGTGCATAGTGAAGACTATAAGCCTCAGGCTTTAGCTACTTGGAAAAGTACTACTCAAAGCAGTCAGTTTCTACCGTGGATAGTGAAGACTATAAGCCTCAGGCATTAGCTCCTTGGAAAAGTACTACTCAAAGCAGTCCATTTCTACTGTGCATAGTGAAGACTATAAGCCTCAGGCATTAGCTACTTGGAAAATTACTACTCAAAGCAGCCAATTTCTACTGTGCATAGTGAAGACTATAAGCCTCAGGCATTAGCTACTTGGAAAGTACTACTCAAAGCAGTCAATTTCTACCGTGCATAGTGAAGACTATAAGCCTCAGGCATTAGCTACTTGGAAAAGTAATACTCAAAGCAGCCAATTTCTACCGTGCATAGTGAAGACTATAAGCCTCAGGCTTTAGCTACTTGGAAAAGTACTACTCAAAGCAGTCAATTTCTACTGTGCATAGTGAAGACTATAAGCCTCAGGCATTAGCTACTTGAAAAGTAATACTCAAAGCAGTCAATTTCTACTGTGCATAGTGAAGACTATAAGCCTCAGGCTTTAGCTACTTGGAAAAGTACTACTCAAAGCAGTCAGTTTCTACCGTGCATAGTGAAGACTATAAGCCTCAGGCTTTAGCTACTTGGAAAGTACTACTCAAAGCAGTCAATTTCTACTGTGCATAGTGAAGACTATAAGCCTCAGGCATTAGCTACTTGGAAAAGTACTACTCAAAGCAGTCAATTTCTACTGTGCATAGTGAAGACTATAAGCCTCAGGCATTAGCTACTTGGAAAATTACCACTCAAAGCAGTCAATTTCTACTGTGCATAGTGAAGACTATAAGCCTCAGGCATTAGCTACTTGGAAAGTACTACTCAAAGCAGTCAGTTTCTACCGTGCATAGTGAAGACTATAAGCCTCAGGCTTTAGCTACTTGGAAAAGTACTACTCAAAGCAGTCAATTTCTACTGTGCATAGTGAAGACTATAAGCCTCAGGCATTAGCTACTTGGAAAATTACTACTCAAAGCAGCCAATTTCTACTGTGCATAGTGAAGACTATAAGCCTCAGGCATTAGCTACTTGGAAAGTACTACTCAAAGCAGTCAGTTTCTACCGTGCATAGTGAAGACTATAAGCCTCAGGCTTTAGCTACTTGGAAAAGTACTACTCAAAGCAGTCAGTTTCTACCGTGCATAGTGAAGACTATAAGCCTCAGGCTTTAGCTACTTGGAAAAGTACTACTCAAAGCAGTCAATTTCTACTGTGCATAGTGAAGACTATAAGCCTCAGGCTTTAGCTACTTGGAAAAGTACTACTCAAAGCAGTCAATTTCTACTGTGCATAGTGAAGACTATAAGCCTCAGGCATTAGCTACTTGGAAAATTACTACTCAAAGCAGCCAATTTCTACTGTGCATAGTGAAGACTATAAGCCTCAGGCATTAGCTACTTGGAAAGTACTACTCAAAGCAGTCAATTTCTACTGTGCATAGTGAAGACTAAAAGCCTCAGGCATTAGCTACTTGGAAAAGTACTACTCAAAGCAGTCAATTTCTACTGTGCATAGTGAAGACTATAAGCCTCAGGCATTAGCTACTTGGAAAAGTACTACTCAAAGCAGTCAATTTCTACTGTGCATAGTGAAGACTATAAGCCTCAGGCATTAGCTACTTGGAAAATTACTACTCAAAGCAGCCAATTTCTACTGTGCATAGTGAAGACTATAAGCCTCAGGCATTAGCTACTTGGAAAGTACTACTCAAAGCAGTCAATTTCTACTGTGCATAGTGAAGACTATAAGCCTCAGGCATTAGCTACTTGGAAAAGTACTACTCAAAGCAGTCGATTTCTACTGTGCATAGTGAAGACTATAAGCCTCAGGCTTTAGCTACTTGGAAAAGTACTACTCAAAGCAGTCGATTTCTACTGTGCATAGTGAAGACTATAAGCCTCAGGCATTAGCTACTTGGAAAATTACTACTCAAAGCAGCCAATTTCTACTGTGCATAGTGAAGACTATAAGCCTCAGGCATTAGCTACTTGGAAAGTACTACTCAAAGCAGTCAATTTCTACCGTGCATAGTGAAGACTATAAGCCTCAGGCATTAGCTACTTGGAAAAGTAATACTCAAAACAGCCAATTTCTACCGTGCATAGTGAAGACTATAAGCCTCAGGCTTTAGCTACTTGGAAAAGTACTACTCAAAGCAGTCAATTTCTACTGTGCATAGTGAAGACTATAAGCCTCAGGCATTAGCTACTTGAAAAGTAATACTCAAAGCAGTCAATTTCTACTGTGCATAGTGAAGACTATAAGCCTCAGGCTTTAGCTACTTGGAAAAGTACTACTCAAAGCAGTCAGTTTCTACCGTGCATAGTGAAGACTATAAGCCTCAGGCTTTAGCTACTTGGAAAGTACTACTCAAAGCAGTCAATTTCTACTGTGCATAGTGAAGACTATAAGCCTCAGGCATTAGCTACTTGGAAAAGTACTACTCAAAGCAGTCGATTTCTACTGTGCATAGTGAAGACTATAAGCCTCAGGCTTTAGCTACTTGGAAAAGTACTACTCAAAGCAGTCGAATTCTACTGTGCATAGTGAAGACTATAAGCCTCAGGCATTAGCTACTTGGAAAATTACTACTCAAAGCAGCCAATTTCTACTGTGCATAGTGAAGACTATAAGCCTCAGGCTTTAGCTACTTGGAAAAGTACTACTCAAAGCAGTCAATTTCTACTGTGCATAGTGAAGACTATAAGCCTCAGGCATTAGCTACTTGGAAAGTACTACTCAAAGCAGTCAATTTCTACTGTGCATAGTGAAGACTATAAGCCTCAGGCATTAGCTCCTTGGAAAAGTACTACTCAAAGCAGTCAATTTCTACTGTGCATAGTGAAGACTATAAGCCTCAGGCATTAGCTACTTGGAAAATTACTACTCAAAGCAGCCAATTTCTACTGTGCATAGTGAAGACTATAAGCCTCAGGCATTAGCTACTTGGAAAGTACTACTCAAAGCAGTCAATTTCTACTGTGCATAGTGAAGACTATAAGCCTCAGGCATTAGCTACTTGGAAAAGTACTACTCAAAGCAGTCGATTTCTACTGTGCATAGTGAAGACTATAAGCCTCAGGCTTTAGCTACTTGGAAAAGTACTACTCAAAGCAGTCGATTTCTACTGTGCATAATGAAGACTATAAGCCTCAGGCATTAGCTACTTGGAAAAGTACTACTCAAAGCAGTCAATTTCTACTGTGCATAGTGAAGACTATAAGCCTCAGGCATTAGCTACTTGGAAAGTACTACTCAAAGCAGTCAATTTCTACCGTGCATAGTGAAGACTATAAGCCTCAGGCATTAGCTCCTTGGAAAAGTACTACTCAAAGCAGTCAATTTCTACTGTGCATAGTGAAGACTATAAGCCTCAGGCTTTAGCTACTTGGAAAAGTACTACTCAAAGCAGTCAGTTTCTAGCGTGCATAGTGAAGACTATAAGCCTCAGGCTTTAGCTACTTGGAAAAGTACTACTCAAAGCAGTCAGTTTCTACCGTGGATAGTGAAGACTATAAGCCTCAGGCATTAGCTCCTTGGAAAAGTACTACTCAAAGCAGTCCATTTCTACTGTGCATAGTGAAGACTATAAGCCTCAGGCATTAGCTACTTGGAAAATTACTACTCAAAGCAGCCAATTTCTACTGTGCATAGTGAAGACTATAAGCCTCAGGCATTAGCTACTTGGAAAGTACTACTCAAAGCAGTCAATTTCTACCGTGCATAGTGAAGACTATAAGCCTCAGGCATTAGCTACTTGGAAAAGTAATACTCAAAGCAGCCAATTTCTACCGTGCATAGTGAAGACTATAAGCCTCAGGCTTTAGCTACTTGGAAAGTACTACTCAAAGCAGTCAATTTCTACTGTGCATAGTGAAGACTATAAGCCTCAGGCATTAGCTACTTGGAAAAGTACTACTCAAAGCAGTCAATTTCTACTGTGCATAGTGAAGACTATAAGCCTCAGGCATTAGCTACTTGGAAAATTACCACTCAAAGCAGTCAATTTCTACTGTGCATAGTGAAGACTATAAGCCTCAGGCATTAGCTACTTGGAAAGTACTACTCAAAGCAGTCAGTTTCTACCGTGCATAGTGAAGACTATAAGCCTCAGGCTTTAGCTACTTGGAAAAGTACTACTCAAAGCAGTCAATTTCTACTGTGCATAGTGAAGACTATAAGCCTCAGGCATTAGCTACTTGGAAAATTACTACTCAAAGCAGCCAATTTCTACTGTGCATAGTGAAGACTATAAGCCTCAGGCATTAGCTACTTGGAAAGTACTACTCAAAGCAGTCAGTTTCTACCGTGCATAGTGAAGACTATAAGCCTCAGGCTTTAGCTACTTGGAAAAGTACTACTCAAAGCAGTCAGTTTCTACCGTGCATAGTGAAGACTATAAGCCTCAGGCTTTAGCTACTTGGAAAAGTACTACTCAAAGCAGTCAATTTCTACTGTGCATAGTGAAGACTATAAGCCTCAGGCTTTAGCTACTTGGAAAAGTACTACTCAAAGCAGTCAATTTCTACTGTGCATAGTGAAGACTATAAGCCTGAGGCATTAGCTACTTGGAAAATTACTACTCAAAGCAGCCAATTTCTACTGTGCATAGTGAAGACTATAAGCCTCAGGCATTAGCTACTTGGAAAGTACTACTCAAAGCAGTCAATTTCTACTGTGCATAGTGAAGACTAAAAGCCTCAGGCATTAGCTACTTGGAAAAGTACTACTCAAAGCAGTCAATTTCTACTGTGCATAGTGAAGACTATAAGCCTCAGGCATTAGCTACTTGGAAAAGTACTACTCAAAGCAGTCAATTTCTACTGTGCATAGTGAAGACTATAAGCCTCAGGCATTAGCTACTTGGAAAATTACTACTCAAAGCAGCCAATTTCTACTGTGCATAGTGAAGACTATAAGCCTCAGGCATTAGCTACTTGGAAAGTACTACTCAAAGCAGTCAATTTCTACTGTGCATAGTGAAGACTATAAGCCTCAGGCATTAGCTACTTGGAAAAGTACTACTCAAAGCAGTCGATTTCTACTGTGCATAGTGAAGACTATAAGCCTCAGGCTTTAGCTACTTGGAAAAGTACTACTCAAAGCAGTCGATTTCTACTGTGCATAGTGAAGACTATAAGCCTCAGGCATTAGCTACTTGGAAAATTACTACTCAAAGCAGCCAATTTCTACTGTGCATAGTGAAGACTATAAGCCTCAGGCTTTAGCTACTTGGAAAAGTACTACTCAAAGCAGTCAATTTCTACTGTGCATAGTGAAGACTATAAGCCTCAGGCATTAGCTACTTGGAAAGTACTACTCAAAGCAGTCAATTTCTACTGTGCATAGTGAAGACTATAAGCCTCAGGCATTAGCTCCTTGGAAAAGTACTACTCAAAGCAGTCAATTTCTACTGTGCATAGTGAAGACTATAAGCCTCAGGCATTAGCTACTTGGAAAATTACTACTCAAAGCAGCCAATTTCTACTGTGCATAGTGAAGACTATAAGCCTCAGGCATTAGCTACTTGGAAAGTACTACTCAAAGCAGTCAATTTCTACTGTGCATAGTGAAGACTATAAGCCTCAGGCATTAGCTACTTGGAAAAGTACTACTCAAAGCAGTCGATTTCTACTGTGCATAGTGAAGACTATAAGCCTCAGGCTTTAGCTACTTGGAAAAGTACTACTCAAAGCAGTCGATTTCTACTGTGCATAGTGAAGACTATAAGCCTCAGGCATTAGCTACTTGGAAAATTACTACTCAAAGCAGCCAATTTCTACTGTGCATAGTGAAGACTATAAGCCTCAGGCTTTAGCTACTTGGAAAAGTACTACTCAAAGCAGTCAATTTCTACTGTGCATAGTGAAGACTATAAGCCTCAGGCATTAGCTACTTGGAAAGTACTACTCAAAGCAGTCAATTTCTACCGTGCATAGTGAAGACTATAAGCCTCAGGCATTAGCTCCTTGGAAAAGTACTACTCAAAGCAGTCAATTTCTACTGTGCATAGTGAAGACTATAAGCCTCAGGCTTTAGCTACTTGGAAAAGTACTACTCAAAGCAGTCAGTTTCTACCGTGCATAGTGAAGACTATAAGCCTCAGGCTTTAGCTACTTGGAAAAGTACTACTCAAAGCAGTCAGTTTCTACCGTGGATAGTGAAGACTATAAGCCTCAGGCATTAGCTCCTTGGAAAAGTACTACTCAAAGCAGTCAATTTCTACTGTGCATAGTGAAGACTATAAGCCTCAGGCATTAGCTACTTGGAAAATTACTACTCAAAGCAGCCAATTTCTACTGTGCATAGTGAAGACTATAAGCCTCAGGCATTAGCTACTTGGAAAGTACTACTCAAAGCAGTCAATTTCTACCGTGCATAGTGAAGACTATAAGCCTCAGGCATTAGCTACTTGGAAAAGTAATACTCAAAGCAGCCAATTTCTACCGTGCATAGTGAAGACTATAAGCCTCAGTCATTAGCTACTTGGAAAGTACTACTCAAAGCAGTCAATTTCTACTGTGCTTAGTGAAGACTATAAGCCTCAGGCATTAGCTACTTGGAAAGTACTACTCAAAGCAGTCAATTTCTACTGTGCATAGTGAAGACTATAAGCCTCAGGCATTTGCTACTTGGAAAAGTACTACTGAAAGCAGTCAATTTCTACCGTGGATAGTGAAGACTATAAGCCTCTGGCATTAGCTACTTGGAAAAGTACTACTCAAAGCAGGTAATTTCTACTGTGCATAGTGAAGACTATAAGCCTCAGGCATTAGCTACTTGGAAAGTACTACTCAAAGCAGTCAATTTCTACCGTGCATAGTGAAGACTATAAGCCTCAAGCTTTAGCTACTTGGAAAAGTACTACTCAAAGCAGTCAATTTCTACTGTGCATAGTGAAGACTATAAGCCTCAGGCATTAGCTACTTGAAAAGTACTACTCAAAGCAGTCCATTTCTACCGTGCATAGTGAAGATTATAAGCCTCAGGCTTTAGCTACTTGGAAAAGTACTACTCAAAGCAGTCAGTTTCTATCGTGGATAGTGAAGACTATAAGCCTCAGGCATTAGCTCCTTGGAAAAGTACTACTCAAAGCAGTCAATTTCTACTGTGCATAGTGAAGACTATAAGCCTCAGGCATTAGCTCCTTGGAAAAGTACTACTCAAAGCAGTCAATTTCTACTGTGCATAGTGAAGACTATAAGCCTCAGGCTTTAGCTACTTGGAAAAGTACTACTCAAAGCAGTCAGTTTCTACCGTGCATAGTGAAGACTATAAGCCTCAGGCTTTAGCTACTTGGAAAAGTACTACTCAAAGCAGTCAGTTTCTACCGTGCATAGTGAAGACTATAAGCCTCAGGCTTTAGCTACTTGGAAAAGTACTACTCAAAGCAGTCAATTTCTACTGTGCATAGTGAAGACTATAAGCCTCAGGCATTAGCTACTTGGAAAAGTACTACTCAAAGCAGTCAGTTTCTACCGTGCATAGTGAAGATTATAAGCCTCAGGCTTTAGCTACTTGGAAAAGTACTACTCAAAGCAGTCAGTTTCTACCGTGCATAGTGAAGACTATAAGCCTCAGGCTTTAGCTACTTGGAAAAGTACTACTCAAAGCAGTCAGTTTCTACTGTGCATAGTGAAGACTATAAGCCTCAGGCATTAGCTACTTGGAAAAGTACTACTCAAAGCAGTCAGTTTCTACCGTGCATAGTGAAGACTATAAGCCTCAGGCATTAGCTACTTGGAAAAGTACTACTCAAAGCAGTCAATTTCTACTGTGCATAGTGAAGACTATAAGCCTCAGGCATTAGCTACTTGGAAAAGTACTACTCAAAGCAGTCAGTTTCTACCGTGCATAGTGAAGACTATAAGCCTCAGGCATTAGCTACTTGGAAAAGTACTACTGAAAGCAGTCAGTTTCTACCGTGCATAGTGAAGATTATAAGCCTCAGGCTTTAGCTACTTGGAAAAGTACTACTCAAAGCAGTCAGTTTCTACCGTGCATAGTGAAGACTATAAGCCTCAGGCTTTAGCTACTTGGAAAAGTACTACTCAAAGCAGTCAATTTCTACCGTGCATAGTGAAGACTATAAGCCTCAGGCATTAGCTACTTGGAAAGTACTACTCAAAGCAGTCAATTTCTACCGTGCATAGTGAAGACTATAAGCCTCAGGCATTAGCTCCTTGGAAAAGTACTACTCAAAGCAGTCAATTTCTACTGTGCATAGTGAAGACTATAAGCCTCAGGCTTTAGCTACTTGGAAAAGTACTACTCAAAGCAGTCAGTTTCTAGCGTGCATAGTGAAGACTATAAGCCTCAGGCTTTAGCTACTTGGAAAAGTACTACTCAAAGCAGTCAGTTTCTACCGTGGATAGTGAAGACTATAAGCCTCAGGCATTAGCTCCTTGGAAAAGTACTACTCAAAGCAGTCCATTTCTACTGTGCATAGTGAAGACTATAAGCCTCAGGCATTAGCTACTTGGAAAATTACTACTCAAAGCAGCCAATTTCTACTGTGCATAGTGAAGACTATAAGCCTCAGGCATTAGCTACTTGGAAAGTACTACTCAAAGCAGTCAATTTCTACCGTGCATAGTGAAGACTATAAGCCTCAGGCATTAGCTACTTGGAAAAGTAATACTCAAAGCAGCCAATTTCTACCGTGCATAGTGAAGACTATAAGCCTCAGGCTTTAGCTACTTGGAAAAGTACTACTCAAAGCAGTCAATTTCTACTGTGCATAGTGAAGACTATAAGCCTCAGGCATTAGCTACTTGAAAAGTAATACTCAAAGCAGTCAATTTCTACTGTGCATAGTGAAGACTATAAGCCTCAGGCTTTAGCTACTTGGAAAAGTACTACTCAAAGCAGTCAGTTTCTACCGTGCATAGTGAAGACTATAAGCCTCAGGCTTTAGCTACTTGGAAAGTACTACTCAAAGCAGTCAATTTCTATTGTGCATAGTGAAGACTATAAGCCTCAGGCATTAGCTACTTGGAAAAGTACTACTCAAAGCAGTCAATTTCTACTGTGCATAGTGAAGACTATAAGCCTCAGGCATTAGCTACTTGGAAAATTACCACTCAAAGCAGTCAATTTCTACTGTGCATAGTGAAGACTATAAGCCTCAGGCATTAGCTACTTGGAAAGTACTACTCAAAGCAGTCAGTTTCTACCGTGCATAGTGAAGACTATAAGCCTCAGGCTTTAGCTACTTGGAAAAGTACTACTCAAAGCAGTCAATTTCTACCGTGCATAGTGAAGACTATAAGCCTCAGGCATTAGCTACTTGGAAAATTACTACTCAAAGCAGCCAATTTCTACTGTGCATAGTGAAGACTATAAGCCTCAGGCATTAGCTACTTGGAAAGTACTACTCAAAGCAGTCAGTTTCTACCGTGCATAGTGAAGACTATAAGCCTCAGGCTTTAGCTACTTGGAAAAGTACTACTCAAAGCAGTCAGTTTCTACCGTGCATAGTGAAGACTATAAGCCTCAGGCTTTAGCTACTTGGAAAAGTACTACTCAAAGCAGTCAATTTCTACTGTGCATAGTGAAGACTATAAGCCTCAGGCTTTAGCTACTTGGAAAAGTACTACTCAAAGCAGTCAATTTCTACTGTGCATAGTGAAGACTATAAGCCTCAGGCATTAGCTACTTGGAAAATTACTACTCAAAGCAGCCAATTTCTACTGTGCATAGTGAAGACTATAAGCCTCAGGCATTAGCTACTTGGAAAGTACTACTCAAAGCAGTCAATTTCTACTGTGCATAGTGAAGACTAAAAGCCTCAGGCATTAGCTACTTGGAAAAGTACTACTCAAAGCAGTCAATTTCTACTGTGCATAGTGAAGACTATAAGCCTCAGGCATTAGCTACTTGGAAAAGTACTACTCAAAGCAGTCAGTTTCTACCGTGCATAGTGAAGATTATAAGCCTCAGGCTTTAGCTACTTGGAAAAGTACTACTCAAAGCAGTCAGTTTCTACCGTGCATAGTGAAGACTATAAGCCTCAGGCTTTAGCTACTTGGAAAAGTACTACTCAAAGCAGTCAGTTTCTACTGTGCATAGTGAAGACTATAAGCCTCAGGCATTAGCTACTTGGAAAAGTACTACTCAAAGCAGTCAGTTTCTACCGTGCATAGTGAAGACTATAAGCCTCAGGCATTAGCTACTTGGAAAAGTACTACTCAAAGCAGTCAATTTCTACTGTGCATAGTGAAGACTATAAGCCTCAGGCATTAGCTACTTGGAAAAGTACTACTCAAAGCAGTCAGTTTCTACCGTGCATAGTGAAGACTATAAGCCTCAGGCATTAGCTACTTGGAAAAGTACTACTGAAAGCAGTCAGTTTCTACCGTGCATAGTGAAGATTATAAGCCTCAGGCTTTAGCTACTTGGAAAAGTACTACTCAAAGCAGTCAGTTTCTACCGTGCATAGTGAAGACTATAAGCCTCAGGCTTTAGCTACTTGGAAAAGTACTACTCAAAGCAGTCAATTTCTACCGTGCATAGTGAAGACTATAAGCCTCAGGCATTAGCTACTTGGAAAGTACTACTCAAAGCAGTCAATTTCTACCGTGCATAGTGAAGACTATAAGCCTCAGGCATTAGCTCCTTGGAAAAGTACTACTCAAAGCAGTCAATTTCTACTGTGCATAGTGAAGACTATAAGCCTCAGGCTTTAGCTACTTGGAAAAGTACTACTCAAAGCAGTCAGTTTCTAGCGTGCATAGTGAAGACTATAAGCCTCAGGCTTTAGCTACTTGGAAAAGTACTACTCAAAGCAGTCAGTTTCTACCGTGGATAGTGAAGACTATAAGCCTCAGGCATTAGCTCCTTGGAAAAGTACTACTCAAAGCAGTCCATTTCTACTGTGCATAGTGAAGACTATAAGCCTCAGGCATTAGCTACTTGGAAAATTACTACTCAAAGCAGCCAATTTCTACTGTGCATAGTGAAGACTATAAGCCTCAGGCATTAGCTACTTGGAAAGTACTACTCAAAGCAGTCAATTTCTACCGTGCATAGTGAAGACTATAAGCCTCAGGCATTAGCTACTTGGAAAAGTAATACTCAAAGCAGCCAATTTCTACCGTGCATAGTGAAGACTATAAGCCTCAGGCTTTAGCTACTTGGAAAAGTACTACTCAAAGCAGTCAATTTCTACTGTGCATAGTGAAGACTATAAGCCTCAGGCATTAGCTACTTGAAAAGTAATACTCAAAGCAGTCAATTTCTACTGTGCATAGTGAAGACTATAAGCCTCAGGCTTTAGCTACTTGGAAAAGTACTACTCAAAGCAGTCAGTTTCTACCGTGCATAGTGAAGACTATAAGCCTCAGGCTTTAGCTACTTGGAAAGTACTACTCAAAGCAGTCAATTTCTATTGTGCATAGTGAAGACTATAAGCCTCAGGCATTAGCTACTTGGAAAAGTACTACTCAAAGCAGTCAATTTCTACTGTGCATAGTGAAGACTATAAGCCTCAGGCATTAGCTACTTGGAAAATTACCACTCAAAGCAGTCAATTTCTACTGTGCATAGTGAAGACTATAAGCCTCAGGCATTAGCTACTTGGAAAGTACTACTCAAAGCAGTCAGTTTCTACCGTGCATAGTGAAGACTATAAGCCTCAGGCTTTAGCTACTTGGAAAAGTACTACTCAAAGCAGTCAATTTCTACCGTGCATAGTGAAGACTATAAGCCTCAGGCATTAGCTACTTGGAAAATTACTACTCAAAGCAGCCAATTTCTACTGTGCATAGTGAAGACTATAAGCCTCAGGCATTAGCTACTTGGAAAGTACTACTCAAAGCAGTCAGTTTCTACCGTGCATAGTGAAGACTATAAGCCTCAGGCTTTAGCTACTTGGAAAAGTACTACTCAAAGCAGTCAGTTTCTACCGTGCATAGTGAAGACTATAAGCCTCAGGCTTTAGCTACTTGGAAAAGTACTACTCAAAGCAGTCAATTTCTACTGTGCATAGTGAAGACTATAAGCCTCAGGCTTTAGCTACTTGGAAAAGTACTACTCAAAGCAGTCAATTTCTACTGTGCATAGTGAAGACTATAAGCCTCAGGCATTAGCTACTTGGAAAATTACTACTCAAAGCAGCCAATTTCTACTGTGCATAGTGAAGACTATAAGCCTCAGGCATTAGCTACTTGGAAAGTACTACTCAAAGCAGTCAATTTCTACTGTGCATAGTGAAGACTAAAAGCCTCAGGCATTAGCTACTTGGAAAAGTACTACTCAAAGCAGTCAATTTCTACTGTGCATAGTGAAGACTATAAGCCTCAGGCATTAGCTACTTGGAAAAGTACTACTCAAAGCAGTCAATTTCTACTGTGCATAGTGAAGACTATAAGCCTCAGGCATTAGCTACTTGGAAAATTACTACTCAAAGCAGCCAATTTCTACTGTGCATAGTGAAGACTATAAGCCTCAGGCATTAGCTACTTGGAAAGTACTACTCAAAGCAGTCAATTTCTACTGTGCATAGTGAAGACTATAAGCCTCAGGCATTAGCTACTTGGAAAAGTACTACTCAAAGCAGTCGATTTCTACTGTGCATAGTGAAGACTATAAGCCTCAGGCTTTAGCTACTTGGAAAAGTACTACTCAAAGCAGTCGATTTCTACTGTGCATAGTGAAGACTATAAGCCTCAGGCATTAGCTACTTGGAAAATTACTACTCAAAGCAGCCAATTTCTACTGTGCATAGTGAAGACTATAAGCCTCAGGCTTTAGCTACTTGGAAAAGTACTACTCAAAGCAGTCAATTTCTACTGTGCATAGTGAAGACTATAAGCCTCAGGCATTAGCTACTTGGAAAGTACTACTCAAAGCAGTCAATTTCTACTGTGCATAGTGAAGACTATAAGCCTCAGGCATTAGCTCCTTGGAAAAGTACTACTCAAAGCAGTCAATTTCTACTGTGCATAGTGAAGACTATAAGCCTCAGGCATTAGCTACTTGGAAAATTACTACTCAAAGCAGCCAATTTCTACTGTGCATAGTGAAGACTATAAGCCTCAGGCATTAGCTACTTGGAAAGTACTACTCAAAGCAGTCAATTTCTACTGTGCATAGTGAAGACTATAAGCCTCAGGCATTAGCTACTTGGAAAAGTACTACTCAAAGCAGTCGATTTCTACTGTGCATAGTGAAGACTATAAGCCTCAGGCTTTAGCTACTTGGAAAAGTACTACTCAAAGCAGTCGATTTCTACTGTGCATAGTGAAGACTATAAGCCTCAGGCATTAGCTACTTGGAAAATTACTACTCAAAGCAGCCAATTTCTACTGTGCATAGTGAAGACTATAAGCCTCAGGCTTTAGCTACTTGGAAAAGTACTACTCAAAGCAGTCAATTTCTACTGTGCATAGTGAAGACTATAAGCCTCAGGCATTAGCTACTTGGAAAGTACTACTCAAAGCAGTCAATTTCTACCGTGCATAGTGAAGACTATAAGCCTCAGGCTTTAGCTACTTGGAAAAGTACTACTCAAAGCAGTCAGTTTCTACCGTGCATAGTGAAGACTATAAGCCTCAGGCTTTAGCTACTTGGAAAAGTACTACTCAAAGCAGTCAGTTTCTACCGTGGATAGTGAAGACTATAAGCCTCAGGCATTAGCTCCTTGGAAAAGTACTACTCAAAGCAGTCAATTTCTACTGTGCATAGTGAAGACTATAAGCCTCAGGCATTAGCTACTTGGAAAATTACTACTCAAAGCAGCCAATTTCTACTGTGCATAGTGAAGACTATAAGCCTCAGGCATTAGCTACTTGGAAAGTACTACTCAAAGCAGTCAATTTCTACCGTGCATAGTGAAGACTATAAGCCTCAGGCATTAGCTACTTGGAAAAGTAATACTCAAAGCAGCCAATTTCTACCGTGCATAGTGAAGACTATAAGCCTCAGTCATTAGCTACTTGGAAAGTACTACTCAAAGCAGTCAATTTCTACTGTGCTTAGTGAAGACTATAAGCCTCAGGCATTAGCTACTTGGAAAGTACTACTCAAAGCAGTCAATTTCTACTGTGCATAGTGAAGACTATAAGCCTCAGGCATTTGCTACTTGGAAAAGTACTACTGAAAGCAGTCAATTTCTACCGTGGATAGTGAAGACTATAAGCCTCTGGCATTAGCTACTTGGAAAAGTACTACTCAAAGCAGGTAATTTCTACTGTGCATAGTGAAGACTATAAGCCTCAGGCATTAGCTACTTGGAAAGTACTACTCAAAGCAGTCAATTTCTACCGTGCATAGTGAAGACTATAAGCCTCAAGCTTTAGCTACTTGGAAAAGTACTACTCAAAGCAGTCAATTTCTACTGTGCATAGTGAAGACTATAAGCCTCAGGCATTAGCTACTTGAAAAGTACTACTCAAAGCAGTCAATTTCTACCGTGCATAGTGAAGATTATAAGCCTCAGGCTTTAGCTACTTGGAAAAGTACTACTCAAAGCAGTCAGTTTCTACCGTGGATAGTGAAGACTATAAGCCTCAGGCATTAGCTCCTTGGAAAAGTACTACTCAAAGCAGTCAGTTTCTACCGTGCATAGTGAAGACTATAAGCCTCAGGCTTTAGCTACTTGGAAAAGTACTACTCAAAGCAGTCAGTTTCTACCGTGCATAGTGAAGACTATAAGCCTCAGGCTTTAGCTACTTGGAAAAGTACTACTCAAAGCAGTCAATTTCTACTGTGCATAGTGAAGACTATAAGCCTCAGGCATTAGCTACTTGGAAAAGTACTACTCAAAGCAGTCAGTTTCTACCGTGCATAGTGAAGATTATAAGCCTCAGGCTTTAGCTACTTGGAAAAGTACTACTCAAAGCAGTCAGTTTCTACCGTGCATAGTGAAGACTATAAGCCTCAGGCTTTAGCTACTTGGAAAAGTACTACTCAAAGCAGTCAGTTTCTACTGTGCATAGTGAAGACTATAAGCCTCAGGCATTAGCTACTTGGAAAAGTACTACTCAAAGCAGTCAGTTTCTACCGTGCATAGTGAAGACTATAAGCCTCAGGCATTAGCTACTTGGAAAAGTACTACTCAAAGCAGTCAATTTCTACTGTGCATAGTGAAGACTATAAGCCTCAGGCATTAGCTACTTGGAAAAGTACTACTCAAAGCAGTCAGTTTCTACCGTGCATAGTGAAGACTATAAGCCTCAGGCATTTGCTACTTGGAAAAGTACTACTGAAAGCAGTCAATTTCTACCGTGGATAGTGAAGACTATAAGCCTCTGGCATTAGCTACTTGGAAAAGTACTACTCAAAGCAGGTAATTTCTACTGTGCATAGTGAAGACTATAAGCCTCAGGCATTAGCTACTTGGAAAGTACTACTCAAAGCAGTCAATTTCTACCGTGCATAGTGAAGACTATAAGCCTCAGGCTTTAGCTACTTGGAAAAGTACTACTCAAAGCAGTCAATTTCTACTGTGCATAGTGAAGACTATAAGCCTCAGGCATTAGCTACTTGAAAAGTACTACTCAAAGCAGTCAATTTCTACCGTGCATAGTGAAGATTATAAGCCTCAGGCTTTAGCTACTTGGAAAAGTACTACTCAAAGCAGTCAGTTTCTACCGTGGATAGTGAAGACTATAAGCCTCAGGCATTAGCTCCTTGGAAAAGTACTACTCAAAGCAGTCAATTTCTACTGTGCATAGTGAAGACTATAAGCCTCAGGCATTAGCTCCTTGGAAAAGTACTACTCAAAGCAGTCAATTTCTACTGTGCATAGTGAAGACTATAAGCCTCAGGCTTTAGCTACTTGGAAAAGTACTACTCAAAGCAGTCAGTTTCTACCGTGCATAGTGAAGACTATAAGCCTCAGGCTTTAGCTACTTGGAAAAGTACTACTCAAAGCAGTCAGTTTCTACCGTGCATAGTGAAGACTATAAGCCTCAGGCTTTAGCTACTTGGAAAAGTACTACTCAAAGCAGTCAATTTCTACTGTGCATAGTGAAGACTATAAGCCTCAGGCATTAGCTACTTGGAAAAGTACTACTCAAAGCAGTCAGTTTCTACCGTGCATAGTGAAGATTATAAGCCTCAGGCTTTAGCTACTTGCAAAAGTACTACTCAAAGCAGTCAGTTTCTACCGTGCATAGTGAAGACTATAAGCCTCAGGCTTTAGCTACTTGGAAAAGTACTACTCAAAGCAGTCAATTTCTACCGTGCATAGTGAAGACTATAAGCCTCAGGCATTAGCTACTTGGAAAAGTACTACTCAAAGCAGTCAATTTCTACTGTGCATAGTGAAGACTATAAGCCTCAGGCATTAGCTACTTGGAAAAGTACTACTCAAAGCAGTCAGTTTCTACCGTGCATAGTGAAGATTATAAGCCTCAGGTTTTAGCTACTTGGAAAAGTACTACTCAAAGCAGTCAGTTTCTACCGTGCATAGTGAAGACTATAAGCCTCAGGCATTAGCTACTTGGAAAAGTACTACTCAAAGCAGTCAGTTTCTACCGTGCATAGTGAAGACTATAAGCCTCAGGCATTAGCTACTTGGAAAAGCGTGGGTGCATGCAATACAACCTGCTGCACACGGTGACGGCTCTGTACACCTGGTGATGGAAGCTCAGGGACATTTCAATGCAGGTTCTGGCTTGAAGCCACAGCCTTTTGCGGCCAAATGTTGTATGCCTGGGATTACCAGCCTTGGAAAGCTGAGTGCACGGCGATGCTATACAGTCAAACCTTTGCCATGGAAAAAGACAGTGTAAAGTGGAGGTTTATTCATTATAGATGGTTAGATTCAGGACTCCACTGGCAGTGGTACTTTATGGATGGCTCACTTGTGTACGCTGCCAGTTTTTCTTTTTTACTGTCCTCATACCACCATTAAATGCAAATTGCAGCCTGCCAGCAAAGTCAATAGTCCTGCGCACGAGCCCATCCAGTTCCCTGGTTGCACGCCCGCACAGGTGTAATCATAGGACTGATAGAGTTCAGTTTTTAAGTTCTTATTATGCCGTACCAATTCTTAAAAGCCTCCCAGATCTTAGAATGCGTATTAAACTCTAGACCAGTATCCTTTTTACAAGTGCTTTTTGCCGCCTAGAACCAGTCTATCCCGAGGGGTGGGGCAGCCTCTATCCATTTTTTTACAAATTTCTCGCCTTGCAAGGAGAACCAAATATAAGAGCAGGGCCTGCTTATCCCAGTAGGGGGCAAACTTGAATTATCTTCTACTCCCAACATTATTAATGGTAAGCTTATTTTAATGCTGGCACATCGAATTTCATTTATAGCTTTTTCCACTGTGGACCAGTAATCCTCTAACAAAGGGCATTCAAAAAGCATATGTCTGTCATCAGCGCTCAGCGCACCACTTCTATGACATCTTGGGGGAACAACTGTTACAAACTTTGTTAGTTTATATGGTGACCAATGGAGCCTGTTTACCGTAAAAAAACGATTCTGTTTTAAGTTTGATGGTTTAAATATTTTCTAGAGTAACTTAAAAGAAAATTGCCACCGTTTCTGTGGGTCCGACATGTGCATCGCTCAAACCCGGATCTCATAGGGAGCTCTGATTTTTTTATTCCTCAAAAGACAGCAAAGTTTGATACCAATCACGTACTTCCTTATTGACTGGGTTTCATTCTGTAGGTTTTTTTCAAACTCCCAAGATTCATCTGTATCATTCCTATTTGCCTCCCCCCAGGACAACAGCTGAAGATACTTAAACCGTGAGAGGAATCCCCCACAATATTTCTCATGGCACCACCTCTTTCATCATCATATGATCCCTGCAGAACTCAATTCCGGCCCTCCTAAGTGGAATACCTAATTGGCCGTGCAAACATACCGACATGCCCCCTAAATACTATGCTATTCCTAATACATTCCTAATTCTGACCCACAGAATCAGCACTGCCTTTAACGGCTTCAATTTTACTTTTTTAAAACATTTCTTAGCCCCGCATTTATACAAAAAACCTTTTGCTCCCCACTCTTTAACAATCTCCTCTAGCAATCCACCCCACACCCTGTGCCCCGGTGTACATAATAGCACTCTACAATTCTTGAACTGAAAAGCCATGCAATATAACCTTAGGTCTGGCAATGCTAACCCCCATCAGCCAATTTACACCGCAGTTTCTTCCAGGACATATGTGCTCCCCTATCTGCCCAAACAAAACTGCCCAATTTTCCCTGTATTTTATCTATCAGGCCTCTCAGGAAGGTAAGGGGTATGCAGTTAAAAATAAATGTAAGGTTCTGCAATAGCACCATTTTAATAAGATTAACCCTTCCATATAGCATTAATGGGAGATTCTTCTACCTAGTCAGTGCTTTGACAATATCCTTAGCAACCCTCTCTAGATTATGTTGCGGTATATCCTGCAATGGGTTGACTATACTTATTCCCAAATACCTCAGCTCTCTCTGCACACTCCCCCTCCAATTTGGGATATTCCAACACATTATCCAGTGTTTTCCTTATTTACTAGGTATTCTGAAAAGGCCCCATATTCTTCTGCTAAATGTTCTACTCTTGGGATTATGGTAACATGGTCTGCTGTATAAACAATTAGGCCGTCCGCATACAGAGCGATTTTCTTACCAAATGCGCAGAAAGCCTTAACCTGGTCATCCTGGTGGAGCGCCTGGGCAAATGGTTCAATATAAATATTAAACAACAAGGAAGAGATGGGGCAGCCCTGTCTCGTCCCTCTAAAGATCATACAACTCTTAGTAAGAGCTACATTGAGGAAGATCCTAGCCGTAAAACGATGATATAAGGCTTTTAGTATAGTTAAAAAAGAGGGCCCAACCCCCATAGTCTCCAGTACTGCCCATACATACTCCCATCAAACTCTGTCTAACGCCTTGGCGGCGTCCAATGTAACCACCGCCAGAGGCGCCGGCCTCGCTGTAGATATATCAAGACACCCTATTAATTGCTGGGTCAATAAGTGCATTTATCTCCCGGGGATAAACCCCTTTTGGTATTCATGTCTCAGCTGGGATACAACTCTAGACATCCTCCCTGCTAAAATCCTGACAAAGATCTCATAATCTGCATTTAGCAGGGATATCGGCCAATACGATTCCGCCTTTACCGGGTCCTTAGTAGGTTTAAAAATCAGAACTATAGAGGCCCCCCTCCAGGATTCAGATACCTGCGCCTCCCCCCTATACATCATATTAAATAGGCTTTCCCAAACAGGTAGCATTTCTTCTGTTTCCATTTTGTATACTTCTGATGGGACAGCATTGAGCCCAGCCACCTTTCCATTTTAGATCTTCAAATTGCTCCCCTGATCTCTTTTCACATATTTGGGGCTTCCATCCTTTCCTTCCCTTCCTCATTCAATACCGTAAGGCCAAGAAAGCCAAGCCAGCTTCTTAACTTTAGGGAATCCGGAATTATATTTTCCTCATGAAGTGCCAAAAACAGTGCTACTATGTGTTCCTGCATAGTTTCCCAGCTGTCTAGTTTTACCCCTGCATCACTTCTTAACTCCTTTAAATCATTCCTTGATCTTTCAACCCGGGCTTTCCAGGCTAGCAAGGCTCCTGCTTTCTCACCATACTCAAACTCCTTTGTATTTGCAGCTTGCCATCTTGCCTTACACTTTTGTTCCAGCCTGATATTAAATTCTAGTTGGACCTCTTCTAGCCTCCTTTCGGTCTTCTCCCTTAACCTCTCCCACGCTTATAGTGTGCAGAACCTCCTCTAAAATCCCAACCTCCTTTTCCAAATTTGGTAGTTCTGCCTGGTCTTCTCGATTTTTTGCACAGGTGAGGCTTTTTAGGATCTCCCTTATACATGCAATAAAGGCATCCCATACAACTTCAGGGGAGGCAGTATCTTTGTTGTTGACAAAGTACTCTGTTACTGCTTTCTTCAGAGCTACCTCCACCCCCTCTTCTAAAAGCAGGGCAAGCTTTAGCGTCCTTCTCTTAGGTGGCTGTGGACCAAATGCTTGTAAAGTTACTATAACGGATGGATGATCAGAAATGGGCGCTGGAAGGTGTTCGATCTTTTTACTATTCATTGCGAAACATCTATCAATTAAAAAATAATCTAATCTAAAAAAGTGATGGTGCTTTTTACTGTGGTACGTGTACACCTCATCCTCCCTTTCAGATATCTCCACACATCCAGTAGATCCAGATCCCGTACTATACTTTTCAAGGCATTCCTCATTCTAGGGACATATGCACTCTCCCTGCTTGTTGAGCCGTCCAATACATAATCCATCAGTACATTAAAATCCTCGCCCACGATTGCTGGAGCTAGAATTCCTGCCAGCCTCACTTCTAAATCTTCAGTATGCTGTGGCTTGTCCTCATTTGTCCCGTAAAACCCCACACATAAGAAATCTCTATCCGCCTACTTCAAATGAGCTAAAGCCTATATGCCTGAGATATCCGTATTTGCCTCCTTAAATTCTATCCCGCATCCACTCCTAACTAGGATTGCTACACCCTTACAACATTGTGGTTGATCTGAAACTATGAAGTTTGGACCCATCCACACCTACCAAACAGCTCCTTCATTTGTTTGCTACTATGTGTTTCTCCTGTAAAATCATAATCTGTGCTTGTTTATTTTTATTTTATATTCAACCCCTTTCTCTGTTTGGGTTTAGACCTACGACTATTTATATTCCATGTAAGAATATCCATACTCAGAATGTTAGCCATAATGCTTCCCAAGTTGTTCTATTCCTTGCTTCTTTACTACGCTATTGCAATTCTCCTGCATAGAAGGTTCTGAGGACTTATTATTTTTTTTCCCACTGCTCCCTACCCGTGCTCCCCGACCACCTTCTCACCCCACCCTCCTACACCAACCCCGGGAACCCTCCCTATCTTTTTAGGCATAACAATGCCTAAGGGCATACCATTGGGGGAATTCCGGAATACATTCACACTTTCAAACTCTAGAGAGCGACCTATCCTGTAACTGTTTCGATCATTTAGCTGTATTTCTCTTCCTGATCCTGTCAATTAATAATTCCACATCCTTAACTGTTCGATAGCTATACATTTGATTATTCCACATAATGCGAAGCATTGCAGGAAATTTTTGCTGAACTTTTGCTCCCATCTTCCGAAGCGCCTCCATCTTGCCGCCTAACTCCCCATGCCTCTGTTCTGTAGCCTTGCACACATCTGATCTAACAAGCAGGGAATATCCGTTTACAGAATAGGGACCATTTTTCAGTGCTCTACTGAGTATGTCTTCCTTGATGGTAAAGGAGAGGAAATTGACCAAGATCTTCCTAGGTTTAGTTCTTTGCAAATTGCGTCGGAACGGCTCTCTATGGGCCCTATGAATTTCATGCTCAAGATCTATCTCGTCCTTATCTTTCAGATTTTCCGTAAAAGTGAGATAATGAACGCCTTCATGTCCGACCCTTCTCCAGTTTCTGGAATATTCAGAAACCGTTGATTATTTCTACGATAGTGGTTCTGCACTCTCTCCAGATCTTCTCTTAGAGCTTGATATTGCCGTCCAAGTTTAGAACTCTCAGATATGTTTCACTGTGCCTACTTCTTCCTCCAATTTCTTAGTTCTCTGGGTTACTTCATCCAGCTTCTGCATTAACTCTGAACATGAAGCTTGAATGCCTAGTTGGTTTGCCTCTGAAACCTCAAATCAGTTTTTTATATCACTCTTCAAATCCAATAATATACTTGCCAGCGAGATTTCTGCATCTTTACTTGCTTCGAGCGTTCCCATATCGGTGCTATTTTGTCTGTCCCCATGTATTCCCTGGAGCAGAACTTCCTGGTCCTCCGGTAATGCCATCACTGCAAACCTATTGCTCAAGGGGACTGTTATAGTGTCTCCCTGGGGTGCCCCAGTCTCCACCCTTGACATGTTCAATTCCACCAAGCCATTGGTGCTATTTGCACTCTTGTCCGCGTTAATGGTAGTATCTGATTCATTAGCCCTGCTCCCAACCCTACTCACAGGCATCCCTGAAATGCAATTTAAGGTATGTTCTTCTGAACTGGGGCTTGAACTCCCTACCCCATTTTCCTTCATACTTGGGAGCACACGGAAAAAGGATTTAAGTGAGGGAGTCATTTTAACTCCAGGTGGAACAGCGCCAGATTTTTTGTGCCTTTCCCCTTGTTAGTTTTCCCGACTGGAGACTTTCCTAGCCCCCTGCCTTGAGAAGCCCCTTTGACTTAATGATAGTTTTAACTCCTTGTATCAATTCTGGCAATGCGTCCCGTGATATAGGAAGTAAATTTGTCTTACCTCCAATGTTCCTGGTCCTCAATGGGTACCTGGAGGGAGCCTAACCTTCCTTGTTATTTCCTTTCACCATATGCAGATGCAGCCCCCACTCCTACTCAGCTCTCCACCCTTCAGCTGCTTCCACTGTTTTGCCACTCTGCTCAGGCTCCCCTCCTCATCTTCTACCTCCTCGACATACTGCGGACAAGCTTGACTTGTTCTGACTCTGCCTCTGCCTCCAGCTCGGAATCCCGCTTGCCAGGCTCATCGGAGATTTCCTGTTGCCTCACTCACGCACATCCCTGAGGATCCCTGCAGCCACCTCTGGTCTCCTCCATCTAGCTGAGAAACGCCACGTTCCAGGATCATCCAAGGCGCTCAGTAAGTGAAAGCTCCTTTTCCGCCTGCTAATGCTCAAGTTTTAACTTAGATTTTGGCTTTCGTACGGCTGCTCTCCCGCCGGCACTCCCTCCGTAATGGGGCCCGCCGCCGCTAGTGTCAGGCTAGTAGCTGCCATGTCCCCTCTGCCCATGGAATTCTACCTGTTCACTGCCAGGTTGAGCTACACAGATACAAGGTATTTCGGGCATTAGCAATAAGTGTGGCCCTAACGTTAATCTCTGTAGTACACAGCCGAGGACTGTACGTACTATGTGTTAACCAAATGCAAAGGATTATCCATCGGGCTTGGCTGAAAATTGCAATTTCATTGATCAGTTTTAGCTGCACATTGTTAAAGGTGTTGCACAAACTCAACAAAAGGTCTCAATAAATGATTCTCTCGCACAACCCTTGGTAGCTGGCAATGAACAGGCAGGCTTAACTTAGGAGACAGGTGTGTAAAGCACTTAAAACCACCAACACAATACAAGGCTCTTCATCAGGCCAAGCTTGGTGTTGATGATGGCAGCTTCGATTAGCACAAGCCCTCTGTGAAATCCTGGAAGTCTTAAGCTCCAGGGCTTTCAGGGGGGCGTACCTGAAATCGAAGCCAGGTCGCGGTTCAAAAACGGCATCTTGACTCTTGTCGATGGGTTGGTCACCTTATGGAGGTTTTTCAACAAAATTCTTCAAACTTCCAGAAGGTCCTTTCAAACCAATCGGACACACAACTGGTGCTTAAGCTCTCCCATTCAGAAAAGGGGGTGGTGATGAACAGAGTGTCTGAATTAAGCAGACCACTCTTACCCAGTCCAAAGATCAGGGCTTGATCCATCACCGTTATTTAGCTCACTGTCCCATCCCAGCTCAGAAGCTCTCCCATGGCACTTGAGCCGCCAAATTATACGCTCCAAAAATTCTTCCATCTTATCTTGCATCAGCAATGAAACCGTATATTAAGCACCAGCTAATGAGATTCCGATTTGGCCTAATTCCGCTGAAAGCATACAAGTTTGGGCAAGGATATAAGATAGGAGCCACCTCCCAATGCCGGTTTTGCAAACGGGGAGAGGAAAACTTAATTCACATTTTGTGCATTTGCCACCAATTGCGGCCACAAAGAATATTCTGGCTGAGACCAATTTGGCGCCTTCTTGGTATCAGGACATGTCAAGAAGCACTTGAGGAATGTATGAGGGGGGATTCGCCTCAAATGGCGACCCGCTTTGTCAAATTCATTACCGAAATTAATTCCATGACTTTTCCCTCTGTGTAATGCCTGAATTTAATTCTTTGCAAGTAACCGATCTCTGACTTTCCTTGTCCTTTTACTTTTCCTTCCCACCCACTTATTGTTTAGTTTTAGTTTTTAACAGTCTCGAATGTCTCTATTACTGTCTTTCGTATTTTTGCATATTGCAATGATTTTAAATAATTGTGCAATAAAAACCAACTCCAATTCCAGAAGGTCCTTTTTGGATTTAAAAGCATTGACAATGCATATTCTAGAGTTTAAAGAGCTCTAAGATGATTCTTGGAACGTAAGGAACATATTTCCCAAATGCACCCGGCCAGCGCCTTAGAAGTCCCCTGGAAGCCTTCCAGCTGTGATCTTCTTGGTGGGGATGGTGCAGGTAGAGCTCTCTTAACCCGTTGCTTTCAGGTAATCCACTCCATTCAAGGGCTGTAGTTTCAAGTGTGCTGCAGGTGCTGCCATTCAAAGTGCAGGTCAGGGTTCCAGTAGTCCTTCGTCTCTTTGTAGTTTCAGGCAGTGATCTGAGTTGCTGGGCAACACTACCATATTTATTAAAAGTTCCTGGGTGTCAAGCAGGAGGGGAACACAAACCAATGGGATGCAGGGTGCCACCTAGGTGTGTGAACACTTCCTCCAAAGTGAGGCTTATTCTTTACCCAGAAAGCATTATTCTTTTAGAATCCAAAGAAACTCTTTCTTGGTTGGTTAGTTCTGACAATGTCAATCCACTTGTAAGGCTACGTTTACCAATACTAATCTAATTACAGGAGCAACTGTCTGGCTGGGGGCGGCAGAGTGTAGGGGTGAGTAGGCAGTGCCCCAAGGGTCTCAGCTGCCCATAAGTATGATATGGTTGGATAGATGCTTACTAATATGCTGCTCCAGTAGTTTGCTCAGGAAGGGGAGTAGCGAGATAGGACAGAGATTGGAAAGATCCACCAGAGGAGCCTTGGTGTTCTTACGGATAGGCATAACATGTGCTGCTTTCCATTCTAAAGGAACATGACCCTCTCCCAGAGAGATATTGAGAAGAAACTCAATGGAAGGAGACAGTTGACAGGACAGAGAGGGTACGACTTTGGTTGGGATATCATGTAGAGCGAAACCCGATTTTACGATGCGGAGCAGTGTTTCTACATCTGTGAAGGTCACAGGGGGGAAACTCTCTAGCAACTGGGGGGTTTCCTGTTCTGGCTGATCAGATGCCATGGCAACCAAACGCTGGCTCCCTGCGAAACAATTTTTTAGTTGAAAAGCTCTATTTTCTGCGAGAAATATTCTACGATGTCATTATCAAGCATTTTAGAGGGGGCCTCTTGATTGTCACAAGCCTTAGGATTAATGAAAGGATTTTGGGGGCGTTTTCCGCTTGGACTAACTGGGATGCGATGTGAGCTTTACGTGCAGCCTTCATATTTTTAGGGTAGCCAGACAGAATGACCATAAATCTGTCTTTATCCCTTTTGTCATGGGTGCTAAGCCAGCGTCTCCCATGTTTTCTGCATAGTTGCTTTTGAGCTCGGAGCTGGGGGGAAAAGCAAGCAGTCTGGGGACGCTTAGAGAGATTCGGAAGCGATTTCTGTGGTGGACAGCAGAATTATATTTAGCAAGAGCTTCCTCCATGTTGTGCAGGCAGTGTCCCAATGCACCAAGAAGGAGGTTTGGAAGCGCTCCGTGGTGACTTTCTGCCATTGTCTACGAAAGTAAAGAGTGATAGGGTTGGGGCCTTTCATCTCCCTCAGGCCTTAAATGAAGAATTTGATTAACGTATGGTCCGACCATGTCAGCAGCTGGGGAGGTTTGCACAGAATACTGGAAGGGTAGGAAAGGATGTGTGTGTTGGACCTTCATTGAGCTTACATAAGCCCAGCCGAGCAAGGTCTGCCAAGAGCGTCGGTGCGTCGGTATTGGAGGTACATTCGCTACAGACTTTAAAATCTCCTAACAATAAAACGTTGTTGGTCAAAATCACGTGGGGGGCTATTTGTTCAGTAAGTTGTAGTGACGATTCAGGTAAAGGACCGGGGGTTCAGTAAACTAGGCCCCCTTCCAACTAAATTGGGATAAAAGATCGATTCGGAAGACCAAGATTTCAATATTGGCAATACAGTGCCGCTCCAATACAGTAACATTAATGCTATCCGTATGTATAATGGCTATCCACCCCCCACCTTTGGCTGTCTGCCCATTCTTCTAATCCTATATTTCACAGGCGGGGCTAGAGTGATGGCATGAGTAGAATGTGGCTTAAGCCAAGATTCCGTCAGGAACCCAAAATCAGGCTAATCAGCAGAAAGGATATCCCATATCTCAATAGGGTGCTTGAGCAGGGATATAATATTACATACCAGACTTTTCCACCCCATCTTGAGATTATGCGGAGATTTCCCTGGATCATTGCTAATAAAGGTGGTCGATTTAAAAACAGAGGCCTGATTATTTTTGATAGAGCGGCAAGGTTGCTCATAGATAGGAGCCGTCTTAATAGAGATACCTTGATACGGGCAGGCTCAACAGGAAAAAAGGCCCTCTATAATTGGCCAAGTCTCAGGTCGGCATTAAGGCAGGCAATCTGTTCTCATCTCTAGCAGCTCCTTGCTAGAATAGGACGGAGAGGGAGATGGGCCCTGCTCGGGTATTAATCGGCCAAAGACCCCGGCTCCTGGGTATGGCACTGCAGGGACAGGCGCAGATTGGCTTGCCTTTGGCGCTCCACCCGCACGCCCGCTGCGCGTCAAGTAAAGCAGCCGGTTTTAAAGCGGGTTTGGTCCACTACCAGGCCAACCTCCTTCGCAACCGGAAATTAGTCTAATCACCTTCCACTCAAATGTGCTAGTCACGCGGTAGACCGGGGAGAGTTGGCCTCCAGCAAAGTGTGCAAAAGTATGCAAAGACGAGGTAGGCAATAATTAAAACAAACAATTTCCAGAAATAAAATTCATTTAAAGGACTGTGCAAAAAGCGCTAAGTTGAGATACACAGATTGGCTTCCAGAGCAGAGCGTCTGCTTTATCTGCACGAGTATTTAGGTCCAGATGCATAAAAAAAATGTTTTGTGATTCCCTAATTGAGAATCTTTGCGATTCGCAATTTGGAAATTGCAAAACGGCATGCATGAAAGTGTGAAGTACACTTTCTGTGATTCCTAAGGGGTCGCACATGAATATTAATGAGGTAGGTGGCATTTTGGGAATCCTTAGGAATCACAAAAATCACAGGGATGGTTGCCTGCTGAGATCAGCAGATCACCATGTCTGTGATTGCTTAAAGGAAAACAAGATGCTTTACAAAAAGAAAAATTTAAAGTTTTCTTTTCATTTTTTAAGAGTAGGCATTTGTCCGTGGGACCACTGCCTGCTTTTAAATATGCTGTTGTAAACATTCACAAAGAGGAAGGGGTCCTTTGGGACTGTAGTGTAGTTCCTATATTCCCAATAGGCTCTGCGTATTGGAATAACATAAACAATAGTTTAGACGTAGGACTTGGGTCAATTAGGTCTCCATTGAATATGTTAGACTTAATTACGAATGCCAGCTAGCTCAGAGGTCACTAGAAACTTTCTAGAGTAAACAAGAAGGTGTTAACTTTCCTGAATAGACAAGAAGGGATTAGTTTCTGACAACCGCATAAACATGACAACTTTGCTCCCTCCAGAATAAGGAGTATATCTCCAGAGTCGTGTGAAAACAATAGATAACTATTTCACTCAGTCAATCGTGCATGCTTAGTTTCACCAGAAGTGCAGAGAAACAGAGAGACGGGCGTTTTCAATACAAGAGGTTATTTATTGAACAGTCTTCTTTCTCATGCAAGAGAAGTGAGTTGCTACAATTGCAATACTTGTCATAAAGTAAAGTGCGTCCAGTAAAAGGAGTATTATGAAATAATACTGTAAAAGCATGGTATGGTTTCTAAGCCATACGGTGTTTAAAATAGATAAAATATATACATTGATAAAATCATGACTAAACGTACTCAACTGGTGCTTCTAAGATACGCCTACCCCGGTGTACCTGACCTAAGCCTAGTATGTGGGAAGGAGTAAGTGAGCTGCAGTTTAAGTTAAGATAGTTTGTGCCAAGAATCTAAATCAAGAATTCTCTAAGGGTCTAATCAGCTCCGTACCTTGGTTTATAGAATGAAGGAGGTCTTGTATCTCTCTCTCAGGACTCTATCACCCAGCAACCCGCAAGGGTGACAGGGAAACACTGGAGCTGGATTTCTCGGCAGGAGAAAAGACAGCATCTCTCTCAGTGCATCAATGGGAGGGTCGGCTTCTTTCGGCACTCGCTACAGCAGGTCGTCGGGCAAGTAGATAGCCGATCTGCTCCAATCCACCGTGTGTTTTGCTAGGGCAGATGCTGGTATATTTATACCTGGAAGGTGCCGAGTTTGACGTAAGGTTGGACATAAGACGTCACTAAGAACTCGCAGTTCTTTCAGGACTCCAGGAGTTCTAGGACAAATCAATACAGAAGCAGGGGGAATTCCCGGGCTGCTAGAGGCTTGGTTTGTTTAATCACGCGTTGTGCTTTCTAGGAGTCTATGGGAGTAGCCTTGCCGTATTCGGACTGCATTGGCTATGACTTAATATGGGTATGATTCTTATGCCTTTATAAGGATTTGATTTGATATAACCGCACAAGGGCATCAATCGGGAATATTTAAATAGGGCCCTAGATACGTTTACAACAGGACCCCTTCCAATTTGTAAATGTCTTACCACCTACTTGAAGTAGGTGATAAAATGAAAATGTTTTGAACCGCATTCACAGCCACAAAACATTCATGCATACCATTAGGATTCTCTATTTGGAAGGGACGCCTTAAACACGCCCCTTCTAAATAGTGAATTACAAACCTATTTTGCCATTCGGTAACCGGTTACAAAATCACAAAATTGGGTTTGATGCATTGCAAAAGCATTTTTTGCAATTGCAAACGGGTCAATTCTGTGACTCGCCCCATTTGTGAGGAATATTATGCTTGCTGCATCTGGCCATGAGTTCCTTCTCACAGATCTGCAAAGCATTTGTCAGCCCGTGTTAATCTTACTCTTTAAATATTGAGTGTCATGCAAGTACATCGAGAAGGTGCACTGTTAACCCCTTGCATGCAGAACAAATTTTCGCGCTGAGCGGGGATTTTAAAAAGTGGGTGGGATTCGGACGGCCGGGGGCCATCCTCCACACACACCCACAATGACGCGTGACGGCTCCCGGCCGTTATGGGCGTGCAAGGGGTTAAATCCTCGCACTATTATGAAACAATGGGCCAGATTCATCATTTTTTGTTGCAGCGCAATGCAGTAAGACAACTAGCTGTGCTGCACTGCGTCAAATGGAGATGGCAGGACAGCCTTTACCATGGTAAATACAGCGCATCTCTGCTCTTTCATTGCACTGGTACATTAGGGTCTGCCTAGCAACAATGCAGCCACCCTCATGCCAGAGTGTAAGGGTGCATTGTTTGTAGACAAGACTGTTTTTTGTGCAGGAAATGGCACCTTAGTGACTTTTCCTCTTCCTACATATGCTGCATTCTGCAGCGCACTTGCGAAGAGGAAACAACGAGAAGAAATACAGATATTCCTACTCGTCACAGCTCTGGTGGGAAGGCATACAATACTGATGTATTCCCAGGTCCACCAGTGTTGGCAAATCTGGGAATGCTTCAGAATTCATGTTCAGATGCGTGGGAAAACCCTCGCGTCACACGTCTAGCACCTTCCTTGAGCAGAGTAACTCGAGGCAGCAACTTCTGATGCTATGCAGTATTCCAGCTTTACCAAGCAATGCTAGACACACATGGTGGCCTCACGTGGCTCGGTAATTCTGATTTAAGGACTACATTATCCTAGCAAAACACCATACGTGGCACAGGGCAATGCAATCTGCCCCATGTTTATAAGGTCTATTTCCTTGTTTGAATGAGGTACAGTAAATTTGTCATTTCTTATTCTGGGTTCACTCATTGTCAGTTTGTTGTTAAAATGAGATAAATGTAACCATGTTATGTTAAAAGCACTTGTTAAGTGCGCGTACACCAACGGTTTCTTGGCCCCCATGTAAGGATCATGGCGGTTGCAAGGAGAGTGCTTAAAGCTTAATTGGAATATGCTTGAGTGACCAGCCAGGTGTTTAACTGTTTCCTGAATTGGACAAGGGAGGACAGAGACCTCAGCTACACTGGAAAGGAGTTACAAAGTTTCAGAGCCAGGACAGAGAACCATAGTCCCCTATACTTCTTCCGTTTGGCTGAAGGGATTTCCAACAGATTAAGATGAGAGGATCTAAGGTCTTGAGAGGGAGCATAACGGTGTAGACATGACGAGATAAAAGCCGGGCTGTGACCATGTAGTGCTTAGAAAATAGTGTAGCCCATCTTAAAAATTGCAACGCTTACTCACTGTAAGCCAATGTAGGCTTTTCATTAGTGAGCTGACATGATGCCATTTGGGCTGATGGAAAATCAGCGTAGCCGCCTGGTTCTGGACTATTTGGAGATGCCTACATTGGTATGCTGGAATACCAACATACAATGAATTGGCATAATCCAGGCGAGAGATCACTAGGGCTAAAGTGACCAAGATCATGGCTTCCCTGCTCAGAAATCTGCTGATCTTCTTTTTTTTACGCAGATGAAAGAATCCAGCAGAAACTACTGAGCTGATCTGAGTCTTCATGGACAAATCATTACTGATAATAATCCCCAGAAGTTGAAGTTCCAAGTGTAGCCAACCCACCTGTGAGGATCATCTCCGTTTTCTCCGGATTCAACTTCAGCTGGTTGTTATTCATCCAGTCGCTTATAAAAACCATTGTATCTTGAACGTTGGACTCGGATGATGAGGATGAATTAACAATAAACACCAGTTGAAGATCGTCAGCATAATTACAAATTCTGACATTCCTTTCCCTCAATAAGTGAATTAGGGGAAAAAGATAAAGATTGAAAAGAAGTGAAGAAAGAGAAGAGCCCTGAGGAATCCCACAGGTAATGTCTCCTTTGTTAGACGAGAAATTGGCAAGGTGCACCACTTGTGTCCGATTACTCAAGAAGGAGGAAAGCCACTTTAAGGCCAGCCCTTGAATTCCAACATTGCTGACACTGTCAAACAGGAGACCATGATTAACTGTGCCAAAAGCTGCCGAAAGATCCAGCAGAATTAGGGCGTGGGTGGTGCCTAGAGCCGCCCCCCTCTGAGCACAACCACAACAGTGAGTATGACAGACTCGGTGATGTAGGTGTCTAAAATCTGGAAGTGTTCCACAAAAGAGCTGGGGCAGTTGGCTACATGGCCCTCTAAAACTTTACCCAAGTAGGGCAACAGAGAAATGGGACGATAGTTACCAAGAGCCGGCGGGTCGGCACCCAGTTTCTTCAAAATTGGAATAATCTCAGCTCTTTTAAAAGAATTCAGGACAATGCCTAGCTCAAGTGAATTATTTAGAAATAACCAGGGAGGGTCTGGGCATATGGTAAATGCTTCTCGAAGAATATGAGGGGGACAGCAATCCAGGGGAGCCAGAACTAACCTTTTTTTAGTAAATTCAGGAAAGTCTACTCCGAAATCAGAGGGATTCTATCAAGGTGGTAAGGACTGAGATCATTTTTGGGCTCCAGTGGACCACAAGCCACAGCGGAAATACTAGCCTTGATAATGGCTATCTTCTCTAAGAAGTAAGAGTTAAGAGTGTCACATAAAGACTGAAAAGGAATCGGCCCTGGCATGACTCTATCTGGTTTTGAGAGTTGGTCAACCATAGAAAAGATCTCTTTAGATTTGTTAGATGCATTAATTATTTTTTGAGAGAAGTAGTTAGCCTTTGTTTGAGTAATCAAAAATGTTATATTCTGTCAACTAAAAAATGACCTTTTTTTCTGGAGGTAGTGACAACACCATTGGCGTGCTGCTTGTCTAAGATCTAGTTTCTTCAATTTAAGACCTTCCGAGAACCGCCGTTGAGCGTCGTGAGCTCTCATGATCTTGGTTTTTTTGAGGGGAGCGACACAGTCACTAACCGACTCCAGCCATAGGTTAATACTCTCTGCCTGGATCTGGAGGTCTTCTATTGGGGGAGGAGACGTACTCGTTAAACGTAATTGAAAGGATCCATATCTGCTCTTTTCCAATTTCTGGACATTTGATTCTCTATTAGTTGGAGTTTAGATGGAGGCGTATATCGAAGAGTGAATCTGATCAAATGGTGGACAGACCAAGCACACAGAGTTATCAAAGGAGAGGAGATCTCCAAATTGGAGGTCCAGACTTGATATAGGGTATGCTCTTTTATATGGGTGGAGTCCCTCACTTGCAAAGAGCAATTCATCCCAGCGAGCAGATCGACACATTCCCTTGAACTAGGGCTTTCCTGATTGTCTCTAGACCAATAGTTAAAATCCCCAATTATAATATTCCTGGAGTGGTTGATGACGAAGGGAGATATAATTTCTCCCAACGCCTGAGGAAAAGTAGGCATGTTCCCCGGAGGTCTATGAAAAAGGGGGCAAATAAAAGATATCACAAGAACAAGAATTAACAAAATAACTGAGATTAATGAGTTAACAATACTTTCCTGTGTACAGTGCACAATGCTTGATAATGAATCATTAGTTTAGACAACAATACTGTTACACATAAAGGGTGACTGCATTTTAAATTACCCAAATACCTGGAAACTGCTACAAACAGAATTTGGAAAATTGATGATTTAGTGGAAGAAAAATATCACATACCCATAGAGAAGGTTTTGTTCAACAGCGGAAATATATGTATCATTGTATCTTCCCGGAAGGATGATTCCTTACAAGTAAATTGTTTCATCATAGTCCTTGCGTCAAAGTATCGATCAAGGAGCTCTTGCTGAGCAGAAAAGGATGCCATGTCTATGACAGCAGTTGCCACACTCTTCTTTGTCAATGTCTGCTCGTATTTTTATAGAGAAATATCAGAATAATAGACTGTGAACAAACAGACTAAAGTCATTATGCATTTGATTAAAAACTCATTCCAAATTCATTTTGTATTTGTTGACAGCAGCTGATCGCTTAATGTGCATTCATCTTGTTTACTAAACCTAGGGCCATATTTAACATCCTTTCACGCAATGCAACCTATCAAGGCAACTATCAATATTTGGTGCATTCCTGTCATTTGACTGTGCTGGCACACAATCTGCAGCCAAAATCCATCACAGGCACTCTTGCAGCATGCAACTAGGGTGCCCGTGCTACAGGCAGAACTGTTTCTGTGCAGGAATTGACATCTTTCTGCTCAAAAACCATTCTTGTAGGTAACTCCACACACTTATGCGGCACATTTAAAAAAAGGAAACAATGATGATAAATAAAGATATTTCTTCTCATTGCACCTTTGGTTGGTAAATTTGGAATGCTTCAGAATATATAGATGGATGTTGGGAACACCTCGCTCGACCCATGCAATGCCCCACCACAGAGAGTAACTTAGGCTGCCTTGTGTCGCTCCAGATTTTCTAGGCCATACAGGACCAAACAAGGTGCTCATAGGTTGCTTGGCAAACCTCGTTTTAGGTTTTACATTGCACTGCGTCCCCATGCGTGGAGAAAGGGTGATACAAAACCTTAATCAATCTCGACTATAGTCTTGTAAATCATGGCACATTTGGGATGAGCACATCTGAAACAATCAGAGGCAATTGGTCTGGCTCTATTATGGCAACACATAAAAACATGTATGAAGAAGTTATTATTCCATCTGTTTACCATAATAAAGTCAGAACTATTAGCTTGATTTTTATACACAATGTCATTCATTCAAACCACTCCAAAATATGAAACACAAAACACATTCAGGGTGGTGTTTTTGGTGGAAGCAATGCTCATAGTAATTGATGGTGTTTATGGTTGTTGTGGAGTTAGTAGTGATAATGAGGAGGTGGTAATAGTAGTTATATGTTTAGGTTTTTCTGAATTTTTGTTGATTCCATCCTTGACAGATCTTCTTTGACCACTGACGTTCATGCAATGGAGATGTCAGTCATTTGGATTATTTTGCAGGTGGCTGACATACCTATTCCAAAACACAAGCACACACAATGTTATTCCTAAATTCTCAAATTACCTCCAATTTTAGTCCAACCTATTTGTCAAAATATGTTTGCAAATATATTAAAAACAATAAGAAAGTAGAAAATAAAAAATCAGCATAGAAAATCAGCTTTTCCATGTGGACACCGCATATTATGTATTTGCTAATTTTAAGAACTCTGCAAACTTTACCCCGCTAATCAGAAGTAAAATGCATGTGTTCCCCCTAAAACATAGCCACATTAATTTTACTTTATTCCAACTTGTATTTTTAGCTGTGGCATCCACTGCAGTAAAATTAATAACATGGCTTCAGACCTGCCATTGTAGCGTGCCTTTGGCAGGTCAAAACCTCCTTTTAAAATATTGACATTTAATACTAATATGTCCCTAAAATCACTAGTATACTAAAACAGATTTTCACTGTCCTGTGTAAAAAACCAGAGTGCTGATTGAAAATTTGAATACTGTATCTTGGTAATGGGATTAGCTAGAATTTTTGTTATAGTTATTAAAAATCAGATTCAGTGGTGAGGTCAGATTTTTGATAAATAAAAAAGTAAAGGTGCTTCTCGAAAGTTACCTTTTCCAACTCAGCTAAACAGTCATTATCATCTTAATAGGTGTTAATGAGTGAGAAAGGCTTCTGATGAGCAAATAATAGTCTGACATGAATGAACTGAGGTTCCTTTCTGAGCCCCCAAGAATATGCATCCTTTTTGACATTATATGTCAAATCCTGCTTGCATTTTAAATCTTGCCGGACAAATCCACTGGAGTTTACATATAATACTTCAAAGGCAGAAACAGGATGCCAAAACAATCAATGTGAATCCACTGCCTGGGTACATTGACTGGCCCAAAAAGGTTGTTACTCTTACATGTGGGAAAAAACTAAGCATACATTAGTTCACTGCTCAAACACACAACCAGCCCTCAGAGCCCATGTTTAGAGTGGCCAAAGTTTTCTGCCAACTATAAAATGACCAAAGTGGATGGAACATTTGCCTATTGGTTAGGGCATATCCAAGAGTCATTCCCACCCACTTCCAATCAGGACTCCAGTTGTTATCTGTGACTTGAGAAAAGCCCCAAAAGGCAGAATCCTTACTTATATCTATCCGTATTTCTTGTATCCTGGATAAAGAAGTCGTTTCCAAGGGTCATAAGAGTGACCTCTGGTTAAAGCTATAGAAACACAACAAGGTACAAGAGGCTTTTGCCTGCAACTGTCCAACAGACTAGTGGCAACAGGACTTGGACTGGACCCTGCTGTTTGTCCTATATCTGACATCTTATGAGTCTCTAAGTGCTCCCCAACGGCATGGATGGTTTTAAAAGTGTATTCCTGTGGTGGAATGAAACTTAAAGGAACAAAGTCAGAAGGTAAAATCTTTGACTAGGAAAACATAACATGTGTAAAACACACGTTCACCAAAGGGTATCTAGGCAATGAATATGAGATATTTATTGTTACACAATCAATCAATCAATCAATCAACATTTGTATAGCGTGCTACTCACCCAGTAGGGTCTCAAGGCACTGGGGGGGAGGGGTTCGTTACTGCTCGAAAACCCAACCCAACTTAATGGTACTAATTTTTGTTGATCTCAGATCGATGAAAGGCTGACTAGACCTGCCAGGTTTCGAGCCTGTGAATATCTGATCATGAGGTCAAACTCAGGCCTCTACCGGCCTCTACAGTGGACGCATTAATCCACTAAGCCAGCAGACCCAGCTGGGGGTGCATCCAACTTGCACTCCATTGTGATCTAGGTTTAGGTCCACCATGAACATTGAGTGTCATTCTTGGTGCTATTCCTAATTAAAGTTTGAACATTCATATCTCGGATTGCCCTTATCAGATTTTTGCAATGTTGGTATCATTTTGTTGATTTAATTTCACTCTAGCCTATTGAGTTTGAGGTGTTCCTTGTTTAAAATTATAAATTTATCACTATATTGGCGCGCTACAAACAGTTTACACTTTGCCATAACTACCAGGTTATTGAGCTCATGTCAGTTTATTGACATTAAGGGCTTACCCTGACAAATGTTGTCATTATTCCCTGAGTTTGACAGTCACCCACCCCAAATAATAATCTAATTTCTTATAAATAAGCTTCATGACAATGTTTTCCAGTTGTTATTTTCCTCTTCTTGTGAGTTCTGGTTATGTTTTATTCAGTGTTTTCATATTCATACATATCACGGTTTATCACTATTTCCCTGGTTGTGTGCATAAATGTTAATTGGCATTATACCTCTCCAGGGCTTTGAGGAATGCAGCTTTGATTGTCATCCTTTGTTCCTCTTTTTTCATTTTTTACTATTGTTAATTTGTCCTTCCTTCTTTCCTGATCCTATGTCCTTCTCCGTACCTTCACTTGAATTAGATATTCCTGAAAGCTTTCATTCCTTCCCTCCTCTCCTGCCTGCCTCATTTGCCATCATTCATACTCTATCTAGGAAGGCAGTTTTACTCGTGTCCAAGATGAGAATACATGATGACATGTTCATAAATCTTTAAGATGTGTTTGCAGCAGATAAAATAATAATAAGAAGAATTTAACTCACCTCCCTGCTTCTCTATTCTCCAAAGATTGACAGAATGGAAACGTTCTAGTAGGGACACTTGTTATTGTTGGATGTCCAGGGTGTTCACATTGGAACACAGTGTCACACTGTCCCCTTCTTTGCCTTGAGACACCTGGGGTATTAGCAGTGGTATTGTGAGCCTAGTCCTCATGTTCATGGTCATAGGGGAGAAGTCAGATAAGAGAATAATGTTGCCTTAAGTAGTTTGTATAGTCCATTCACACCACAAATCTGGTTTATTTTTACATTATTGAGCCATGCTTATGGGATTTTGTGTTTAGTTTCAATGTCTTTACAGGGAATTTTTGGAACTGATTTTTAACCTTCATGTAGGCCTTTCCTTACTGCTGTTTTCCTTCAAGCTGTCACTGTTAGTGAGAAGAACGAGCACCGTTGTAGAATTATATTAAATACATCACCATAACTTGTTCAGTTTGAGTGTTTGATTGGTTCAGATGCTCCGTCCATCACCACCCCCTTTTGTACCACTTTGTTCGCCATAAGTTGGCAGGGTATGCTCAGACGTGAGTCCCTTGCTCACTTTGCCACTGGATTCAAGCAAGCCGGGCTGAAGGCGGCTGGAATGCCAGGAACCGGTCCTCGGAAGCTTGTTTCCGGTCCAGGAAAGGCATGGCTTGGCAGTTCGGGCTGGACTGTTTCCATGAGGCACAGGGTCAGACTGATTTGCATATGGCCATGTCTGAACTGGGGTGGCAGAGTGGGCTAAAGAACGGTGATGGATTAAACCCAGATCTTTTGACTGGGTGTGAATGTTTGATTGGTTCAGATGCTCTGTCCATCACCACCCCCTTTTGTACCTCATTTTAACATGGAAGCACTAAATGACCTATGTGATGTGAACTTTTCAAAACAGCATTCAAAAGTCTAAAGTTCTAGGTTTGAATCGGAAAAATATTTGGGCTGCAGCCAACACACATCACAGTTAGCAATTGCTGTATAAGGTATGTTTCTAGTAACCATCTGTCCCATGAGACAAGACAGAGACATTTGGTGGAACCTCAAATCCATTGTAATGAATGGAACACATAATCAAGGAGCACTAGAATTATAAGTATGCATTTTAAATTGGTTATTTTAAATTCCTAATCTAGTGCGCACACTATGAATTGTAACCACACAAAAGATAAACAATAAAACAACACAACCAAAAACAATAATGAATATTGTGAACGGCATGGTTGTTGTATTTCTAGTGTTAACACCTTCATTTGCTACTTCTAGGCACTATGCTTTTTTTTAGATTAGTTAAACCAAAGACGGTGGCTTATTGTTCCATCTGAGTAAGAATCTTGCTATTTCTGCCGTTAATATTGAAAGATAAACACAGACAATGCAGTAGCTAGTGTAGGCCACTCAACCCAAAGCAGGCTGCTTCAATTCAGCCTTTTTCGACAGCACTGGTGCAAATGTCCTCTCTGACTCTTAGTTTTTTGTATACAGTTTTATCAGTACTAAGTTGTAAAAAAGCCCTTTCAACTTTTTTAAAATTATTAAGCAGTGTTTATTTTGAGATTCAAGAAAAATGAAAACAAATATTATTAACAAATAACAAAGAAATAAGACATGTTTATCCCTACTTAATGTGTTGGAGTACATTTGATTATGAAAAGTGCAGAAACCACATGCCAGGAATGTGTACTTGATGCAATCATCATTATTTGCAGAAAAGCTTAAACACAGTTGTTAAACAAAGGTGACAGGCTTTTGAAGGAAACATAACACACTGTTTATAAAATGTGGCAGCATCAGAAATGGCCATAAACATTTCACTCCTCAACTTGAGCATGTATTTTGCATTTTGAAAAAGCTGTAATATGGTTGATTCTTAATGATTCTGAGCTCTAATGCTTTTGGCTCATGTGCTAACTGGTGGATATTCTGTGTTAATGAGTGTGTGAAAAACAGCTCAATTTCAGCCAGACCAGAGCACTAGTCTCGTCTGTGAACCAGTTTGGTTGCTGAAGTTGTTCATGATATAGACCTTATTGTCTGTATGAGGAGATGCATCTTTAAAATGTATTATTTTTGGAAGATGACCATATCAAAATACCAAGATTAGTGGACATTAATCCATATGTAAAGTGACCTTTGTTGCCACAATATTGATGTGTGAGCCTTCATAAATCAAAGCTAAGAACTTCTATCAGAGAACAAGACTTTACCTGATCTTACTGAGACCTTGCTCAGAATTCAGTCACAAACCTGATGGCCACTACAGAGCAACGTGTAGTAAACATTGAGCTGAAGCCACAAGTTAAGCCACTGCTCTAAATAGAAGTGGAAGTAGGCACCAGAGACTTTGTGGCCCAATTCGGTCAAAGCAGGAGCATCCATCAACTTGTTTCCAATAACTACAGTGACTGTGTTTTTCACATTTGGTTTTGCCAAGTGTTGGCCTCGATTTAGCACCATGGTTGCCGAGCTTCATTTTGAAATGGAGTAAGTATATATGAAAGGTGAACTTGATTCACATGAACATATTCTACTGCTAAGTGGAGGCTCATATTGGGTCCATGCCACTGATTTTGTTAAAATTGTTCTGTCTGCAAAGTTAACAGAGCAGCAGTTGTCTCCTTATGTTTTGAAGCTGCGTTGTCTGTTTACTCGCTAACCTTTAGATTTTCCCAGTTATTGTATGCACTTTATGCACTTTATGCAGCATAGTTTCAAAATCAGCACTCTGGCCTCTTCTAGTCCTGTGCAAGGGTCAGACCATTATCTTATTCATTTTGGTCTGAAATTACCAACACCTCCGAAAACAAACACTGCCTGGCCTTCATCTATGATAAGGAATTGGAAACTTCTCGATATGGGGGAACTTAACGTCACGCTAGAAAGGCATTCTCCAGGCACAGACACTGACATAGAAAGTATTGCTCTGGCCACACACTCTTGGCTAGAAAATGCCGTCGAAAAATGTCTCCCCCTATCTCAAGTAAAAAATAATACCCACGGCCCCCCTGCTCCTTGGTTTAATAATTCCCTGAAAACCATTAAATCAAAATGCAAAACCCTCGAAAGAAAATGGCGGAAAGACTATGCTCATGACAAAAAAATCATGTACCACAAAGCCAGAAACGAATACCACTCAGCCTGCACCAAAGCCCGAGCCCTTTATGTGGCCACAACCATCAATACTGCGCCCAACAAAACGAAAATGCTATTCAACACAGTAAAGGACCTCGCAGGGGCAAAAACAGTTGCATCGGCTCGCCCATTAGACAGAAAACAATGCCAAGATCTCGCTTCCTTTTTCAATGAGAAAATTGAGAAAATCATCTCAGGCATCAGGAGCAACCTCCTTATCCATGACCCAGTAGAAACAATTCCCTCCTGGCCGAGTGACATTAACATCATTGAATTTTGGCCTTCCTTTACCGTGGAATCACTCGTTTCCACCCTTAAAACAGTCAAATCAGGCTCCCCCCGTGATCCGGTACCTGTTTCTGTTCGTAAAAAACTGAATGTTCCTGCTCTGACCATTATTGCAGAAACTATAAATTCTTCTCTCCAGCTCTCCGCAGTGCCTTCAATATGGAAACACGCCATGGTCAGCCCACTCCTAAAAAAACCACTGCAAACCCGGAACTTCCCACGAATTATCGGCCCATCTCACTTCTCCCCATCTTTTCTAAACTGCTGTAAAGGCACATTCACTCTGCCCTCACCTTCTTCACCGAAGATAACTGTCTTCTTCATCCATCACAATCTGGGTTTAGGGCTGGTTTCTCTACTGAAACAGCCCTACTAGGAGTAACCAAAAACATCAGGAAACTCCTAGATGATGGTCAGACAGTCGCACTCATTTTAATAGACTTGAGTGCGGCTTTCGACACCATCTCCCATTCAAAACTTCTGGCCATTCTTGGGAGAAATGGCATCAGGGGGGATGCGCTAAAATGGATTGAGTCTTTCTTGTCACAGAGAACATTCCAAATTACATCCTCAATAGCCTGTTCCGATACGATGAGCGCCCCCCATGGAGTACCGCAGGGCTCCGTCCTGAGCCCTCTTTTTTTTAATCTCTACCTCCGGCCCCTGGCTGATCTAGCTGATGAATCTGGGCTTTCTCTCATGACATATGCAGATGATTCCCAAATCATCTTCTCTCCGTCAGAATCAAACCCACTGACCCCATCTCGTCTTAAACAAGGTCTCCAAAACATCTTCAGCTGGATGTCCACAAACCAGCTGAAGTTGAACGGAGACAAGACCGAAATCCTCCTCCTGGGGAAAAATAAAGACCTTTGGAACGCTACTCACTGGCCCTCCGAGCTTGGTTCCATCCCCACTCCTGCCACCCAAGTAAGAAATCTGGGGGTTACCATCGATAACACCTTGTCCATGACATGTTGCCCCTTGACACCCAAAAGTCCGTAGTCAATGCACTTATTACATCTCGTCTTGACTACGGCAACATTCTCTACTTGGGTTCAAACAAAGCTGTCATTAACTGACTACAACTGGTCCAGAACTCAGCGGCAAGGCTACTGTGTAATATTCCAAAAACCTCCAGTGTGTCAAACCACCTAAAAGATCTACATTGGCTCATGGTGGAGAGCCGCATTAGGTTCAAAGCCCTGAGCTATATGTTTAGGATCAAATCCGGTACAGCCCCTAAATATCTTCAAACCCTCGCTACTCCCTACACTCCGGCAAGAGCGCTGTGATCTCAACATGCTGCAAACTTTTCTACCCCGAAGTTCAGGCTCGCGAGAATGGGAGGAAGATCTTTCTCTGTCCTGGGGCCCACACTCTGGAACAAACTCCCTCTCCATATCCGCAAAGAAGACAGTTATATCATCTTCAGAAAACACCTAAAGACCTGGCTCTTCCAGAAATAATCCACCCTGTCACTAACCACCTTCCTAAACCGCTTCAACTCCGTCATCGGCGCCGGGAAACCCTTGTTGGGTAGCTGTGCGCCATACAAATGTAAAAAATAAAAAAATAAATGGTTGATGTTTATGATATGGCCCTTGTATTTTGGCAGGGAGGATGACATAATGTCAAAAAAAAAATGAGTGTTTGTAACATAGATTAAATGTGAGCATTGATTTTAGAGGCTGCAGAAGGCACAGTTATCTTCATTGTACAATCTTCATGACATTTGTAGGAGAGTAGGATCTGCTTCTATGATTACCCCCGCTTTTTGTCTGGTGCTATGCTGTTTCTGAATGGTCTGACTGGGATCCTGCTAATCATGACCCCAGTCTCTGTCCTAAATTGTTATGGTGAGTACTGAGGCACATCCCAGATTGGACACTGTTGTACACTTATCAGTCCCAAGTATATGGTACTAAGGTACACCAGGGGTCCCCCAAGGGCTGGATGTAGCCGTATGGCTAGAGCGGTCACCCTAGAAGCTGGGGAACCGGGTTCGAGTCTCGACAACGACGCTCAACATTTTGTGATTCTAGGAAAATCACTTAATCTCCTCTTGCCAAACAAAAAATGAATGTTTGCGCCTGCAATACAACTGGTGCTATGTAAAGCTCTCTGATACCCGATGTCTTGGGTCTTTTTTGTGCTATATAAAACTCTCACAAAAAAAGCATATATTATGCCACTCAAGGGAGACCAATCAATTTGAAAATACAGTCCTGCCATTGCAGCCTGTGTAAGCTGGAGATAGTGCCACTTACAAAATAGCCAAGTCTTAAGGTGCTTTTTGAAAAGAATCAGAGTAGGGCATGCCCACAAGTCAAAGTGGCTGTCAGACACATATTCAAATAACAACAAGCAAGAAGGCTTTGACAAAAAGGACACATGCAAGCCTGTGAATAAACACACTAGATGATTTTACAAACCGGCAGCCAACAATGTGTTCAAACAACAATATGCAAGAAGGCATGGACCACAAAGAACACATGGAGGCACACTGGCTGGCTACACCAAGTGGGTGCCGGCCACATGTTCAAATAACAGCAAGAAAGAAGCTTTGACATCAAAGAACACATGCAGGCCTATGTCAAAAGCACACTAGCTGGCTACACAAAATGGCAGATGGCCATATGTTCAACCAAAAACATTTAAGAAGGCATGGACCACAAAGAACACATGCAGGCGTAGAGACACTGGCCACATAATAATCGGCCACATGGCGTGGAGTAAAATGACAACATAGTGGCCTATGGCAAACACACATCAGCAAACAAAGGAAACATGGACAACAAAGAATAAATCACTAATATTAATTCAATAAATACAAACGTTTAAATTAAGTCTGTAAAGTTTTCTAGCAATACACATTCTCAAAATGCATCAAAATATTACCCCACCAAAATACACTATAACACTTTGCAAAAAAAACCACAAAAACACAGATTCAGTTGTTTCATAAACCCATTGCCTAATCCTAGCTTGATGGCCTGTGACTACATAGTAAAATAAATGAATAGTTCAAGTTTCACAAACATGGAGAAAAAAGTACTTACCTGTGCAAAATTTTTCTCTTAAAAAAGCTAAAAAATAAAAAAAGATACAATTATATACTGGGGCATGCCCGCTATAAAACAACACATTTACAATTTTTTTTTAACTTACTCGTTTGCGATGTCACAAAAACACATTCCTTAAAATCCAATGGTGAATGCAGCAGAACTTGCAGGCAAAGAGAGTGAACCTTTCATCTTGAAATCCAATGAAAATATTACCAGGAGATGACAGCACTGGGAGGAGCCTTCTGGATGGGAAGAGGAATTTTGATTGCTCTGGCACTTTCTTCCTGCTGAAAAAAGTAAAATAAATTTAAAAACTTGCAATTTGTGTATAGCTCAGTTAACACCAAATGTTGAGTTGTTACTCTCATTGGTAAAACTACATTCCTCAGTATGTGCTGAGGACACATTTTGACTATAGTGAAATATAACATCACAAGAGGTGAATTATCTGTTACTATATTTTATTTTATATTTGTTAATTTAAATGTTTTTTTAAATATACATACACATTCAAATATTGGATTATATTCATTGAATGTCTCCTCAATTATTCAGACCTCTCCTATCTGGAATGTCATTAAATGTTGTGTTAGCACATTAGTTTCAAAAGCACATTCATGAGAATAGAGTATAAGTAGAAATAACATTAATACAATTCAGAAAAATATGTAGATGATGGCACAGACATAATTTAAATTACACAAAATATTTAATGAAAATACTCATAATAACACACAAAATAAACTTTATGGGAATTACAAAGATGAGTCAACAGTTGTTCATGTGCAGATATCTATCCATAAAAGAAAGACACATGAGATTAGAATCTTCCACATAAGAATACTGCCAGCTCATAGGAGAACATCGTTGCTTACAATTCTTCGTGGTGTGTTTTTGGTGTTGTCCTCTACTGGGCCAGATGATTGATCCCTACTGAGTTCAAATAATCTTTGCTGACTTGCGGACTGTGAGGTGTCGACAGGTGCCTCACTAGTGTCCTGGGCCTACGTTTTTCAGTGAAACTGACTACTGTTTGGGAGATGGTCGAAGATGATTATGCACAGAAAGAGGATGATGTCTCATGTTTAGCCAGGGAAATGTCACAGGAGCCATCCTGTGCTACTGCATAAATGTAACACATAACAGGAGGTCATTTGTCAACGTCTGCAGACCTATCAATTTCCTCTGTAAATCATTCTGTGACTACCCAGGAGTTCATTATTTGTTTGGAGCAGAACATCCATCTGGCCCATCGACTCCTCTGGCCCAGACTGATCTTGAAAGATTGGCCATCTGGGTCCTCCCTCAGTACAGCAAGCGCGGGCCCAATCCTTGCAAAAATGAGCGTGTTTCCATGACTATATATATACTGTAACTGTGCTGAAGAGCTGTTGCCATGGTTGTGCTGAATAACGGAGCCAAAAAGGGTTGCTTACATATAAGGTGGTGGAGACACAAGGATCTGTACGTTCAACAGGTGTGGCCTGCATTATATTAGATGCATGGGTTGTAGGTATTTTCTAAGGGTGGTTCATTTTTGGATTTGGTTACTTAAACCTGATGGGACTGACTGCGCCCCCTGATGTTATATACCATCAGAAGAGTTTCTAACAGCGAAGACTACTGACCACCCGGAATACGAGGTGTCTTTACCAGCCTCATCAAAAATGTCATCACTCTACTCACTATCGACTCCAGAGCCTACAGTCTCCTTGGTGACCTCAACTATCACCCGGAATACTGAAACAACCCCTGATATAAAGCACTATTTAAAAGCTTGAGTAGCATCCAACTCAACTCGCTTGTTGCAGAAACAACACACGCTTCAGGTCACACACTTTACCACAAGCAACATCATCAAATACAACTCTAATGCACTGCTCACATGGACCAAACACTCAATCATCCACTTCCAGATGAAGATACCTCAACACAACACACCAATCAGGTTCAGCATTCAAAATCACAGTTGAAACACAATCACAGAAGCAGACTGGCTTGGTGCTCTTAGCAAGGAATAGCCGAGCCTCAGAGACTACCTAGACACGTACATCAACAACATCAACAGTGGAGATCTGCACTGCTTTCCTCAAACCCATCAAATCCAATAAGCATAGAAGATCAAACAATCAGGACCGCTGATGCACAAAAGACCTCCAAGACACCAGACATCACTGTAAACAGCTGACATTGAGATAGAGAGCCAGCCACAATCCCACTGACCTAAGTAAAAAGCTGCACTCAGATGCTATCACCATAAAATGAGACTCCAAGAGAATAGCATTTGTGGACTGTATCAAAGGAAGCTCCGAAATCGCTGCCCCCCAAAAAGTCTGAGATAACCTATCCAACCTCTCCAACAGCAAAATTGCAAACATCTATATCAACTTTGCGTACCAATCCAACGCAAGAGAACTCATTGCAAACCTACTCACTAGAAACCAAGAAGGCCACGTGACCAAATTGTCAACCCTCACCAAAAATGAAACCACAACATTCGTGTGGACCATCCATTAAAAAGGCCCCAGAGGGACCCATGTTCCCAGCACATCTGCAACCTGGGAACATCAGCACCACCATGCCCCACATCATCAACACCTCCATCATATCTGCTATTTTTCCAGATGAATGGAAACTTGCAGAAATCAATACCCTTCTCAAGAAGCCCACAGCTGGCAAAAATCGGTAGAAAAAACTTCTGAACCATCTCCCTGCTCCCCTGTGTAGCCAAAGTGATCTAGAAGGCCAACAAAAAGCTACTCACAACCCACCTTGAATAAACCACAGCATCAAAACAGTACTCATTGCGTCCAACAAGGACATTCACTTCATCCTATATCAAGGAGAAACAGAAGCCCTCATTCTGCTCTACCTCCCCACAGCCATCAACACTGTCACTCATAACAACCTCGGCAGAAGAATACAAATATCTGCTCTCAAACGGATGTGTTTCTTCATAAGGGACGACCCAAAGGGTCAGACTACCACCCTTCACATCAGAGACTAAGAAACTAATATGTGTAGTCCCACAGGAATCATCCTGCAGTCCCACCCCTTTCTATATATACGTGACACCACTCACCAACATCATCCGATCACAAGACAACACCGTCAACTCCTACAATGATGACACCTGACTCATCTTCTCCCTGAGGGACAAGCTAACCACCACCAAATCCATGAATATGGGAGGAGACTTGATACTAATCAAGTGTCTGAAGCTCATCTCAAACAACATTGATATATTGGTCTCCTGCAATGAGATCACAACATGGGGCTCCACCTAGTGGCAGTCAGAGCTAGGACCAACACCCAAATACCATGCAAGAAAGGGATCTAGATGACAAGTAGAAATTGACAGGTCAAGTCAATGCAGTGTACACCTCCTTTTTCAATATCCTATGCATGATCTGCACAACACAGGACCAGAATACCTGAACAGCTGCATACACTTTCACTAACCCACCACCTACACTCCGTCTCTGCTCACTAACACACATTCCCCACATCTGCAAAGCAAAAGCTGGAAGCCGTCTTCACTATTAAATGCGGGGAATTTTTCTTTGCGCTAATTGACTCATGGGAACTTTTAATGAGCTTTGAAAACTTCGCACATGGTCTCTCGTCCTCGTGATGTGCTTTTCAGTTAGTCAGCGCGTCTTTCTTATTATTCTTCTGTTCGCTCCTATCTCATTTTTCGAAGTGAGGCAATGGCATTTCCAATTGGAGGCATCCCAGCAATGGCTTCTAGCTAGAAGCCATTGCTGGGATGCCTCCAATTGGAAATGCAAAGAAAAATTTCCCGCATTTAATAGTGAACACAGCTTCCAGAGTCGATAACTGAAACAATAAATAGGCAGAGAAGCTCGTATTCAAACAACACCGGCTGCAAGAAAAGAGACAACTGAGCTGACAGAAAACACACTGCTCTCCATAAACCAGCAGTGCTGCCAAAAATAAAGAGTCCATATATTTAATATTAGAGACTTGAAACACGTTGGCTTTATCATGACATATGATACGAACATGGAGGAATTCGTTTTTTAAAAAAAATCTACATATAGAGGAAAAGTCCCATGTATTTGACACCAATGTTTTCCCTGTGTTCCCTCATTCTTTCCTAATTGAAACGTTGATGCCCGTAAAATCTTTAGAATTTTTTTGAAATAATATTTAGATATGAAATAATACTCAGACTTTGATGCTAAAGGTAACACAAAACCTTTAAGATAATCGGATGTTTTGTTTTGTTTATGAATTTTCTCACTCATGTTTGTCCATATTGTGTATTTAAAACACAATGTTATTGTTTAATGTTTTGTGAACCACATGTACATAAGCACTTTCTGTATAAAGACCTTAAAAGTGGAAGAAAAGGTATAAATAAAGTACCAGATCAAATAAAAATAAATAGTTTGGTCTAGCGTTAATTTAAAGATGCCAAAAAAAACAGGGCCTGGCCTTCCCCCTTGCTACACAATGGGTAGAAAAAAAGCATGTCACGCTGGTCACGCTAGTCATGCTGGTCACGCTGGTCCTGCTACAATTGGGCACCAGTAGCACAAGCAGTGCTGAAAAATATGGGCAAATGGCACAATGCGTAGTTCAAGAGAAGCAGCCCTTCAAGTTGTTTTTGCTGCAGCAGAAACTTTAGTCAAGAAGCAAACTTCTGACCACAACCACTTGCTAACACCTGTGAACCCCATTTTATAAAATAGTGGTAAATCCAGTATTTGTATTTGTAAAGCGCAAACTACTCACCCTCATGGGTCTCAAGGCACTGGGGGCCGTCGTGGAAATTAAGTGCGCTATTGCCCAGAGTCACAGGGTGCTGAGCTGATATGCCGCCAAGCCGGGGATCGAACCGTGAGCCATGTGCTCTGAAGTTAGCTGCTCTGGCCACTACACACTCATATTTTTGGAGCCTTGCAGGAAACAATTCTGCCACATGGCCATTGGCAGAAATTCCCCATAACTCTGCATTACAATAGTAATACAGAGTCACAAAATGTTATCAATTCTGGAGCAAGAATAAAACAGTTCACCCACCCCACATAATTTAGACTTTGAAGCGTATACTATGAACTTCATGTTCACCTTTAAGTAATAACAGTTAATTGTGGAAAAAAAAGTCATACATTTTTTTTATCTCGTTTATATAATAAATAATTTGTACATTTTAATGTATAGCCATTCCTATATCGAAAAACGCCTAGCAAAATTATTCAAAACTGCATAACCCTGGCTCACTATACTTCAACTAGTGCATTTGGCTTCACAAACCTTTCAGTCGGCTTTGCTTGTCCGGTCTCCTACTTGCACATATCTCACTTAGAAGGTGATGGCTAGACTGTAATACAGGAGGTTACCTGGCCCAACTTAGGTAGGTAAGAAAGCCCTCACACACCGACCTGGTCAGTGTCATGCTTCATCATCGGGCCCCACCAAAGAGGCCGAGTGCCTCTTTGGTGTGCTGCGACGCCAGAAGACTGCGGAGCGGGTTGTGTGAGTAGGCGTGCAGTGAAATTAAAGATAAAAGTGCCTTCAGAGTATCTATTAAAAAAAATGTAATAGTAGATCCCTATGACACGAGTAAAAAATATTTATGTGTCTGTAATTACAGCCAAATTTAATAGTTTGGTTAGTTCAGAACAATCACTAAATCAGTCAACATGTTTCTGCCTCTGGAAACGGTGTCAATTTACCAGGCATTCTTCAGGACTTGTGCTAAACCCTGGCGGTATGGGCTCTCTAAGGCCCACCCTTACCTAGGGACGTGAAAGTGAAAAGTAAACAAAAAAAGTGGGGTGTAAAAAAGTGCAAAATGGAATGAGCAATTGCCCATTCCTTGATACTCCTGATTTAGGAGTGTTACTGCACTTTTTCTTTTGATGCTAACTGCACCATGGGTCTCGGGAGGGGGGTGGGAGCGTAACTGGCACACCGCCCTCAATGCTCGGCACCCTCTCTGCACCATGTTATCCTCAATACCGGACCCCGACGATGCATCGTTGGGGTCCACTTTTATCTTTAATTTCACTGCATGCCTACTCACACAACCCGCTCCGCAGTCTTCTGGCGTCGCAGCACACCAAAGAGGCACTCGGCCTCTTTGGTGGGGCCCGATGATGAAGCATGACACTGACCAGGTTGGTGTGTGAGGGCTTTCTTACCTACCTAATTTGGGCCAGGTAACCTCCTGTTTTTGTGTTGCTCCGTCTCTGTGGTTGTTGAGACAACTGACCTCTCTTCTTTTGTTTATACATGATAACCGGGGACTAAGAGGGTGTCCTTGAATCTCCCTGCCTCTCCTTTTGTTGATTTCGACTGTAATTCAAACAGGAGATTATACATTGTTCTCTGGTAGAAATTTACAAACCATATACCAATTGCTAATGGTTTAAGCAGAATCATAGTACAATGGCATTTCCTAATCATTATCAGACTGGGCATTTTACCTTTAAACACATTTTTAAAAGCTTTGGTTTGATAAAAGAGATAAGACTGGAACTTGTAAACTCTCTAAGGGTGAGATACAAGATATCAAGCATTTTCTTTTCCATCCGTCCCTGCAAGTTGCTGGAACAGTGTTGGAAGCCAGGAATCATTTTCTAAAACCCTTGTATTTTCATTGTAATGTATATAAAGTCAATGATCTGATTGCCTTAGCGAAGACACCTCCCAATAAATTTGAGTGTTACAATCAGTATAGTTTTCTAAAATCATGTTTACCTAGTATCATTAGTATGATTGTATTGTGCTTGTCATGTTGTGTATGTGTACTTTTTAATTGATTATTTATAAACTGGATATATTGTTAATCTCTGATTGCATCTATATCAATAGATTTGAAGTTGTTTTAGTTTAATTAGGCAAATCTGACTAAAACACCTGAAAACAGTGATGTGTTAAACCAAAACACATATTTGGAAATGTTATAACCCAGTCACATTGACCCAACTAATATTTTGATTTATTTTTATCAAAATACAAACAATTGCATAGGGCCTATTATGAAGTGACCAGCGCAGTATAATGGAGAGGCTTAATTCCAATCTTATGACAGAAAGCCGGAAAGTTATGGGCTTGAGACTTTCATGGCTGGAGTTAACTCTGTCAGAATGGTGGAGAACAATACATTTGCCGTCCTGTTGGACCTCTGCCTGCCAAATTGAGAGTTGTCAGCTGGCCCCCTGGTACTTTTCTACATTGACAGGAACCGCTATCATGGTGTTTCCTGTTTATGGATGAAATGTTTGAAGGACAGTACGTTAAAACATGATGGCTGGCCAGCAAACTTGTCAAATATGTTTTGTTTTTCAAAATAATCCTAAAGCGAAAGTTTGTTTTTAATAATCACAAAATAGCTAATGGACCCACTTGCTCTGAGTTTTCTTCTAGATTGATGAGATCATATTTGTTGTCCTATCCCTTGCAGTCATACTAAGAAACGTTGACACCTTTAACAAGAGAAACCTATGACCTACCCCTTACTCCTACCTTCTACCCTATGTTGGCACTAAGGAAAATCTAACCAGCAGCCCACTGTGTAGGGAAGCTTTTCAACCACATTCATTTTCATCCATCTACCTTTAATATCGTCTGCCAAGTATCACTTCCTATGCCCACAGACCCAACCCTCAGACTTTCGTGCCAGCGTCAGAGAGTGTCTTCCATCACCCAGAGGTCGGGGTGTAAAATTTCAAGTTTTCTATTCACTTTTCATTCTCCGATTTTTCAGAAAATGCTTCCTGGGGGCTTAAGAGATGGGAGATTTCTCTAGATCAGTTCTGGTACTCCTTTGTCTGATGCTCATGTATCGGGTCTTCTGGTGCTAGTTCCACTGACCTCGGTTTCCTTATTCCTCCTAGCCCTGGGGTCCCCTGCCGTACTCTGCTCCTAATAATACCCCTGATTTTTCTAGTCTACCTTTTTCTTGTCCATTCAACCATGAGCCCCTCTATCGTGGTCCTCCTAGTAATGATCCAATTCGGACTAATCCTCCTTATCCCTCTGGAACAGGTCCTCCTAGTTCCTATGTTGTGGGTCACTCTGGTTCATGTAGTTATTGTCTCCCTTGATTAGGATCCCCCTGATTGTGACACTAATGTACCTTCTGATCTTGGTCCACTTGGCATGGACATCCTTATTCTTATAACCTCCTTGTCATTTCAATTTAAGAGTCCATACCCTGTGATCCATCGTCGCTATTGGTCGTAGTCTTTTCAGGCATGGTCCTTTTGCTTCTGAGCCCTTAGTACTCTGTGATATAATATCGGTGGACTTGGCACTCCTTTCTCTTTCCTTCTTTCAAATAGTATCCTGGTAGAGGTCCTCTTTGGTCTGTCTGCTTGGGTCTGCAACTACTGATCTTGGTTGTCCTTGTCCCTCTGGTCCTGGTCAGTGCCTACAGGCCCTCACAGCCCTCCTTGTTGCTATGATCAAGGGCATTCTGTTCCTTCTGCACGTGGTCCTTCACTTTCTTCAAGTCCTTGTCACATGAGTACAGATCACCCTGTACCAAATCCTCTTTGGAGCTCTGCTGATCCTACTCACCCTGGTCCTGTGTCTTGTTTTGCTGCTTTTCATTATCTGGTTCCTCATCACCTATTTGTTCCCGGTCCCCTCTAGCATGATAGCCAGGTCCCTCATAGATTAGGTCTCATTGTGACTGGTTCTCCATGTCCTGGTCCTTGTGCCTCTGGTCATTACAGCCTTCCTTCTGGTCTACCTCCTGGTCTTTTTTCTCCTACTTGTCACCCTCTTCATTCAAATGCTTCCTTCCCTATTTTTCTATGATAATCTGTCTTGAGATAGGTAAAAAAAAGGCAAGACATGCAGAGTAGTGGCACAAACATTTGCATTTTCGAGACTGGAACTCCTGAGGCAGCAGTGTGCAGTCACTGATTTGTCCCTGTTCTCCTGAACTAGCTGTTTGCACCTTATATCTACTATTTCTGCATCTATTATTTTAATGTTACACTCATATAAATGCATTGATTCCAAATGTATGTTACTGTGTTTAATCTGTGAGCAACTTGGTTTGATAAACGGAATTTCTTATTGACATACTTTTGTACTTACACTTACTTTCAAGTCTTCAACACATTATCCTGCAGGCCTAACCTAACATGGACACCCCTTAGACATTGTTCATGGTAGAATCCATATCACTGTTTATCTGGTCTCCAGTCAGCTCAGTGGGGCAGCACACAGCAGGTCAGCACAGCAAGAAAGCAGTTCTTCCAGAGCAGCAGACTAGCAGTGTGGCAGTCCTTCAGCAGCACAGCAGTCCTTCTTCCTGGCAGAGTCGTCACAGTTCCAAAGGTGTACTGAAGTGGTAGGCTCAGTCGTCCAAATCATATACCCAATGATGCTTTTGAAGTGGAAAATACTTTAAAGAAGTGCTTTGAATTGCACAGATGTCCTACCTTCCTGCCCTAGCCCCAGACTCACTACAGGTGGGGTTGAAACACACGTCCTATTCAGGTGTAAGTGTGAGGCTGTTACTAGCTCCTCTCTCCCGTCCTCCCAGGATGGCCCATTAAGTCACACCTAAGCTCTCATTATGTGTGGCTATCTAAAGAGAATTAACAAATCCCAGCTGTCATACACCCCAGATATGTATTTGAAATAGGTTGCAGGCACACAGAGCTAAGAGCAAAACAATGTAATCTTTCTAAAAGTGTTTTTTCTTTTCAATTTGTAATGATGCATTTGATTTTACCATTTAAGAAGATATATCATAACAAATCTAGAGATAATACACATGAAACTCCACTTCCTCCCAATAGGGAATTATAGCTTATTAGATCAAATAAGAAATCCCCAGTGTTAATCTATGGGTGGGGTTGGACTCACAGTAGTGAAAAACACAGTTGTGAGTTTTTAACTACCAGGTCATGTAAACATTTAAAGTACATGTCCTACCTTTTAATTACACAACACCCTGTCCTTTGGGATACTTAGGCCCTACACCTACCTTAGGGGTGACTTATATGTAATAAAAGGAGAGTTTCTCGCTTATAACTGGGTTTTCAAAACCAATTTAACATTGCAGTGCACACACATGCCCTGAAGTGGTACTCTTGACACGTATTTAGAGGGCTACCTGAGTGAGTAACACAATCCGTACTGCAGGTAAACTAGTAGCACTTAATTTGCAGGTCCGGAGCTATGTAGTGCACTTGGGTAGGGGCTTCTTGCTAAATGAAATATGCAAACTATAGATAACGCAATAACAGTGTTTAGGTGAGTGAGCACAAGCACTTTAGCACTGGTTAGCAGGCCGATGGAAAGGAGATGAGTTAAAATGAAGTCAAGCAGGTAAAAGGTTTGAGGCTAGACCACCCTACGACTTACACGTCAAACATCCATCAACAGAACTACGGTTTATCTCTCTTAATTTCATTTGGCTCGGGACTCAGAGTAGGATTAAGAATGGGACTACCCCAACAGCCCTTTGAAGGAAGTTATAACTAAAGCCAATCTACTTCAAAGAGAAACCAAAATAGCTCATAGAGGCAGACTCAGCCGTGTGGATATCAGAGAGATGTGCTGATTAGTGCAATGCAAGCAGTGTGCGGGCTCAAATATGAAAATCCTCTAGTTAATTGGTTGGGATTGTCTGGAACGGGAACATGATAGTGGCACTTGCCTTATTATTATGACTGTTCACAGTTGTGAGATTGATCAGCAAGGTACATGCAGCTTCTTGACTGGGACTGGATGTTAAATTGATCTTACTTCTCAGTTAATCACACACATTTGCATTAGCATACGCTCTTGCTCTGCCCTCTTGTGCCTCATCTACCATGAAGCTTGCCTTCCCCTTGACTCTACAATATTGTAATTTACTGTTTTCCAATCAAAAGTCCTTCTCTTCTACACAAACATTTCATAACACTGCGGCTTACTGGACCAGTTCAGAGATGCACCCAAGACAGAGATTTCAAGAAGAATATAGATGAACTGGACATTTTGGCATTAAAATACAGTATCATTGTAATTTTCTTAACACATTTTTTAACATAAAAACAAAACTATGCCAAATCCAAATAAGACGTAACATTGTAAAAATGTGCTAAGGAATGAAGGGCATGATTTGAAAATTGGCAGATGGGATACTCTATCACAAGCATGACAGATATCCTGTCCACCATATTACAAGTGCATTTTTTCATATGGCATTTGTAACATGTAGGGCAGGATGTCCCTGACAGGGGGACAGAGTATCCCATCCACAAAATTCTAAACCAGACCCTAAAAATCATATTAAACTAATACAAACTCACTGACCGAGTGGGCTGGAGTTCTCACAAGAAATAAATTGCTCTTTGCAAACAGACATTGACCCTTTTAGTAATCTAGATCCAAAAGACAACTCATAACCCTGAGCAACCTTTAATCAGAAACGTGAGATTGAAGTTGAAGGGGTAGACCACGTTGTGGCCCTGCATATATTTTGGATGACAACTCCATCCCAATCAGTCCATGAGGTCGCCATGCCTCTGGAGGAGCAAGCTTCTATTGCATCCGGTGTCTCCTTAACCTCTGTGGGATCAGCAGAAAAGTTAACTGTCTTAACCAACATGTCCAACATGGAGGAAGAGGCGTTCTCTCCTCTCTTTATGGAACTACAATTAACAAAGAGGCTTTCAGACTTTCAAATTCAGATGATCTTGAAAGGTAGACTATAAGGGTTCTTACTACATCTAAGAGTTACAGTGAGGGGTTAGATCAAGTGTTCTCTTGCAATGTTATTCAGCTAATACTTGTGCAAGGACAAACTAACCTTCAGCAGAAATCAAGTGAAAGCAGGATCCTATCACTAATTTGTTTAGCTTGCCCATCCTCAATTTAGTGGTACTGGCAAACAGGAAGAATACAATCGGAGTAATTGACTTGCCAAGCATTTCCCCCAAACATTCATTTTTGTAGTTGAGAAGAACCTAAAGGGAAGTCCCGAGAAGTAAAAAGTTTGGACTCTTGGGGCCACATTAGGATGGCGGGCTGGCTGTGCCCGCCCGCCACCCTATCAGAAAACGGGACCGCCCGCCTTAAGGGCGGGGGTCCCGGGGGTACCATTAGGATGTGCCCACCACAGTGGCGGGCACATCCTGTATTTTCAGCATTGTGGCGGGCGGTGCTCTCTGCAGTGCAGCATTTGCATAATGAAAGCGGCAGGCACCACACGGTGCCTGCCGATTTCATTATGCAAATGCAGGGGGGTACCATAGGTATCCCCCTGTGTGCACCCCACCAACTGTGCTTCACTCTGGGGGCAAACAGGGGGCCCCCAGAGTGAAGTCCGCCTGCCTTTCCGTGGCGGCATTACCGCCACGGTACGGCATTGAAAAATGCCCATTATAATATGGCTGGTGGTGTCTGATAGACACCGCCACTATGTTATCCCTTTTCTGCCCCGGTCGCAGGGGGGCGGTGTTTCCCACCACTGCAGTCCCCTCCGCCATCGTAATATGGCGGGAGGGAATGCAGGGAAGGATGTTGGGCGGATTGCCTCCGCCAGCCTGGCGGAGGCAATCCGCCCAACATCCTAATGACCCCCTTGGTCAAAAAAGTTCACACTCCTTAAAGAGTATGGAAGGCATCTGTCCTATGGGAGACAAATTATCACACGGGGAACAAAACCTTTCAATTGTGAACCACTGGAGCTTGAGGGTAGAGATTGCTTGACCCTCACCATATCCCTCCTAGAAAATACCTGAAATGGGTGCATCACCAAAGAAAGAGCTCTTGTTGGACATCCTTCATCAAATGAAGTCCTGTGACACTCATTGGGCTTATTAAGGAATGACCACCTAGAAACCTGACATCAATAGGATACTGACAAGAAGAGACCCTTATTAAAGAGGCCTAGACTCTCAACCTCCAAACCAAGAGCCTTAATCTGGCCAATATGCAATGGAAGAAAAGGGTAATTCTGAGGTGATGGAACTAGAGGAAGTAACTACTCCTCTCCTAATCCTAAAAAGTGAGTGGGGAATCCAGTTCTCCTTACCCAAAAGGGAAGGATCAAGATAATGTCTTATGGCTCCCTCATAGGTCACACAAAGACTCTTGGAATTAAGGATATTGGGGGAAAGACATACAAGGCATACAAGAGCCAGGCTGGGTAAGGACTAATAAGAGCTTTTAGCTATGCCCAGTGATCCCAGACCCATCAATGTGAAGGTGAAGCAGTTCAGTGATGGAAGGGGCCTGTACTGAATTGGCAATTTAAATAGGATACTGCTAGGCAGTGGTCCATACAGATTACTATACATTGTTGATTCAGGTGAGCTGCAAAGAACTATAGAGCATTCCAATGTACCCAGTTGGATGAGCTGATACACTTTGCTAAACCCAGGAGACTCTGTGCTGTCTGGTTGCCCAAAACCGGTCCTTAACCCAGAGTGCTGTCATCAGTTGTTGGATTTCTTGGGTTTGGATATTGAAAAGGAGTCCCCCGCTCAAAATAAGGTGGATTTGTAATCATGAAGCACACAAGCAGTCAAAAAAACAGTGAACTGAGTACACATGGAGTTCCAAGCGTATAAGAGACATGGCGCCCGAGCAGCCACCGATGTATGCGCAGCTCCAGGCGGTCTGCTGCATAAGTAGAGTGTGTCACCTGCTAAACTGCTTGAGGCACCCAAGCAGTGCTTGAACAGTTAACATACGGTACCCCAGGCAGTCACAAACAAACAAAAGTGTGGTGCCCGAGCAGCCATAGAACAGTAAATGTACAGCACACTGGCAGTCGCTTCAATTAGCAAATATTCCAACAAACATGAAATAAAAGGTATGGCGCCCAGAGCGGCCTCCTGCCAGACAAACAACATTTATGAATAGATGGCTCTCCAGACAGCCAAACAACCAAATGAGAGCATTTTGCCTTAAGAGAACAAAAAATACACCACACCCTGCCAACTGCCTCAATTTGGAAATATACAGCACCCCGGAAAATGCTTCTAACAAACTTGAACTAAAAATTAAAAGAATACACCTGGAATTCAAAGGAGATGCCCCAGCAACCTCCAACAGCACACAAGGCACCACAATGAAACATGTAGGATTAGAGACAGAGAGTGGTTTAATCAATGTTTTGTGTTCCTTTTATAAAAGTTAAATCTAAGCAGTGGTGACTAGCAGAATGAAAAGGCACACTCACTGACATAGTGAGGAGTAGGACGAGGATGGAAGAAGAGAAGGCAATGTGAGTATTTTTTTAAATGTAAAATATTTTGTCACAATATAGGTGACAGCATACCGTTGAACACAATTTCTACTTATTCATACATTTTTCTGAATATTTGCAGTGGAGAAATCACATGTGCTACAAATTACTTTTTAGTGTGATAGAGTAATCATGTCAAAATTACTCAAATTCAGTACAAATACAATGGTGTCAACATGTAAACAAAAATAGAGTGTGGGGGTAATGCTTTTTGCACACTATACTGTAAAGGTGATTACATTGGACGAGTCTTAGATGCACCAATGGATCAAACGTGTACATGGATGTGTTACTTCTTTTTTAATGATCTACTGCAGATACACGAGGAACAGGAGATAATACCTCTTATAGTCAGAAGAGTGAGCTCCTGGAGTAATGAAATGTGCCTGCTGTTGTAAAGTGGCTTATTAGTAGGGATAATTAGAGACCTTGGCCCTTCTTCGGGGGCAGAATCTGAAAAAAACCAAAAACAGTTGCATTGTACTTAATTCTGCTCAGTTACTGTGAGGGATTAACAGTCATATACGCTAGTTCCAACTTAATTCCTAAATGCCATAACATTTATACATATACTGTTATCAGTCCTAGTGTTAACTTTGATAGGGTGACAGGTCGGAAAAGATGATTCTATGAAGGACTAAGCAGAAACCAAAAGAGTGAACTGAAAAAGTGAAAAAACGAAAAACCGGTTGACTTAATAAGCCTATACTCAAAAATGCCTTGCAGTGAACAGTGGTGCAACCAATACTTTAAAGCCCAGAGGTGAAAAACGAAAAACAATCTCGAGGTACCGGGTCACTGACCTTGTGATTTCGAGTTTCTACATTAGGTTGTTACGAGGAACATTCTTTAATATTCTGCGCGGAGGCTAAAAAAATCCAGGGTAAAGTGTTTTAGAGCATTGCATCTGACCTAATCCACAACGCTAGACGACAAACAGTTAAGACTCCTACCTTGCCGACTTGTTGAAAAATCGTCGCGTGGTAATCAGTGGATGGAAAATTCAATCAAGTGAGTTCTACCTTTGGAGATACAAAACGAACGGGGCTGTTTAGTGCTAATGAACAGAACCATTCGAAAGAGCAGCCAAGGCTCTTGCTGTTAATGGAGACAAAGATTTACCTTACGCGGGTTCAGGGTTCACTGTAATACATCTCAGAGGAGTTCCGGCTTGTCTCTAAGGTGCGGGATACCGCTCATGCGTGTGGCGGACTTAAAAAGAATAGTTCTAGAAAACGGACTATGTTGGTGTAAGTCACATTGAGCTGCGATATGATGACGGCCATTATTAAAAGGCTAAGATGCTGTAAACACGAGTGGCAAAAAGCTTCAAGAGTGATGAAAGATAAACAAGAATCAGTGTGTGTGTAGAGGGATGACTGCAAAATATATGGCATAATTGTTCCTAATAAAGAATATTCCTAATAAAGAATATTATATTAATGTAAGGCATTTTTACATGGCACGTTGATGCTAATATACAACTGATTCGTTACTAGGCTAAGTACTGAACTCTAGGATTGCACGCAAACGCCTAGTGGGGCATGATCATAAATAACACCCTAAATCTGCTCTATCATTGATCCCTTTAGGATCCTGTGTATCTAGTCTTTTTATCCAAAAAGTTTCGCGTTGGAGTAATTTTTTGGTAGTATCCTTCCCAGGAGTGGATTTGACTACTCCGAGGACCTGGAACTTGAGCTGTGCTATCGTATGTCTATTTGTGGTCCAATGTGTTGCCAGACTGCTGTTCGGGTTGTTGTTACGAATAGTGCTTTTGTGCTCTGATATCCGTGTCTTGATTTTACGTTCAGTCTTGCCTACGTATAAGAGGCCACATGGGCATTTTATGGCATAGATGAGATGAGTGGAGTTACAATCTGCGTTGTGCTTGGTTTTGAAGGTTTCTCCAGTATACGGATGTTTGATGTTATCACTCACTATGACGTTGTTACACTGAACGCAGTTTTGGCATTTTCTGGTGCCACGATACACTTCTTGTGTGCTCACTGGTGGTACTTTCAACATCTCCTTTACGTTTCTAGACCTTTTGTAGGCGAAAATTGGTTTGTCTTTAAACAGCTCTTGGAAGTCATTTTCATTACTGAGGAGATCCCAGTGTTGAGTGATGCTCTTTTTGATTTCTCTCGAGCTAGTCGAATATTTAGACACAAAAACTTGACGACTCCTCTCATTTTTCGTTTTGGATGCAAGCAGTGACACCCGATCTTTTTCTGCTACTTTCAGTTTGGTTTTGTCTAATAGAGCCTGTGGGTATTTCTTCTCCAGATATTTGTCAGAGATAATTCCAATATTGCGTTCAAGTGTGACAGTTTCTGTGCATATCCTTTTTGCTCTCAACATCTGTGAGTATGGTAAGTTCACAATCAAATTTTTTGGGTGGAAACTGTTTAACATTAACGCTGTGTTTTTGTCTGTGGCTTTGTGGTATATCTCAGTTTGGATTTCATGATCTTCTAGTTTCACTAAAACATCCAGAAAAGGGATTTCTCTCGGCTCTATTGTGCTGGTGAACTGAAGGTGTTCGTCAAGTGTATTTAATTGGGTTATTTTCTGTTCGAGCTTTTCCCTGGTATTCTGCCATATAAGAAAGATGTCGTCTATATATCGACAATACATAATTGCATTGCCGTACCATTCAGGATCAGTCAGTAGATACTCTTCCTCAAATTTCGCCATATAGGTATTGGCGTAGGCCGGTGCTCCCGAAAATCCCATTGATGTCCCTTTGTTCTGTAAAAAGAACTCGTTTTTGTATTTAAAATATCCATGGTGGAGACAAAAATGTAATAATTCTAGTAGGAATACCTTATCAGCTCTCATGGTTTCTTGCTTCAAAAGGGCCCATTCAACAGCTTCAATTCCTCCTCTGTGGGGAATGGATGTATATAAGGCTTTTACATCAAGGGTACATAATAAAAGTCCTTCCTTGAACTGGACTGTGGTCAATTTTTGTAGGAAATGTGTTGTATCCTTGGTGTATGAGTACCAGGTTTGTACAAATGGTTGCAAAAAATGATCGAGGTATTTGCCCAGGGGTTCGAAGATCGTTCCACATCCTGCTACTATTGGGCGAAAAGGAGGTTTCTGAAGGTCTTTATGGAGCTTGGGTAGCATGTAAATATTAGGTTGTTTAGGGTGCTGTACTGTGAGAAATTGTCTTGTCTTCATGGAAATCCATTTCATGTTCTCTGCATGGTCTAACAGTTGATTCAAAGTTTTTACAAGATCATCTGTAGGATCTTTATCTAGTTTAAGATAAATTTCGGTGTCATTTACGTGAGCTTGCACGCTCACTTCATAAAATTGTTGATCCATAATCACAATAGCGCCGCCTTTATCAGCTCTCTCAATGTGAATATAAGGATTTTCAGCTAGTTCTTTCAGTGCTTGTCTTTCATGTGTGGAAAAGTTTGTAGCTCTCTTTTTCGAAGTGTTAATTTTCTTGATGTCGTTCAGTACTAGCTTCTCAAATGCATCCAGAATCTTATGTGACGTTGGGGCCATGAAAGAAGACTTGGGTTTAAACTCCTCAAATTCGGTGTCAGTCGAGGTGGTTCCAGTATCTGGAATGTTTTTGAAAAAGTATTTCAAGCGCAAGATTCTCATAAACTTGAAGAAATCGATTTCTGTCTCAAGTTGATTGGTGTTATAAGTGGGCACAAAGTTGAAACCTTTGTTTAGTACTTTAGCTTGCAGGTCAGTAATGGCTTGAGCTGAGATGTTCACCACTATGTTTGTTTTGTGCTCCTCAGATTTGGTTTTGTTGTTTCTTTTCCCTCTCCGGGTTTTCCTTTTTGTCTGCCTGGTGGTTGGCTTGTATCTCCGTCCTGTGGAGAAAAAGACGTTTTAGCGCCTGTCGCTCCTCCAGTGCTCGCTTCGCCTGATGTTCCTGCAGCTGTTTGTATGATAGGAGGTGTTCTGTTCGGATTTGTCTCGCTCTCGGAGGTTACACTTTCTTGAGATGAAGTATTGGTGGTCTTTTTGAAGTATGTTCTCCTCTGGGCATATACTTCAGCCCAGGTGTATACCTCGTTCAACTTATAGTCTAGGGTGTCACGTTTATATTTCCTAAGTTTACCCTCTTGTATGTCTTTAGTGTATACATCTAGCTTCTTATTCATTTCTTCCAGAAATTTGGTCCAATCTGTAGAATCCATGCGGCTTTCTAAATCTGCTTCTATTAGATCAATCTCCTCTGTGATTTCTTTTATCACTACTGCTAATTCTTCTATCAATAGTAGTAATAAATCGAGAGAACATTTGTTAAGTACAGCGTACCACTTGTCCATAAAGTCCTTTTTCAAGTGGAACCTAAATAACATCGGTTTTATTGGCATCCTTAATCCTCTCGGGATCCTTTTAGCGCGGTGATATTGCACCAAGGTCGATGCATGCAGTCGTTGGTTCAGACGTCTTTTAGTAAGGAATTCTAATTGTTTGAGTTGTTGTGGAAGACTGCTTCCCTGCACATTAAAAGAACGTACATCCTGTATTAATGAGTATATCTCGTTGGCTTGTTCGTTTGTGAAAGCCAATGTGCTGGCCCTATTATCTGTGAGCCCTGTAATTGCGTCGAATGACATTTTATCTGCGGGTGCTCCTGTATATGTATTGCAAGTGATAATTGAGAAAATGTTAATATAACCCAATGATGCATACAATTGGTGTATAACATGTGAACTTTTTCGCCTAAAGCATAAAGGATTGAATTGTAAAGTTTCTTTGAAAATATTTTTGCATTATTAATGTCGATTGAATAATGTATTGCCAAGTAACGTCTGTTGAATAGGACAGTTTATTCAAACAGTAGCAACCCAGCAGGAAAAGCAACTGTGCGCATTAGGACAAGCGGTTCCGCTTGTAGTATTTCTGTTTATTGATAAAGCACATTATGGACATTGTGCTCACCTAAGCAGCACGCATGTGACAAATAGAACAAATACAGATTATCATTGTGTATAGTTAAATACGGTGTGCCTAGCCAATTCTTTCATTTATAATTAGAGACCTACCAAAGATTCACTCAAGGTCTCAATAAATTAATACCTTGCTCAGCCCCTGGTAGTTGACAACAAGTTGGCAGGCTTAACTTAGCAGACAAGTGTGTAAGGGATTAAAACAAACAAATACATTAAATAAATTAGACAACATACAAAATACAAATTCAACACCAATGTATAAAACTAGGGTATGTTTTCATGAACAAGGAGACACCAAAACAACAAAAATCTAATGTTGGGAACCCTATATATTAAATGTTAAAGACTAAACACTTTCTAGTGCTTAAAAAAACAATGGCACCAACTTAGGACATCTGTTTGTGCTTGACAGGGACAAAGTCAAAGTTTAAGGCCTAACCCAATAGAGCCCAGTTCGGGGCCTCAATTAAAATGTTACCTTTGCACTTAGAATCTATTCTGGAGGAGTTTCTCTTGTCATTGAGCAAGTTTCTTTTTCAAGTCAGATCCCACCATCGGTTTGAATCTGCGGATTTACCATCTATCTTATAAACAGAGCACTGGCCTTGGGTCTGGTAAGCAGAACACAGTCAGAGTGAGCTGGCACCAGTTTTATGTAAAAAAAATAGGTAATATCATGACAAAATGATGACTTGTGCAGACCTGCCCTCCCCTGTGTGTCTGTATGCACATATTTCTGGGATTGGTCTATACAACTATAATAAAATTGGAAAATCGAGCCATGCATATATGCACTGCTGGAGCAAGTGGTATGCACTTAAACCTATGAAAACCTTAAGAGAAGAAATGTCTATGCTTTAGATATAACTATGCTAACATCAAAAATATTTTTGGACTTAAGGTGTGGGCTCTGACCCTTTTGATGTCCTCGAGAAGCCTGCATAGTATAGCCAGTAAGGGAGCTTCTCAGACCTAATAAACGGAGGTATCAGTTTCCCCCTGGTTCTTCTCTACACTAGCAAATCTGTTTGAGCGGGGCATCTCAAAAACCCTATCTGAGCTCATGCAGGCCTTTTGGGATACAGCTTGCTAGATATACCCGTGCCTGCTAAGGTGTACCTTGCCAAAGAGGTAAAAAGGTAAATATTTTGAGAAAACCTTGTTTGTAAGTGTATCTGAACAGGGCTCCATCATGGTCAGACTAACATTAGTGGAAGGCCCAGAGTAAGACAACGCTTGTGAAAGAATCTGACTGTGTCACCAATGCTTTAGAGGACAAAACAACACTTTCTAACACTAACTCGAACCCTGAAAGCCTAACACTCATCTTATCAAGCAAACCCTAACAATGACTTCCATCTCATGGTACTAAACTTAAACGTAACCTTAGACCTAACATCTACCCCTGTATGGCATGCCTAACACTAACCCTAACACCCACAAGCTTCTTAAGAAGAGGAGAAGAGAGGCTGTCTGGGAGGTTTGACACCAACCTAAGACAAATACACAGGACAACACCCTCCAGTCCTGTATGCAAAATTAAGTAAACATAGACTGTCTTCTAAGGTCTGATACTTGAGAGTAAAACTCAGTAATCAAATAATAATGACTCAGTCATGAGTTGATTTTTTATTCTTGATTTTGGTGGTTCTTTAAAGGCCCAAAAATGTTTTACTGTAACATGTCGCTTCATGAGAGTTGTTAGAAATGGGGGTCTCTAGTTGGCAAGGGTCTGTAGTTTGTCCAAGTAGGGACCTTCCCTCTAGTCAGGATAAGGGAATTACACTCTTAAAATAACCCCTGCTCACCCCCTTGGTAGCTTGGCATGAGCTGTCAGGCTTATCTTAGAGGCAGTTGGTAAAGCATTTGCACATAACCAACAGTAATACATTGTAAGCACTACAAAAGGACACCACACCAGTTTAGAAAAATATCCAATATTTTTATATACTCAAGACAAGACCAAAAATTATTAAATCCACAATATAGTACTTGAAAATCTTCAGTTATCAAAATAACGTTGAAATAAAGTTCCTCTGAAGTTCATAGCTCTGTCCGGGGCTATCACAGTGTCATGAAACAAAAAATCAAAAGAATTCTGGCTGACTGTGGCGTTGCGGGCCAGCTACCGTGTCACAGAGAAGTGCAAAACAGTACCTTTAGTAATGCAGGGCGTCGGTGACATCTCGTTCAGCTTCCGAAGGCACGGTGGTCGTAGGCATCGGTTCTGGAGGTCGGTGCAGAAGTCATCAGGCCATTGAAGTCACATGTGTTGCAAATCAAACTCCTCACTGTTGAAGTGAGGAGCGCTGGCTTTGCAGGCTTCGGGTGTTGTGGTGCGAGGTGCAGTGATGTGGCATGCAATGCCTTGAGGTCATGGTGCAAGCAGCGGCTCAGTGGCGGTGTCAGGTGGTGCAATTGGTGAGACCACGGTCACACGCAAAGGGGAAACGACCAGCGCAACGCATGCGTCACATCGCATGCGTTTACGTCGCGTGGCGTCACAACGCACACGACGTTACAACGCGTGCATTTACTACGCACACCATTAGACCAGAGGCGCCAATAGATCGCGGGCGCTTACAATGGACACGGGAGACAACGCTGGAACCACGAGACAGGTAAGGATGACGATGTACCCGCAGTGTTTTAGGCTTTTATGTAGTTGATGGGGAGTGTAGTGGAGGGGCAGGGTTTTAGGGTTTAGGGTTTATTTGGGCTTTAGGCCTTAAGGTTAATAGTAGTATATGGTTGTGTTTCAGGGGTTAGGGCTTAGGGTTGGATACAGTAGTGTCTTAGACATTAGGGTTAGGGCTTTTAGCGCTTAGATTTAAGGGTCGGATATGGTAGTGTTTTAGACATTTGTGTTAGGGCTTTTAAGGTTTAGGGTTAAGGGTCAGATCTCGTAGTGTTTTATAAACCTGGGCAGAAAATTTGTTCCGCTCGCGGAATTTGCGGAATTTTGGCAATTTCGCAATCCGCGAATCGCGCGAAATTGCCAAACAATCCGCAATTCGCGGGTTGGTGAATTTTTTTTGCTTGCACGCGCTTCAAAAATACAATCTCACGCGCGTGGCGTTGACTTACCGTGATTCTGAGTTCGCCGAGTTGTTTTCATCCCGGTTTGCGTGCGCTGCGCCATTTTGGATCTGGCTGCGTGATCGCGCTAGACCGTTTCGACAGCGAGTACGTCATGGAGTCCCGCCATCTTGCACTGCGAGACTTTGAGAACGAGAATACGTCATAAGGGCCCGCAGTCACGCATCGCGAGAGTAAACAATAGCGAATACGTAGATACGACGTGCAGCTGACATCCGGCGGGAGATTTGAACAGCTCGCTTTCCCGAAGTCGCAAAAATTGCAATTCTGCACAAGAAATCTATCGCTGGCAGCATAAACCTTCTGAAAATGATGATTTGGATCAGAATACATCCTCAGATTGACATTTGGCTGCACCTTTGTGTGCAAGGAGTCCATTTTTTGGGGGGGGTGGGAGGAAGGAAGTGTCCCAGAGTCTCCAGCTTCCTTTTCGTGTTCAGCAGGCTCCTCCCAGTGCTATGTCCATGTCCTGGTCACTTTTTATTTGGATCTTGAGCTGGAAGGATTACACTTTGTGGCTGCTGGTGGATATTTGTATTTGAGGACTTTTTGTTTGTGTAGTTCTGAAAATTCTGGACTCTTGAATAAAACTTTGTCTTAGCATGACGATTTTTATATCAAAAGACCGAGAATGGCTAGTACACTATGTACAAGTATTTTCGTCTTGCTCAAGTGACGATTTCACCTCGAAATCGTCATTTTTGTCTTGAACCCTTGGCTTCCATTTTGTGTACGGCAGCCATTTTGTGAGTTGCCCTCACATAGGCAGACGAATTAAGCCAAATTCGATTCCAAAGGACACGTACACCTTAATTGACTTTTCTGTGACTTGGGCAAGCTGGAATCATTGCCCCAGGCCATACCTGTTTGGTCAGTTCCTCTCCCAGTGGCCGAACGAGATAGCATCAAGGCACAACAGGCCATAAACCCTTTTCATCGCACACACACCCTGCCGAATCTTGCTCACACCTGTCCCTGCTCTTTTCTCTCTCACTTGCTTTATGAGGAGGAGGTGCCCGTTTTTATTGGGGGTCCACCGGTATCTGATGGAAATGCTGGGCCTTGCCGGGTAATTTGTTATGGGCTGGACGAACTGGAATGTGGGCTTGTCACCATGACTCTGCTTTTCCTTTGTAGTGGAAACATTTGAATGCTATACTAAAATGTGAAGAATGTTTGCCTAAAGCACAATATTTCGTATAAAAAGAGAAGCTTGACTTTGTAAGATTGAGCAGTCTCCTGAGAATATACATCCCGTGTTGTTGTACTTCTAGGACACCTGTTACTTGGTTGCAGCCAATAAAATCGATCCTTGACTTCACCTAGAAGATTCTGAGTTTCTGTGGTCTGAATCAGGAAAGTACTCGAGGTCTTTGGGTGTGTACCCTGACACCATTGGGTTACCGGTTCGGTACCGGTTCTGAAAAACCCAGTCCCGCAGTTGGCGCCCAACGCGGGGTGATACCAGCGGTACCGGTCCAGCCAGAGGTTCGTGAGGAGCTTCGTGTGAAAATTCTGGAGGAAGGCCAACCACTTCATCGACCCCTGCATGTCGACGTGGTCCGAAAGTCTTTGCTGCGAGGTTCCCCGCTTACCGACGGCTACGAAGGACTGCTGCCCTGGCTATCGCCCTGATTTGGACCCTTGAAGTTTGGTAGAGCAAAACGCTAAGACGAGTCTTCTGGTGACATCATCGATACCTCAGTTAAGTTTAAGTGGAGCGTCTCCCAGTCCTTAGTTGGTTCTTAGTTTTGGGTATCCTTTGGGATCACTTTGTTTGGAACTTGCAAGTGCCAAAACTGAAGGAATCGTGTATTCACGAGAAATATCGTAATCGATAATCCTTTGAAGTTTGGAGCTAGACTAGAGAGCGAAGATGCCTGGTCTTAGCAGATTTGGAAATTTGTTTTGTCTTGGTTGTAATAATAGGGACTCCCGATTGGAGGACTCGTGTCCGGTTCCTCCGGTTGGAACTCCAACTTATGAACTGTATGTGAAACATAGAGTAGGCCCCATCACATACAATGAAGTGTGGATCAAATACACCAGAAAAGATGGTGTTTTAAAATGGCCCCAATACGGTAGCTTTGACACGGAAATCTTAGATAATCTTGAAGTTAAACTTTTTAGGAAGAAAGCCCGGCCGGCGATGTTTGACTCTTTCCGCCTATGGCGTAAGGAAACCAAACAGAAGGAAATTAAATTAGCTAAGAAAAATAAGAGAGAAAGGGGTATTTCGATAATGCAAGCTGCTATGCAGTTTAAAGACAATGAAGAAGAACAGATGAGTGAGCAGTTGCACAGGCAACGTAAAATGGTAATAGATAAATGCTATCCAGTTTTGCCGCCTCTTTTCAGCAAGATACAGCAAAAGAGCTTGAAAAAGATCAATAAATGGCGCATTTGTTAAGTTCGCCACCCCCCTATGCGCAGAATGCTACAGCACCACCGCAACCTTTAGCTGCGCAACCCGTGGTTGCATTGCCCCCTGCTCCTCCACAGCACCCACCAGCTACTTTTCAGCTGGCTCCTGCTCCTCCGGTGCAGCCTCCTCAAGGGCCACCGGCTTTTACATCTGCTCCTCCTATACTCCCTACAACTTTGACTACTATATCGACTACCACTCCTGGTACTTCTCCTGACACTGCCTCTGCATCTGCCTCGTCTCACTCTGCCTTCCCTCTTGTCTTTTCATCGACTTTTCCTTCTGTTCGTCAGAGAGTGGCTAGTACTGTTACTAGTATTCTGTATCCTTTCTTTGGTGCAACGAGTGTAAGTCCTGACACAGAGCGCAAGCAGTTGCGTAGTCAACTGCCTGATTCTAGGGAGAAGGAAACGTTGGATTGTTTAGCACATAAATGGGTTGCTGACCCGAAAAAATATTATTTAGAATGTGTTATGGATGTCTTCAACCAGTGGGAAGCATCAAAACAGAGATACATTTTTGAGAAAATGTGTGTTTTTCTATGTGAAGATTTAGAGGAAAATGATTTGGACTCTAATCCTCCTGAGTTGAGCCATGTACGGTTCGAGTTTTCAAAAGGCGCGACTGTGGGTTCAGATGTTAAGAAGGCAGTTGCGACGTTGTTGTCGCTTAGGACTGAGGGTGTTTCCAAGTCATTGTTTGAGTCAGATTCTTCTGTTAAAAAGAAGGGGAGACAATATTCCATGAGAGAAGTCCCTCCACAATGGAAGGAAGAGGTAGCAGCAGGTCCTGGTAATAACCCCCCAGCCATACCAGCACACTTTCAGCGTGTGTGGGTACATGTTCCTTGGAAGCGAGCTGAAGTTTTGGCCCTTAAACAGACATTGCCTGATCCCCGTAAGAATCCTGCAGGGTATTACAAAGAGTTGTCACAGACTGCTGCGTCATGCATTATGAATTTAGCTGATATCGTTATGTTGTTTGGGAATGTTGTTCCACAGCCTTTATGGGGAAAGATTCGTCATGCAGATCATGATCAAGAGTTAGGTGACTCATGGGCTAATATTACTGCTGCAGATGCCCGACAAGTTGGTGGTGCTAAACCTGAGGCTTTAGTAGCAGAACTTCCTGGTAAAATCATTGATTATATGAAAACTATAATGCCTGCGATGCGTGTAAATTGGGATAAGTTGTCTGCGTACAAGCAGAAGAAAGATGAAACGGTGTCAGATTTCTTCACCAGGTTTGAGGAAACGTTTGTCGACCACAGTGGTCAAGATGTGAGCGCAGAAGGTGGTCAGCGATTGTTCGTCGATAAATTTGTGCACAATCTGCTTTCCGAGTTGTGTAAGAAGTTGAAAGATTCAGAGAGTTCTTGGGCAGTTTCCTCCTCAGCACAGATATTGGCTACTGCACAGTACTATGAAGATAGAGACAAAGATGAGAAAGATAGAGCAGAAAAGAAGACCAAAGAGTTGAAAACGAAGGTTCTGTTACAGCAAGCGTATCCGCCACGTGGTGGTGGCCAGAATAATGGTGGTCAAAATAACTATCAGAATAATTATCAGCAGCCTCAACAGTATCAGAGGAACTCGCAAAGAGTCGAGTATACTCAACCACGTGTCCCCGTGGGTCCCAATCAGTGTTCATATTGCAAGGAAGAAGGTAATTTCAAATATAGTTGCCCTGTCTTGTTACAGCGCACAAATGGTGTTTCTGGCTCAAGAGGTCGAGGTGTTCAACAAGCACCTAGAGGTAGAGGACGTGGAAATTTCCCCCAGAACGCTCGTTCCCTTCCGCCTCAGAACTCAATGATTAGGTTCGATCAACAGAATAACACATCTGGTAGGACAGCTCAGTACTATGCTGTCGATTACTATGTAGAAGATGATCATATGGAAAGTAATGACTGCTAGGACAGCCATAGACAAAGAGAGGGAGTTGTTTCAGTTCCAGTAGATCAGAGTGGACCATACGTCGAGGTGATTACATCAGGTGTGTCAGAACCTTTTCTGTTGGATACTGGTGCTACAAAGAGTTCTATTATGCACTCCAAACTCCCTGGCGCACCTTTGTCTGGCGAAATGAATGTTTCAGTAGGTTTTTCTGGCGCCCCGGTTAGAAATCCGATTTCTGACCCTTTGTCTCTTTCTGTTGGTCCTTGTGAATTCGAAGCACCCCTTATTCTGACAACGGGTTGTGGTGAAAACTTGTTGGGATTGGATCTGTTAAAAAGATTGTATGCGACTTTGTACTGTTCTCCTTCAGGAGTACAACTTACTTTAGGTAAGAAAGTGGTTTCCTCAATGTATTTGTCAAGGGATAAACTTCCAACAGAATTGTCGTTTCTTCCTGATATTCTTTGGGCTACTGGTCCTAATGATGTGGGTCTCTTGGAAATACCACCATATGTTGTGACATTGAAAGCAAATGTTAGAATGCCACGAATTCCCTAATACAAAATCTCTAGTAAAGGTGAAAAAGCGTTGTTAGCGATCATTTACGATTTGATTGAAAAGGATGTGATTGAAGAGACAAGAGGCAACGTTTGCAATAGTCCTGTTCTGCCTGTTTTGAAACGAACTTATCCCTCTCAGCCACCTGTGTACAGATTTGTGATTGATCTTAGAGAGGTAAATAAAATAGTTGTGCCACAATTTCCAGTTGTTCCTGACATTACTGCCCTATTGACTATGATTCCAGCCTCTGCAACCTGGTTTTCGGTGATTGACTTGAAGAATGCTTTCTTCAGCATCCCGATTGCTGAGGAGAGTAGGGATATTTTTGGCTTCAGTTTAGGAGGACGAAGCTTCCGCTTTAAACGCGCTCCCCAGGGCTACTGTGAAAGTCCATCAATGTGTAGTCAAGCTCTAAAAACACAGCTTGATACAATTGTTTTACCTGATGGCGCTACGCTCATTCAGTATGTTGATGATTTGCTTGTTGCTGCAGATACTGAGGAAATCTGTAAAGAAGCCACGTTGTCTTTGCTGCGTCATTTGTGTGATTTGCATCTCAAAGTGTCTCTCTCAAAATTGCAATATTGTCTACAAGAAGTGACCTACTTAGGTCGTCTCTTATCGAAGGAGGGAAGGAAACTGACCTCAGAAAGAATTCAGGCAATAGCAAAATTGAGTGTGCCAAAAACACAGAGAGAAGTGCGTGCTTTCTTGGGTATTACATCGTACTGTAGACAGTGGATTCCACATTTTTCTTTACTGGCCAAACCTTTGGTGGCATTAACGTGTAAAGATACACCCAATCCCGTTCCTTGGTCTGAAGAGTGTCAGAAAAGTTTTTCTGAATTGCGCACAGCATTGTGTTCAGCTCCTGTGTTGGGTACCCCCAAATACAGTAAGCCCTTTACATTGTATGTCCATGAGAAAGAAGGTTGCGCATTATCAGTGTTGACACAGTTGTTTGAAGACAAGCAGCGTCCATGTGCGTATTTTTCATCAACTTTGGATCCGGTAGCTAAAGCGTTGCCAAATTGTTTAAGAGCCACAGCGGCAGCAGCTGTTTCTATTCGACAGTCTGCTGGTTTGGTGATGAATAACACGCTAGTTGTGATGGTCCCACATGCAGTGGACACGTTGTTAAACAGAACCAAGACACAGCACTTAACTAGTGCTCGATTGTCAGGTTACGAATTAACCTTGTTAGCAAGTCATGTGCACACAAAAAGGTGCAACACTCAACCCAGCTACGTTGTTCCCGATTGTAGAGGAGTTAGATGCTTCTGAACAGCATGATTGTTTTCTTAGAACAGAAGAAGAAACGAAAGGTAGAATAGACCTCCAAGACACTCCTCTTGCTGAATGTGATGGTACATTATGGGTGGATGGTTCATGCTTCAAGCTTCCGAATGGTGACACGACTGCAGCATATGCTGTCACGACTTTGCATACAATTGTTGAAGCTGCACGTATTCCACATAGTTCAGCTCAAGCAGCAGAATTGATTGCACTTACAAGAGCATGTGTGTTGTCAAAAGGAATGAAAGTGACTATCTATACCGGGACGCTCCTTCGCTGGAGCAGCTGCGCGCATTACAAATGCCATTAACATAACATATACCGACAGTCAGTATGCATTTGGAGTGGCTCACAGTTTTGGACGATTGTGGAAAGAACGTGGGTTCCTGACTTCGCATGGAGCTAAGATTCAGCATGGTCAGTTGGTGAATGAGCTTCTTGAATCACTGACCTTGCCTCTGCAAGTGGCGATTGTGAAATGTAGTGCTCACAAGAAGGTGACTGATGATGTTGGTCGTGGAAATGCATTTGCTGACGAAATCGCAAAAGAAACTGCAAGGAATGTGATGAGCCGAATGTATGTTGCAGGCCCTGCAAGATGGATTGGTGATGTTGGAATGTGTAAAGACACGATAGAGAGTGTGAAGTCTATTCAAGCTGAGGCTACAGAGAAAGAGTTGAACATGTGGAGAGAAAGTACGGGTAGAATGGATGCAAATGGTTGTTGGATTGAATTGTCAGAGCATCAGAGATGGTTGTTACCCGATGCGTACGTGCTTTCAGTGGTTACAATGGCTCATGGAATGGCTCACATCAGCGTGAAAGGGATTTGCAAGTTGTTGGCTTCAGTATGGCAAAATGCAGGAATTCATAAGTGTGCAGAGAATGTCGTCAAGAATTGCATGGTGTGCCTGAAACACAATCCTGGTAGGGGAACCCCAACTCCAGCTGGTCATTTTGCACCTCCTACGTATCCGTTCAAGGTTTTGCAGCTAGATTTCATCCACATGGAGAGGTGCAACAACTTAAAATACGTACTCGTTGTTGTTTGCGCCTTCTCAAGATGGGTAGAAGCATATCCCCTAAAGGACATTACTGCCTTGTCCACAGCGAAAGCCCTTGTGAAAGAGTTCTTCCCCAGATTCGGAATGCCTAGAATGGTCTGGAGTGACAATGGGAGAGAATTTGTGGGTCGTGTGATGAAGAAAGTATGTGAAGGGCTAGGCATTCAGCAAAAGTTCCACGCTGCAAATCACCCCCAATCAGCTGGACTAGTAGAATGTTATAATTGCACGCTAAAGTTAAAACTAGCCAAAATAAAAGCGAGCACTGGTCCTAAATGGCCTGATGCTCTACCCTTAGCACTCCTATCCACCAGAATGACTGTGCATTCGCGAGTGAAACTTAGTCCCTATGAAATTGTCTTTGTCCGCCCGGCCAACATATGGGGAGTGCCAAGGCCCACAAAGTTCAGTGAAATCGAACACCCTGTTTTGCTTGATAATTTGTACGAATTGAGGGCTAAATTGCGTGTTTTACATCAACAGGTCCATGACACCCTGCCTCCGGTCTCTGAAACTCCAGGTCATCCCATCGACCCTGGATCCTGGAATCTTGTGAGGAACTTCCAGCGCACCAAGAACGATCAGCCCAGGTGGACCGGACCACACCTCGTCCTTCTTTCCACAAGATCAGCTGTTCGAGTGGAAGGGAAGAAGCACTGGATCCACGGGGTCCATTGTAAAAGGGTACCATTACCTCTGCCGTACGACCAGTGGGTCCAGAAGGGTGTCGCTGACTCAGAGACTGAAACCGTGCCTTGTTTTCTGCTTTTCAATGATGCACGTGTAAAAGGAACACTTACTGAACAAGAAAGTGACAATATTTTGCAACCAGTTGTATCACCGTCAGTACGACTGGACACTACAGAACCTGAACTCCTTTTCCGAGATCACACCATACCTGGAAAGCAAAGATACAATCTGAGGCCGAGAAATACGAACTAATAAAAGTGTTTTTTTTTCCTCCAAGTACTATTTTTGAAAGCGCACTCTCCCATCTGAGAAACTTGCTTATTTTTGTTTTTCGAACCGCCATCCGGGTTCCGCTGCTAGGGCCGCGATTGCCCAAAGTCTTTGGGGTGCAGCTGACGACGTTAGGTCGGCAGTTCTGGTTGGTCCAAGGGAGTTGCCCTAGACTGACAGAAGCATCACTTAGCAGAAACAACCTCCCATCGCGGGCAGCACTTTAGAGAGGATGGAGTTTTTCGAGATGGAGAGACCTGCCAAAACCATGAACTTTAAAGCCAGAATATGTAAAATGATGACAAAGAAAAGCTTTTTGATATTGTGCATTTTCATGTTATTCAGTATGATAATGTTTTTAATAGGATATGTTTTTTTCTCTTTTCGAGTAACATTTGCACCCACTACATCGCCCATACCTCCTCTTTCTACTGTTTCCTTTCATTCTTTTCAGCCCCTTCCTGAACACGAATCCGCTACGAAATTAGAGTTTATTAATAACTCCTTTGTTCAGCTTTTGCACCAACACCAACTAGTAATGAAGACGACTAACTGTTGGGTGTATGGTCTTATGCCTCACACCACGGATAAAGGGATCCCTTATCTGGTCCTGCCTTTCAGCCATAATGGTTCTGTGTGGGCATACAGAGCAATTTTCATATATGCACGTGAAGTCCACCCCTTACGTTCTGCAGAAGACAATCCTAAGAATAGTGCTCTGGTTAAGGGTATAGTCGACATGATTAAGGAAGATATTTCTCATGAAACTACCCCCGAAGATGAGACACTTGCATATATAGGATGGAACGTGACCGGATATGGAGCTACTCTGAGTGAGAAACAGCAAGCTAAGAGATCTTCCCCAATTTGGATTGTACCCCATCAGGGTCACCTGTGTCTGCAAGGTACTGGCAAGAATCCCAGAGCTCAGTTAGGGAAAAGTGTCTGTACGGAAACGTATGTTTTTGGGTCTCAGACTTCCCCTGTGTTCCTAGCAGCTAAGGGTACATATTTCATCTGCCATGATAGAGCCTATACATGGTTGCCCCCTGACTTTTCGGGCTCATGTTTTGTTTCGTTCCTGTTGCCCCCCACCTACACAGCAGCGGCAGATTACCACAAGACAAGGATAGTTAGAGGTGTCTTGAGTAAAGAAGACACTACAGGTCAAGAATTTGGGGACTTCGTAAAGAGTTTTCTGCCGTTCTGTGGACCCATGGTTAACAGCAGGAACATAAGGCAACTGACAAGGGTGGTTGAATCCACTGTAGTTGAAACTGCTGGTGCCCTTAGTAACTTGACTGCTGAGCTCCAGTCGGATGGTCTTATGACCCTTCAGACCAGGGTCACTTTAGATGTCATACTTGCAGACCGAGGTGGGGTATGTAAATTGATCCAATCGAGTTGCTGTGTTTTCATTCCAGATAACGCTCCAACAGTGTACCAGGCCATCTCCAAACTGCATAAGATTTCCGAATCTATTCATGTGGATAAAGGAGATTGGTCGTTAATGGGATGGTTCTGGGAACTGATATCCGGCGGGGATGGAAAAATCTGATGGTCATTGGGATGGTCTAAGCCATTCTTTTCCTGTTCTGTCTGTGCGTGCAGTATGCTCCTGCAATATGTGGCCTCTGTGCTACATCATGTGTAAGGAAACCTGCATCAAGAGACGAGCTAAGTACTAGGATGATGTTACAGCAGCATCTCAATGACTTTAGGAATATAGACCTGGACTCAGATTAGCATGAGATTAGGTTAAATTGCCTATGTAAGGGCAAAAGGAGGGTTTGTAGTTCTGAAAATTCTGGACTCGTGAATAAAACTTTGTCTTAGCATGACGATTTTTATATCAAAAGACCGAGAATGGCTAGTACACTATGTACAAGTATTTTCGTCTTGCTCAAGTGACGATTTCACCTCGAAATCGTCATTTTCGTCTTGAACCCTTGGCTTCCATTTTGTGTACGGCAGCCATTTTGTGAGTTGCCCTCACATAGGCAGACGAATTAAGCCAAATTCGATTCCAAAGGGCACGTACACCTTAATTGACTTTTCTGTGACCTGGGCAAGCTGGAACCATTGCCCCAGGCCAACCCTGTTTGGTCAGTTCCTCTCCCAGTGGCCGAACGAGATAGCTTCAAGGCACAACAGGCCATAAACCCTTTTCATCGCACACACACCCTGCCGAATCTTGCTCACACCTGTCCCTGCTCTTTTCTCTCTCACTTGCTTTATGAGGAGGAGGTGCCCGTTTTTATTGGGGGTCCACCGGTATCTGAGGGAAATGCTGGGCCTTGCCGGGTAATTTGTTATGGGCTGGACGAACTGGAATGTGGGCTTGTCACCATGACTCTGCTTTTCCTTTGTAGTGGAAACATTTGAATGCTATACTAAAATTTGAAGAATGTTTGCCTAAAGCACAATATTTCGTATAAAAAGAGAAGCCTGACTTTGTAAGATTGAGCAGTCTCCTGAGAATATACATCCCGTGTTGTTGTACTTCTAGGACGCCTGTTACTTGGTTGCAGCCAATAAAATCGATCCTTGACTTCACCTAGAAGACTCTGAGTTTCTGTGGTCTGAATCAGGAAAGTACTCGAGGTCTTTGGGTGTGTACCCTGACACCACTGGGTTACCGGTTGGGTACCGGTTCTGAAAAACCCAGTACCTCAGTTGGGTCACTTTTGGATTTGAGATTTTACAAGTAAGTTGGTGTTGTTTGTTTGGGGCATTGCAGTTGCAGCAACTACAAATTATAAACTTTTTTATAACTTTAAAGAAGATAGTAGGCCCAGGGTTAGTCATGGGTGCATGATAAACTGTGAGTTTTGTGGAACTTAAATATCATTTACGGCATAGATTGCATGGAATTGAATAGCTCACTGTTATATGTGGACGTTTTTTTTTATTTTGGGGTGCGTGTTAAAGCCACACTAACCAGTAGGGCCAGGGGTAGTCAGTGGTGCATGGAACAAGTCTTTCTGTGGGGTCTCTTGAATTTAAACATCATTTAGGGCATGGATGGCATTGGAGTGGGGTTATTGTTGTGCGTATTTTGATTTTGTGGGTGTTGTTGGGGCCTGGTCCAGGGCCTGGCCATGTGGGTGGGAGCCATTTTGAGGCCTGCTCCAGGGCCTGGCCATGTGGGTGGGGGTCTAGGGGCCATTTTGAAGCCAGGCAGTGTGCTTTGTGCCATAGGCCCTTACCCAGTCTGCCTTTCTTTCATCCATTATGCCCAGGGGTACTCAGTGGTGCATGGACAAAGGCTTTTTTGTGTTTGGTCTCTTGAATTTAAACATCATTTAGGGCATGGATGGCATTGGATTGAGGTGATTTTTGTGTGTATTTCGATTTTTTGGGTGTTGTTGGGGCCTGGTCCAGGGCCTGGCCATGTGGGTGGGGGGGGGGGGGCATATTGAGGCCAGGCAGTTTTTGACATAGGCCTGCAAGCTTGCGGGCCAGTAGGCCTAGGGTTATGAATGGGTGCTAATAATAATACATGCCTAGTTGCAATAGTATTAATTGAATCATGACATATGCAACATTTAATTAACTGATGTTCCTTGGCTTCCTTGCCTTTAGGTGCACAAAGACTGAGAACCAGGAATCATCCTCATCATCATCATTTGTTTTAGTGCCAGGAAGAAGTCCTGCTGCGGTGTGTGCACAATGTCACGTGACGTCACGTGTGGCCACAGACAACTTTGCAACTCGTGCAACTGCGTCCTGCTGTTCTGACATCTGAAGAAGATGGGCCAAAGAAAGGTGACCGTAGCTCCTCTACCAAGAAAGTTGCCAGTGCCACTGCCAGTAAGAAGGAGCAGAAGAAGCAAGTGGCGCGACTTACCAAGGAGACTGGTGTGCCGACCGACACTTTTTTGGTTAAAAAAAACTACGCCTGCAGCATCGGTGTCCGCCGGGGACCAAACTGGGAGCAGCACCTCCGCTTCATTGGTGTCAGGCCCAAGCCTATGAGTGCAGCAGAGACAGCCACTTTAATTGCTCTTTCACCATTGACCAGTGATGTTGGCATTGACTCATCACAAAGTAGCATCCAATCAATGCAGGGTGTAGATTGGAGAGATAGGAGAGGCGCAAGGAGAGGTGCAAGGAGAGGCGCAAGTAGAGGCGCAAGTAGAGGCGCAAGTAGAGGCGCAAGGAGAGGCGCAAGGAGAGGCACAACTGCCCACAATGCTTGTTCCTCCAGAAGTAGAGGCACATCAGGAAATCGAGATTCATGCGGAGGTATCAGCCGAGCAAGCAGTGGCGGTGGGTCCATTGGGGGCGTTGGGGCGTTGCCCCACTAGCCACCGTCGTCACGTCACGCATTTATTAAGTATGCGCAGTGCAGTGATTCAAAAATAAATGATCCTAAGAAGCGCACTCACAGTCTGCGCGCGTGCGTCAATGAGAGCCAGCTGCCTGTACCAGGATGAGCAGAATCGGACATCGCAGAAGGGTGTAAGGGCGGGGCTGCGAGAGTGAGTGACAGCGCCAGCTGAGCAGAAATAGGAGCGCAGCAGGCAGCACAGTGTGTGCGCATTTTGGACTAGTCCTTTTTTATGACTGGCTCACGCATGCGCACACGCGGTAGTCCCTTCCCCCCTCCTCCTCCCTTCTAGCTCGCAGACAGGCAGGGACCTGGGGGACCCGGGTCTCACATGGGCAGTATTCACCCTGCTCTTTATCCAATCCTGGTGCAGTGGCACTGTTAAGCTGCGCCAGGATTGGCTGAGTAAATACACTGCGCAGAGTTCAGCACTGGTGCCGCGCGTGGGTGGTGCAGAAGTCGGACCCATTCAGAAGACGGCGCGGGACGGTAAGTTTTAATTTATATTTTTTTTTTCATTAAACCCCTCCCGCCAAGACCCCCCCCCCCCGCGGCGCGACGACCCCAGTTCAACCCCCCACCCACCTGTAATGCCGGTCGGTGACCGTGACTGTGAAAGAGATTGTCAAGAAGTTATTAGTCACGACATGTTAAGTCCCAGCCTCGCTGCAGCCTGTCAGGCTTTCTGCCCCCGCCTTTATTTCAAAACTTATGTGAGGAAAGGCAGCACGCGGGTTCGGTTACCACGGCAGCTGCGGTTGAGAGGGTGCTGCTGGCTCTGGGGTATTTTTGACATTTCTGGGACAGGGGATGCTGTGGGGCGCCTTGTAATGCCACAAACCTCTAAGTAATGCAATTTATTCAACATGCTTATTATATTCGTCCTCGTTTTCTTTACCTCTTTGTTCTTGCACTTCTCCTCTTGTTTTGCGCGCACTTCAGATTCATCACACGCTGGTGTCACCTGTTGTAGTTTCCAATGGAGTGTGCCCTTGCCTTGTAGGGTTCACAAACGTAAAGCACTTTCATGTACTCATTTAACCTAAACACACAACATTAACTATATTATAGCGGGTGCGTGTACAGTAAGAACACGCAGCAAAGTCCATGTCATCATGCTAAGCAGGTTTCTTTTCTTTACTTGTGGTCACATGGTAAGAATTCACCCTCGATCGCTAGATCACCGTGAAGCATCATAGATGATACATTGATGTATGTGTAGTGCGCCGGTCGCCCTGGGCAGTATTTGGCACTGCAATAACAGCTGTTATTGCTACCCTAATCAATGGTAAGAGGTCTCTTTCTTATTAATGCATGAAGGTATTAGGAGATTTCACTTCATCAGTTGCAGCACAGGCGATATTTCCCCTAGTTAGTGGAGCTTGGGTAAACAGTGTGCCTGCACTTAAGGATTAAGCAGGTGGTTACACACAATCTTATCCAGGACTCGGTTTTACTGAAGTGGCAGTGCAGAAATCTGTAACCTGTGGTTTGGTCCCTTAAGGAGCACTTATCCTGTACGGTTTTCGCTGCTCAGAATCCTCTATGTCAGGAGAAATATTAACCCTTCTGAGTCTAAAACTTTTTTCCAGAACTGCTACTGAAAGTGTACTCCGCCGTTTCTGTGAGAAAATCAAAATGCAGTATTTGTAGAAATATATTATTTTAGATACATGTGCACCTAAATTAAACTTTACAATTCACTTCTAGGTAGCTTATTTATAAATAAAGGTTATTATTTTGCCAGGAAATGAATAGACGCCTAGCCATCGCTCAACAAACTCATAATATTGTTCTAATAAAAATAAGCTCTGCTGTGAGAAGAAAAGAATATGCAGGGTGGCATAAAACCTTAGCGCTTATAGTGTTAGGGAGTTCTCCCTTAGGGTGCGCACTTGAGGGTGTTGCAGAGCTCATGAAATATCTTTGGAATAAAAGAACTTCGCTTTTGGTTTTTTTCAAACTAAACTTACAATTCTATCCATTTTATTTCAGTACTACATCCCACTCTTCATGTTTTAGCAATCCCACCTTAAGAGGATGGCGTGTTGGAATGGGCTAGAACTGAAATAGATAACAGAGTGAGGTATTGAACTCGCTTACACAATCTACTGCCCTGCCCAGGGAAAATCGGCAGAACAAACTAAGAAGCCTGTAGGCCATTAGTGACTTGAAGATATTGTTCTGTTTGACAAAGAGCCGATTGACTGGGTAGAACTGGAGGAAAGATGATAATTTTACAAGCAAACCAAGAGGTAATATACACAGAAGAGAAATATCTTTTGTGATCTTAATGTTGTAGCAGTTCAAATTTGTGATAATTACCAATATCCATAAGCATCAGAGAAGCATTATGTGTGGGCCGTGCTAGCAAGGATTAGGAGTGTAACGCAGGCCCCTGCAGCACTGGTGGTGCATTGGGGGAGCCAAACCTTTCGGAGGGCCCCCAATCCTTCATAGTGCCCCGATTTAGCCCACGGCCAATGAATATCTGTGAGACCTATGGGAGACTCAGATACCCCTTATTACCTTCTGTAGGGGTGCCCATCATGTTGGTTTACACGGCTAGCAAGGATCCTAAGAACTGTGCGCACAGACAAGAATTCCCCACCCCTCATACTTCTTGGGCGCCCAGTGTTCATGTGGGTCACATTTTCTGGTGCCTTTCTCCACCGACTGAACCCTCCAACTCCACCCCACTCTAGATAACTCACACACAGGCGTGCAGCTTTCTCGTCACAGCTCACCATAACCAAGGTGGACTCTATAATATCTCAGCAGCCTGTAACCTAGGCAACCATTCCACCGCACCTGTGACTTACTACCAAGTGTGACCAGCATGGCATTGACAGATTCATTTCCTTTGCCCCTGGTCACTCCTTCTAGATCTCCTGGTAGTAGTCACCCTGCTCATACCACTCTTGGGTGTACAATCCATAGTTGTGGTGGGTCTATTTACATTCCTCGGTTTCTTTGTCTAGTCCTTCGGATTATTTGATCATCACTCTTCTAACAACACAAATATCTCCTCCTTTCCACAAATCACCTCCTAACTTTATTCACAGAGATCTTCTCCTTTCCACAAATCACCTCCTAACTTTATTCACAGAGATCTTCTCCTTTCCACAAATCACCTTCCAGCAGCTACCTATGTTATATGACCTCTCTTTATTAATGTAATAACTACACTTTCACAATTGCTTTATTAACCTTCCTGCTTTCTCAAATTTGCTTGAAAATGCACCATTTTCCCACTCTTTTTCTCAACATTTTCTCGGGGGGACATTCCCCCCGAACACCCCTTAGGTTGTTCTCGCTCGCTCGCTACAGTTCTGTATGCCAAGCCTTTTACGCCTCACCACTTTCAAATGTCACCAGCCGCCACTGCGAGCAAGCCACTCCTGATGATGATCCATTGTCTTCCAGATCCCCAGCAAGGAAAAGGAGGGCTAGTACAACTTTTTCTTCAAGCCTCCTTCCTTCTGATGATCTAGATCTTGATTGGCATCCACTAATTCAGTCTGAGAGGGAGGCACGCCATGAGTCGACAAAGCTAGGTAAAAGGAAGGTTCCCACAAGGCTTTCAGTAATAGGTGATGACGAAGAAGAAGTAGAAGTGGTGTATTCTGCTGCTGACGAAGAGTCTGACGATGACGACCCAGTCATCACAGTCGTCACTCCAGCCCCAGCGGGCATGCAGCAGACAGACATTTTTACCCTATCCCGAATTGCTGTGCGGGATGTGGGCGGCGCGGCACTGGTACCACCACCAACACAGGTAACTACTGCACCAACACGACCTACAGCTCCCATATTTTCTCTTCAGAAGGGCCGGCAGGGATCTCCATCCAGCTCCACCTCCATTACCTCAAGTAGTGGTGCTGTAATTGCACAACAGAGTCAAATTCCGCCACGCCCATCCTCCACTTCATCTGGCATTGAAAGTGGCACCTCCACCACCACCAGAAATCTCAACTCCCCAGTTTGGGACTTCTTTCGTATTAGCAAAAATGTGGAAAACCACATTATTTGTTCAATTTGTAAACAAGTAGTTAGTCGGGGTAAGCTTCATACCAACTAAGGTACTGGAAGCCAGAGAGGTTATCTCCAAAAACACCACAGCATCCACTGGGAGGCGCACCTCAGGAAGATCCGGAAAGCCAAATGTACAAATCCAAATGTAGCCATTGATATTGGATCTGATGACGAGGAGCTGATCGTGCAGGGGTTAGGTGGAGAAGCGAGAGACATTTTTTCTGGTACACACAGTACCCCTGGCAGCAGCACTGCAGTGGTAGCGCCCACACCCTCTACCCCAGCAACATCTAGGAGGCACAGTAAGAGTCTGGTAGAGACACCAATGTGAAAAAGTACATCAATGAGCCTAACTGGGTTGAAGAAGTCTGGATCATCATCACATTTGAAAACGGTCCAGACCACCATTGAAAGCATGTTTTGGTCGGAGGCGCCATTTGAACGCAACCACCCAATCACACTTCTGTATAATGCAATGCTGGCTTCTCCCTTTTTCTTTCGTGGAAGGGGTGGGTTTTCTAGAATTTGTGGCAACAGTCTGCCCTAAATGGAAGGTTCCTAGCAGGTCCTATTTTGCCAGAGTTGCGGTTCCAGCACTACATCAAGATGTGCTGGACGTGATTGGGGCAGCTTTGCAGAAGAGTGCTGTTCACACTATCCACCTGACCACAGACATGCTGTTGATTACATGTGCATAACTGCACACTATGTCTCTTTTGTGAGGGTTAGAGAGAAGATGTCTTCAAACTAACACTCTTCATCCAGTAATGCGAACTTTGGCGGCTGTTGCAGAGAGGATGTTGACACATGCGGCATATCAGAGCCCGTCACTCCTGCCCTGACAACCGGATACTTTGTAACATATAGTCTGTAAAACTACACGCCCGTGACCCGAGGAGTGAGTTTGAGGCCACGTATTTGTGTACCAAATAAACTGGAAGTGAAGGATTAAATTATATAAACACTTCTTGAAATTTTAGGGGACTTTTGTATACAGAGGAACAAATTGAACTTGAGAACCCACATCCAAGTTCCTCGCATGTTATGGTGATCAGTTGTTGCGAATTCCTCGTCACCCTGACTGCTATTTCCGAAACCAAAAGACAAGTAGAATATGGGCTGGATTTATTAATCAGAACTAATAGGAGCCACAGGAAATAAGTACAAAGCTACTTGCTAAAAGAATTTTTAATTCTGGGTTCCAGTGAAGAACAATATCTACATAGACATTCAATCGTGTCTGACAAACTATGCTGAAGCCTTGAGGAAGTCACACGACGTGACGAAACACGTGTCGGCTGTTGTTGCTCTTGAATCAAGAAGAGGAGGACATATAAACATCAACTGTCTTGCATATTTTGTATGCCACTCCCTCTTGATTAGTTTGACGTTTTTGAAACCTATATCATCTTTGGTTGAACTTGTTTATCATTCTGATTGTGTTCACTAATGTGTGCAAATAAAATCTATCTTTTCATAACAACCAAAATTGTTACTTGTGGACAATTGTTTAGGTTCTACTTATGAAGCTAAAAATACTTTTTGATGTATAAATAATCAAAATTGTTACATTTGAGTGCCGGGATATTGGTCTTAATAGTTTGAATTACTCAGGGACTCTTTTTTGATATCCCTGTGTATATGTGCACCTAGGTAGTAGGGTGCTTTTTGTCCCGAGAGGCACCAACACCAAATTTATATTATGCTAATGAATTGAATGTGTTTACTCCATAAATCCTTGACCTAAATCTGACCACATTGTCGAATGAGGTGCGCCCTAATTGCATTACTGCCAGTTAAATTACACTCTTCATCCAGTGACCGTCTACTCTGTCTACTCTACATACACCTATGCTATCTATGAGGAAGATACCATCCAGGCATCCATCCATTCAAAGTAAATGTCAATCATTCTTCTTAATGTCTCAAATGGACAAACCTTACTTTTTCTCACCGAAAAACACCCTTTTTATTTTATTTTGTGAACCGCCACCCATGCATCCGTGCTTGACTTGCATTTGAATTTGACCCAAAGAATATATTACGCACACATACAGCTTCTGTTTCACCCACCCAGGCAGTCCTCTTTTCTTTTTCCTTCAACCCATCCTTGCTTAAACCGGCCATGCATCCGTTTCCTACCAGCCACCTCTGCCTGCATTCAAAAACACATATCATTCTTTGCCAGTCATTAATATAACTTACTCGTCCTTCCTTACACCCTTCTTTCCGTTTTCGTTCATCCCATCCATCAAGTTCATCTCTGATCTGACTTGGCTTCTCAATAAAACGTTCACAGCTGAGTTGAAGTCAAATTTAGAGGAGGCCATTGGTTACTCGTCAACTCCCGCCGCAAATGCTATTGCTAAAGCAAAGTCAATGGTGACTGTCTTCTACCTGGTTGACAAAAACTTAGTTTTACATTTGTAAGTCTTCTTAACAGTAAAGTGTACTTGTACTGTACAACATATACACCCCTGCAGCAAGCCTACTCTAAAATCTCAATAAGTAAGGAATATAATAGTTTACCGCTGCCCGCCACTACCGAGGCATCCTGCCACTCCATCCACCCCTGGAGTCACCACTTCCACGCAGGCCCCAGCACTGGTGGTGGGCTGTGCCAATGGTGTTCCACTTAGAAAATACATTTCATATGTTTAGATGCCATATACACCACTCTCTATTTTGTCTAGGAATGAAAAAAAATGTTACTACATAAACAAATGTAATTATTTGTGACTCTCTAGTCTAAGTTAAAAAGTCCCCTTTCGGAAGGGGAGGGTGTTTTTATTCATGCTTAGCCATAACATGCTACACTTTTTGGCACAACTGATGAATACTTGCTTTTTAACAGCGCAATTTTTCACATAACAGACAGAAGCTTCCATTCTACCAACAAGAGCAATATGTTACTCATCATCATCACCACCAGTACTTTAAGTTCCATCCAGGTGAGGGGTCTCCCACAATTAATGTGTAAAATCAGCCACTGTTCAGTTTTCAAAAGTTCACCGTTTCTCTTCTATAAAGTTGGATTTAATAAATGTTTTTATATAATGCACAATTGAAAATTAATATACAGAGTACACACAAAGCTAGTTGTTTTACTTTCAATAAAGCTTTAAAACTTACATAGACTCTGTGGTTTTTGGTCATGAGTGAGTGAGCGAAAGGGTTTGCAATTTGCAAGCATGATTCCGTGACTCTGAAAGGTCGGGACTCTGACTCCGTAGTCTTATTTTCTGGGTTGTATAATCATTGGGGATCATAGCTGCATTCGGGAGCTAAATGATGACTCTGACTCACTAGCTAGTCAGTAAGGAGATTGGGGGTTCAACTTCTGTTATGACTGAGGTATGTGGAAAGTCTAACTGCGCCTATTATCACCAATGCTCCATTTCTTGTCCATAGTTCTGTATGTGCAGAATAGTCCCAGCAAAAGTAGTGGTATGTCCTCCTATCCAATCAAAAAGTAAACTAGTTTCTCATTCTTGGTGGCCATCAACATTTTATTGTGGGGAATTTTCAAAGCATAAACATTATGAAGACTTCAATAGACATTATGGACAACCCAGAGGACTGCACTCAGTGCCTAGAGCTATTGCTAAATAGGAGTTTTGTGTAACACCTTTTGCCAACTGTGCAAGCTTAGCTAGCTACACATACAGACTAATAATAATAAACAGTAGTAGCACAGAGAGTCATAGTAGAGGCAGGATAAGAATTTAGAAACAGGCTACAAGAAGATCAAAGACTATTTAGGATAAAATAGAATTATGATGAACTTTTGGAATAAATAGGTGCTGTAAAAGTTAGGGTAGTATAAATATTAATATTAACAGGAAAACGTATTGAGGCCAGCAAAAGAGCCCTCGGCAGACGGATCCTGGCCTTCCAGCTCCGCCTGCGCCGCCTCCGCCACCTCTGTCCTCTTGACCCTGGGAAGTGCTGATGTACATGAAAGAAAGACACAAACATGGATGATTGTTGTCAATGAAATCAAACATTTAAAAAAAACAATAACAAATTATTTCGGGGAAATAAACAACAATTGCACTCAATTTATTGACCTATCTGATGTGGTCTACTAGGATATTAGTATTGCTGGATTCGCGGACCGTCTACTTGGAAGTTATGTAACTCACTAAACCAACTACAAAAAGGTTCTACTAGGACTGGCAGCACTCAACAGCATGCAAAGTGACAGACACAGTCCATCATGATTGCAGACCACTAAAAATGGCCAACTAAATAACAAGTCATAATATACTAAACCTATCAATCCACCACCACTATCTCTTCTTAGTGGCAGGAGTACAAAGGAAGGACTGGACTTGAGTCTCTAGTCTCTCTAGCATTACGCAGTTCTGTGTAACTTTACGAGTGGTGCCCTTGAACCACAGTGCAAGCAGTGGCCGTTGATATCGATGTAAAGCGTCATCATCAGAGATACCCAGGCAGCAGCGTGAAGCGAGGCGGTGTGAAATTCCGTGCCAACAGGTTGCACTGCAAGCAGCGGCTCAGTGGAAGTATCAGATGGCGTCCTCGGTGAGACCAATGTTGCAGTGGGGCGTTGTGGCAGTTCCCTCTGTGGTGCCTTCAGGACAAGGAGTCAGTAGCAGCATCGTAGACAGTTTTGGGTTGCTTTTCCCTCTGTTGCAGCACAAAAAACCAAGTGCTGATGGCAAAATGGCATGAAGGCTTTGCTGTTCCTAAGACTTCTTGAACAGGGGGGCGATCTCTACCTTAAGCCCGTAGAGATACTCAAAGAAAGAAGTTGCAGAAAGTTCAGTACAGAAACAGCCACTGCAGGCCAACACAGCAAAGCAATCAGCAAAGTGGTAGTTCCTCCTCACAGCTTAACCAGCTCTTCTTCTCAGCAGTCTTCTTGGTCCAAAATAGTTCTAAAGTTGAGCGGTCAAGACTCTACTTTTTATATTCCAAAATATGTGTCCTCTCAGGCAGAGAGTGTCTGTGCTTAGTCCAAACCAGTTTGGGCTTTGCTGTCCCAGCATCCCAGCAGGAGGCAGAGACAGAATTGTCCAAGGCAGACAGGGTCTATTCTGGTGCAAAGGACATTTCCTCCCACTACTCTGAATGCAGCCCATGTCTATTCAGCCCAGCCCTGACCCATCAGGCTTTCTGGAGCCACTGCCCCTCTCCAGCCCCTGTCATCCCACAGCCAGACATTCAATCCAAAACCCCTGCAGAGGCAAACAGAATGGCTAAGCAAAAAGTGGTATTTTCAAACACAAAATTTTAAAATACTTTTCACCAAAAGATGCATTTTAACATTCTGCGTTCAGGCATAATACACGTTATTTCTCTACCAGGGCCAGTTATGTTTATAAGATGTTATAACCAGACCCTATATTCTGTCCTATGGGAACAGGTAGCCTTACAAGAGTGAAAAGCGAAATTAGCAGTATTTCACTATTAGGATATGACATACACACCAGGGCATGTCCTACCTTTCACATACACTGCACCCTGCCCACAGGGGTACACTGGGTGACTCACACAGAAAGGGAAGCTTAGGGCCTGGCAAGTTAGTGCATTTGCCAAGTCAATATGGCAGTTACAAACTGAGTGGAAATGCTGCAGTGACAGTTCTGAATGACCGTTTCAGGGCTACTCATGTAGGTGGCACATCAGTGCTGAAGACCCACCAGTAGCATTTGATTTACAGGCCCTGGCACCCTCAGTTCACTTTACCAGGGACTGACAAGTAAATCATATATGCCAATCATAGAAACACCAATCCATAACACAATTTACACTGAGAGCATATGCACTTTAGCACTGATCAGCAGTGGTAAATTGCCCAGAGTCCTAAAATCAACAACAGCAGTTCAGGATAAAATAGGAGGAAGAAGCAAAAGGTTTGGGAATAACCCTGCAAAAAAGGCCATTTCCAACAAGAGCCACATAGTATATATTTCACAAATTCTAATAAAGTATGGAGGAAGATGACGTATTTGTAGTACTTATACCTGAATAATTTCATATAAAGAACTCAATATTCTAGCTCTAGTGCTCATTCAGAGTGTAATATTTTCAAATTCTTAGTACGATAGCCGGATTTCGTCAGGGGGTCTGTCAACCACACAGATGCTTGGGCTGTGTATACAGTGTATTTCCCCTTTCACCGATCGGAATGTGCTGCGCCCAAGGGGTTAAACCCTGAATGTAACAGGTTAACATAGCTTAACCTGCATGATTTCAACCAAGAAGAACCCAGATGAAAAGAGTGATGGGGACTTTTCATGAGTTGGCAAGGTGCTTTAGTTAGGAGTCCTGAAGAGAACTTAAAGCTAAGAGGAGCTATGCTGCAAGGAGGTACTGCCACTTTGCCACTTGTTTTGCTGTGTTGGCCTGCTGCATATTGATTGCTATTGATTCACATGCCAAGCTTAAACTACACCTCGCATGTTACATTAAATTGCTAATACGAAAGAATAAATAAGGCAATGGGATTAGAGTACAAAAAAATGGTATACAGTGCATTTATTTATTTTGGTATTTTAACATGTCTTTCTTTTGTTAATAGTTTGTATTTGGGCCTGGAGGGTGACTGAAATCTCTTCCCCACCTGACTTGTGAACAAGCGCACACAAAACCTGTCCAAAACCATGATGAATCAGTTGAAACTCAGTCAAGGTCGCACTAGCAAGAAGCCCTTGGGACCTCACCTCCCACCCGAAGAGGGGAAGGAAAGAAGTCAAAATTTGCATACAATGTATTGATCCTAAATTGAAATGCGGGCGGGAATAGAGCTTGGGAAAGTAAATTAAGGGGCTGGAACTAAAGAAAATGCATTACATTAGTATGGTATGATGACCTCTCCCCATCTCCTTTCCCAATCAGAATTCAGGGTTTTCACGATATTGAAACATTGGGGGTGGTATATACACATAGAATAGTATACCTAAGATAGGCTTAGTCAATTAGATGTCACAGACCCATCACCGACGCAGATGACGGCAGATGCCACCGAGGTCAGAGACTCCGTCAGAACACTCTGATAGAAGACATGAGGGAGAGAAAAGAGACGGAGATACTTCCAGAGAAGAATCCGGTCCTCTAGGAGAACACAGAAGAAAATCGAGGAGGTACATCCGAGGAAGGGGAAAGAATTGAAGAGAGTAGTGCCAGAGAGGGATGCAACGCTGGTGCTGCATCTAGAAGAGGTCACCTATTTTCTCCCGAACCTGTCATGATCCTTTGGCGCCTGACTATCCAGGGGTCCCTATCCAGCTCCTTTTCCAGGGGTTGGTCCTCACACCATTCTATATAAATATAATTCTGTGTAGTATGTCCTTGTATTGCTCTCTGTTTCCACCCTTTCCAGGTACTGTCATCATGAGAATTTAACCAAGACTTATATCGTCCTATTCTTGATTATTTTCCTCAAGAACTCCGTGTATGACATGTATTGGTATTTGACTCACAAAATTATTGATTAGATAAAACTTTTTAAACTCTCTCGAGTCTGTGGTCATTTGAAGAATAAAGTTAGTGACATTTCTACCTATTCTACTAACAACTAGATCTATTGACCAGAGGAAAGGAAGACCTAAGGTGATAGGGTTGGTGAGAATTGCTAAAGGTACATTATCACACAGGTATATCGGAATTGATTGCAGCAGTAAATTACTGGCTTATGTATGAATGTTTATGGGCCCACATGAGTATGTGTGTTTGTGAGTAACCCAAGCTGGTAAACCAGCTGCATCACTATGCTGCCAGGAGGGACTTCCACTTTTCACTGTGGACAGCAGTGCTGGCCTACTGCAGTTTTGGAGAACTGAACCTGCACTCTGCAATCCCTGCTTCACTTGAAAACTTTCTGGAATGCAACCATTCTCCTTGAAGTCTCAGGGACATCAAGGACCTCACTAACTGTCTTGCATTTACCTGCTTTTCTGACAAGGACAAGTGCTCTGCACGGGGGAAAGCCAAGATCCTCATGTGGTAAACTATTGCTTTTCTACCACCGAGCGGAAGCGCATGCATATTGCTGTCTTGCTTTCTCCTCCAGGGTGTACCGTACCAAGTCAACTCTGTGTTCTATGCGATCCTTCACAACTGCAACTCCAGTGCACAATGAGCGCTTCATCACTTTCCTGACCCAGTGTATTGAGCACTCTGTCTCTGCAAAAGAAGTGCCCCTTCTCAGCAGTGAAACCAGTGTGTGTGGCACTTCATTGCCTTTCTAAAACAGTGCTTAATCAGGCTCTAAATCAACATGTGTGTGTGTTTCATCATTTCTCTAGCCCAACACAGCTGGAGTTTTCTCGTGAAACTGCCACCACATGCGGGAAGACGACCAAGAGGGTTCCCTGTTAATGTGGCATCCCAGCATCGTCAACCCAGGCAAAGTAACCCGAAGACTCAATTGCCTTACCACAACCAATCGCAAGAATATTACAGCAATTCCTTTAAAGGGAACACCCATATTTTCTATGAGAACTGTGATTCACCCTGAGAATGAGCTAATAACTTTAGAAATTGCATATCCCTTGATGCACTGATTGGATGTTTGTCATTTTGGTCTTGCTTTAATAGATAGTTGTATATGTACATTACCTACTGGCGGTCGCCAGTAGGTATATATAGTTAGGACCTCGTTTTTATAGGAAATCCGCAACATTCTATTGGGAATAACTTTGGCGCCGGTTGTTGAATATTCGGGAATTTCTCAAAGAAGATGGCCCGTTCCGCTCCGCTTCTTCCCTGAAGCCTCGGGTAGATTCGTCAAGTGGGGGCCAAGAAAAAAGGGGGTCCCAAAACGTGTTTTCCCCATGTTAAATTCCATAGGACGATTAGACACGGCTACAGCCAGAACGGCTGAACGGAATTACACCAAATTTGGCAAAATGGTTGAGTCTGATTCGCAGATCGCCCATTTGTTTAAATCGTGTAAATCCCTCCAGTAGTTGTTGAGAAACTTGGACTTGGAAAAAATGTATATATCTATAAGCGCGCACCATGCCTAGGGGGTCAGGGTGCTTCTACCCTGCCCCCTTTTTGAGTTCTACACGTTTGTTTTTCTGCTTTCTTGTGCCTCAGGTTACCAAGGCACAAGATGGCTGCCAACAATTTCTGTTTTGGAGTGTTGACAGATCCCCGATCCCCCCCACACTGCCCTGGGGACCGCCGCCCCCCGGGGCAAAGCAACACAGCCCCCTGGTGTATACTGGAGGCTCCTGGTGTGCTAGTTGGCCCCCAGGGACCCCCAGTATGCAAGGCGAATTAGTTCCCCCTCTGCAAACGCGCAAGGGGGCTGCGTTGCAGAGCGGTGTAAAAAGGGGTATAGCCTCATCACACCTCTCTGCAATGCAGCCCCCTGGCGCATACTGGGGGTTACAGGTGGACTAGTTGGCCCCCAGGGACCCCTAGTATGCAAGGGAACTTAATCCCCCAATTTAGAACACTCTTCAGGGTGCGTATGCACAGTTTAAGTTGTGGAATTAATTCCTGTTCAATCCAGAGGTCGCCTAGAGGGAACTATTCCAACAGGTATCTCCAGTAAGCGTCATGAAGCTGCGCTGCAGAGTGTTGTAAAAAGGGGACGTGCCCTCTGAACACCTGCCTGCAAAAATGTAGTAAATCAGTATAAAAAAATAAAAATTAATACATTTAAAAATTGTCATTTAAAAAAACCTTCGGTAAATTCAATGAAAAAAACCATAGGTTTCAGGCCAGATATAGTTAGGAATTAGCATTTAAAAAACCATTGAAATTCACCGAGAACACCATAGGTTTCATGCCTTATATAGTTAGGAATTAGCATTTAAAAAACCTTTGAAATTCACTAAAAAAAACATAGGTTTCAGGCCTTATATAGTTAGGAATTAGCATTTAAAAAACCTTGCAAATTCACTGAAAAAACCATAGGTTTCAGGCCTTATATAGTTAGGAATTAGCATTTAAAAAACCTTCGAAATTCACTCAAAAAACTATAAGTTTTAGGGGTGTTATAGTTAGCTGGAAGTTTCACTCATACAAAATCATTGAAATTGCTCCTATATAGTTAGTTGTACTAACTATATTTCGCGCACCCGCAACCCACTGCTGATGATGTCACATATTGCATCATTCATAACATGGTCAGTGACATCACTGATGACATCACTAATGACATCACTGATGACATCATCAACGTGACAATCACTAACACCTTTTCATACACTAGTAAAATCTTTCATCACTCTTTGTAAAATACAGAGTATCATATTTGAATCCATTGACACAGCAATACAAGTATCTGAAAACCCACTCAGTGATTCCTAGATGTATACACACATCTAATCACTTACCTGTAGATTCACTCATACATGCTATCAATGAACAATAGAACACCATCAAAAATACTTATACACCTATATCGACATTACACACCAGCACACAACCTATTCACATATGAAGTTATCCTACTCACTTATGCAAACAATGGATAATACTTACATACTTACTTAGCTACACACTTATACCAGCACCACTTCATCTATTCATTTAGATAGTAAGTCATACTTTGTGTATTAAAAAATCATTATTACAAGTATACAGTTATCCATATAGTCACTTACACAATCATAGAGTCTTATGTAAACGTATTTATATACAACAACTGACACATACACTGCCTTTTATTTTTCTAGTTTGTTGGACATGTACCATTGAGAAAAATATTTGCTCATCACCACACCCATAAATATATCCACTCACCCAAACAACTGTTACAACATGTAGTTTTAACTTCATATATCTACTGAATCAACTATTCACACATCTTTGGGCAGTCACACACCCTCCACCGAACCACACACACATTCACTCTCCCATACAAATACTCAGTTAACTAATTAATAACTAATATAGACTTTCACATAGCTAGTAACCAACTGGAGAACCAGTTTACACAACAACTGACAAATTTATACAGATATTCACACAGTTTAGTCACTATCCACTATATTTAGTGAGACATTATACATTGTTAAAGTAAACAGTCAATTACATTGCTACTACATCCTCCATCCAAATATAAATTTTTATATTTCCACTCATTCTTCACTCAATGCAAATTGCTATATATATAATGCATATTTAAATAGCGAAGCAAACCACATTCACTGGATGATGTCATCAGTGATGTCATCAGTGATGTAATTTGAGATGTCATCAGTGATGTCACTGACCATGTCATGAATGATGTAATATGTGACATCATCAGCAGTGGATTATGGGTGTGCGAAATATAGTTAGTACAACTAACTATATAGGAGCAATTTCAATGGTTTTGTATGAGTGAAATGTCCCGCTAACTATAACACCCCTAAAACGTATAGTTTTTGAGTGAATTTCAAAAGTTTTTTAAATGCTAATTCCTAACTATATAAGGCCTGAAACCTATGGTTTTTTTCAGTGAATATATATATATATAAATATATATATATGAATCCATCATCGTTCTTTAGCTCACATTGACTAGAGTCGTGGCTTCTGCTTGGCTTAGGTGCAACCCTAGCCAACTAGAAATGTTTTTTCTAACACTCGCCATCAGGTTCACACTATTCTTAAAACTACCTTTTACACCTCTCCATTGTGTAACCTTCACACTTTCTCCTGACTTCAAGCATACCTGTACCCACTGCTGGTTCAATCACAATAGGGTTATCCCGACTGACCCAGAACCAGGGGCAGTGAAATTTACATATATAAACAACAGTTACAGGAAAAGGATACTAGAGTCAAAATATATAAATGTAATAAAGTGTGGTGACCACACAAAGATTCAAAGGTATAATGAATACATTTCACACATGATAAAAAACTAAAACAAACAGTGCAGCACATAAGTTCTTACTGCTAAACATATTGAACAAACAGTACACCGTGTGTTACAGATATAAAAACAGTGGCAAGGGGACCATTATTTCATAGAACTGTCCATAAACGAAAATGCAAGTTTGTAGGTTTTAATCCCTCCTCAAGAGCCAAAGAGTCAACAGTGTTCCAGCCCCCAAAAATCAAAGTGTCATCATCAGGACAAAAATTGAAATCTTTTGACAAAAGACAAAGAATCTGAAAAAAATATATACAAATGGCACCTTCGTTAGGCTGTAAGAGAGAGTACAAAGCAAAAGGCTGAATGGCCTATCTGTTATGGAGAAGGGATGCTCTGCGTAGTCTGCGGAGTTAGATGAGCTTCATTGTCTGCCACTATTGGCTCGGTGGACAATAATAATCAATAATTTAACCAAATAAAAAGCAATAACCTGATAATTATCAGCCCCTATGGCCTGACACAGACTACACCTGCAGCACCAAGGTCCTAACTTTGCTTTATTACTAAAGTGTACCCTATTTCATACCCAGGGGTAGTGCGTATCACTTCCTAACGCCCAGTGATCCACTCAGAGAGAAAAAAGGGGAACACCTTTCACTTCTTATTTTAGATGCTACCAATGTGGAATTGAAAAATTAGGTTGAGTTGTTTGCTCTATATCACATCCCGAACCTATGTGTACCAACTTGACTCCACGCCCGACCTTCCACGTTATCCCTTATGTCACCCAGGGATGAGGGGAATACTATGTTCCTTGCCCAGTGGTACAAGCAATCCCTTACTCACACCCTGGGACAAGGCGTAGCCCCTCCATATTATGACAATATCATCATGTGTACCCTCCCATGGCCAGTGGCATCTTTACTTCAAGTGTTACATGGTATGGTACATATTATTTAGACTGTGAGCACTACTTTGTCCAAGCCTTCTCACCCCCTCCTCTCTCCTCCCCCAGCCTGCACTCCCATTCTCCGTGCTCTACTTCCCCTGCCACTGTCCGTGATGCAATGCAATAGGTCTCGCTTAAATGCGAGTCCTATTGCATTGCACATTTTTTTGGGTACGAGAGCGTACCAGAGCAAGTGCACCCGAGGCATGTAGGTATTGCTGTTCCAAATGTTTATGTTTCACGTGTGAATGGGGGCACAGAGCCTGCTCAGCTGCTTGTTATTCTGTGGGGATAGGTCTGAGTGGTAGTTGGGCAAGGTGGGGGTGGCAGCCACCAAGTTCTGGTTTTGTAGTGGTGTGATGAGGCTGCTGCCTGCGTGCTCTGGTTTAGGCTGGATGCCGTGTCGAGCTGTGCCCTTCTCTCGAGGACACTGGCACTCTCTGGTCTCTGTGTGTCAGTTTCACACCTTTTGTGGTGATTTTTTTTAAATGTGGGGCTCTCGCTGGACGCTCTTTAGAAGGGAATGAATAACGGTGTGTAACAACAAACACCACTGGGGTTTACTAGCGGTCACCTCAAGGTTTGTTTCAAAATAAGGCTTGAATGACTGTCCCCGAGGCTCGTACTGACATTAGATGAGATCGTAGTTTTGGTAAGAAAACTGTGAGATTTGGGAATAAACTCATCTTTAAAACATTGCTGGTGTTTGTATTAAACAGCATACCTTATGTTCCACTTGGCCAATACCGCAGACAGTAAAAACAATGGGGCAGATTCACAAGCCCACTGTGCACCTTTATCTCTCCTTGCAAATATGGCTCCTTCTCTTGTCGTAATTTAGCAATGAAAAGGTTAAGCATTAGCAGAAGACATCTAGTATTTAGAGACTATCTTGTCCATTTACGGAATCCATTTTGTATTTCTGTTGGCCATTTTGTTTGCCATGTGCTCTGTCCTACCTTCTTGTTAACTGCTCTTGAAATCTGCCTAGAGACAAGATATATGTATCCCCTTCTGCTTTGCACATGCTCGGTTGAGCATGCAGCTGTCTCCAATTTGTAACTGTCAAGATGTGTCCACCAGAATAAGCTAACCACTCTCTGTATGACCTTATATGTATTTGAAACCAACACTCTGTGCCTTGTGCCACCTTCATTTCAGCCCCTGTGTGGATATAAAAGGACCAAGCTCCTTCTAGTCAGTGTGCTACCGCATACACTTCCGAAGGGTGTTGTGTGAATGTAGTTCCACCTCATGAGGTTTAATAAACTTTGTTTTTTCTATTACAGTTTCTGTTCCAACTTCTTGCTATTGATCTAAGGACTCTGACCAGAGAAGGGTGAATCCCTTGCACTAGTAGGCCTGGCTGAGGCTTGCTACAACAAATTGGCGCTTCCAACGTGGGCCTCATCGGCGACTCGGATGCCCGAAGGACTGGTCTAGACGAAGGATTGGAATCCCGCTTTGGACATGATCACTGCCGGAGGAGACCCGAGTTTTGGCATCCACAGCGTTTTCCCTTTCTTTCTGGAAGGGACGCCTAATAGGGACATGTATATTAAATATGGTATTTCAACCATAATGTACAGCACATTGTGGAATAGGATCCACAATGTGCCGCACGGATCCTGAGTTGCGTTAGCCTATGCATTGTTCATTTGATTTGCGAAACATCCAGTATGTGGAGCAACAGATGTTCAAGCGAAAGGCTAGGCAAGACATGTTTGACTGTGTGCGAAAGTGGGAGAAAGAGGTGCGTGAGCGAATGAAGCATAAACAGGCCTTAATTGAAAAAGAACAGCGTAAAAGTGTGCATGCGAAAGCATTAGAAATGAAAAATAAAGAGATTAAAGAAATTAAAGAAAGGGAAGATAGGGAGCGTCGGTTACAGGTAAATGGCCAATACGCTATTCGTAGGCCTCTTAATAAACCCCAAGATGATTCTCTCTAATTAGATCGGTGTCCACCTCCGTATACTCTTCCCTCTGCTCCTGATGAGTCAAATGAGGACTCTCCTACGGCGCAGGATAAAGCCCGAGACACTAGCTCAATGTTAAATACTGAACGTTCCTCTCAGATTAGATCTGCGGCGCGTAAAGCCGATCGTAGTACTAATACAGCTTCTGAAATCTTAGATACTATTCAGAATTGGTCGGAAAGGGAACAAAAATATTTCACAGAGATATTTGCTGGAGAGGTTCCTGAGCGATTTAGGAAATATTCGGTGGAAGTAGAGCCAGATGAAATAGCAGCTGATTGTAAGCAATTACATGAAGGTTCTTTTGTCTTCTCCCAGGTGGCTGACACGATCAGACGCTTGGTTAAACTATGTGATGAAGCAGTCCGTTTGCGGGAGGAGAAGAAGGCAGCAGACGTAGCTGCACAAACATCTCGAAATAACATGGCACGAGCTCCGACGCTCAAAACAGATAAGAATGTTGTAAATGTGAAATCCATGCGGGAAGCCGCACCTTTATATGTTCCTCCTAAAGGATCAGGTACAAGTGATGGTAAGACTTCTGTCGACGCAAAAGGGTACTTTATTTATAATTGGGTTTACACTCCTTGGAATAGAGCAGATGTCATGGCTCTTAAAAATGCATTACCTGATCCACGAAAGAATCCGACAGCCTTTTATGAAGAAATTGAGGGTGCCATTAGTTCTTGTACTATGACCTTGTCTGACATTGATTTGTTTTTTGGAATAATATTACCGCCTGATATGTGGAGAACTATGCGTAAAGTTGATGATCGTGTGGTATTTTGGGCATTGTGGCCAGATATAGAACAATTAGATAAAGATAGAGAACCTGTACAAAAACTGTGTCAGCTAAATTTAGAGCTTCCATCAGCCATATTTGGGTAAATTAAAGACAATTATTCCCCCTAAAAAGATAGATTGGACTATGTTAGCGTCTTGTAAGCAAAAGATAGATGAATCAGTTTCAGACTTCTTCACACGCTTTGAAGAAGCATTCCACGATTTTAGTGGTCAGTCATTGACAGATGACACGGGTAGGCATCTGTTTGTCGATAATGATGTCACAAACCTTTTGACAGAAATAGCTAGTCGCTTAAAGGCGAGTGAAAGTACATGGACTACCTCCTCTCCGGATTCTCTCTTAACTATGGCTCAGTATTATGAACGACAAGAATTAGAAGCTAAAAGTAAAGAGGATAAAAAATCTAAAGAGTTAAAAACAAAGGTTATGATGGCTCAAGCTTATGGCCCACCTTCTAGAGGTAATAATAGAGGGGGACATGGATCTTATGGTTTGTCTTTTCCTCCCTATCTTTGTGTAGATTTGTCTGTTGATCAGTGTGTGTATTGCAGACAATTCGGACATTGGATTTCTAATTGTTCAGTGCTACGTGCTCAGCAGGGTTCACGTGGTCGGGGACAAATGAGAAATCGTTCAGGAAATTCAGGGCCTAGAGGAAATACAAATGATCGTGCTAGGTTTGATGCTAATACACGTGGACAAGAGGGGGCTAATACTGAATCAATATCAAATGTCCGACTATGAGCCGTCTGATTTGCAAGATTGTGCTTATGCATAGGATTGCCTAGGATGGGGTAAGGAATCAGATGAAGTTCCAGTAGATCAGAAGGGTCAGCACATGTTTTGGGTTCTACTGATCAGTTTCTGGTTGATACAGGAACTACTCGTAGCGCCTCGTCTAAACACTTGATTCCAAGGGCTCCCCTGTCTGGCTTAACTCTTACATCGATAGGTTTCGATGAAACATCTTTCCTTAGCCCATTATCACAGCCACTTGCACTTCATGTGGATAAGTTTACTGCGCTGTGTCCATTTTTGCTTTCCCCAAATACACCAGAAAATATTGTGGGTCTTGACATGCTCAAATATTTCAGGGCCACGATACGATGCTCTCCGGAAGGAGTACGGGTTATTTTAAATGACAACCACCCCATGATTGAGAGATCTTCTATTGTTAAAGAGGACATTGCCCTAGCTTCACTCCCTAGTACTTTGTGGGCTACTTCAGACACCGATGTAGGGAAAATGGTTATTCCGCCAGTGCATATTATTGTCAAGGAGGGTGCTTCATTGCCAAGACTGCCTCAGTATAAAATTTCTCGAGAAGGATAAGAAGAACTTACACGCATTGTTTAGGATTTGATTAAAGTGGGGGTTGTGGAAGAAGTTCCTTACAATATTTGCAATAGTCCGATTCTTCCCATTTTGAAAAAAGATTCTGACACTAAAATTTATAGATTTATCAGAGATTTGAGAGCAGTCAACAAGAGTGTAGTACCGCAGTACTCTTTGGTTTCTGACATAACCACACTACTCACTTTGGTTCCTCCAACAGCGACTACATTCTCTGTTATAGACTTGAAGAATGCTTTCTTTTTGATCCCTATTCATCCTGATAGCCGATATTTGTTCGGTTTCACTTTGAATAATTGATCGTAAAGATTTTGTGGAGTTCCTCAAAGCTATACTGAGAGTCCTAGTATTTATAGTCAAGCCTTAAAACAACAACTTGATTCCTTTACTTTGTCTGAAGGAGTGGCGCTCATACAATATGTCAATGACATATTGTTGGCAGCCGATACGACTGATTAGTGTGAAAAATGTACTTTGTCTTTACTTTCTTTCCTTGCTACACACATCCATAAAGTATCACGGAAGAAATTGCAATATTGTAGACCGAAGGTGACCTATTTAGGACACCTTCTGTCTAAGGAGGGCCGTGCACTGACATCAGATCGCATTCAATAAATTTTAGACACCCCAGTACCTTCCACACAGAAAGATGTCTGTGCATTTATTGGCTTTACTTCGTTTTGTAGGCAACGGATATTGGGCTTTTCACACATTGTTGAACCCCTGCTAGCGCTTTTGACTAAGAACACTGCAATCCACTTCCATGGACAGATGAATGTCAAAATGCTTTTTTTGAGTTAAGACAAGCTCTTTGCTCTGCACCAGTGTTAGGCACACCAGACTATACGAAAGCTTTTACACTCTATGTGCACGAGAAAGATGGATGTGCATTGTCAGTTTTAGTACAGACACACGGTGACAAGCAGCGTCCCTGTGCATATTTTTCTGCAGTTCTTGATCCTTGCAGCGACAGCTATGTCTATATGTCAGAGCGAAGGGATAGTTTTGTCACACAAACTGTTGGTGCTAGAACCCCATGCAGTAGATGCCCTTTTGAATCAGACCAGAACACAACACCTAACTAGTGCTCGCCTGCCAGTATATGAATTGGCACTGTTAGCACCTCATATCACCCTGAAGAGATGTGCCACACTAAACCCAGCCACTTTGTTGCCATATCCTGCAACTCAGTCCAAGTCAAAGGAGCCTCATGATTGTATATTCCTTACTGAGGAACAGACAAAGGGTTGCATTGATTTGCAAGATACACCCCTTCCAGATGTCGATGGGGAGCTGTGGGTTGATGGGTCCTGTTTGAAGTTACCGGATGGCACAACCTCAGCTGCATATGCAATCAGCACACTTGAAACAGTAGTGGAAACAGCTCGTATACCATAGAAGTCGGCTCAAGCAGCTAAACTAATAGCTTTGACATCAGCGTGTGAGCTTAGTACTGATTTATGTGTGAACATTTACATGGATAGCCGCAAAGCTTTTGGAGTGGGTCATGATTTTGGCCTACGCTGGAAGGAAAGATGCTTTCTTACATCCCACGGAATGCAGATAATGCACGGAAAATGAGTATATAATCTCTTGACCACACTTTCATATCCGAAGAAAGTTGCCATTATGAAGTGTAGCGCACATAAGAAGATCACTGACAAAATAGGACAAGGAAATGCCTTTGCTGATCGTGTAGCTCGTGAAACTGCAATACAGCGAAGCACTACTTCCATGTACGTAGTGAAATCTTAAGTTGAGCGATGGCATGATGTTAGAGAGGAAGTACTAGAAGTACAGAGATCTGCCTCTGTAGCAGAACTTGAGCAATGGTCCAAAGAAGGAATATTGGATGATGAGGGTTGTTGGTGCAACAAAGACATGGATAAGTGGAAATTACCTGCAGCCTATTTACAACCTATGGTTCAAATGGCACATGGGCTGGCAAATGATGGAGCTCTAGTGATAACGAAACTACTTACACGAGTCGGGGAATTTTCTGAGATTGCCATCACAGCTAAGAGAGTAGTACAGTCCTGTTTGATCTTTTGGCAGTATAATCCTGGTAAAGGGGCACAAACTCCTAAAGGAGGGTTTGCTACACCAACTGCACCTTTTGAAGTTTTGCAGATGGATTACATCCAACTTGAACGCTCTAACAATCTAAAGTATGTCCTAGTGGTGGTATGTGCCTTCAGTAAAGGGAAAGAGGCATACCCTACGAAGGATAATGTAGTGCTCACTACAGCCAAGGTGCTTTTAAAGGGGTTTTTCCCAAGATATGGTGTTTGTAAACTTTTGTGGAGTGACAACGGACCTCATTTTCATTGGGCAAGTTGTTGAGCATGTCCTGAAAGGATTAGGGATCAAACAGAAGTTCCATGCAGTCTTCCAACCACAATCAGCAGGATTAGTGGAGAAGTACAACGCTACTCTGAAACCAAACTTAGCAAAAATGATGGCTTCCACATCCTTAAAGTGGCAAGATGCATTTCCTCTGGCAATGCTGTCCATACGATCAGTGCCACACTCATGATCTGGTCTTACACCGTATGAGGTAGGATTTGGAAGACCGTTGAACATTTGGGGAGTTCTTAAGCCACGCCCCATACATGATGTACCTTGTGTTCTGTTGAATGATTATTTGGCACACTTAACTGACAGTTTGACCTCTATTCATCAACAAGTTTGAGAAGCTCTTACAGACAGATCTACAGGTGAGACCCATGACCTCCGTCCCGGTGATCACGTGATGATAAAAGCATTCGACAGATCGAACAGCTTAGAGCAGAGGTGGCAAGTTCGGGAGCAAGGTGCTGTTGGCTACAAGGAGAGCGGTTCGGGTGATGAACAGAAAGAACTGGCTGCAAGCGTGTTTTACCCGCCTAGGTGGAACCTGCTGCGCTGACTGACCATCGAGAAATTCTGGAGACGGAGAAAGGTCAAGCTATCTCATCTGATGAGTCTTCGGAAGTCTTCCCGGACCACACGATTTCTGGAGCATCGTGATTCAATTTGAAACCGAGGTAAGAATCTGCAGTTTTGAACGAGACTGGTTCAGCTACCACCCTGGGTTTGTGAAACAGAGAGCCAATGAGGCAAGGGGGGGATCAGCCCTGCATTAGTGTAGTGACACCCGTCTTGGCCGGTGGTGAAGAAATCAATAGCTACCCAAGGAGAAGAGCTCCAACGATTGTAACATGTTCTTAGAAAGATCGAGCACCGTTGTCATTGAAATGAATAATAGGGAAATGATTTGTGCTGTAGGGTTTGTTGTTGAGTTGGTGGTTTTGGCAATAACTACTTGGTTCATTGAGAAAGCAATTCCTGCTTGACAGCTTTTTGTTGCAACTACTCCAGCTCCACTGGAGCATCATTACTATACTCTTCCTTATCATGAGCAGAAACATCGACAATCCTATATTAATAACACATTCATTCAGATGTTGCATCATACCCATAATGCTACAAATACTACCAATTGTTGGGTATGTGGGATGATACCTGCACACCAGAAGAAAGGAGGAACAACTTTTATTTCTCTACCGTTTTCCCATAATGGTTCATGTCAAGCTTGGTATGCCCTTTTGTTTGCTTATGGAAATCCTCCAGTAGGTGGAATCTTTTTTCAATTAAACAAAGAATGTTACCAAGATGAAAATGAGTATCCTCAAGCTAAAGGGACTAAATGGGAATCGGATGAATACCAACAATATTTCAACACCATATGTCTTCACAAATGTGAGGAATATGAAGAACATTGGACCCTTTGTGATTTCTGTAACCAGAGCAAAAGCAGATTTATGTATTGGCAGTGTTGGGAGAATTCCCGTAGGACGAAGTGAATGTATTTCTGTACTGAACATTGAGGGCATGAATAATAATAGTTTTACATCATCGCACAACACTTACTTTGTGTGTGGTAATGAAGGATACTATCAATTACCTGTTGGGTGGTCAGGGGTATGCTACATGTAATTTTTGTTACCCCCTGTGTTTTTAGCACCAGCATCATATCATCTTGACCTGAAACTGTACAATGATATTTCTAAGAATAGATATAAATGGACAACAAGTACTGACGAGATTGACCAGACAGACACCACTCTGCAACAATATGTCGATTTCAATTTGGGTTTGTTTTTCTTTGTGGGTGCTGCATTGAATAGCGGAAAAATTAGACGATGGACTCGTGTAGTGGAAGCTGTCACCAATTAGGCAGCTATGGCACTTGGGACCATTACAGAAGAACTGCAAATTGCAAGAATTGTAGCACTCCAAAATAGGATGGTGAAACTGCAATACACCCATGAAACAAGACACGTCTCTAGATTTACGAGAAATTGTAAATCTGGGAAGTCGTCTGAAAGCTAACCACCCTAGAGGTGGCATAGCGAGGCGCAACAAGGGGAAATATTTTAATTTCCCTAAAAAGGGAAGTTGTGTTAACCACATCAGCGCGGCGCAGATTCCTGTGCTGTGCTGACGTTCTAATGAGCCAACGGGCTCATGACGGAACGGTTCCGTCATGAGCACAGGCCAACCGACGCTCATGACGGAACCGTTCCGTCATGAGCATCGAAGGGGTTAAAGAGGGAAGATGTGTGGTGTTGCAGTCTAGTGCTCGGCAACCATGTGACCAGCGCCGTGCCTGATGAGAGATCCTAGGCGAGTGCAAAAGATATGGGGACTCAGCACACATTGAAAAGAGGAAAATGCCTGCAGTGATTTTTTTATGTGCAGGAAGGTGTCCCTTCCTGCACAAAAACAATATCCCCATGACATAGGCATCCTTGCACACTGGTGCAAGGGTGCCAGCGCCAGTGCATGGCTGCAGTTTGTGTGCCAGTGCAGGGGGAAGCACAGAGATGCAATACATTCTTATAAATATGTTGCATTCCTGTGCTTCAGAGGTGCAACAGCGTGGCACAGCCAAAGGGCTTGTGGTGCCGTGCTGTGGCACTTCCTTGTAGATCTGCCCCAACGTATGCTTGGACCGGGGTACACTCTAAAGCATCTCACTATAAACTGTGTGTGTATGTCGGCGAAAGATTTTTTATAGATTGTTTCTGACTTTAGTGTGAACTGCAGAAGACTGTGGCTGTATTCCATGGCGATGACTGCCATACATCCTACAATTTTGCATAATGGAGAGAATTAGCAATAGAATGTGCCTGCCTTATTGCAGCCTGTGCCTGCATTGCGTGGGGTGGGGCACTGTATATTGAGATTAGTGTATTTCAGAGAGAAAATTACCTGCAGTTTGGGTAGTTAAATGGCACAGATTGTCTGACCCCAGAGAGGACAAAGGAGCATTCATGAGTCAAGTCAAAAGATCTTTATTCGGAATAAAAAAACATCCATAAAAGCACAGACAGAATACAATTAAAACATTCAGTTCAATAATGACATCTGAAAAATGAATAAGAGAACAATCAAGCATAATCAAATTCCATTTCTAAACAAAATTTGTCCCTTCATAATCCAAAATGGGAGCACAGTTTAAAAAACACAATTTAAAATCACAGTTTTAACGACCATAGTTAAAAAGGATGGCTAGGACGATATCATAATTATATCTACACGCACATGAAAAAAACTGTTACACAGAGGTAAAACGAGCAGATAAAAATTCATTAAAAATGCATAATAAAAAGTGCAGTGTGCAATGATTATACCTCAGTGTTAAGAGTGGTTCTTAATCTGACAGCAGCTTTGAAAAAATTGCTCACCCTAAAAGTAACTTCATCTGATCCCAATAATAGGAAAGACCTCAAGGCTGATTTAAAATTAGTCAAACCATTTTTTCTACAATAAGGCATTAGATAATGTCCAGTGAGCTTTTTGTAAAAACCACAGAAGAACAAGAAATGCATAAGGTTTTGCTTCATGTTAGGGTTGCATGGACAGTTTAAAGTTTCAAGGTATTTATTGTATCCCAGAGGGAAGTTCAGTAGATTAACTATACTCCCATCTCGGAAACGAAACAGTAAACCCCTAACCCATCTGCTGAGATGCAGACGTAAATATCTGTATGGTGGGCCAGGTTTTTTGATATGTGGTTCAGAATAAGCCAAATATCTTACAACAGTGCATTTAGTCAAGTTCTCTCTTTCACGCTCTTCGCTGTACAAATCATACAATGCCCTTAGAGTGATGGTCTTGTGGGAGCGATTTATTAAGTTAGGTGATGTAAACAGAGAGCCCAACCCCACACTTACAAGGCACTCTTTTACCGCTTTCAACCACGGTATATGGTGTCCCCTATCACATTTTAGACAATCCAAAATGATTTCACGGGTCAAAGTAGCAGCTGTATTGTTCCATATCTTTATCCAAAATAGTGCTGGTCTAGATCTCACGAAATCCTCTATGTATGGAATATTTAATTCGTTATGACATACATAGTTGGGGGAACAAATAACCCCCCCCAACACCTTCCGGCAGAATCTATTTTCTTCTCTTTGGATATGGGAACAGTTGGTATAACCCCAAACTTCGGCTCCATAAGTGCCGGTTGGCATACATTGGGTTTGATAGATCTTGACCAGGGGTGTTATTACATCAGCGTGGTTGGGTTGTCTCAAGGAGGTTACACAGTTGATGGCTTTACCCAACTTGTTCCTGGCATAAGATACATGTGCATGCCACGTACCGCTGTTTGAGAATAGCAGCCCTAGGTAGGGGAAGGTGCTGGTACTTTTTAAAACATTTGACCCTGATTTAATCTGGGGGATTTTGTGATTTTTAGGACCACAACTCATGATCAGGGATTTTTTAAAATTAGTTGTCAGGCCTAAATCGGCCATAAAAAGGACAAAACCTGAAATTAAAATGCGGAGTGCCTTTGGAGTGCGGCCCATCAAGACCGCATCATCCGCATAGAGAAGGGTGGGTATAGGGACTCCATTTACGTGAGGCACATCACTAGTTAGAGTGCTCAAAGAGCCACTTAACTTGTTGATGTACAAAATAAACAGAAGGGGGGCCAGCACACACCCTTGTCTGACCCCCCTGCCAATGCTAATATCGTCCGAGACTTCACCCATTTGATTTACACGCACACATGCTTTTAGATCACAGTGTAAAAAGGCTAAAAAGTGTACCAGGTGGTCGTCTAAGCCATATTCAAGGAGGGTAGACCAAAGGCGGGAACGATTAACGAAATCAAAAGCCGAGCTCAAGTCCATAAAACCAAAATATAAAGGGGATTTCTTAGCAATATTATATTTTGCCATGATCAGGTTCAAGTTCAGACATTGTTCCACCGTTCCGACACTACTACGGAAACCAAGCTGGCTAGGGTGTAGGATGTTATTCTCATCAGTCCAAGTTCTAATCCTTTTAAATATAATCCGTCCCAAAACTTTCAAGGTGTTATCAATTAATGAAATTGGGCGGTAACACCCAGGATCAAGCCTATCGCCCTTCTTAAAAATGGGAACAATGATGCTACGTGACCATGTTTCTGGGATTTGCCCGTCTGTTAGATTGTTGAAAACATTGCAAAGCAATGGGGCCCAAAAATCGGGCTCACATTTTAGCTGGTCAATAGAGAGCCCATCAGAGCCGGGCGCTTTATTCCCAGCGCTTTCTAATATAGCATCAGCTACCTCAGATACAGAGATATTCAGTGGGTATAGGGAGGGTAACGACAAAGGAGAATTATCTGGTGTTGCATAGATTTTTCCAAAGTGTGCAACCCAGATAGGACCAGTGATATTGCAATTAATTTCGGTCAAGTTGGAACCAATAGATCTTATCACCTTTGCCTCCTTCCAGAACCCAGTGGTATCTTTCAGGTCAGCAGATCGTGCCAAGGAATCCCAGTGGGTTTTAAGTAATTCATTTACTCTGGTGCGTAGGGCACGCCTGTACTCTGCTATAAGCAACCTTACTCGTGGTATATCCCTAGGTTCAGCTTTTAGGGCAGCTCTAAGCATCCTGTTTGCTTTGGAACATGGGGCATCAAACCATCTAGGCGTTTCCTCAGCCTTACTAGAAGCTGGTCTGGAAATCTCACCTTTAATTACAGAACAGAGTTCAGAAAATGATTTAATCACGTTAACCCCATAGTCATCAGTAGAGAGACAATTTTCGATCAAGGTTGGGTGTTTTTTACAAATTCCTGCTAGGATTCCCTTATTGTCTACTCCCTTCCAGATTACCCTCAATTTATCTGTTGAGACTTCCAAATCCCTTGCACCTATTTCATATCTTGGACGCTTACCCCTCGGCAATGATAAGTAAATGGCAATCGGATAATGATCACTGTAAATTTTACACACTACTTCAGCCTTTGTTAATGCCTTGGCAACAAGAGGTGAAACGAAGACATAATCAATTGTGGTGCCTCCCCCATGACCAATAAAAGTGGGAAATGGGGAGGCGCTGTTCTCCATACCTACATATTCCATACAGTTGACAAGTTCACTGGTAGCGAGAAAATTTAACAGTTCTATACCTCTTTTACACGGGGGATTTCTTGAATGTACATGTGCATTAAAATCCCCTCCTAAACAAATGCCATCAAATTTCCCATGTACCTGTCCATCCATAATTTCATTGATAAAATCTAATAAAAGAATACAATTTGGGTTAGGTTGGGACATTCATGAAATTGGGCCTTGAGTTCAGAAAGAACTGATATATATTGTATGGACACCTGGTTGGGTTCCCTGTTGTATGTACTGTCCCTGCATTTCAGAGACAGCTGTCATTTACTGTCCCTGCATTTCAGAGACGGCTGTCATGTACTGTCTCTGCATTTCAGAGACAGCTGTCATGTACTGTCCGTGCATTTCAGAGACAGCTGTCATGTACTGTCCCTGCATTTCAGAGACGGCTGTCATGTACTGTCTCTGCATTTCAGAGACGGCTGTCATGTACTGTCTCTGCATTTCAGAGACGTCTGTCATGTACTGTCCCTGCATTTCAGAGACAGCTGTCATGTACTGTCTCTGCATTTCAGAGACGGCTGTCATGTACTGTCCCTGCATTTCAGAGACGGCTGTCATGTACTGTCCCTGCATTTCAGAGACGGCTGTCATGTACTGTCCCTGCATTTAAGAGACGGCTGTCATGTACTGTCCCTGCATTTCAGAGACAGCTGTCATGTACTGTCCCTGCATTTCAGAGACAGCTGTCATGTACTGTCTCTGCATTTCAGAGACAGCTGTCATGTGCTGCCCCTGCATTTCAGAGACAGCTGTCATGTACTGTCCCTGCATTTCAGAGACAGCTGTCATGTGCTGCCCCTGCATTTCAGAGACAGCTGTCATGTATTGTAGGTGACCGTCCTGACTCGTCAGAAGCGGTCGCTCCTCTTCACGCTGCCTCCCCGACCTCAGTGCGGTATTGTGACCTGCCTTGAGCTGCTTTGAACTGCGCCCGATTTTAATTATTTATTTCCATAGCGCTCCACCACCTCAGTAGTTGTGCAGTTTGTCTTGCAGCGTAGCGCTAGTCCCAACTGTACCAATTAGCATACTAGCACAGCGCTAACCTTCCATAACGCGCTGTAACGCTAAGCTTTGTCTGTATTGCCTTGCATTTCAATATTTTGATTGTTTGTGCCCATTTACAGTTTCTTAGCGTGTCATTAATACTCTGTGCCCCAATCACTGCATAGGATTTGGCCGACTGCCATCTTGTTTAGTTTCTTGTTGTTGTTTAGCCTTCCCTCCCCGGATATCCACCCCGCCTCCTGCCTCCCAGCTGCTCCGCCCTCCCACAGTTCGTCAGGCTCGGTCTCTCCACGAGACCTCTGTGACCGTCCTGACTCGTCAGAAGCGGTCGCTCCTCTTCACGCTGCCTCCCCGACCTCAGTGCAGTATTGTGACCTGCCTTGAGCTGCTTTGAACTGCGCCCGATTTTAATTATTTAATTCCATAGCGCTCCACCACCTCAGTAGTTGTGGAGTTTGTCTTGCAGCGTAGCGCTAGTCCCAACTGTACCAATTAGCATACTAGCACAGCGCTAACCTTCCATAACGCGCTGTAACACTGAGCTTTGTCTGTATTGCCTTGCATTTCAATATTTTGATTGTTTGTGCCCATTTACAGTTTCTTAGCGTGTCATTAATACTCTGTGCCCCAATCACTGCATAGGATTTGGCCGACTGCCATCTTGTTTAGTTTCTTGTTGTTGTTTAGCCTTCCCTCCCCGGATATCCACCCCGCCTCCCGCCTCCCAGCTGCTCCGCCCTCGCCCCTCCCCCTCCACCATCCATATATGACCGATGTCTCTCCGCGCAGCGTTCACGCGCAGCGTTCGCGCCCTATTCGCGCCGAAGGTGCGCCAAAGGTAAGCCCGTCTGCGCCCGTCTGCGCCTGGACCGCACCCAGCGCCTGTCCCCCTGGTTCCCGCCGCTCCCTACCCACTAGCGTCACTTATGACGCCGCAACTCTCCTCGCCCTCAACCCCGGACGAGCACCACAATGCTGCGAAGCCGCCCCAGGTCGTTCCCACGGACCTTTCGCCTGCCTCTCCTGCAAGTTCAACTGCTCCAGGACCCTCACCAAATCCAACCCCTCCATACACAGCTCCGACTCTATCCGCCTGAAGTGCATCCTGCTCAACACCCGCTCGGTCCACAGACACGCAATGGAACTCTGGGACCTACTCGACACTGCATCACCGGACATCGCCTTCCTTACAGAAACATGGATGAACACTTCATCTGTACCCGACATCGCCATTGCCTTACCGGACGCTTACAAAATCACCCGTAAAGACCGCACCAATCAAACAGGAGGAGGCCTCGCCATCATCCACAAGAACACCATCAAAATCACGTCCAGCTCCGAGGATAATTTTGCAACCGCCGAATATCTCCACTTTCAGATCCACACCAACCCTAGGAACACTCTTAGAGGCACCCTGATCTACAGGCCTCCAGGCACCCGCAGTCAATTCAGCGATGACATCACCGACTTCATCTGCCCACATGCCCTCGCCTCCGAGAACTACATTCTTCTAGGAGACTTTAACTATCACCTTGAAAACAAACATGACAGCAACACCACCACCCTTCTGGACAACCTGGCCAATCTCGGACTCAAACAACTTGTTGACACCCCCACCCATGTTGCCGGACACACGCTCGACCCTATCTTCACCTCCAGCAAGCATATCTCCTTCGATCGCACCACAGCTCTCCATTGGACGGACCACAGCTGTGTTCACTTCAGCTACAAAACCACCCTGACCCACAACCGCCCACGACCTATTCCTCGGAGAAACTGGAACAAAATCACCTCCGACCAACTCCTCACATCACTCAACCAAAACCCTCCCACCCTCTCACTGGACCCAAACCAAGCGGCCACCAACCTCAAGCAATGGATCACCCACAGTGCTGACGAATTACCACCCCTGAAAAAACACCAGATCTAATCAGACTGCAAAAAGGCTCCCTGGTTCAATGATGACCTTAAAAAATCTAAGAAGCTATGCCGCACCCTGGAGAAAACATGGAGAAAAAACGCAACCACCAACAACATGTCCATCCTCAAGGCTGCCACCCGGAAACACCACCAACTGATTCGATCCGCTAAAAAATCAGCATTCAAGGATCGTCTTGACAACAACAATCACAACAGCAAGGAACTCTTCAACATCGTCAAAGAATTCACCAACCCCACCGCAGCATCTAACGACATCACTCCCTCCCAAGACCTCTGCAATGCGCTATCCTCCTTCTTCTACAACAAAACTGCCGACATCCACAACAGCTTCGAGAATACTCCCAGCTTCCAACCCCCACCACCCCCCTCTGATCCTACTCCGCCAACTAACAACCTCACCGTCTGGAACCCAATCACCACTGAAGACACCATCCGCATAATGAACTCCATCCACTCTGGCTCGCCAACCGACCCCTGCCCCCACCACATCTTCAACAAAGCGAACTCCATCATCGCAGCTCATCTCCGTGATGTCATCAACTGCTCATTCAACTCTGCCACCTTTCCAGAAAGCTGGAAACACGCCGAACTCAGCGCCCTTCTGAAGAAACCCACAGCAGACCCCTCTGAACTTAAAAACTACCGACCCATATCCCTCCTCCCATTCCCGGCCAAAGTCATCGAGAAAGCCGTCAACAACCAGCTCGCCGCCTTCCTTGAATCCAACAACTCCCTCGATCCATCTCAATCCGGATTCCAAGCCAAACACAGCACCGAAACCGCCCTCATTGCAGCAACAGACGACATCCGAACACTACTGGACAACGGTGAAACTGTGGCCCTCATTCTACTCGACCTCTCCGCCGCTTTCGACATAGTCTGCCACAGCACCCTTATACAGCGCCTCAGCAACATTGGAATACAAGGAAAAGCCTTAGACTGGATCACCTCATTCCTCGCTGGGAGAACTCAAAGAGTACGACTTCCCCCATTCAACTCTGAGGCCACTGAAGTCATTTGTGGAGTACCACAAGGATCTTCACTCAGTCCCACCCTCTTCAACGTGTACATGGGTCCACTCGCCTCCATCGCGCGTCAACACAACCTTAACATTATCTCTTACACCGATGACACCCAGTTAATCCTTTCCCTCACCAAAGACCCTAACACCGCCAAAACCAACCTTCACGTTGGCATGAAAGAAGTAGCCGAATGGATAAAACAGAGCCGCCTAAAACTCAACTCAGACAAAACGGAGGTGCTCATCCTAGGATCTTCCCCCTCTTCCTGGGACGACTCTTGGTGGCCTTCTGCTCTGGGCACAGCACCCACACCCACAGACCATGCACGTAACCTTGGCTTCATCCTAGACTCCTCTCTCTCGATGTCCTGACAAGTCAACGCAGTCTCATCATCCTGCTTCAACGTACTTCGCATTCTCAAAAAGATCTTCCGTTGGATCCCCCTCGAAACAAGAAAGACTGTCACCAACGCACTGGTCACGAGTCGACTGGACTACGGCAACACACTATACGCCGGAATCACAGCAAAATTACAGAAAAAACTCCAACGCATCCAAAACGCATCAGCGAGACTCATATTAGACATCCCTCGCCAAGATCACATCACCGGACACCTAAAAGACCTCCACTGGCTTCCCGTCAACAAAAGAATTACATTCCGCCTTCTCACCCACGCACACAAAGCCCTTTACAATCTAGGACCCGAATGCCTCAACACTCGACTGTCCTTCTACAAACCCACCCGCCAACTAAGATCGTCCAACCAAGCCCTCGCCGCCGTCCCGCGCATCCGAAAATCCACCATGGGTGGCAGATCCTTTTCCTTCCTTGCTGCCAAGACCTGGAACTCACTCCCCACTCACCTCCGCCTTACTCAGAACCACATCTCCTTCAGAAAAGAACTTAAAACCTGGCTATTCGACAAATAATGAACCCCCTACCCAAGCGCCTTGAGACCCTCGGGGTAAGCAGTGCGCTATACAAATACCCGAACTTGAACTATTGTCCCTGCATTTCAGAGACAGCTGTCATGTACTGTCCCTGCATTTCAGAGACAGCTGTCATGTACTGTCCCTGCATTTCAGAGACAGCTGTCATGTACTGTCCCTGCATTTCAGAGACAGCTGTCATGTACTGTCCTTGCATTTCAGAGACAGCTGTCATGTACTGTCTCTGCATTTCAGAGACAGCTGTCATGTACTGTCCCTGCATTTCAGAGACAGCTGTCATGTACTGTCTCTGCATTTCAGAGACAGCTGTCATGTACTGTCCCTGCATTTCAGAGACAGCTGTCATGTACTGTCTCTGCATTTCAGAGACAGCTGTCATGTACTGTCCCTGCATTTCAGAGAAGGCTGTCATGTACTGTCCGTGGATTTCAGAGACAGCTGTCATGTACTGTCCCTGCATTTCAGAGAAGGCTGTCATGTACTGTCCCTGCATTTCAGAGACAGCTGTCATGTACTGTCCCTGCATTTCAGAGACGGCTGTCATGTACTGTCCCTGCATTTCAGAGACAGCTGTCATGTACTGTCCCTGCATTTCAGAGACGGCTGTCATGTACTGTCCCTGCATTTCAGAGACAGCTGTCTTGTACTGTATCTGCATTTCAGAGACAGCTGTCATGTACTGTCCCTGCATTTCAGAGACAGCTGTCATGTACTGTCTCTGCATTTCAGAGACAGCTGTCTTGTAGTGTATCTGCATTTCAGAGACAGCTATTTTGTACTCTCCCTGCATTTCAGAGACGGCTGTCATGTATTGTCCCTGCATTTCAGAGACAGCTGTCATGTACTGTCCCTGCATTTCAGAGACGGCTGTCATGTACTGTATCTGCATTTCAGAGACAGCTGTCATGTACTGTCCCTGCATTTCAGAGACAGCTGTCATGTACTGTCCCTGCATTTCAGAGACGGCTGTCATGTACTGTCCCTGCATTTCAGAGAAGGCTGTCATGTACTGCACCCTGCATTACAGAGAAGGCTGTCATGTACTGTCTCTGCATTTCAGAGACAGCTGTCATGTACTGTCCCTGCATTTCAGAGACAGCTGTCATGTACTGTCTCTGCATTTCAGAGACAGCTGTCATGTACTGTCCCTGCATTTCAGAGACAGCTGTCATGTACTGTCCCTGCATTTCAGAGACAGCTGTCATGTACTGTCCCTGCATTTCAGAGACGGCTGTCATGTACTGTCCTTGCATTTCAGAGACAGCTGTCATGTACTGTCCTTGCATTTCAGAGACAGCTGTCATGTACTGTATCTGCATTTCAGAGACAGCTGTCATGTACTGTCTCTGCATTTCAGAGACATCTGTCATGTACTGTCCCTGCATTTCAGAGACGGCTGTCATGTACTGTCTCTGCATTTCAGAGACAGCTGTCATGTACTGTCCGTGCATTTCAGAGACAGCTGTCATGTACTGTCCCTGCATTTCAGAGACAGCTGTCATGTACTGTCCCTGCATTTCAGAGACAGCTGTCATGTACTGTCCCTGCATTTCAGAGACAGCTGTCATGTACTGTCCCTGCATTTCAGAGACAGCTGTCATGTGCTGGCCCTGCATTTCAGAGACAGCTGTCATGTGCTGGCCCTGCATTTCAGAGACAGCTGTCATGTGCTGTCCCTGCATTTCAGAGACGGCTGTCATGTATTGTCCCTGCATTTCAGAGAAGGCTGTCATGTACTGTCCCTGCATTTCAGAGACAGCTGTCATGTATTGTCCCTGCATTTCAGAGACAGCTGTCATGTACTGTCCCTGCATTTCATAGACAGCTGTCATGTACTGTCCCTGCATTTCAGAGGCGGCTGTCATGTACTGTCCCTGCATTTCAGAGACAGCTGTCATGTGCTGGCCCTGCATTTCAGAGACAGCTGTCATGTGCTGGCCCTGCATTTCAGAGACAGCTGTCATGTACTGTCCCTGCATTTCAGAGACAGCTGTCATGTATTGTCCCTGCATTTCAGAGACAGCTGTCATGTACTGTCCCTGCATTTCAGAGACAGCTGTCATGTACTGTCCCTGCATTTCAGAGACAGCTGTCATGTACTGTCCCTGCATTTCAGAGACAGCTGTCATGTACTGTCTCTGCATTTCAGAGACAGCTGTCATGTACTGTCCGTGCATTTCAGAGACAGCTGTCATGTACTGTCCCTGCATTTCAGAGACAGCTGTCATGTACTGTCCCTGCATTTCAGAGACGGCTGTCATGTACTGTCCCTGCATTTCAGAGACAGCTGTCATGTACTGTCCCTGCATTTCAGAGACAGCTGTCATGTACTGTCCCTGCATTTCAGAGACGGCTGTCATGTACTGTCCCTGCATTTCAGAGACAGCTGTCATGTACTGTCCCTGCATTTCAGAGACGGCTGTCATGTACTGTCCCTGCATTTCAGAGAAGGCTGTCATGTACTGTCCCTGCATTTCAGAGACAGCTGTCATGTACTGTCCCTGCATTTCAGAGACAGCTGTCATGTACTGTCCGTGCATTTCAGAGACAGCTGTCATGTACTTTCCCTGCATTTCAGAGACAGCTGTCATGTACTGTCCCTGCATTTCAGAGACAGCTGTCATGTACTGTCCCTGCATTTCAGAGACGGCTGTCATGTACTGTCCCTGCATTTCAGAGACAGCTGTCATGTACTGTCCCTGCATTTCAGAGACGGCTGTCATGTACTGTCCCTGCATTTCAGAGACAGCTGCCATGTACTGTCCCTGCATTTCAGAGAAGGCTGTCATGTTCTGTCCCTGCATTTCAGAGACAGCTGTCATGTACTGTCCCTGCATTTCAGAGACAGCTGTCATGTACTGTCCGTGCATTTCAGAGACAGCTGTCATGTACTGTCCCTGCATTTCAGAGACAGCTGTCATGTACTGTCCCTGCATTTCAGAGACAGCTGCCATGTACTGTCCCTGCATTTCAGAGACAGCTGTCATGTACTGTCCGTGCATTTCAGAGACAGCTGTCATGTACTGTCCGTGCATTTCAGAGACAGCTGTCATGTACTGACCCTGCATTTCAGAGACAGCTGTCATGTACTGTCCCTGCATTTCAGAGACAGCTGTCATGTACTGTTCCTTCATTTCAGAGACAGCTGTCATGTACTGTCCCTGCATTTCAGAGACAGCTGTCATGTACTGTCCCTGCATTTCAGAGACAGCTGTCATGTACTGTCCCTGCATTTCAGAGACAGCTGTCATGTACTGTCCGTGCATTTCAGAGACAGCTGTCATGTACTGTCCGTGCATTTCAGAGACAGCTGTCATGTACTGACCCTGCATTTCAGAGACAGCTGTCATGTACTGTCCCTGCATTTCAGAGACAGCTGTCATGTACTGTTCCTTCATTTCAGAGACAGCTGTCATGTACTGTCCCTGCATTTCAGAGACAGCTGTCATGTACTGTCCCTGCATTTCAGAGACAGCTGTCATGTACTGTCCCTGCATTTCAGAGACGGCTGTCTTGTACTGTATCTGCATTTCAGAGACAGCTGTCATGTACTGTCCCTGCATTTCAGAGACAGCTGTCATGTACAGTCCGTGCATTTCAGAGACGGCTGTCATGTACTGTCTGTGCATTTCAGAGACAGCTGTCATGTACTGTCCGTGCATTTCAGAGACAGCTGTCATGTACTGTCCGTGCATTTCAGAGACAGCTGTCATGTACTGTCCCTGCATTTCAGAGACAGCTGTCATGTACTGTCTCTGCATTTCAGAGACAGCTGTCATGTACTGTCCCTGCATTTCAGAGACAGCTGTCATGTACTGTCCCTGCATTTCAGAGACAGCTGTCATGTATTGTCCCTGCATTTCAGAGACAGCTGTCATGTACTGTCCCTGCATTTCAGAGACGGCTGGCATGTACTGTATCTGCATTTCAGAGACAGCTGTCATGTACTGTCCCTGCATTTCAGAGACGGCTGTCATGTACTGTCCCTGCATTTCAGAGACAGCAGTCATGTACTGTCTCTGCATTTCAGAGACAGCTGTCATGTACTGTCCCTGCATTTCAGAGACAGCTGTCATGTACTGTCCCTGCATTTCAGAGACAGCTGTCATGTATTGTCCCTGCATTTCAGAGACAGCTGTCATGTACTGTCCCTGCATTTCAGAGACAGCTGTCATGTACTGTCCCTGCATTTCAGAGACAGCTGTCATGTACTGTCCCTGCATTTCAGAGACAGCTGTCATGTACTGTCCCTGCATTTCAGAGACAGCTGTCATGTATTGTCCCTGCATTTCAGAGACAGCTGTCATGTACTGTCCCTGCATTTCAGAGACAGCTGTCATGTACTGTCCCTGCATTTCAGAGACAGCTGTCATGTACTGTCCCTGCATTTCAGAGACAGCTGTCATGTATTGTCCCTGCATTTCAGAGACAGCTGTCATGTACTGTCCCTGCATTTCAGAGACGGCTGTCATGTACTGTCCCTGCATTTCAGAGACAGCTGTCATGTACTGTCCCTGCATTTCAGAGACGTCTGTCTTGTACTGTCCCTGCATTTCAGAGACAGCTGTCATGTACTGTCCCTGCATTTCAGAGACAGCTGTCATGTACTGTCCGTGCATTTCAGAGACAGCTGTCATGTACTGTCCCTGCATTTCACAGACGGCTGTCATGTACTGTCCCTGCATTTCATCGACGGCTGTCATGTACTGTCCCTGCATTTCAGAGACCGCTGTCATGTACTATCCCTGCATTTCATAGACAGCTGTCATGTACTGTCCCTGCATTTCAGAGACAGCTGTCATGTACTGTCCCTGCATTTCAGAGACAGCTGTCATGTACTGTCCCTGCATTTCAGAGACGGCTGTCATGTTCCTTCCCTGCATTTCAGAGACAGCTGTCATGTACTGTCCCTGCATTTCAGAGACGGCTGTCATGTACTGTCCCTGCATTTCAGAGACAGCTCTCATGTACTGTCCCTGCATTTCAGAGACAGCTGTCATGTACTGTATCTGCATTTCAGAGACAGCTGTCATGTACTGTCTCTGCATTTCAGAGACAGCTGTCATGTACTGTCCCTGCATTTCAGAGACGGCTGTCATGTACTGTCCCTGCATTTCAGAGACAGCTGTCATGTACTGTCCCTGCATTTCAGAGACGGCTGTCATGTACTGTCCCTGCATTTCAGAGACAGCTGTCATGTACTGTCCCTGCATTTCAGAGACGGCTGTCATGTACTGTCCCTGCATTTCAGAGAAGGCTGTCATGTACTGTCCGTGCATTTCAGAGACGGCTGTCATGTACTGTCCCTGCATTTCAGAGACAGCTGTCATGTACTGTCCCTGCATTTCAGAGACGGCTGTCATGTACTGTATCTGCATTTCAGAGACAGCTGTCATGTACTGTCCCTGCATTTCAGAGACAGCTGTCATGTACTGTCCCTGCATTTCAGAGACAGCTGTCATGTACTGTCCCTGCATTTCAGAGACAGCTGTCATGTACTGTCCCTGCATTTCAGAGACAGCTGTCATGTACTGTCCCTGCATTTCAGAGAAGGCTGTCATGTACTGTCCGTGCATTTCAGAGACAGCTGTCATGTACTGTCGATGCATTTCAGAGACGGCTGTCATGTACTGTCCCTGCATTTCAGAGACGGCTGTCATGTACTGTCCCTGCATTTCAGAGACAGCTGTCATGTACTGTCCCTGCATTTCGGAGACAGCTGTCATGTACTGTCCCTGCATTTCAGAGACAGCTGTCATGTACTGTCCGTGCATTTCAGAGACGGCTGTCATGTGCTGTCCCTGCATTTCAGAGACAGCTTTCATGTGCTGTCCCTGCATTTCAGAGACAGCTGTCATGTGCTGTCCCTGCATTTCAGAGAAGGCTGTCATGTACTGTCCCTGCATTTCAGAGACAGCTGTCATGTGCTGTCCCTGCATTTCAGAGACGGCTGTCATGTACTGTCCGTGCATTTCAGAGACAGCTGTCATGTACTGTCCCTGCATTTCAGAGACAGCTGTCATGTACTGTCCCTGCATTTCACAGACGGCTGTCATGTACTGTCCCTGCATTTCAGAGACAGCTGTCATGTACTGTATCTGCATTTCACAGACGGCTGTCATGTACTGTCCCTGCATTTCAGAGACGGCTGTCTTGTACTGTATCTGCATTTCAGAGACAGCTGTCATGTACTGTCCCTGCATTTCAGAGACAGCTGTCATGTACAGTCCGTGCATTTCAGAGACGGCTGTCATGTACTGTCTGTGCATTTCAGAGACAGCTGTCATGTACTGTCCGTGCATTTCAGAGACAGCTGTCATGTACTGTCCGTGCATTTCAGAGACAGCTGTCATGTACTGTCCCTGCATTTCACAGACGGCTGTCATGTACTGTCCCTGCATTTCAGAGACAGCTGTCATGTACTGTCTGTGCATTTCAGAGACAGCTGTCATGTACTGTCCCTGCATTTCAGAGATGGCTGTCATGTACTGTCCCTGCATTTCATAGACAGCTGTCATGTACTGTCCCTGCATTTCAGAGACGGCTGTCATGTACTGTCCCTGCATTTCAGAGACGGCTGTCATGTACTGTCCCTGCATTTCAGAGACAGCTGTCATGTACTGTCCCTGCATTTCAGAGACAGCTGTCATGTACTGTCCCTGCATTTCAGAGACAGCTGTCATGTACTGTCCCTGCATTTCAGAGACAGCTGTCATGTACTGTCTCTGCATTTCAGAGACAGCTGTCATGTACTGTCTCTGCATTTCAGAGACAGCTGTCATGTACTGTCCCTGCATTTCAGAGACGGCTGTCATGTACTGTCCGTGCATTTCAGAGACAGCTGTCATGTACTGTTCCTTCATTTCAGAGACAGCTGTCATGTACTGTCCCTGCATTTCAGAGACAGCTGTCATGTACTGTCCCTGCATTTCAGAGACAGCTGTCATGTACTGTCCCTGCATTTCAGAGACGGCTGTCTTGTACTGTATCTGCATTTCAGAGACAGCTGTCATGTACTGTCCCTGCATTTCAGAGACAGCTGTCATGTACTGTCCCTGCATTTCAGAGACAGCTGTCATGTACTGTCCCTGCATTTCAGAGACAGCTGTCTTGTACTGTCTCTGCATTTCAGAGACAGCAGTCATGTACTGTCCCTGCATTTCAGAGACAGCTGTCATGTACAGTCCGTGCATTTCAGAGACGGCTGTCATGTACTGTCTGTGCATTTCAGAGACAGCTGTCATGTACTGTCCGTGCATTTCAGAGACAGCTGTCATGTACTGTCCGTGCATTTCAGAGACAGCTGTCATGTACTGTCCCTGCATTTCAGAGACAGCTGTCATGTACTGTCTCTGCATTTCAGAGACAGCTGTCATGTACTGTCCCTGCATTTCAGAGACAGCTGTCATGTACTGTCCCTGCATTTCAGAGACAGCTGTCATGTATTGTCCCTGCATTTCAGAGACAGCTGTCATGTACTGTCCCTGCATTTCAGAGACGGCTGGCATGTACTGTATCTGCATTTCAGAGACGGCTGTCATGTACTGTCCCTGCATTTCAGAGACAGCTGTCATGTACTGTCCCTGCATTTCAGAGACGTCTGTCTTGTACTGTCCCTGCATTTCAGAGACAGCTGTCATGTACTGTCCCTGCATTTCAGAGACAGCTGTCATGTACTGTCCGTGCATTTCAGAGACAGCTGTCATGTACTGTCCCTGCATTTCACAGACGGCTGTCATGTACTGTTCCTTCATTTCAGAGACAGCTGTCATGTACTGTCCCTGCATTTCATCGACAGCTGTCATGTACTGTCCCTGCATTTCAGAGACGGCTGTCATGTACTATCCCTGCATTTCATAGACAGCTGTCATGTACTGTCCCTGCATTTCAGAGACAGCTGTCATGTACTGTCCCTGCATTTCAGAGACAGCTGTCTTGTACTGTATCTGCATTTCAGAGACAGCTGTCATGTACTGTCCGTGCATTTCAGAGACGGCTGTCATGTTCCTTCCCTGCATTTCAGAGACAGCTGTCATGTACTGTCCCTGCATTTCAGAGACGGCTGTCATGTACTGTCCCTGCATTTCAGAGACGGCTGTCATGTTCCTTCCCTGCATTTCAGAGACAGCTGTCATGTACTGTCCCTGCATTTCAGAGACGGCTGTCATGTACTGTCCCTGCATTTCAGAGACAGCTCTCATGTACTGTCCCTGCATTTCAGAGACAGCTGTCATGTACTGTATCTGCATTTCAGAGACAGCTGTCATGTACTGTCTGTGCATTTCAGAGACAGCTGTCATGTACTGTCCCTGCATTTCAGAGACAGCTGTCATGTACTGTCCCTGCATTTCAGAGACGGCTGTCATGTACTGTCCCTGCATTTCAGAGACAGCTGTCATGTACTGTCCCTGCATTTCAGAGACGGCTGTCATGTACTGTCCCTGCATTTCAGAGACAGCTGTCATGTACTGTCTCTGCATTTCAGAGACAGCTGTCATGTACTGTCCTTGCATTTCAGAGACAGCTGTCATGTACTGTCCCTGCATTTCAGAGACAGCTGTCATGTACTGTCCCTGCATTTCAGAGACAGCTGTCATGTACTGTCCCTGCATTTCAGAGACAGCTGTCATGTACTGTCCCTGCATTTCAGAGACAGCTGTCATGTACTGTCCCTGCATTTCAGAGAAGGCTGTCATGTACTGTCCGTGCATTTCAGAGACAGCTGTCATGTACTGTCCCTGCATTTCAGAGACAGCTGTCATGTACTGTCTCTGCATTTCAGAGACAGCTGTCATGTACTGTCCCTGCATTTCAGAGACAGCTGTCATGTACTGTCCCTGCATTTCGGAGACAGCTGTCATGTACTGTCCCTGCATTTCAGAGACAGCTGTCATGTACTGTCCGTGCATTTCAGAGACGGCTGTCATGTGCTGTCCCTGCATTTCAGAGACGGCTGTCATGTACTGTCCCTGCATTTCAGAGAAGGCTGTCATGTACTGTCCCTGCATTTCAGAGACGGCTGTCATGTACTGTCCCTGCATTTCAGAGACGGCTGTCATGTACTGTCCCTGCATTTCAGAGAAGGCTGTCATGTACTGTCCCTGCATTTCAGAGACAGCTGTCATGTGCTGTCCCTGCATTTCAGAGACGGCTGTCATGTACTGTCCCTGCATTTCATAGACAGCTGTCATGTACTGTCCCTGCATTTCAGAGACGGCTGTCATGTACTGTCCCTGCATTTCAGAGACAGCTGTCATGTACTGTCCCTGCATTTCAGAGATGGCTGTCATGTACTGTCCCTGCATTTCATAGACAGCTGTCATGTACTGTCCCTGCATTTCAGAGACGGCTGTCATGTACTGTCCCTGCATTTCAGAGACGGCTGTCATGTACTGTCTCTGCATTTCAGAGACAGCTGTCATGTACTGTCCCTGCATTTCAGAGACAGCTGTCATGTACTGTCCCTGCATTTCAGAGACAGCAGTCATGTACTGTCTCTGCATTTCAGAGACAGCTGTCATGTACTGTCCGTGCATTTCAGAGACAGCTGTCATGTACTGTCCGAGCATTTCAGAGACGGCTGTCATGTACTGTCCCTGCATTTCAGAGACAGCTGTCATGTACAGTCCCTGCATTTCAGAGACAGCTGTCATGTACAGTCCCTGCATTTCAGAGACAGCTGTCATGTACTGTCCCTGCATTTCACAGACGGCTGTCATGTACTGTCCCTGCATTTCATCGACAGCTGTCATGTACTGTCCCTGCATTTCAGAGACAGCTGTCATGTACTGTCCCTGCATTTCAGAGACAGCTGTTATGTACTGTCCGTGCATTTCAGAGACAGCTGTTATGTACTGTCCCTGCATTTCAGAGACAGCTGTCATGTACTGTCTCTGCATTTCAGAGACAGCTGTCATGTACTGTCTCTGCATTTCAGAGACAGCTGTCATGTACTGTCCCTGCATTTCAGAGACAGCTGTCATGTACTGCCCCTGCATTTCAGAGACAGCTGTCATGTACTGTCCCTGCATTTCAGAGACAGCTGTCATGTACTGTCCCTGCATTTCAGAGACGGCTGTCATGTACTATCCCTGCATTTCATAGACAGCTGTCATGTACTGTCCCTGCATTTCAGAGACAGCTGTCATGTACTGTCCCTGCATTTCAGAGACAGCTGTCATGTACTGTCCCTGCATTTCAGAGACGGCTGTCATGTTCCTTCCCTGCATTTCAGAGACAGCTGTCATGTACTGTCCCTGCATTTCAGAGACGGCTGTCATGTACTGTCCCTGCATTTCAGAGACGGCTGTCATGTTCCTTCCCTGCATTTCAGAGACAGCTGTCATGTACTGTCCCTGCATTTCAGAGACAGCTCTCATGTACTGTCTCTGCATTTCAGAGACAGCTGTCATGTACTGTCTCTGCATTTCAGAGACAGCTGTCATGTACTGTATCTGCATTTCAGAGACAGCTGTCATGTACTGTCTGTGCATTTCAGAGACAGCTGTCATGTACTGTCCCTGCATTTCAGAGACAGCTGTCATGTACTGTCCCTGCATTTCAGAGACGGCTGTCATGTACTGTCCCTGCATTTCAGAGACAGCTGTCATGTACTGTCCCTGCATTTCAGAGACGGCTGTCATGTACTGTCCCTGCATTTCAGAGACAGCTGTCATGTACTGTATCTGCATTTCAGAGACAGCTGTCATGTACTGTCCCTGCATTTCAGAGACAGCTGTCATGTACTGTCCCTGCATTTCAGAGACAGCTGTCATGTACTGTCCCTGCATTTCAGAGACAGCTGTCATGTACTGTCCCTGCATTTCAGAGACAGCTGTCATGTACTGTCCCTGCATTTCAGAGAAGGCTGTCATGTACTGTCCGTGCATTTCAGAGACAGCTGTCATGTACTGTCCCTGCATTTCAGAGACAGCAGTCATGTAATGTCCCTGCATTTCAGAGACAGCTGTCATGTACTGTCTCTGCATTTCAGAGACAGCTGTCATGTACTGTCCCTGCATTTCAGAGACAGCTGTCATGTACTGTCCCTGCATTTCGGAGACAGCTGTCATGTACTGTCCCTGCATTTCAGAGACAGCTGTCATGTACTGTCCGTGCATTTCAGAGACGGCTGTCATGTGCTGTCCCTGCATTTCAGAGACAGCTTTCATGTGCTGTCCCTGCATTTCAGAGACAGCTGTCATGTGCTGTCCCTGCATTTCAGAGACGGCTGTCATGTACTGTCCCTGCATTTCAGAGACGGCTGTCATGTACTGTCCCTGCATTTCAGAGACAGCTGTCATGTACTGTCCCTGCATTTCAGAGACAGCTGTCATGTACTGTCCCTGCATTTCAGAGACAGCTGTCATGTACTGTCCCTGCATTTCAGAGACAGCTGTCATGTACTGTCCCTGCATTTCAGAGACAGCTGTCATGTACTGTCCCTGCATTTTAGAGAAGGCTGTCATGTACTGTCCGTGCATTTCAGAGACAGCTGTCATGTACTGTCCCTGCATTTCAGAGAAGGCTGTCATGTACTGTCCCTGCATTTCAGAGACAGCTGTCATGTGCTGTCCCTGCATTTCAGAGACGGCTGTCATGTACTGTCCCTGCATTTCAGAGACAGCTGTCATGTACTGTCCCTGCATTTCATAGACAGCTGTCATGTACTGTCCCTGCATTTCAGAGACAGCTGTCATGTACTGTCCCTGCATTTCATAGACAGCTGTCATGTACTGTCCCTGCATTTCAGAGACAGCTGTCATGTACTGTCCCTGCATTTCAGAGACGGCTGTCATGTACTGTCCCTGCATTTCAGAGACGGCTGTCATGTACTGTCTCTGCATTTCAGAGACAGCTGTCATGTACTGTCTCTGCATTTCAGAGACAGCTGTCATGTACTGTCCCTGCATTTCAGAGACGGCTGTCATGTACTGTCCGTGCATTTCAGAGACAGCTGTCATGTACTGTCCCTGCATTTCAGAGACAGCAGTCATGTACTGTCTCTGCATTTCAGAGACAGCTGTCATGTACTGTCCCTGCATTTCATAGACAGCTGTCATGTACTGTCCCTGCATTTCAGAGATGGCTGTCATGTACTGTCCCTGCATTTCAGAGACGGCTGTCATGTACTGTCTCTGCATTTCAGAGACAGCTGTCATGTACTGTCTCTGCATTTCAGAGACAGCTGTCATGTACTGTCCCTGCATTTCAGAGACGGCTGTCATGTACTGTCCGTGCATTTCAGAGACAGCTGTCATGTACTGTCCCTGCATTTCAGAGACAGCAGTCATGTACTGTCTCTGCATTTCAGAGACAGCTGTCATGTACTGTCCGTGCATTTCAGAGACAGCTGTCATGTACTGTCCGTGCATTTCAGAGACAGCTGTCATGTACTGTCCCTGCATTTCAGAGAAGGCTGTCATGTACTGTCCGTGCATTTCAGAGACGGCTGTCATGTACTGTCCCTGCATTTCAGAGACAGCTGTCATGTACTGTCTCTGCATTTCAGAGACAGCTGTCATGTACTGTTCCTGCATTTCAGAGACAGCTGTCATGTACTGTTCCTGCATTTCAGAGACGGCTGTCATGTACTGTCCCTGCATTTCAGAGACAGCTGTCATGTACTGTCTCTGCATTTCAGAGACAGCTGTCATGTACTGTCTCTGCATTTCAGAGACAGCTGTCATGTACTGTCCCTGCATTTCAGAGACGGCTGTCATGTACTGTCCCTGCATTTCAGAGACAGCTGTCATGTACTGTCCCTGCATTTCAGAGACAGCTGTCATGTACTGTCCCTGCATTTCAGAGACGGCTGTCATGTACTGTCCCTGCATTTCAGAGACAGCTGTCATGTACTGTCCCTGCATTTCAGAGACGGCTGTCATGTGCTGTCCCTGCATTTCAGAGACAGCTGTCATGTACTGTCCCTGCATTTCAGAGACGGCTGTCATGTGCTGTCCCTGCATTTCAGAGACAGCTGTCATGTACTGTCCCTGCATTTCAGAGACAGCTGTCATGTACTGTCCCTGCATTTCAGAGACAGCTGTCATGTACTGTCTCTGCATTTCAGAGACAGCTGTCATGTACTGTCCGTGCATTTCAGAGACAGCTGTCATGTACTGTCCGTGCATTTCAGAGACAGCTGTCATGTACTGTCCCTGCATTTCAGGGAAGGCTGACATGTACTGTCCGTGCATTTCAGAGACGGCTGTCATGTACTGTCCCTGCATTTCAGAGACAGCTGTCATGTACTGTCTCTGCATTTCAGAGACAGCTGTCATGTACTGTTCCTGCATTTCAGAGACAGCTGTCATGTACTGTCCCTGCATTTCAGAGACAGCTGTCATGTACTGTCCCTGCATTTCAGAGACAGCTGTCATGTACTGTCCCTGCATTTCAGAGACGGCTGTCATGTACTGTCCGTGCATTTCAGAGACGGCTGTCATGTGCTGTCCCTGCATTTCAGAGACAGCTGTCATGTACTGTCCCTGCATTTCAGAGACAGCTGTCATGTACTGTCCCTGCATTTCATAGACAGCTGTCATGTACTGTCCCTGCATTTCAGAGACAGCTGTCATGTACTGTCCCTGCATTTCAGAGACAGCTGTCATGTAATGTCCGTGCATTTCAGAGACAGCTGTCATGTACTGTTCCTGCATTTCAGAGACAGCTGTCATGTACTGTCCCTGCATTTCAGAGAAGGCTGTCATGTACTGTCCCTGCATTTCAGAGACAGCTGTCATGTACTGTCCCTGCATTTCATAGACAGCTGTCATGTACTGTCTCTGCATTTCAGAGACAGCTGTCATGTACTGTCCCTGCATTTCAGAGACGGCTGTCATGTACTGTCCCTGCATTTCAGAGACAGCTGTCATGTGCTGTCCCTGCATTTCAGAGACAGCTGTTATGTACTGTCCGTGCATTTCAGAGACAGCTGTTATGTACTGTCCCTGCATTTCAGAGACAGCTGTCATGTGCTGTCCCTGCATTTCAGAGACAGCTGTCATGTACTGTCCCTGCATTTCAGAGACAGCTGTCATGTACTGTCTCTGCATTTCAGAGACAGCTGTCATGTACTGTCCTTGCATTTCAGAGACAGCTGTCATGTACTGTCTCTGCATTTCAGAGACAGCTGTCATGTACTGTCCCTGCATTTAAGAGACAGCTGTCATGTACTGTCCCTGCATTTCAGAGACAGCTTTCATGTACTGTCCCTGCATTTCAGAGACAGCTGTCATGTACTGTCTCTGCATTTCAGAGACGGCTGTCATGTACTGTCCGTGCATTTCAGAGACGGCTGTCATGTGCTGTCCCTGCATTTCAGAGACGGCTGTCATGTACTGTCCCTGCATTTCAGAGACAGCTGTCATGTACTGTCCCTGCATTTCAGAGACAGCTGTCATGTACTGTCCCTGCATTTCACAGACGGCTGTCATGTACTGTCCCTGCATTTCAGAGACAGCTGTCATGTACTGTCCCTGCATTTCAGAGACGGCTGTCATGTACTGTATCTGCATTTCAGAGACGGCTGTCATGTACTGTCCCTGCATTTCAGAGACAGCTGTCATGTACTGTCCGTGCATTTCAGAGACGGCTGTCATGTGCTGTCCCTGCATTTCAGAGACAGCTGTCATGTACTGTCCCTGCATTTCAGAGACAGCTGTCATGTACTGTCTCTGCATTTCAGAGACAGCTGTCATGTACTGTCCCTGCATTTCAGAGACAGCTGTCTTGTACTGTATCTGCATTTCAGAGACAGCTGTCTTGTACTGTCTCTGCATTTCAGAGACGGCTGTCATGTACTGTCTCTGCATTTCAGAGACAGCTGTCATGTACTGTCTCTGCATTTCAGAGACAGCTGTCATGTACTGTCCCTGCATTTCAGAGACGGCTGTCATGTACTGTCTCTGCATTTCAGAGACAGCTGTCATGTACTGTCCCTGCATTTCAGAGACAGCTGTCATGTACTGTCCCTGCATTTCAGAGACAGCTGTCTTGTACTGTATCTGCATTTCAGAGACAGCTGTCATGTACTGTCCCGGCATTTCAGAGACAGCTGTCTTGTACTGTATCTGCATTTCAGAGACAGCTGTCATGTACTGTCTCTGCATTTCAGAGACGGCTGTCATGTACTGTCCCTGCATTTCAGAGACGGCTGTCATGTACTGTCCCTGCATTTCAGAGACAGCTGTCATGTACTGTCTCTGCATTTCAGAGACAGCTGTCATGTACTGTCTCTGCATTTCAGAGACAGCTGTCATGTACTGTCTCTGCATTTCAGAGACAGCTGTCATGTACTGTCCCTGCATTTCAGAGACGGCTGTCATGTACTGTCCCTGCATTTCAGAGACAGCTGTCATGTACGGTCTCTGCATTTCAGAGACAGCTGTCATGTACTGTCCCTGCATTTCAGAGACGGCTGTCATGTACTGTCCCTGCATTTCAGAGACAGCTGCCATGTACTGTCCCTGCATTTCAGAGACAGCTGTCTTGTACTGTCTCTGCATTTCAGAGACAGCTGTCATGTACTGTCCTTGCATTTCAGAGACAACTGTCATGTACAGTCCCTGCATTTCAGAGACAGCTGTCATGTACTGTCCTTGCATTTCAGAGACAGCTGTCATGTACAGTCCTTGCATTTCAGAGACAGCTGTCATGTACTGTCCTTGCATTTCAGAGACAGCTGTCATGTACAGTCCCTGCATTTCAGAGACAGCTGTCATGTACTGTCCGTGCATTTCAGAGACAGCTGTCATGTACTGTCCTTGCATTTCAGAGACAGCTGTCATGTACTGTCTCTGCATTTCAGAGACAGCTGTCATGTACTGTCCGTGCATTTCAGAGACAGCTGTCATGTACTGTCCCTGCATTTCAGAGACAGATGTCATGTACTGTCCTTGCATTTCAGAGACAGCTGTCATGTACTGTCTCTGCATTTCAGAGACAGCTGTCATGTACTGTCTCTGCATTTCAGAGACAGCTGTCATGTACTGTCCTTGCATTTCAGAGACAGCTGTCATGTACAGTCCCTGCATTTCAGAGACAGCTGTCATGTACTGTCCCTGCATTTCAGAGACAGCTGTCATGTACTGTATCTGCATTTCAGAGACGGCTGTCATGTACTGTCTCTGCATTTCAGAGACAGCTGTCATGTACTGTCCTTGCATTTCAGAGACAGCTGTCATGTACAGTCCCTGCATTTCAGAGACAGCTGTCATGTACTGTCCCTGCATTTCAGAGACAGCTGTCATGTACTGTATCTGCATTTCAGAGACGGCTGTCATGTACTGTCCCTGCATTTCAGAGAAGGCTGTCATGTACTGTCCCTGCATTTCAGAGACGGCTGTCATGTACTGTCCCTGCATTTCAGAGACGGCTGTCATGTACTGTCCCTGCATTTCAGAGACAGCTGTCATGTACTGTCCCTGCATTTCAGAGACAGCTGTCATGTACTGTCCCTGCATTTCACAGACGGCTGTCATGTACTGTCCCTGCATTTCAGAGACAGCTGTCATGTACTGTCCGTGCATTTCAGAGACGGCTGTCATGTACTGTCCCTGCATTTCAGAGACGGCTGTCATGTACTGTCCCTGCATTTCAGAGACAGCTGTCATGTACTGTCCGTGCATTTCAGAGACGGCTGTCATGTGCTGTCCCTGCATTTCAGAGACAGCTGTCATGTACTGTCCCTGCATTTCAGAGACAGCTGTCATGTACTGTCTCTGCATTTCAGAGACAGCTGTCATGTACTGTCCCTGCATTTCAGAGACAGCTGTCTTCTACTGTATCTGCATTTCAGAGACAGCTGTCTTGTACTGTCTCTGCATTTCAGAGACGGCTGTCATGTACTGTCTCTGCATTTCAGAGACAGCTGTCATGTACTGTCTCTGCATTTCAGAGACAGCTGTCATGTACTGTCCCTGCATTTCAGAGACAGCTGTCTTGTACTGTATCTGCATTTCAGAGACAGCTGTCTTGTACTGTCTCTGCATTTCAGAGACAGCTGTCATGTACTGTCCCTGCATTTCAGAGACAGCTGTCATGTACTGTCTCTGCATTTCAGAGACAGCTGTCATGTACTGTCCCTGCATTTCAGAGACAGCTGTCATGTACTGTCTCTGCATTTCAGAGACAGCTGTCATGTACTGTCCCTGCATTTCAGAGACAGCTGTCATGTACTGTCCCTGCATTTCAGAGACAGCTGTCATGTACTGTCCCTGCATTTCAGAGACAGCTGTCATGTACTGTCTCTGCATTTCAGAGACAGCTGTCATGTACTGTCCCTGCATTTCAGAGACAGCTGTCATGTACTGTCTCTGCATTTCAGAGACAGCTGTCATGTACTGTCCCTGCATTTCAGAGACAGCTGTCATGTACTGTCCCTGCATTTCAGAGACAGCTGTCATGTACTGTATCTGCATTTCAGAGACAGCTGTCATGTACTGTCTCTGCATTTCAGAGACGGCTGTCATGTACTGTCCCTGCATTTCAGAGACGGCTGTCATGTACTGTCCCTGCATTTCAGAGACAGCTGTCATGTACTGTCTCTGCATTTCAGAGACAGCTGTCATGTACTGTCTCTGCATTTCAGAGACGGCTGTCATGTACTGTCTCTGCATTTCAGAGACAGCTGTCATGTACTGTCTCTGCATTTCAGAGACAGCTGTCATGTACTGTCCCTGCATTTCAGAGACGGCTGTCATGTACTGTCCCTGCATTTCAGAGACGGCTGTCATGTACTGTCCCTGCATTTCAGAGACAGCTGCCATGTACTGTCCCTGCATTTCAGAGACAGCTGTCTTGTACTGTCTCTGCATTTCAGAGACAGCTGTCATGTACTGTCCTTGCATTTCAGAGACAGCTGTCATGTACAGTCCGTGCATTTCAGAGACAGCTGTCATGTGCTGTCCCTGCATTTCAGAGACAGCTTTCATGTGCTGTCCCTGCATTTCAGAGACAGCTGTCATGTGCTGTCCCTGCATTTCAGAGAAGGCTGTCATGTACTGTCCCTGCATTTCAGAGACAGCTGTCATGTACTGTCCCTGCATTTCAGAGACAGCTGTCACGTACTGTCTGTGCATTTCAGAGACGGCTGTCATGTACTGTCCCTGCATTTCAGAGACAGCTGTCATGTACTGTCCCTGCATTTCAGAGACAGCTGTCACGTACTGTCTGTGCATTTCAGAGACAGCTGTCATGTGCTGTCCCTGCATTTCAGAGACGGCTGTCATGTACTGTCCCTGCATTTCATAGACAGCTGTCATGTACTGTCCCTGCATTTCAGAGACGGCTGTCATGTACTGTCCCTGCATTTCATAGACAGCTGTCATGTACTGTCCCTGCATTTCAGAGACGGCTGTCATGTACTGTCCCTGCATTTCAGAGACGGCTGTCATGTACTGTCTCTGCATTTCAGAGACAGCTGTCATGTACTGTCTCTGCATTTCAGAGACAGCAGTCATGTACTGTCTCTGCATTTCAGAGACAGCTGTCATGTACTGTCTCTGCATTTCAGAGACAGCTGTCATGTACTGTCCCTGCATTTCAGAGACGGCTGTCATGTACTGTCCGTGCATTTCAGAGACAGCTGTCATGTACTGTCCCTGCATTTCAGAGACAGCAGTCATGTACTGTCTCTGCATTTCAGAGACAGCTGTCATGTACTGTCCGTGCATTTCAGAGACAGCTGTCATGTACTGTCCGTGCATTTCAGAGACAGCTGTCATGTACTGTCCCTGCATTTCAGAGAAGGCTGTCATGTACTGTCCGTGCATTTCAGAGACGGCTGTCATGTACTGTCCCTGCATTTCAGAGACAGCTGTCATGTACTGTCTCTGCATTTCAGAGACAGCTGTCATGTACTGTTCCTGCATTTCAGAGACAGCTGTCATGTACTGTCCCTGCATTTCAGAGACAGCTGTCATGTACTGTCCCTGCATTTCAGAGACGGCTGTCATGTACTGTCCCTGCATTTCAGAGACAGCTGTCATGTACTGTCCCTGCATTTCAGAGACAGCTGTCATGTACTGTCCCTGCATTTCAGAGACGGCTGTCATGTGCTGTCCCTGCATTTCAGAGACAGCTGTCATGTACTGTCCGTGCATTTCAGAGACAGCTGTCATGTACTGTCCGTGCATTTCAGAGACAGCTGTCATGTACTGTCCCTGCATTTCAGAGACAGCTGTCATGTACTGTCCCTGCATTTCAGAGACAGCTGTCATGTACTGTCCCTGCATTTCAGAGACAGCTGTCATGTACTGTCCCTGCATTTCAGAGACGGCTGTCATGTACTGTCCGTGCATTTCAGAGAAGGCTGTCATGTACTGTCCCTGCATTTCAGAGACAGCTGTCATGTACTGTCCCTGCATTTCATAGACAGCTGTCATGTACTGTCCCTGCATTTCAGAGACAGCTGTCATGTACTGTCCCTGCATTTCAGAGACAGCTGTCATGTACTGTCCGTGCATTTCAGAGACAGCTGTCATGTACTGTTCCTGCATTTCAGAGACAGCTGTCATGTACTGTCCCTGCATTTCAGAGAAGGCTGTCATGTACTGTCCCTGCATTTCAGAGACAGCTGTCATGTACTGTCCCTGCATTTCATAGACAGCTGTCATGTACTGTCTCTGCATTTCAGAGACAGCTGTCATGTACTGTCCCTGCATTTCAGAGACGGCTGTCATGTACTGTCCCTGCATTTCAGAGACAGCTGTCATGTGCTGTCCCTGCATTTCATAGACAGCTGTTATGTACTGTCCGTGCATTTCAGAGACAGCTGTCATGTACTGTCCCTGCATTTCAGAGACAGCTGTCATGTACTGTCCCTGCATTTCAGAGACAGCTGTCTTCTACTGTATCTGCATTTCAGAGACAGCTGTCATGTACTGTCTCTGCATTTCAGAGACAGCTGTCATGTACTGTCCTTGCATTTCAGAGACAGCTGTCATGTACTGTCTCTGCATTTCAGAGACAGCTGTCATGTACTGTCCCTGCATTTCAGAGACAGCTGTCATGTACTGTCCCTGCATTTCAGAGACAGCTGTCATGTACTGTCCCTGCATTTCAGAGACGGCTTTCATGTACTGTCCTTGCATTTCAGAGACAGCTGTCATGTACTGTCTCTGCATTTCAGAGACAGCTGTCATGTACTGTCTCTGCATTTCAGAGACAGCTGTCATGTACTGTCCCTGCATTTCAGAGACAGCTGTCATGTACTGCCCCTGCATTTCAGAGACAGCTGTCATGTACTGTCCCTGCATTTCAGAGACAGCTGTCATGTACTGTCTCTGCATTTCAGAGACGGCTGTCATGTACTGTCCGTGCATTTCAGAGACGGCTGTCATGTGCTGTCCCTGCATTTCAGAGACGGCTGTCATGTACTGTCCCTGCATTTCAGAGACAGCTGTCATGTACTGTCCCTGCATTTCAGAGACAGCTGTCATGTACTGTCCCTGCATTTCACAGACGGCTGTCATGTACTGTCCCTGCATTTCAGAGACAGCTGTCATGTACTGTCCCTGCATTTCACAGACGGCTGTCATGTACTGTCCCTGCATTTCAGAGACAGCTGTCATGTACTGTCCCTGCATTTCAGAGACGGCTGTCATGTACTGTCCCTGCATTTCAGAGAAGGCTGTCATGTACTGTCCCTGCATTTCAGAGACAGCTGTCATGTACTGTCTCTGCATTTCAGAGACAGCTGTCATGTACTGTCCCTGCATTTCAGAGACAGCTGTCATGTACTGTCCGTGCATTTCAGAGACGGCTGTCATGTGCTGTCCCTGCATTTCAGAGACAGCTGTCATGTACTGTCCCTGCATTTCAGAGACAGCTGTCATGTACTGTCTCTGCATTTCAGAGACAGCTGTCATGTACTGTCCCTGCATTTCAGAGACAGCTGTCTTGTACTGTATCTGCATTTCAGAGACAGCTGTCTTGTACTGTCTCTGCATTTCAGAGACGGCTGTCATGTACTGTCTCTGCATTTCAGAGACAGCTGTCATGTACTGTCTCTGCATTTCAGAGACAGCTGTCATGTACTGTCCCTGCATTTCAGAGACAGCTGTCTTGTACTGTATCTGCATTTCAGAGACAGCTGTCTTGTACTGTCTCTGCATTTCAGAGACGGCTGTCATGTACTGTCTCTGCATTTCAGAGACAGCTGTCATGTACTGTCCCTGCATTTCAGAGACAGCTGTCATGTACTGTCCCTGCATTTCAGAGACAGCTGTCTTGTACTGTATCTGCATTTCAGAGACAGCTGTCATGTACTGTCTCTGCATTTCAGAGACGGCTGTCATGTACTGTCCCTGCATTTCAGAGACGGCTGTCATGTACTGTCCCTGCATTTCAGAGACAGCTGTCATGTACTGTCTCTGCATTTCAGAGACAGCTGTCATGTACTGTCTCTGCATTTCAGAGACAGCTGTCATGTACTGTCTCTGCATTTCAGAGACAGCTGTCATGTACTGTCTCTGCATTTCAGAGACAGCTGTCATGTACTGTCTCTGCATTTCAGAGACAGCTGTCATGTACTGTCTCTGCATTTCAGAGACGGCTGTCATGTACTGTCCCTGCATTTCAGAGACGGCTGTCATGTACTGTCCCTGCATTTCAGAGACAGCTGTCATGTACTGTCTCTGCATTTCAGAGACAGCTGTCATGTACTGTCCCTGCATTTCAGAGACGGCTGTCATGTACTGTCCCTGCATTTCAGAGACAGCTGCCATGTACTGTCCCTGCATTTCAGAGACAGCTGTCTTGTACTGTCTCTGCATTTCAGAGACAGCTGTCATGTACTGTCCTTGCATTTCAGAGACAACTGTCATGTACAGTCCCTGCATTTCAGAGACAGCTGTCATGTACTGTCCTTGCATTTCAGAGACAGCTGTCATGTACAGTCCTTGCATTTCAGAGACAGCTGTCATGTACTGTCCTTGCATTTCAGAGACAGCTGTCATGTACAGTCCCTGCATTTCAGAGACAGCTGTCATGTACTGTCCGTGCATTTCAGAGACAGCTGTCATGTACTGTCCTTGCATTTCAGAGACAGCTGTCATGTACTGTCTCTGCATTTCAGAGACAGCTGTCATGTACTGTCCGTGCATTTCAGAGACAGCTGTCATGTACTGTCCCTGCATTTCAGAGACAGCTGTCATGTACTGTCCTTGCATTTCAGAGACAGCTGTCATGTACTGTCTCTGCATTTCAGAGACAGCTGTCATGTACTGTCTCTGCATTTCAGAGACAGCTGTCATGTACTGTCCCTGCATTTCAGAGACAGCTGTCATGTACTGTCCTTGCATTTCAGAGACAGCTGTCATGTACAGTCCCTGCATTTCAGAGACAGCTGTCATGTACTGTCCCTGCATTTCAGAGACAGCTGTCATGTACTGTCCCTGCATTTCAGAGACAGCTGTCATGTACTGTATCTGCATTTCAGAGACGGCTGTCATGTACTGTCCCTGCATTTCAGAGACGGCTGTCATGTACTGTCCCTGCATTTCAGAGACGGCTGTCATGTACTGTCCCTGCATTTCAGAGACGGCTGTCATGTACTGTCCCTGCATTTCAGAGACAGCTGTCATGTACTGTCCCTGCATTTCAGAGACAGCTGTCATGTACTGTCCCTGCATTTCACAGACGGCTGTCATGTACTGTCCCTGCATTTCAGAGACAGCTGTCATGTGCTGTCCCTGCATTTCAGAGACGGCTGTCATGTACTGTATCTGCATTTCAGAGACAGCTGTCATGTACTGTCCCTGCATTTCAGAGACAGCTGTCATGTACTGTCCCTGCATTTCAGAGACAGCTGTCATGTACTGTTCCTTCATTTCAGAGACAGCTGTCATGTATTGTCCCTGCATTTCAGAGACAGCTGTCATGTACTGTCCCTGCATTTCAGAGACGGCTGTCATGTACTGTCCCTGCATTTCAGAGACGGCTGTCATGTACTGTCCCTGCATTTCAGAGACAGCTGTCATGTACTGTCCGTGCATTTCAGAGACAGCTGTCATGTGCTGTCCCTGCATTTCAGAGACAGCTGTTATGTACTGTCCCTGCATTTCAGAGACAGCTGTCATGTACTGTCTCTGCATTTCAGAGACAGCTGTCATGTACTGTCCCTGCATTTCAGAGACAGCTGTCTTCTACTGTATCTGCATTTCAGAGACAGCTGTCTTGTACTGTCTCTGCATTTCAGAGACGGCTGTCATGTACTGTCTCTGCATTTCAGAGACAGCTGTCATGTACTGTCTCTGCATTTCAGAGACAGCTGTCATGTACTGTCCCTGCATTTCAGAGACAGCTGTCATGTATTGTCCCTGCATTTCAGAGACAGCTGTCATGTACTGTCCCTGCATTTCAGAGACGGCTGTCATGTACTGTCCCTGCATTTCAGAGACGGCTGTCATGTACTGTCCCTGCATTTCAGAGACAGCTGTCATGTACTGTCCGTGCATTTCAGAGACAGCTGTCATGTGCTGTCCCTGCATTTCAGAGACAGCTGTTATGTACTGTCCCTGCATTTCAGAGACAGCTGTCATGTACTGTCTCTGCATTTCAGAGACAGCTGTCATGTACTGTCCCTGCATTTCAGAGACAGCTGTCTTCTACTGTATCTGCATTTCAGAGACAGCTGTCTTGTACTGTCTCTGCATTTCAGAGACGGCTGTCATGTACTGTCTCTGCATTTCAGAGACAGCTGTCATGTACTGTCTCTGCATTTCAGAGACAGCTGTCATGTACTGTCCCTGCATTTCAGAGACAGCTGTCTTGTACTGTTTCTGCATTTCAGAGACAGCTGTCTTGTACTGTCTCTGCATTTCAGAGACAGCTGTCATGTACTGTCCCTGCATTTCAGAGACAGCTGTCATGTACTGTCCCTGCATTTCAGAGACAGCTGTCTTGTACTGTATCTGCATTTCAGAGACAGCTGTCATGTACTGTCTCTGCATTTCAGAGACAGCTGTCATGTACTGTCCCTGCATTTCAGAGACGGCTGTCATGTACTGTCCCTGCATTTCAGAGACAGCTGTCATGTACTGTCTCTGCATTTCAGAGACAGCTGTCATGTACTGTCTCTGCATTTCAGAGACGGCTGTCATGTACTGTCTCTGCATTTCAGAGACAGCTGTCATGTACTGTCTCTGCATTTCAGAGACAGCTGTCATGTACTGTCCCTGCATTTCAGAGACGGCTGTCATGTACTGTCCCTGCATTTCAGAGACAGCTGCCATGTACTGTCCCTGCATTTCAGAGACAGCTGTCTTGTACTGTCTCTGCATTTCAGAGACAGCTGTCATGTACTGTCCTTGCATTTCAGAGACAGCTGTCATGTACTGTCCCTGCATTTCAGAGACAGCTGTCATGTACTGTCCGTGCATTTCAGAGACAGCTGTCATGTACTGTCCTTGCATTTCAGAGACAGCTGTCATGTACTGTCTCTGCATTTCAGAGACAGCTGTCATGTACTGTCCGTGCATTTCAGAGACAGCTGTCATGTACTGTCCCTGCATTTCAGAGACAGCTGTCATGTACTGTCCTTGCATTTCAGAGACAGCTGTCATGTACTGTCTCTGCATTTCAGAGAAAGCTGTCATGTACTGTCTCTGCATTTCAGAGACAGCTGTCATGTACTGTCCCTGCATTTCAGAGACAGCTGTCATGTACTGTCCTTGCATTTCAGAGACAGCTGTCATGTACAGTCCCTGCATTTCAGAGACAGCTGTCATGTACTGTCCCTGCATTTCAGAGACAGCTGTCATGTACTGTCCCTGCATTTCAGAGACAGCTGTCATGTACTGTATCTGCATTTCAGAGACGGCTGTCATGTACTGTCCCTGCATTTCAGAGACGGCTGTCATGTACTGTCCCTGCATTTCAGAGACGGCTGTCATGTACTGTCCCTGCATTTCAGAGACAGCTGTCATGTACTGTCCGTGCATTTCAGAGACGGCTGTCATGTGCTGTCCCTGCATTTCAGAGACAGCTGTCATGTACTGTCCCTGCATTTCAGAGACAGCTGTCATGTACTGTCCTTGCATTTCAGAGACAGCTGTCATGTACTGTCTCTGCATTTCAGAGACAGCTGTCATGTACTGTCCCTGCATTTCAAAGACAGCTGTCTTGTACTGTATCTGCATTTCAGAGACAGCTGTCTTGTACTGTCTCTGCATTTCAGAGACGGCTGTCATGTACTGTCTCTGCATTTCAGAGACAGCTGTCATGTACTGTCTCTGCATTTCAGAGACAGCTGTCATGTACTGTCCCTGCATTTCAGAGACAGCTGTCTTGTACTGTATCTGCATTTCAGAGACAGCTGTCTTGTACTGTCTCTGCATTTCAGAGACGGCTGTCATGTACTGTCTCTGCATTTCAGAGACAGCTGTCATGTACTGTCCCTGCATTTCAGAGACAGCTGTCATGTACTGTCCCTGCATTTCAGAGACAGCTGTCATGTACTGTCCCTGCATTTCAGAGACGGCTGTCATGTACTGTCCCTGCATTTCAGAGACAGCTGTCTTGTACTGTATCTGCATTTCAGAGACAGCTGTCATGTACTGTCCCGGCATTTCAGAGACAGCTGTCTTGTACTGTATCTGCATTTCAGAGACAGCTGTCATGTACTGTCTCTGCTTTTCAGAGACGGCTGTCATGTACTGTCCCTGCATTTCAGAGACGGCTGTCATGTACTGTCCCTGCATTTCAGAGACAGCTGTCATGTACTGTCTCTGCATTTCAGAGACAGCTGTCATGTACTGTCTCTGCATTTCAGAGACAGCTGTCATGTACTGTCCCTGCATTTCAGAGACAGCTGTCTTGTACTGTATCTGCATTTCAGAGACAGCTGTCATGTACTGTCCCTGCATTTCAGAGACAGCTGTCATGTACTGTCTCTGCATTTCAGAGACAGCTGTCATGTACTGTCCCTGCATTTCAGAGACGGCTGTCATGTACTGTCCCTGCATTTCAGAGACAGCTGCCATGTACAGTCCTTGCATTTCAGAGACAGCTGTCATGTACTGTCCTTGCATTTCAGAGACAGCTGTCATGTACAGTCCTTGCATTTCAGAGACAGCTGTCATGTACTGTCCTTGCATTTCAGAGACAGCTGTCATGTACAGTCCCTGCATTTCAGAGACAGCTGTCATGTACTGTCCGTGCATTTCAGAGACAGCTGTCATGTACTGTCCTTGCATTTCAGAGACAGCTGTCATGTACTGTCTCTGCATTTCAGAGACAGCTGTCATGTACTGTCCGTGCATTTCAGAGACAGCTGTCATGTACTGTCCCTGCATTTCAGAGACAGCTGTCATGTACTGTCCTTGCATTTCAGAGACAGCTGTCATGTACTGTCTCTGCATTTCAGAGACAGCTGTCATGTACTGTCTCTGCATTTCAGAGACAGCTGTCATGTACTGTCCCTGCATTTCAGAGACAGCTGTCATGTACTGTCCCTGCATTTCAGAGACAGCTGTCATGTACTGTCTCTGCATTTCAGAGACAGCTGTCATGTACTGTCCTTGCATTTCAGAGACAGCTGTCATGTACAGTCCCTGCATTTCAGAGACAGCTGTCATGTACTGTCCCTGCATTTCAGAGACAGCTGTCATGTACTGTCCCTGCATTTCAGAGACAGCTGTCATGTACTGTCTGTGCATTTCAGAGACAGCTGTCATGTACTGTCCCTGCATTTCAGAGACAGCTGTCATGTACTGTCCCTGCATTTCAGAGACAGCTGTCATGTACTGTATCTGCATTTCAGAGACGGCTGTCATGTACTGTCCCTGCATTTCAGAGACGGCTGTCATGTACTGTCCCTGCATTTCAGAGACGGCTGTCATGTACTGTCCCTGCATTTCAGAGACGGCTGTCATGTACTGTCCCTGCATTTCAGAGACAGCTGTCATGTACTGTCCCTGCATTTCAGAGACAGCTGTCATGTACTGTCCCTGCATTTCACAGACGGCTGTCATGTACTGTCCCTGCATTTCAGAGACAGCTGTCATGTACTGTCCCTGCATTTCAGAGACGGCTGTCATGTGCTGTCCCTGCATTTCAGAGACAGCTGTCATGTACTGTCCCTGCATTTCAGAGACAGCTGTCATGTACTGTCTCTGCATTTCAGAGACAGCTGTCATGTACTGTCCCTGCATTTCAGAGACAGCTGTCTTCTACTGTATCTGCATTTCAGAGACAGCTGTCTTGTACTGTCTCTGCATTTCAGAGACGGCTGTCATGTACTGTCTCTGCATTTCAGAGACAGCTGTCATGTACTGTCCCTGCATTTCAGAGACAGCTGTCATGTACTGTCTCTGCATTTCAGAGACAGCTGTCATGTACTGTCCTTGCATTTCAGAGACAGCTGTCATGTACTGTCTCTGCATTTCAGAGACGGCTGTCATGTACTGTCTCTGCATTTCAGAGACAGCTGTCATGTACTGTCCCTGCATTTCAGAGACAGCTGTCTTGTACTGTATCTGCATTTCAGAGACAGCTGTCTTGTACTGTCTCTGCATTTCAGAGACAGCTGTCATGTACTGTCCCTGCATTTCAGAGACAGCTGTCATGTACTGTCCCTGCATTTCAGAGACAGCTGTCTTGTACTGTATCTGCATTTCAGAGACAGCTGTCATGTACTGTCTCTGCATTTCAGAGACAGCTGTCATGTACTGTCCCTGCATTTCAGAGACGGCTGTCATGTACTGTCCCTGCATTTCAGAGACAGCTGTCATGTACTGTCTCTGCATTTCAGAGACAGCTGTCATGTACTGTCTCTGCATTTCAGAGACGGCTGTCATGTACTGTCTCTGCATTTCAGAGACAGCTGTCATGTACTGTCTCTGCATTTCAGAGACAGCTGTCATGTACTGTCCCTGCATTTCAGAGACGGCTGTCATGTACTGTCCCTGCATTTCAGAGACAGCTGCCATGTACTGTCCCTGCATTTCAGAGACAGCTGTCTTGTACTGTCTCTGCATTTCAGAGACAGCTGTCATGTACTGTCCTTGCATTTCAGAGACAGCTGTCATGTACAGTCCCTGCATTTCAGAGACAGCTGTCATGTACTGTCCGTGCATTTCAGAGACAGCTGTCATGTACTGTCCTTGCATTTCAGAGACAGCTGTCATGTACTGTCCCTGCATTTCAGAGACAGATGTCATGTACTGTCTCTGCATTTCAGAGACAGCTGTCATGTACTGTCCGTGCATTTCAGAGACAGCTGTCATGTACTGTCTCTGCATTTCAGAGAAAGCTGTCATGTACTGTCTCTGCATTTCAGAGACAGCTGTCATGTACTGTCCCTGCATTTCAGAGACAGCTGTCATGTACTGTCCTTGCATTTCAGAGACAGCTGTCATGTACAGTCCCTGCATTTCAGAGACAGCTGTCATGTACTGTCCTTGCATTTCAGAGACAGCTGTCATGTACTGTCCCTGCATTTCAGAGACAGCTGTCATGTACTGTATCTGCATTTCAGAGACGGCTGTCATGTACTGTTCCTGCATTTCAGAGACAGCTGTCTTGTACTGTCTCTGCATTTCAGAGACAGCTGTCATGTACTGTCCCTGCATTTCAGAGACAGCTGTCATGTACTGTCCCTGCATTTCAGAGACAGCTGTCATGTACTGTCTCTGCATTTCAGAGACAGCTGTCATGTACTGTCCGTGCATTTCAGAGACAGCTGTCATGTACTGTCTCTGCATTTCAGAGAAAGCTGTCATGTACTGTCTCTGCATTTCAGAGACAGCTGTCATGTACTGTCCCTGCATTTCAGAGACAGCTGTCATGTACTGTCCTTGCATTTCAGAGACAGCTGTCATGTACAGTCCCTGCATTTCAGAGACAGCTGTCATGTACTGTCCTTGCATTTCAGAGACAGCTGTCATGTACTGTCCCTGCATTTCAGAGACAGCTGTCATGTACTGTATCTGCATTTCAGAGACGGCTGTCATGTACTGTTCCTGCATTTCAGAGACAGCTGTCATGTACTGTCCCTGCATTTCAGAGACAGCTGTCATGTACTGTATCTGCATTTCAGAGACGGCTGTCATGTACTGTCCTTGCATTTCAGAGACGGCTGTCATGTACTGTCCCTGCATTTCAGAGACAGCTGTCATGTACTGTCCCTGCATTTCAGAGACGGGCTGTCATGTACTGTCTCTGCATTTCAGAGACAGCTGTCATGTACTGTCCCTGCATTTCAGAGACGGCTGTCATGTACTGTCCCTGCATTTCAGAGACGGCTGTCATGTATTGTCTCTGCATTTCAGAGACGGCTGTCATGTACTGTCCCTGCATTTCAGAGACAGCTGTCATGTACTGTCCCTGCATTTCAGAGACAGCTGTCATGTACTGTCCCTGCATTTCAGAGACAGCTGTCATGTACTGTATCTGCATTTCAGAGACAGCTGTCATGTACTGTCCCTGCATTTCAGAGACAGCTGTCATGTACTGTCCTTGCATTTCAGAGACAGCTGTCATGTACTGTCTCTGCATTTCAGAGACGGCTGTCATGTACTGTCTCTGCATTTCAGAGACGGCTGTCATGTACTGTCTCTGCATTTCAGAGACGGCTGTCATGTACTGTCTCTGCATTTCAGAGACAGCTGTCATGTACTGTCTGTGCATTTCAGAGACAGCTGTCATGTACTGTCCCTGCATTTCAGAGACGGCTGTCATGTACTGTCTGTGCATTTCAGAGACAGCTGTAATGTACTGTCCCTGCATTTCAGAGACAGCTGTCATGTACTGTCTCTGCATTTCAGAGACAGCTGTCATGTACTGTCCCTGCATTTCAGAGACAGCTGTCATGTACTGTCCCTGCATTTCAGAGACAGCTGTCATGTACTGTCTCTGCATTTCAGAGACAGCTGTCATGTACTGTCCCTGCATTTCAGAGACGGCTGTCTTGTACTGTCCCTGCATTTCAGAGACAGCTGTCATGTACTGTCTCTGCATTTCAGAGACAGCTGTCATGTACTGTCCTTGCATTTCAGAGACAGCTGTCATGTACTGTCCCTGCATTTCAGAGACGGCTGTCATGTACTGTCCCTGCATTTCAGAGACGGCTGTCATGTACTGTCCCTGCATTTCAGAGACAGCTGTCATGTACTGTCCCTGCATTTCAGAGACAGCTGTCATGTACTGTCTCTCCATTTCAGAGACAGCTGTCATGTACTGTCCTTGCATTTCAGAGACAGCTGTCATGTACTGTCCTTGCATTTCAGAGACAGCTGTCATGTACTGTCCCTGCATTTCAGAGACGGCTGTCATGTACTGTCCCTGCATTTCAGAGACGGCTGTCATGTACTGTCCCTGCATTTCAGAGACGGCTGTCATGTACTGTCCCTGCATTTCAGAGACAGCTGTCACGTACTGTCTGTGCATTTCAGAGACAGCTGTCATGTACTGTCCGTGCATTTCAGAGACAGCTGTCATGTACTGTCCCTGCATTTCAGAGACGGCTGTCATGTACTGTCCCTGCATTTCAGAGACAGCTGTCATGTACTGTCTCTGCATTTCAGAGACAGCTGTCATGTACTGTCCCTGCATTTCAGAGACAGCTGTCTTGTACTGTCTCTGCATTTCAGAGACGGCTGTCATGTACTGTCTCTGCATTTCAGAGACAGCTGTCTTGTACTGTCTCTGCATTTCAGAGACGGCTGTCATGTACTGTCTCTGCATTTCAGAGACGGCTGTCATGTACTGTCCCTGCATTTCAGAGACAGCTGTCTTGTACTGTCTCTGCATTTCAGAGACGGCTGTCATGTACTGTCTCTGCATTTCAGAGACAGCTGTCATGTACTGTCCCTGCATTTCAGAGACAGCTGTCTTGTACTGTATCTGCATTTCAGAGACAGCTGTCTTGTACTGTCTCTGCATTTCAGAGACGGCTGTCATGTATTGTCCCTGCATTTCAGAGACAGCTGTCATGTACTGTCCCTGCATTTCAGAGACAGCTGTCATGTACTGTCCCTGCATTTCAGAGACGGCTGTCATGTACTGTCTGTGCATTTCAGAGAGAGCAGTCATGTACTGTCTCTGCATTTCAGAGACAGCTGTCATGTACTGTCCGTGCATTTCAGAGACAGCTGTCATGTACTGTCCCTGCATTTCAGAGACAGCTGTCATGTACTGTCCCTGCATTTCAGAGACAGCTGTCATGTACTGTCCCTGCATTTCAGAGACAGCTGTCATGTACTGTCCCTGCATTTCAGAGACAGCTGTCATGTACTGTCCCTGCATTTCAGAGACAGCTGTCATGTACTGTCCCTGCATTTCAGAGACAGCTGTCATGTACTGTCCCTGCATTTCAGAGACAGCTGTCATGTACTGTCTGTGCATTTCAGAGACAGCTGTCATGTACTGTCCCTGCATTTCAGAGACGGCTGTCATGTACTGTCCCTGCATTTCAGAGACAGCTGTCATGTACTGTCTCTGCATTTCAGAGACAGCTGTCATGTACTGTCTCTGCATTTCAGAGACAGCTGTCATGTATTGTCCCTGCATTTCAGAGACAGCTGTCATGTACTGTCCCTGCATTTCAGAGACGGCTGTCTTGTACTGTATCTGCATTTCAGAGACAGCTGTCATGTACTGCCCCTGCATTTCAGAGACAGCTGTCATGTACTGTCCCTGCATTTCAGAGACAGCTGTCATGTACTGTCCCTGCATTTCAGAGACAGCTGTCATGTACTGTCCCTGCATTTCAGAGACGGCTGTCATGTACTGTCTCTGCATTTCAGAGACGGCTGTCATGTACTGTATCTGCATTTCAGAGACAGCTGTCATGTACTGTCCCTGCATTTCAGAGACAGCTGTCATGTATTGTCCCTGCATTTCAGAGACAGCTGTCATGTACTGTCCCTGCATTTCAGAGACAGCTGTCATGTACTGTCCCTGCATTTCAGAGACAGCTGTCATGTACTGTCCCTGCATTTCAGAGACAGCTGTCATGTACTGTCCCTGCATTTCAGAGACAGCTGTCATGTACTGTCTCTGCATTTCAGAGACAGCTGTCATGTACTGTCCCTGCATTTCAGAGACAGCTGTCATGTACTGTCTCTGCATTTCAGAGACAGCTGTCATGTACTGTCCCTGCATTTCAGAGACAGCTGTCATGTACTGTCCCTGCATTTCAGAGACAGCTGTCATGTACTGTCCCTGCATTTCAGAGACAGCTGTCATGTACTGTCCCTGCATTTCAGAGACAGCTGTCATGTACTGTCTCTGCATTTCAGAGACAGCTGTCATGTACTGTCCCTGCATTTCAGAGACGGCTGTCATGTACTGTCCCTGCATTTCAGAGACAGCTGTCATGTACTGTCCCTGCATTTCAGAGACAGCTGTCATGTACTGTCTCTGCATTTCAGAGACAGCTGTCATGTACTGTCCGTGCATTTCAGAGACAGCTGTCATGTACTGTCCCTGCATTTCAGAGACAGCTGTCATGTACTGTCCCTGCATTTCAGAGACAGCTGTCATGTACTGTCCCTGCATTTCAGAGACGGCTGTCATGTACTGTCCCTGCATGTCAGAGACAGCTGTCATGTACTGTCCCTACATTTCAGAGACAGCTGTCATGTACTGTCCCTGCATTTCAGAGACGGCTGTCATGTACTGTCTCTGCATTTCAGAGACGGCTGTCATGTACTGTCCCTGCATTTCAGAGACGGCTGTCATGTACTGTCCCTGCATTTCAGAGAAGGCTGTCATGTACTGTCTCTGCATTTCAGAGACAGCTGTCATGTACTGTCCGTGCATTTCAGAGACAGCTGTCATGTACTGTCCCTGCATTTCAGAGACAGCTGTCATTTACTGTCCCTGCGTTTCATAGACAGCTGTCATGTACTGTCCCTGCATTTCAGAGACAGCTGTCATGTACTGTCCCTGCATTTCAGAGACAGCTGTCATGTACTGTCCGTGCATTTCAGAGACAGCAACTCAACAACAATGCAGCATCACTTAAGCATCAGCACATCATCACCTTAGCTCCGCGACACTCAGCACAACCTGAACACCAGCTCAGCACCACCTGAGCACTAGCACAGCATGACCACTTCAGCATGACTCAGCACTAGCTCAGCATGACTCAGCACCACCTCAGCATCACTCTGCACCTCCTCAATATCACTCAGAATCACCTGAGCACCACCACAACCCCACCTGAGCATCAGAACACAAATATCTCAGTATCAGCACAGCACCAACTCCTCATCAGTGCAGCATCACCACAGCACCAGCACAGCACCAACTCAACATCTACACAACACCATCTCAGCATCAGCATAGCACCACCACAGCCCAACTTGAGCATCAGCGAAGCACCATCTCGGTATCTGCAAATAAGCACCTCCTCACCAGTGCACCCCCACCTGTGCAGTACCACACCTCAGCTCCAGTGCAGCCCCACCTCAGCAGCAACTCTGCACCAACACAACACCACTTCAGCATCAGCACAGCACTACTTCAGTACCACAGCCGTATAATCTCAACATCAGTGCAGCATCACCTCAGCACAGTACCAATTCAGCATCACTCAGTCCCAGCTCAGCACCACCTGAACACCAGTGCAGCACCAACACATCAAGATGACTCAGCACCTCCACAGCATGACTTAGGACCAACACTGCTTCACTCAGTGGCACAACAGAATCACTCAGCACCACCGCAGCATCTCCTCAGCACCACTCAACACCACAACAGCACCACCTCATCATTAGCACAGCACCTCGACCAGATCAGCAGCAACTCAGCCCTTCCATAGTATCATCACAGCAGCACCTCAGTACCCCGGTAGCACCACCTCAGCAGCAACTCAACACCAATGCATATCGACTTCAGGATTAGCATGGCACAACCTCGGCAGCAGTGTAGCATCACCTTAGAACCAGTGAAGTGCCAACTACGCATCATTTTTCACCATCACAGCAACACCTGAGCTCCATCCCAGCATCACTCAGCCTCCACCACCCATCAATCACTACCACAGCATCAATCAGCAGTATCTCAGCACCACCTCAGCATCAGCACATCACCAACTAAGCACCACAACAGCACCGCCTCAGCATCAGCACAGCACCGTCCCAGCATCAGCATAGCACCATTTCCTCATTAGTGCACCACCACCAGTGCAGCATCAACTCAGCATAGCATCAGGGCAGCACCACCTCATCACCAGCACAGCACCATCTATGCATCAATGCACCACCAGCAGTGCAGTCCCCCCTAAGCACCAGCACAACCCTAACTCAGCACCAGCACAACCTTACCTTAGCAGCAATTCTACACCATTGGGGCATCACTTCAGCATCAGCACAGCATCACCTCAACATCAGCACACCATCACCTCAGTACAGCACCAACTTAGCCTCATTCAGCATCAACTCAGTCTGCCCTTGGAATCCAGCATCTGCTGATTCTCCGCCAGTGTCCCTCCACTGCTTGTGTTGTAATTCTTCAGGTATGATTTCCCAACCTCCACCCTCCCATTGTTTATGCCTGCCTCCCTCATAGTACAAAAAGGCTATAAAAAAACAGCATTTGAACAGGCATGGATAATGTTGCCAACATTGCAAGGACAAAAACTAGAACACGTTTTATTGTGTTAATTCTTTTTTTAATACGGTTGTTCAATTAAACATAATATTTTCTTGCTTATATATAAGTTAACAAAAACTTTTTTATTATTATAACTTTTCAACATGCTGCGCAGCAGCCACAGTGCTGTACAACACAGCGTGAAGACAGTGGCAAAGCTTATAACTCTGTCTAAACACTTATAAGATCTCAAAGGCAAGACCTATTGGCTATGTCAATGCTTGTTTGTTTGTGTAGTCAGTTAGTGTGCTTGCTAAAAAATGCCATGTGTTCTTATTTCCCTGTGCTCTTTCTTTGCTGTCCATGCGGTGGTAGCCATTTTCTGTAGCCAGGTTGTGTGTTTGCCATAGGCTGCCATGTGTTCTCTGTTCTCCATAACCTTGTTTTGCTGGCCATGCAGTGGTTGTCGGGAAACATCCTTTACAACGCAACTTTTACCACTCAGTGCCTTTACGACGCAACTTTTACAACACATACCGTTCCAACGCATTGCGCCGGGGGGGCGCTCTAGGATAGGGAATACGTTTAATTTACTATCCGACACCTTCCCTAGTGTCCACGGGGACTGGAGTTGGAATAGTAAATTAAACTATTCACTATCCAGCACCCCAAAGCGCTATGCGTTGTAAAGGTTTGCGTTGTAAAAAACGCGTTGTGAAGGCATGCGATGTAAAAGCATGCGTTGTAATGTCATACATCCGTGGTTGTCAATTATTTGTTGGCTGTGAGGTGGATGAGCAGGCTACCACCACTTTGTGCAGCAAGTGTGTGATGTAATCAAGTTAAATCAGCTCTATGAAATTTCATGTTTACATAATAATAGAAGCATACATAATTAAATACATGTATCAAAATTTCTGATATCATAGATAAATTCCAGATAAATAAACACATAATAAAGACAGATGTTGATGAAATAAGCAGATAAAGCACAATAAATACTGACACAACTAATCCCAAGATAACCCTGTAGCATGATTGAAGGGGCCCTTTGATTTCTCACTCGGTAAAGTTGGATTTTAGTTCTTACCAAACTGTAATATATTATCTGGATTCCTGATACGAAGATCTGCATCAATTTTCTATGAACATGAACCAGCCGGGGGATTTTATCACACTGTTCAAGATCGAGGCAGGTAATAATTACTTCTCTTGAGAATGTTGTGCCTGGTTTGCTCCAGATGTTGTCCTGACCAGTCATTACACTCAAATCAAGTATATCCTTCACAAAGGTTACACTGAATTCTCCATTGGCGATGATTGTAGGTATGGTATGCGGTACGGCAAGGATCCTAGCCAAAAAAGACTTTTCCTGTGTTTGCAAAGAGTTATAAGTAAGTATTTTATAAATCCCGTGATCACTGAAGTATTTTGTCACTGGCGGAAATCTCAGAAAACATCTATGCAGGATTAATTAGAAAATGCAGCAAAGATCAATGACTTCAGCAATTTTCGAAAGAGAGGATGACAGGGTTGAGATCTTACAGTCAGGGGCAGAGAGTTCCAAAGTTTTCCCAGCTAAACAGGAAAATCTCCGCCCCTGGTGGTCGTTTTTTATTTTTGAGATGATCACCAGTTTGGCTGTGGTAGATCTTAGATGTCTCCAGGGGCGTACAAAGTAAATAGATTTGGAAGATATAAAGGGGCTGACAGCCAGCGTAGATCCTTAATTTGAGCAAATTCAAAAGTTCTAATAATCTATCCTTGACAGGATCAGTGCTACCATCGCTATTTTCTGCAACACCTTGGGGATAAATATAAAGATCTTCTTTAGTGTCTTGATTACGTAAATACAGGAAGATGAGATACAGTTTATCTGGTTTGAGATTTAATTTCTCATCAAGGAGGACTCTATGTTGTTTGCCTTCTGAACTGGAGAAGTGTGTGGACTGACATCAACTGACCACCATGTATTGTCCTAAGATGGGTTGTTTTTATCTAACTGGATAACCTCATTTTTTTTCTGAGTTCAGCTTTAGGTCATTTCTTTGCATCCAAGTTGAAACCTGAGACATTAAATTATTGAAATTACTAGCAGCTGTATTACCCTCATCTGGGATTGAAACAATAATTTATGTATCAGAGGCATAAGAATTGGCAGTCAGACCGAAGGATTGTATCAGTTGTACCAAGGAAGAAATGTAAATGTTGAAAATTGAAGGGTACAAAGAAGACCCCTGGGGGACCCAACAAGGCAGAGAAAAAGCAGCATACTTAAAGTAGCATATTTAAAGCCAAACTGCTTAACGATTTGTTCTCAGTCTGCGAAGGAAGAACTCAGCAATGCCAAGGCAGAGCCTCCTATCCCGGACCCCCAAGCCAGTTGCTAAGTACCCCATGGTTCACTGTATCACACACGGTTGAGGGGACTACAAGAATCAAGGCTGCCCTACTACCCTCATCAATAAGCCTGTAAAGCTCCTCAGTGGCCACCACTAGGGAAGATTCTGTACTGTGCCTTGGCCTGAAGCCATGTTAAGAAGGGTTCAGGATTTTACAGTAATCAAGATAGACTGTGAACTCCCTGTTGAAGGCATTTTTCACAATGTCCACAGGGAAAGGTAGGTGAGGTATTGTGCAGTAGTTCTTAGCCATTGTGGGGTCTAATGACGCTTTCTTAAGAATAGGAAGGACTGATGCCTTCTTCCAGGCCATTGTTATACGTTTATTGTTTGTACATGGTTAATAAAAACCTTTAAAAAATTGTAAAAACACCAATATATACATTTTGAAAAGATGTGTGTACTTAGGCGTATCAAATTAAATTAAGTTAAAAGTGAAGAATTAATGGAGATCAGTTGGTGCTAGTCCTCGGGGCCATGTCATGTTCGTCAAGCACTGTATAGTCTTTTCTTTGTTGAATCAAAGAACCTCACGACCTGATAGTTCAATTTAGTGTTATAGGTGTTAAAGCACAATTTGACTGCCTGCCTGCAGGACCGAACGGCATGTAGTTTAAAGAATGGTAGTAAAAAGTTATACCTCAGGTCTTTTAATCTAGGACAGATGCAAATCACATGGACAATGTCCTCCTTGGCAGTTTTACACAGGCGGCACTGCTGCAAAGAGTTGTTTCTTTCCCAGTGTGGGAGGTGAGGGAGTATGGGGATTACGACTAGTTTCAGCAGCTTTTCTTTGAGTTCCCTTTTCATACCGATGTTGAGGTATGCTTGCGGTTGTATTTTTCCATAGTCTCCCAACGTAATCCAGTCGTGGGCCCTGTTTGCTAGATCCTGCTTGTCTTCCATCACTGAGATAATACGAGCCGATTTTTTGGCAATTTTTTTAGGGACAAAAGATCTATTGATGTTTCCCAGATGTCGGTCAGGCCAAGGACTTGGATAGATTCAAATAGGTAGTCTCTGGGGGAGGATTTGCGTTGCCGAAGTAGCTCTTCCCATACGTTGGAACTTAGGGAGCCCGTCTCTGCTATACGGATCTTGTGACAGCTGGCTATGCACACGCTCTGCCTTTCTAGGGTTTGTTTGAGGATGCCGAACTCTAGTCGAGTTTGGGCTGGAGAGACGTGTTTTGGGAGATTGAAAATACCCCTGTATGTGTTGGCTATGACTATATCCAATAATACCGCATCCTTCCCATGGAGCGATTCGCGGCCGTATGTGAGAGTGGGCTGTAGTTTTGCACGCAAAATTTCAAGGAGTGGTTTAAAGGTGTCGTCATTATTGAAATGCGTCAATAGGTATTTTGTCCATACCTCCTCTGAAATATTTGAGTTTTGACCTAAATGATAAGGGTTCTGTAGCCTTTTGACTATTTGCCAAAACTTGGAGCAGTTTTTCTGTTTCCCTTCGTAGAGAAGTTTTACCCACAGATCTTCATTTCTTGATTTCTGCTTTTCCCAGGCCTATGGATAATAAACTTCTGTTAGAAACGGGTGCCTCTAGTCCAAGTAGGGACCCTTCTTCCTAAGTCAGAGTAAGGGGGCCACACCCTTTGATAACCCCTGCTCAACCCTGTGGTAACGTGGCACAAGCAGTTCGGCTTATCTCAAAGGCAGTGTGTAAAGCATTTATGTTCATACATAGTAACACAGTGAAGGACGCTACAAAGGAACGCCACACGAGTAGTTATAAAAATTAGTATCTTACTAATCTTAGTAATATAGACTTAACACAAAACCAATAACCGTAAAAAGCCACAATACTGGAAAAGGGGGTACTCTTGAAAAACTGCAAAGAGAGTTCAAAGTGTTCAAATAGGGGGTTCAGTTCAACGCAGTGGTCTCTGCGACCCTTTTACTTACAAAGTTCCTGGATTTCGTAGCAAAACCAACTAAATGTCTCAAAGGAGCTGTAGCAATGATTTTCCCCACGCTAGGCTGGAGATGCATTGAATCCTTGCCGTAAGGGAGGACGATGCGCCGGGCTGCGAGTGCATGCAGGACAAAGCGACAGATTTCTTCACGCTAGGCCAGCGGTGTGTTGAATCCTTTCCGCGAGGGAGGATGATGCGCTGACCCTGTTGCGTGTGCGATCTTGTTGCGATGAAAGAAAATGGCGCTCCGCGAGAGAGCAACGATCCGGGTGCGATGCGAGGAAAATGATGATCTTGATGCGATGATCCAGGGTCAACGAGCCTTTGAAAAGCCCGCAAACATGCGATGCTATGATCTCTGGGTCAGCGAGCACTTTGGGGCCCGCAAGCGTGCGATGTGATGATCTTTGGTTTGCAAGCGCTCGGCGGCAGCAGTGCATGGATTTTTCTTATGCTCTTCAGCTGCGGCGGCTCGCAAACGGCGTTAGTGATGATTTTCAGCTCTTTTTTCCCAGTAGGAGAACTAGAGACCCTGAAACTCACAGGGCCCTCACCTGCAGATAGAAATCCTCGCTGGGAGGAATCAGGAGGCTGGTGGGGGAGTCAGATGTGCCTGTGACTCCAGCAGTAGGCTAGCTCTCTTCTAGCCCTTGTGTGATTGCTTAGCAAAAATAAAAGTCTCTCAAAAGTCCTTTTCCCTCTTCTTCCAAGTGCAAGGGGAATGACTGCAGGCCAATCCAAGAAACATCACATAAGCACAAGGACAGTCCTCTCCTGCAAATACCTTCAGTAACACGGACAAAGGTTCCTCTTGACATCCAGGAGCAATACAAAAATCAGGGGGTTGGGCACAGATATTTCTACCCCAAAAGTCTTTATTCTCAGAAGTATCTAGTCACTAAACCCAGCCTGAACCAGTTCTGCTCAGGCCTGGAGCACTTTGTTTACCAGGCTGCATCGTTGATTTCAGAAAGAGGGGGTCTGCCATCAGATGCACAGTAGCAGGTGGAGCCAGCATTCACTTTGCCAGGCACAGCCCTTTTCAGGACAAGTAGCTACTCCTCCCCAGTACTCAATGTAGATTCCTCTATTCAACCCAGGTCTGACTTGGACTGCCTTGCCCCTCTAAACCCAGAGAGCCAGTACACATAACAGCAGAGCACACTAGAGGCTTAGGCAAGAAAATACCTACTTTCTAAAAGTGGTATTTTCAAACACAGAAAATTAAAATCAACTTCAAGTAAAGGTGTGTTTTATTATTCTGAGCTCAGGAATACTAAACTCGAATTTCTACTATGTTTCCTGAGTCAGATAGGATTATAACATGTAATAGACAGTCTACCCATTCTAGCCTATGGAGCACAGGTAGCCTTGCAGCAGTGAAAACAAAATGGAGGGTGATTCACTACCAGGACATGCTACACATATCAAGCCATGTTCTACCTTACAGGCGCAATGCACCTACCATAGGGGTGACTGACATGATGCTAAGGGAAGGGTCAGGGGCTGGAAAGTGTGGGCACTTCACAGCCAAGATGGCAGTTCTGGACTGCACGCAGACACTGCCGTGGCAGGTCTGAGGTACCCTTTCCAAGCTACTTCTGTGGGTGGCCAAACCAGCGCTGCAGGCCCACCAGCAGCATTTGGGTTACCAGCCCTGGGCACACACAGGCCACACTACTTGGGACTAACAGGTAACCAAATAAGCCAATCAGGGATATACCAATTTACAGTCATATTTACACAGGGAGCATTTGCGCTGTGGCACTGAATGGCAGTGGAAAAAGAGGAAAACGTCCCAAAGGGCCAAGCTTCTTAGACAGTCCTAGAAGCAGATTATCAATCTTATACCACTCTCATACCTTCCATTTACACTATATTCCCTTGCTTACTTTTCGATTGTGCCACATCTATTTGAAAAAAGGGGTCCTTAGGGGGATTAGAGGTTATATTAAAAAATATGTTTTATTTTGTACAAATAAAGGATACATACATAGGCCTAACAATTCCTCATAGTTATCCAATCTAAAAAACAATAATACAATAATCAAATTTTTAAAAAACCATAGTACAATACATTTAAAAAAAGATACATATTTGTTAAAAACATATTTTGAGAGAGTTTTTAAAAAACAGACTAATATCGTCAGTCTTTCACAGATTACACATCTACTATTGTACACTTTTACTTGCACTGGAAGACAGTTCTCATTCTATTCAGTATTCATCCGGTTCAGTTAGCGTTGACGCGTTTCGATGGCTCATTTATTTAATTCCATCTTTTTCAAGACCAACATATTTCCCTCTCTCTAGATGATATTGTTAAATTCTCAGTCCAACACCTATAAAACATAGATTCTATTAGCGTTTTTTTCTTTGATTTAAAATTTGTACAAGATTGTATAAGACTTTACCATTCCCTTTGCATATACATAGGTTATACATTTTCCCAGTAGGGTGTGAACACTATTCTTTTAAATAAAACAACGGGTGGAGAAAACAGGGAGGTGAACCTGCTCTAACTAAAAACATTTCCATATGAAATTATAAAACTTCAATGTAGAAAATGGGGGGGGGGATATTCAACACTTCTATACCAATATATAGGAATCAACATTTAATATATGGCTTAATCTTTAAACATTTCACATTATGCGCTCCACTCCATCACATTCTCTCCATTCATCTCTAAGTTTATACGTGGGTTGTGGGGACTCTATTTTTGACTATCTTGATTAATCTATCTTTCATCAGGTACCCTCACCTTAAAAACGATGTCCAATGTTATATTCGTATTGGAATCGTCGCAGTTATTCATAGAAATATAGAATACACCACAGGCTACACCGTAGGATAAAATCACAACTCCAGGAGCTGATGGTGAAATTATGTAAAGTCAATAGGAACGTTCAAAATAGCCTTTGAGAATTATTATATTAGACTTCAGAAACAGCCATTATTTGAGGTCATCTCTCACCTTCTTACACACATCCGCGTGGAAATATACGTAATCTCTTTGGTTGTATCTTCATAAGTTTGTTGAAGATATGACTATTTCTGCACGTCTGTTGAATCTTCTTTCCTTGTATTATATCGTTCTTTTTCTTGATATATGGGTTGCTCGTGTTACTAATATAGATTGAGTCAAACCCTTAGTCCTAGAAATGACAAGAAGGGGGAGGTTGGATAAGGTAGACTTGTTGGTTCCCTCTATTTAATGTTCGGTTCTATCCTGCGCCCTCTGTTGTATCTCCTAGGTGCAATTTAACAGGGAATATATATTGTTGATTTTCCCTGTGTCTGTATTTTTTATTTTATATTAGGGTTTAGCCACAAGCATAACTTAAGTTTTACCTGCTCCGTGGTGTAGAGAGATTTATCCTATGCTTTTGAATCCCCCTCTCAGAGTAGTTTGTTAATTGTAAAGCTGCTATTTTATTTCATGACATTTAACTAGGGTTGTCAACCTCTACTTATACCACCACAGTGTTTACTGCAATTTCCCATATGGTGTACAACTACTGGTCCGGGTCTCTCATGGGGAGAAGGTTTCCAAAAATCATTACCCGACCTAAACCAACTAGTTTCCCTTTTTCTACAAACCCAAGGCGCCTAATTCCGGTATCGCACCTACTCTTCAAAATGACCTGCTTTCTAGTAGCCCATTCACTTACCGGCCATTTCGTGTGGAGCGCAACGATGTGCGTCTTCGATGTTTGTCGTCTAGCGCCTATTCGATTGTGTGGGTCATTATATAGTGCCATGATTATCTTAATCTATGGCACCCGTGATCCTTATCCCCGGAAGTCGAAACAAGAATTTCCGGAGCAGCGGCTTGTCTGGGAGAAATGATCAAACTAATTTGGGCGCCATCTTAGAGTGGGGAGTTATCTCCGGGATATCTTAAGATTTCCTATTACTCTTCGTGCGTCTGACGGGGCCCGTGGCGGCATTTAGAATTTAATGCAGGATTTAGAGTTTGGAGTTGGAAGTTTAATTCCAAACCAGATCTACCCGAAATTCTTTAATTATTCTTCAGGTATTTTGTTTTTTTGGGCCATACTAATTGAAATTAAGTATGCTCGTTGGTATATTAGTGCTTAATTGTGCACTGTCTTACAATTGCTAAAATTATTCTCAGTATTACAATTTCATAAGTTGTGTTGTGTCTATTGATTTTAAACTCACAATGCAGACTTGATCAGTCTACTGTTGCTTCATCATTTTGCACAACCGATATCACTTACTCGTATGTTTACCAGAGATCATTAACTTACTTGAGGTGCTTCTTATATAGTCTTGATCATCTGTAAACTTGGTAATGTCCTACATTTGCGCCTAATAACCCATTATGGCACTATTTACACAAGTACTACTACAATTTTGTTCTAGGTGCTATTATATTCAATTAAGTATCACTAAAAGGTTCATGGTTATCTATGTAGGTAGACTGAGTGTTTTACAGAGATAGTATGGATAGGGCTGGGGCATAGATCTAAGTAATAAATGCCATCCAGTCTTCTCTACTATTTAGTCCCTTGTTTATCGTATCTAACATACATATATACCATTGTTCCCTGGTTTTCCTAGTTTTGGCTGTGTTTCCTCCTCGTCTATTGGTTTTGATTTTTTCTAAAATATACCATTTAAACGCATCACATTTGTGGTTTTCAGATATAAAGTGAGCAGTCAAGGGGGCATTTTCTTTCCTGGTGCGAATCGCAGATTTATGTTCTGACATTCTAAGACGTAGTTCACGACCTGTTTCACCCACGTAACCGAGGCCACAGGGGCAAGTCAGGAAGTAGACTACGTTTTTCGTTCTGCAGTTGGTCAGATCTTTGGAATTGAATGCTTTACCATTATGGGTGATTGACTTATCTACTACACACTGATCACACACTGAGCAATTTCCACACTTGTTGTTCCCTATTGCTCTAGTCTGTGACAGTGTGCTCTGGAAGGCTTCATTTTTGTCCACATAAGTGTGTACTAGTGTATTTTTCAGGTTAGTGTTACGCCTAAAAGCAAACAGAGGTTTTTTTAAGGGTTGCTCTTTTTCATCGTTAAGGATTTTCCAATTCCTATTTATGATGTTTTTTATCTGATTGCTTACATTGGAAAATTTGCTTACAAAAACGATCTGGTTTTCATTGGTTTTATTTTTCTTTGTTCTATTCATATCTAACATCGACTCTCTGTTGTAAAATCTGGCCCTTTTAAAAGAGTTTCTTATTAATTTTTTAGGGTAGCCACAAGCTGCTAATTTCTTTTTGAAAGTTTCTGCATGTGTATAGAAATCCTCAGGGGAGGTGCAATTACGCCATAGTCGCAGGAACTCTTCAAATGGAATATTGTCTCTCTGCGACTTCGGGTTGTGACTTTGGTAATGAAGGGGGTGTTTTTATCGGTTGGTTTACTGTACAATTCAACAGCAAGGGTGTTATCTACATTATTTATACAGATATCCAAAATGTTAACCTGTGTATTGCTCCAATTTGATGTAAATTTCAAATTTGGATCTCCCAAATTCAGCCAGGCAATAAAATCTTCCAAAATATCATTGGCACCGCTCCAGACGAAGATGATGTCGTCGATGAAGCGATGCCAGTGACTGATATTTTCAGAAAAGGGAGCCAGTTTGTTGAAAATATGTATTTTTTCAAAGTTGCTCACATAAAGACAGGCAAGGCTCGGTGCGCAAGTTGCGCCCATGCTCGTCCCTTTTATTTGATGGAACAGGTCTTTTTTGTAGAGAAAAAAGTTGTTCTTTAAGACCAGGCTAATACACATCATGATAAACCCTAGATAGCCTCCTCTTAAATCTTCTTCTTGGAGCATATTGCCTATAGTTCTAATAGTATCGTCTTGGGGTATATTTGTATAAAGAGCTTCAATGTCTAGGGTGACCAGGATCTGGGTCACCCCATTGAAGCTCAACCCCTCAAACGTAGATATGACATGGGCAGAGTCCCTCAAGTAAGACTTCTGTTTTGCAACTAGGGGTCTTAAAAACACATCGGTATACTTGCTGAGCGGTTATAAGATAGAACCAATGCTACTTACTATTGGTCGCATAGGTGGTTGGTTTAAACTTTTATGGACTTTAGGGAGTCCGTAGATTGCTGGTGTGATAGGGTCTTGGTTGTATAAAAATCCATATTCTTCCTCACTAATCCATTCCTCCATTTTGGCTCTATCTAATAGTTCATAAACCTCTCTTTTTAGTTGAAGGTTTTTGGTATAGGATACCTGTTGATAGTGTTCTTTAACTTTTAAGAGACCCATCATTTTGTCATCATAGTCTATTTCATTAAAAATCACCACGCCTCCGCCTTTATCGGCGGGCTTAATCACAATATTCCCATCTTCTTGCAAGTTCTTAAGTGCCTTTTTATGTTCTATGGATAGGTTGTGACTAAGTCTATGGGGTTGTTTGAAAAGGTTTTTAATTTCTATTTCTACTGTCTTTTCAAAGGTAGCAATATTGCTACTGACTTGGCCAATAGCGGGAGTAAATGTTGATTTTGCTCAGAGCCCTGTAATATTAGTGGTTTCTCTTTTTTCTCTTCCTTCGAAAAAGTCATTTAGTCTGATTTTTCTAAAGAAGGATTTTAGATCATTTTCAAATTCAAATGTGTTTGGGGCAACTACTGGTGCAAAGCTAAAACCTCTTTCTAGGACTTCAATCTCATATGATGTGAGTACCTTGGTAGAGAGATTAATGACAGGTATCCTGTCTACCTCCAATATCTGCGGTTCCTTGTTTTTAGAAAGTCATGGGGGGGATAGTTCCTGGTCTGCTCGGCTCGATTCGGGTTTCTGTAATTTCCCTGGTCTCGTAGGTCTCTGTTCTGGCGCTGGCCTAAAAAAGACTCTGATTCCTGCTTAAAACCCCTTCTGTTTCTATTCTCTTGGGGACGTTCCTCTTCGTCTCCACTCGAGCAAGAGGTATCAGAGAATGTGATTCTTTTATTGCCTCCCCTCTGGTATATTGGTCTCTGATATCTAGGTTTTTCCCCTTTCTGTTCTTCCCTCTGGTTGTAGTAATCCTGTCCTAAGTAGGGATAGACTTTTTCTGTGCTGAATTTTTCTAGGTCTTTCCTTAATTTAGTAGTTTTTTTATTTGTGAGATATTCCCTGTAGCTATCAGTTTCCTGAGCCATCTCTTCTAGTCTCTTTTTAATGTCATCTATCAGGGTGGTGTCTTTAATTTTTGCTTCCAATTCATCTATTGCCTGTTTCTCTAGTATTATGACCTCTTGAGCTGTTTCAATGATTAGGATTAGCCAATCCCGGCTACAACGGTTGGCTGTATATGACCACGTTTCAATAAACGTTTTATGTTCCACAAATAGCCCTGGCTCATTCCTAATCTGTAGGCCGATGGGTATTACCCCCGCTCTTAAGTAACTGACCAGGAAGTCCGCATGAAGTTCTGTGCGAATCAATTTTTTCTTTAGATTGTACAATTTCAATAATTGTTCCTGGTTGGTCTGATCTTTCACATTCACTGGCCTATCATTGGGTCTTTGATTGATGAGCTTTTCGAATTGCTCCTCCGTAAAACTAAATGTTTTGAAATTATCCATGTTAGTTATTTCATGAAAACCTTAATATAGGAAGTAACCTCTTCAGCCAAAAGGCTGTGCTTAAAGCGTGAGAAAATAAGAGGGGCCCCTTATTTAACCCGTGGGATTAGGGCACTGAGTCAGTGAAAAAAGAGGAAAACGTCCCAAAGGGCCAAGCTTCTTAGACAGTTCTACAAGCAGATTATCAATCTTATACCACTCTCATACCTTCCATTCACACTATATTCCCTTGCTTACTTTTCGATTGTGCCACATCTATTTGAAAAAGGGGTCCTTAGGGGGATTAGAGGTTATATTAAAAAATATGTTTTATTTTGTACAAATAAAGGATACATACATAGGCCTAACAATTCCTCATAGTTATCCAATCTAAAAAACAATAATACAATAATCAAATTTTTAAAAAACCATAGTACAATACATTTAAAAAAATATATATATTTGTTAAAAACATATTTTGAGAGAGTTTTTAAAAAACAGACTAATATCATCAGTCTTTCACAGGTTACACATCTACTATTGTACACTTTTACTTGCACTGGAAGACAGTTCTCAATCTATTCAGTATTCATCCGGTGCTAAGACAGTAGATTGTGTTCATTCAGTTAGCGTCGACGCGTTTCGATGGCTCATTTATTTAATTCCATCTTTTTCAAGACCAAAATATTTCTCTCTCTCTAGATGATATTGTTAAATTCTCAGTCCATCACCTATAAAACCTAGATTCTATTAGCGTTTTTTTCTTTGATTTAAAATTTGTACAAGATTGTATAGGACTTTACCATTCCCTTTGCATATACATAGGTTATACATTTTCCCAGTAGGGTGTGAACACTATTCTTTTAAATAAAACAACGGGTGGAGAAAACAGGGAGGTGAACCTGCTCTAACTAAAAACATTTCCATATGAAATTATAAAACTTCAATGTAGAAAAAGGGGGGGGTATTCAACACTTCTTTACCAATATATAGGAATCAACATTTAATATATGGCTTAATCTTTAAACATTTCACATTATGCGCTAAGTTTATACGTGGGTTGTGGGGACTCTATTTTTGACTATCTTGATTAATCTATCTTTCATCAGGTACCCTCACCTTAAAAACGATGTCCAATGTTATATTCGTATTGGAATCGTCGCAGTTATTCATAGAAATATAGAATACACCACAGGCTACACCGTAGGATAAAATCACAATTCCAGGAGCTGATGGTGAAAGTATGTAAAGTCAATAGGAACGTTCAAAATAGCCTTTGAGAATTATTATATTAGACTTCAAAAACAGCCATTATTTGAGGTCATCTCTCACCTTCTTACACACATCCGCGTGGACATATACGTAATCTCTTTGGTTGTATCTTCATAAGTTTGTTGAAGATATGACTATTTCTGCACTTCTGTTGAATCTTCTTTCCTTGTATTATATCGTTCTTTTTCTTGATATATGGGTTGCTCGTGTTACTAATATAGGTTGAGTCAAACCCTTAGTCCTAGAAATGACAATAAGGGGGAGGTTGGATAAGGTAGACCTGTTGGTTCCCTCTATTTAATGTTCGGTTCTATCCTGCGCCCTCCGTTGTATCTCCTAGGTGCAATTTAACAGGGTATATATATTGTTGATTTTCCCTGTGTCTGTATTTTTTATTTTATATTAGGGTTTAGCCACGAGCATAACTTAAGTTTTACCTGCTCCGTGGTGTAGAGAGATTTATCCTATGCTTTTGAATCCCCCTCTCAGAGTAGTTTGTTAATTGTAAAGCTGATATTTTATTTCATGACATTTAACTAGGGTTGTCAACCTCTACTTATACCACCACAGTGTTTACTGCTATTTCCCATATGGTGTACAACTACTGGTCCGGGTCTCTCATAGAGAGAAGGTTTCCAAAAATCATTACCCGACCTAAACCAACTAGTTTCCCTTTTTCTACAAACCCAAGGCGTCTAATTCCGGTATCGCACCTACTCTTCAAAATGACCTGCTTTCTAGTAGCCCATTCACTTACCGGCCGTTTCGTGTGAAGCGCAACGATGTGCGTCTTCGGTGTTTGTCATATAGCGCCTATTCGATTGTGTGGGTCATTATATAGTGCCATGATTGTCTTAATCTATGGCACCCGTGATCCTTATACCCGGAAGTCGAAACAAGAATTTCCGGAGCAGCCGCTTGTCCGGGAGAAATGATCAAACTAATTTGGGCGCCATCTTAGAGTGGGGAGTTATCTCCGGGATGTCTTAAGATTTCCTATTACTCTTCGTGCGTCTGACGGGGCCCGTGGCGGCATTTAGAATTTAATGCAGGATTTAGAGTTTGGAGTTGGAAGTTTAATTCCAAACCAGATCTACCCGAAATTCTTCAATTATTCTTCAGGTATTTTGTTTTTTTGGGCCATACTAATTGAAATTAAGTATGCTCGTTGGTATATTAGTGCCTAATTGTGCACTGTCTTACAATAGCTAAAATTATTCTCAGTATTACAATTTCATAAGTTGTGTTGTGTCTATTGATTTTAAACTCACAATGCAGACTTGATCAGTCTACTGTTGCTTCATCATTTTGCACAACCGATATCACTTACTCGTATGTTTACCAGAGATCATTAACTTACTTGAGGTGCTTCTTATATAGTCTTGATCATCTGTAAACGTGGCAATGTCCTACATTTGCGCCTAATAACCCATCATGGCACTATTCACACAAGTACTACTACAATTTTGTTCTAGGTGCTATTATATTCAATTAAGTACCACTAAAAGGTTCATGGTTATCTATGTAGGTAGACTGAGTGTTTTACAGAGATAGTATGGATAGGGCTGGGGCATAGATCTAAGTAATAAATGCCATCCAGTCTTCTCTACTATTTAGTCCCTTGTTTATCGTATCTAACATACATATATACCATTGTTCCCTGGTTTTCCTAGTTTTGGCTGTGCTTCCTCCTCGTCTATTGGTTTTGATTTTTTCTAAAATATACCATTTAAACGCATCACATTTGTGGTTTTCAGATATAAAGTGAGCAGAAAAGGGAGCATTTTCTTTCCTGGTGCGAATCGCAGATTTATGTTCTGTCATTCTAAGACGTAGTTCACGACCTGTTTCGCCCACGTAACCGAGGCCACAGGGGCAAGTCAGGAAGTAGACTACGTTTTTTGTTCTGCAGTTGGTCAGATCTTCGGAATTGAATGTTTTACCATTATGGGTGATTGACTTATCTACTACACACTGATCACACACTGAGCAATTGTTGAATGGCAGTGGCACTGCGCCCAGAGTATCTAATACCAGCAAAAACAGAGGAGACAACAGCGAAAAATGGAAGGGAGACCCACGCCAATGGTGCCAGGTCTAACATGTGTCCCCTCCAGCTGAAATGTGGGGAGAACTAACCATCTCCTTGGAGGTTCTCTTCACTATGGCGGAAAAATCTGGACAGACCATCAGCATTGGCGTGCTATGTGCCAGGATGGTGTTCCACCGTGAAATCCATACCCTGTAGGGAAATGGACCACCTCATCAACTTGGGATTCTCACCCCTCATCTGTATTAGCCTCCTGAGGGGCCTGTGGTCTGTCTGAACCTGGAAGTGAGTCCCAAACATGTATGGTCTCAGCTTCTTCAGTGCCCAGACCACAGCAAATGCCTCATGCTCAATTGCACTCCACCTCTGTTCCCAGGGAAATAACCTCCTACTGATGAAGGCTACAGGTTGGTCTTGTCCATCCTCATTAATCTGTGACAGAATAGCCCCCACCCCATGCTCTGAAGCGTCTGTCTGGACAGGAAATTCCTTAGCAAAATTGGGGGCCTGGAGGACGGGTGCTATACACATGGCAGTCTTGAGGGCATCAAAAGCTTTCTGACAGGTTTCAGTCCAAATCACAATCGTTGGCTGCTTCTTGGAAGTCAGCTCAGTCAAGGGAGGCAACAATGTTGACAAACCTTCTGTAATAACCTGTGAGACCTAGGAAGGCTCTCACCTGGGTCTGGGTCCTGGGGGGGCTCCCATGCCAGGATGGTTTCAATCGTAGGCTGTAGGGGTGCCACCTGGCCACTCTCCACCTGGTTTCCCAAATACACCACAGAAACCTGCCCAATCTGGCACTTACTGGCCTTGATGGTGAGGCTGGCTCTGTCCAGCGTCATCAACACTTCCCAGGGGTGGCGCAAGTGGTCCTCTCAGGAAGAGGTAAACACTGCAATGTCATCCAGGTAGGTGGCACTAAAATCCTCCAGCCCAGCCTTCACCTGGCTGACCAACCTCTGAAAGGTGGCAGGGGCATTCTTCATTCCAAAGGGCATCACACAGAACTGGTAGTGCCCATCTGGTGTGGAGAATGCTGACCTCTCCTTGGCCCCATCAGTTAAGGCGATCTGCCAGTACCCAGACTTTAGATCAAACAAGCTCATAGATCAGTTGGGCAGCCCCCAACTGATATATGAGCTCATCAGCTCTGGGGATGGGGTGCGCGTCAGTCTTCGTGACTGAATTGAGACCTCGGTAGTCCACACAGAATCTGAATTCAGGGTTGGCACCAGGCGTGGCAGCTTTTGGCACCAAGAACACGGGGCTGGACCATGGGCTGCTAGAGGACTCAATCACCCCTAAGGCAAACATTTTGGAGACCTCCTCCTTAATGTAAGCCCTAACCTTGCCAGTCACTCTGTAAGCCTTGTGCTTGACAGCAGGATTGTCCCCGGTGTCCACATCATGGACGCACCACTCAGTGACAGCAGGCACCAGGGCAAACAAATCAGAAAATTGCCCCAACAGCTGGTGACAATCTCTCTGCTGCTCAGGGGTCAGTGTGGTGGAGAGGACCACACCCTCTACTGACCCATCCTTCTCTCCTGCACACATGAGGTCAGGTAGAGGCTCACTCTCCTCCTCCATTCCAGCATCTGTGGCAAGAAGCATGCCCACTTCAGACCTCACAAAGTGGGGCTTCAGGCGGTTCACATGCAGGCCTGCAAGGGGTTCCTCGGAGACTGAAAGTCCACCAAGCAGGTAACTGGACTTTTGCGCTCCACCACCTCAGAGAGACTGGTCCACTTATCTTGGAGCACAGCAGGCTCCACTGGGGCCAGTACCCAAACCTTCTGTCCAGGTTGAAACTCAACCAGAGTGGTGCACTGGTTGTGCCAGTGTTTCATTTCCTGGCTGGCTTCCAGATTTGCCTCAGCAATTTTTCTGAAACGCCGAGTCTGATTCCTGAAGGCCAAGATGTAGTTAAATTTATCTTGGGGAGGTTTCCTTGGAGATTGCTCTCAGCCTTCCTTGACCAGACTCAGAGGCCCTCTTACTGGATAGCCATAGAGCAGTTCAAAGGACTTCTGTGGACAGCAAATGACTGTGTATCCTGAATTATCCTCCAAGGTTGTACTCTCAGCGGAACACCTTTACTATTAAGTTGAGGTCTCCAAGCTGTGATAAATAAATTAAACATAACTGTGTTGTGGCCTGTCAAAGTTAAGGGCAATACATTATTGAATTTCAACTCAAGGTTGTTGTTCATAATTCTGTTCAAGATATGATTGACATTGTGTGTAGATAAAGCGAAAATATGTTTAAGGCCAAAACTAAAACAACAGTCAGTCAGAAAATTAGTTTTATTATCAACAACCTGTTCTAAATGAAAATATGAATACCCAAGTACAGTGAAGTTCTGAAAGTCCATACAGTGGTTCATTGTACTTGTGGCTGATAGTAGTACAGTGTGTGTTGCTTATTAATTTTTTTCAACAATTTTATTGTTGCCCCACCCACCTCCTATAGAGTTCTCATAGGCCCTAAGCCTGGTGGATTACTCACTAGCAATTATTTCATACATTGTTTTCCCTGTCTTCCACTGCCTCCCATTGAATCCCTATGGACCCTAGGGCCAGTTCATTTAATTTTCTGTGTTTTCCAAGCTTCTCATAATATTACAAATGGGCCCTAAAAGGCCTCGGCTAGAGTTTGATATATTTTTTGTCATTTTGCTTGCCTGTGTTGGACAAGGAGCAGTGGTGATTTTGTGTAGCCGGTGTGTGTGGTCACTGTACGCATTTTGTCTTTGTCCTCAAGCCTTCTTTTTCAGCAGCCATGTGGTAATTTTGTGCAGCTAGTCTTTGCTTTAATTTATGCATTCCAGTTTTAAAAGCCATTTCCTAGGACCAATACTAGAAGAGGCCTAATATATTTTTGTTTATTTGTATTTTTTTCCTGATATATTTTTGTGACTGATAGTAGTACATTGTGTTGTCGTACTGTAAAATATTGTTTTGATTTATTTACTGCCCTCCACCTCCCATCAAGAATCACTCACCAGCAATAATTATTATTTATTTTTTCATTTTTTTCTTGCCTCACACCACCTTCATAGAGCCACCATGGGCCCCATATCTGCTCACCAGCAATTATTTGATGTATTTATTCTGCCTCTCCTGTGTCCTATTGGGATCAACTTCCAGCCAAAGCTCTGGAGAAACACAAACTAACCTTTTCTGTATATTGTTATTGCCATGTGAAAAATGACGAGCCCTCATCCTTTTTCAGTCAGAAAGAGGCCGGGATTATTATAAAAATGCACCACCGCCACCAAAACCTAAGACATGTCTCTCAGCACTGCAGTGACTGTAGTCATTAGGAGCAGTGAATCTGTCTCAGGCACAAACTACATCATTGCAGGAAAGTGAACACCAGAGCAGCAGTCAGCAATATATCTTCTGGACATAGGAGCTGAACAGAAGGTTGAGATTCTTGCTGACCAAGATACTGTTCAGAAGACTGATCTTCCACCATAAGCATCACATACAGCAAGGAGAAGAAAGAGTAATCCCCGTCTTATTCAAGTCCTCCTTCTGATTATCTAGACTTGGACTGGACCCGGCTGGGTCTGAAAGACAAGGGGAAAGGAGGCTTCCTCAAGCCTTGAAAGTAAAGTAGTTGATGATGATGAAGAAGAGGCAGTGATCATTGGTGTTAAGTGTGGCACAAAGGATGGACAGATCACCTGTATTCAACCTGCTAAGATTTATGTGGTTCAAGCAACACCACTGGTTCCCATAATTGCGAGACCCCAGAAATGGATATCCACCACCATTATCACCCCTACAGAAAATATAGAACGCCAAACAATAACAACACCACCACCTAGCTTTCCCTCCAGTTCTTCAGGTTTTGGCACAGTAAGAAAGCTTTCCTCCCCGGTTTGGGACTTCTTTATGATTAGACCACATGAGGATAACATTGCAATATGCTCTGTTTGCCACAAGAGTGTTTTTTGTGGTATGCCATGTGGGCCTAATTGTACCAGACGCCAACTGTCTCATTTGAAATAGCAAAACAGAATCATGTGGGAAGAGAACCTTAAAAGCATTGCTTGCGGTGGTAAGTGAAAAACAGAAGCTGAAGGGATGGAAGAAGGCAGGCAGGAGGAGGAGGAAGAAGAGGATGGCAGCAGCATTACACAGAACAGCCCAATAGCTACACAAACCTCACTCATAGCAACTGCTGGATGGGACAAGACATAGTGGGATACAAAAAGACCCACCCCATAGTGCCCAGGTAACCCATCTGCTGCTGTTGATTGATGCCTGAAGGTGACTTGTGGCAGTAGTACCATCAGGAAAACAACCTGCCATTAAGGCGATGTTTATCAAGAAGGTGCTGTACCACAATTTGTGGAGACTCTCTGCCCTAAATGGAAAGTTCACATCCAGAGTTATTTGGCAACCCTGGATGCACCAGCACTGTATCATGGAGAGCTGTAATTTGTCTGTAACATTAGGAAGCAGAGTGTTGCTCAGCCAATCCACCTCATGAGAGACAGTTGAACCTTTAATCAAGTAACAGATTACATGCTCATCATTGTACATGAGGGGGCTTTTTGTGAGAGCCCTGCACCATTTTTTCAAAGTGTAAAATGGCACATATGTGATGCAGGGCCCTGTATCCGATTTATGAAGCCACACAAAGCCACCCTGCATGCACATGTAGATGTCTGTTCTTACACAAGACCAATCATGCAAACGTGAAATGAAGGCAGCCTTGCACCATATTGCAAGGGTGCCTAAGTTGACGCTAGGCTGCCAAAATTACAAAAGTACAGAGAGAAAGGACAGGAATGCACCATATTGCATAAATACGGTACATTCCTGCCCTTTCACTTTGGCATTGGAGAGCGGAGCAGGGTGCCTTGCTGCGCTGCCCTACGCCAAAATCCCATCAATGAGTTCCTGTGTCTCTTTCCAGGAAGTAAGGTGAAGGCTCGCTACTGATCTCACTGCAGAGTATGTTGCATGGGAGACTGGAACACCGGCTGATGAGGCCCTGAAACTGTCATCTGAAGCCCAGAGGGAATATAACGCAGAGCTTCTCGTCTCATCACCATGGCCCCATTACGGCCTCCGCTGATCAAGGGCCCCTTACGGTGCCACATCTGCATTCAGGGGGCCTCGGCCTGCAAACATGATTGCTCAACCTAGACAAAAAGGGGGCTGCAGGGATTCCTCACTGCCCTGGGCCTGGCCTCACTCCACATCTGATATCCAGCCAACACCCTGAGCCTGAAGGAAGCCACACTCACTGTTTTACCGGCTCCCTTTCCTAATATGGCTTCACCTGTGCAGACCACAATGCCCAGCACCTCCATCAGCTGCTGGTCTCCAATGACTTTCAAGGGACTCTGGGATACACTAGCTTCCCTTTGGCTTTCCCATCGGGTAGCAGTCAGGCACCTGATGCCTACTTCCTTTGTTGGACCTTCTCTCAGAGGTAAGGGCGCCCTGACTTTTTAATCCGGCCATGGGGCAGCCCTAACCTTCCATTCAGCCTCTAAACACAGCTAGCCTGTCCAACTGTGGTGGCAGTTGCCCCTCTCCTGTACCTCCTCCCCCCTCCTTGGACAATGAGTACTGAGAGTACTGAGAGTATTGGACTGTTGTCTCTTTACCCATGAGAGCCAGGTCTTGGGATACAAGGACCCATCTTGCCCTCAGTCACCCTTCTAATGCCTGTGTACAATGGGTCAGAGAGACCCATGCATGCTGTAGCTTGTGGGGCAGGGGATCACCACATCATTGCTCCACACCACTGCTCCAGGACTGATGGTTGTTTGTCCACCCTTCTCCAGAGTCACTCCTGGGAAACTTTGGCTGACCGCTTTGCTTCTTCACACTTATGCTTAACCTGGTCGTGGTATTGCTTGCTCCCAGTGACCCTCCCCTGCATCCCCCTTCCAAGGTACCATTTCTGATCTACCTTTGTTCAATCTGGCAACCTCTTCATCATGTCGATTGATTCACCACTCTCAGATGAGGTTAGCTAACAGGCACTGCTTGATCAACAATCCACACCTTGGCCTATGCAGAGTGCTCTAATGGATACATTCCATAAGTGGTACTTGCCCTCTCCCTGGATGCTGATAAGGCATTTAATAGAATTGAGTTGTGCTACCTCTTTGTGACTCTTTATCGATTTGATCTTGGTGAGGATAGCTAAGATCCAGTAGCCCTATGACTCCCCCTCTGCCCAGGTCAACTGCAGGGAGTTCCTCTGTGACTCCTTCCTGGTTCACTGGGAAACACAACAAGTCTGCCCACTGTCACCCCTTCGCTTCCTAGGTGGGAATGCCCTTCACCAGTCCCCACTGTTGATGGGCATTCACACCTAATGGTTTCCAGCACTCATGTTCACCATCTCTGACTTTGGGTTGATCTCTGTCTCCAGGATTCATTGGGAGAAGAATAAGGCCCTGCCAATTTTATGAGTGACTACCCATGCAGATGTTTAACCAACCACTCCTTTCAGTAGAAGTTCCTCTACCTCAAATACCTGGGCGTTCACAGATTGCATAGTGACAGACAACCTTAACCCACTGCTGTATCACATATGATTGAACTATGAAAATGTGTCCCACCTAAGTCTCACTGTGGGTCAGAGGCCATGGTTAAGATGGGGGACCCTGCAACGCTCTGCCTAAATCTTGGGCATGCTCCCCTACTCATGCCCCTCTCACTCCTGCAATCAGTGAAAAGGGTTATCAGGTCTTTGTTTGGTGATTGTCCCGGCCGAGGTTGGGCAGTAGCTGGCTCTTAGCTCACCGTTTACATGATAGCCTAGGTTTTCCCTCATTTGAGCATTACACCCTGGTGCAGCGCACATATATGCTCCCATAGTCCTCGGACCCTCTGTTATGGGTCTTGATTGAGCGTAGCCTCCTAGATTGTCCTTGGGGGCTGCATTTACTGCTATGAGGCCTCTATGACTGGTTGTGGAAACCCAATACTTCAGGTCATTGTCAAATTCTGGTGGGGTGCCCTGAGTCTGCTCTTAGTGGACACACACCTCCATGAACAAGTGCCCCATGAGGTAACACCAGCCTCTTCATCGGTGGCAAGGTACTCAACGGGGGACTATGGCAAGCACAGGGAATCCCTACCCTCCATCAGGTCTGCACCCAGGGTACCCTCGAGTCCTTTGATGCACTAAGGAAGGTGCTCTGCTTCCCACTAGGTTAATACTGGTGGTACCTACAGTTTTATCACTGCCTTACCCGTTAAATGGTACCTCAGTTTCTAAGGGTGATGTCCAGATTTTATGGCCTCTCGACCCAACACTTATACCCTGTGCCACTGATGGACAGCCTGAGTACCGTTTGGCAGTCTCACTGCCAGGTGGAGTCCAAACCAGAGGACTGGATAGAGTCACTAGAAACCTTGGACAATTTAGCCAGGAAGCCCAACGGAAGTTCTGCTGTTATCAATTGCTCCACACCTGGCACTGGGACCAAACAGAGCTACTAATGGTGAGGGTGCTACCCCACTTTGACTGCTGGTACTGCTATGATATGATCTGGTCCATGTCCACTGGGACTGCTCCACCATCTGCCGTTTCTGGTAGGCAGTTGACATCATGCTTGTCGAGGCTCTGTCAATCTTTCTTTTGCTGATAAGCCCATGATTCTTTTCTATGACTTTGCAAACTCCTAGACCTTGTCTTGTTATGAGCAACAGTTGCTCCAAACAGCGCTGTCAACAGCTAAGCCTGCGTCTTTTGCCACAGGGTGTACTCCAACCCCCACGCATGATGAATAGTTTGTGACCAAGTACCAGATGGCCTGATATGAGCAAGTCATTTATAACTTGCAAGACTCAAAACCTTTCTCTGTACTTGGGCACTATTCTTCTTAGGGGATTGAGAATGAGTGACATGAATGCCCTAAATCAGCTGCGTGACTGGTGGTCCTCCAGGCTCATCGGGATTTCCCAGGCTTTGACATTACTGATCCAACCCTCTCCTTGGACCATTGTCCCACTTCTGGGCCTGACTCCCCAATCTGGCCCCACTCTGCCTCCCAGTGAACTATTCCTGTCTAGTTTCCCTGCCATTTACGGTGACCTCCAAAACCCAAGCTACTTCTCTACCTTTATCCCCTTGCAATCTTTTCCCTTTCTATTCCTTCACCTGCTATTTTACCCCTTCGCTTCTCCTGCTCTCCTGTCCCTCGTCCTTGCCCCACATCCTTCCCTCCTCCTTGGGTCTGGAAGACCCCTACATCTATTGCTTCTTTACTTTATCTCTACTTCTACTTCTTTTTCTCTTCCTGCCCTTACTTTTACTTCAATCAGTCAGTAGATCGTTGAGTGCTTCTTGGCACCTGTGAGGGTATACAGGCACTGGATAATGTCACTCCCCCTTCTTCTTCCACTTCTGCTTTGAACTGTTCTACCTCTACCTTGTCCTCTCCCTTTTCCTGGCCTCCCTACCCTCTCTTGTAACCTTTTCACCAGGCTCACTGCACGTCCTCTTCCCCTTTTTCTCCTCACCCTGCCTTTGGCCTGCCTTCCCCTCATCATAGGTCCTAGGCCCAGATTCAATTGCTGCACTTTTGTATCACGTGCTCCCTTGTACTATCTAATATCTCAGGGGGGCTGAAGTATTGCACTATCTATTGTATCCCGTTATTACCCCCCTGTAAACTCTGACTAAAGAATTGTGAAACAAGGAAGCATTTGAGCTGGGGTCTTTGCACTGTGGTGGATTTGCTCCTTTCTATATAATAGACAGTAAGTGGTACTGATACCCCTCTATTCCTCTGATTACAAAGTGTTTACCTTTTGGATTTCCACGGGGGTCATCTCTGAGCCCTGCTTTTTAAAATGTTTATGTTTCCACTTTGCCCCAACTGGTGGAATCCTTTGGGGTGCGGGTGGATAGTTCCCTAAACGGACAATAGGCAGTTGTATCTTTCAATAGAGTAGGACGCAATAGCGCCACAGGAAGCTTTCAAGAATTGATTGGGAGCAGTTTTGAATGGATGTGGGCCAGCAACATTCAGTGTAACCCTGATAACACTCAGATCTTGCTGTTTGGCTCCCTCAATAAATATGACCCGCAATATATGTAGCTTGCAATATAGTGACCTTTGATCTGTCTGAAGAATGTCATGTTACTCAGAGGATGGGAAGGAAGGGGTCTTGTCCTTTGCCCTATCATTGGGTTTCAGAGGGTGTACATGCAGCCGGACCTTGGTTATGGGGTTGAAACATATATGTATGGAGCAGATGACCAACAATATATGAGTATGATATTCTTGGGGTCCACTTTCAATATGTCAGTTGAGGCTGGTGTCACTTTGGCATCATCTTTTGATAATAGGGAAGAATCTTTCTTGGTTCCCCACAATCCAATATGGAAGTCCTCTGGAGCTTCCGATTATTCCAGGTCACTCTTCTCAGAACATATGTTAACTTGGGGATACTTCAAGGCAGGCTCCAGGGTGAGAACTTTTCTGGGATGGGCAACGGATATAGACTCCAGGAAAATGTAGTATCCTTTCACCAACGACCCGGACTCCGCCAGAGCCAGCCTCCAGGAAGGAATGAAGGTCGTCGCGGAATGGATGAAGCTCATCCATCTGAAACTGAACTCAGACAAGACGGAAGTCCTCATCCTGGGACCATCCCCCTCGGCCTGGAACGACTCCTGGTGGCCACCTGTCCTGGGCACCACCCCCAAACCCACCGACCACGCACGCAACCTGGGCTTCATCCTGGACTCCTCCCTCATGATGACTAAGCAACTCAACGCCGTCTCATCGTCCTGCTTCAACACCCTGTGCATGCTCCGAAAAATCTTCCGATGGATCCCCACCGCTACCAGGAAGACGGTCACCCAGGCCCTCGTCACCAGCTGCCTAGACTACGGAAACACCCTCTACACTGGAACCACAGTCAAGTTCCAGAAAAGACTACAGCGCATACAGAACGCCTGGGCAAGACTCATCCTGGACATTCCCCGCCACAGCCACATCTCCACCCATCTGAAGAATCTGCACTGGCTCCCCGTCAGCAAGAGAATCACATTCCGACTCCTCACCCATGCACACGAGGCCCTCCACGACGCAGGCCCCAAGTACCTCAACAACCGCCTCACTTTCTACAAACCAACCCGCCAGCTCCGCTCCACCAGCCTCGCCCTGGCCACCGTCCCACGTATTCGCAAACCACAGCCGGAGGAAGATCCTTCTCCTACCTGGCAGCCAAGACATGGAAATCCCTCCCCACCCACCTCCGGATGACTCAGGACCATCTCGCCTTCAGGAAGCAACTCAAGACCTGGCTGTGCAAGCAGTAGCGACCCCCCCCCCCAGCGCCGTGAGACCGTAACGGGTGAGTAGCGCACTTTACAAATTCCCTGATTGATTGATTGAAGAAGAACTAACACTTTTCTTGGGAGAAAAGGCAAAAGACACCTACATTTTCAAATATGTTTATACAATGTGGAACTGTACTTTGATGTATGCAAAGTCCAAGGGGGTTCAAAGTTTCAAAATAAGCTTTATTCGATATTCAAAAAGAAATATCATGTAAGCATACATGGCAATAGTTTAAAAAAGATATCAATAATTTAAAAACGTAGCATTTCATTTTAAAAAACATGAATTTATCAGATAAAAATACAATAATCAGATAAAAATACAATAAAAGGCATCAATATCACATAGGCCATTATAACGATTTTCTGAATTTAAGCAACAATTTTAAAAACTGTTCCATTATACATATCACGTCCCTGTCTTCTAGCTCTTGTATGCGCTCAAAGGCGTCTTTACAGGACCTCAGGCCCCATCTCTCAAGTAGGGGTCTCAATAGAGATTTCCTGGGAGTCACGTAATATCTACAAAATAAAATAGTATGGATATTAGATTGTACTGAAATATCGTCACATGGACAAGGACAAGGACAAGGACACAGATTTCGGGACCAGTCATTACATATAGGGAATGTTACGAGACGAAAGAAGGAGCCCAATCTAAATCTGGTAAGCAACATTCTAGTATAGCAGGAAAAATCGGTTGAAAGGTATAATTGTAGCCCCTTGTACGGTGTCACCCGTTGATATGCCTGGATTGTTTTATATGGTTTTTGCTTATTCCATCTTTTAGTTTCCAGGTAATCCATTAGAGTCTTTCTCAGGTTTTTCCTTGAGATGTATTCCAGTGACAAAGGATCTGTGAACAGCTGTGGGCGGCCAATATCATCCAAGAAGTTTTTGACATAAGCCAACCATTTTGAATGTTTCAAATGTTTTGCCCCCTCCTGGTTTAAAATGTCTGATATTACTTCTCTGTTCAAACCAGTCTCAGGGGTGGTCCAGATTTTGTGCCACAGAAGAGGGGGCTCCACTTTAATTAGATCTCATATGAACGGTAGATCTAACTCAATATGCATCATATATACAGAAGTTGCTTTTGATGTAGCCAGAAGATACCTTAAAAAATTATTTTCCACTTTTTGTATCGAGGAAATATTATTGTCGATACCCCAAAGACCAGCCCCATAAGTTGTTGTTGAAGCACATTTTGCTTTATATATTGTGATGAGCTGTTTTACCGGCCTCCCCCCTATTTTTCCAGCAAAGTCTCGAAGCCCGCCGATTGCTCTAACAAAGGCGAGTTTCCTCTTTTCAACTGCCGACTGCCAGGACATTTTTCTATGCAGACATATACCCAAGTATGTAAAGTTCTCCACTGTCTCCAGTCTTTGGTCCTCAATAAATACGGGGCATGGGATTTTTTTGTGCTTCTTACTGCATAACATTGAATACGTTTTCCCTATGTTCACTTTCAGGACCCTGTCGTTCATGAAGGCAGTGAATGCGGTAACCGCATTTTGTAGCCCCACTCTTGTTTGGGAGAGGATTGCCGCATCATCTGCATATGGCAGGATTGGGATGGATTGGCCTCCTACTTTTGGGTTGAGGAAAATTGAATTTTGCCTTGTCATGTGTGCCTACGTGTTCCCCATCCTATGTTATATGTGCATGATTAATATGCATATGTTCCCCCTATGATCGAATAAGACGCAATTATAGTTGTGTCCAACGTTTAGTATGCTATTTATCCAGTCCCCGTAAAAGCAACGTGAGTCAGGCTTTTAGGCCTATGTTGCCAACGTTTTACATTGTGCACGGTAATTCATCGAATTGTCCCCGTTTCTAGGCCTCATGAGGGCCCGGACACCAGATTCAAGCTCCAGTCTCCTGAACCTGCTCCGAGGAGCGATGCAGCCCCTCCCGCATCCCTGACCCTTCGCTTACTTTCTGCCAAGCAGCGAGGTGCCCGGCTTGGCTCTGCCTGCCTGTCTGCCAAGAATATGTTATGCATACAGTTATCAGTGCAGCTCTCCGTCTTCACATTCCTAAGCTAACGAACCGCATAAACATCTTCAGCTATAGTCTAGTCTTTCTGTCTCCATGCAAGTGAATTACTGTATTAATATCCATAGAAGATTCATAGCACACGCAATACATGAAGAATATATGCATGCACCAGTCTTAGTGTCAAGTAGCCTTTGCTCTGATAACATTTAGATTCTATCAACATGTACTCCAAACACAAGATACCAGATGTGCTATAGGTACATGTTGTCCTGACATCCGAGACTTTCGTCTCCTCTTCTAGTGTAGAAGTCAGAGCCCCCAGTTCTCCCCAGATACACGTCATGGCCCGTTTGCGCGCACCACTAGGTTAAAGGTTCCAGCTGCCCAGGTAGCCCCCTCCATGTATCCACCCATTCATGACACTTCTGTGACGTTCTCATCACATGTCTTCGTGCACGCCCTGTGCACGCCTTCTTTTCACGCCCATGTGTTCTTATCTTTCGTTTGTCACTTGTTCCGCCTACTGTATTCAATGCAACTATAATGTTTTACTATATATACCATGTACTGTTGATGAGACGTTGCAGCTGCCATTCCATTTCATGCCAGGCTATTCTGATCCTGTCCCTTCCCTTATGCCTGATTAAAGCCTGTTCAACTCAGATACCACGGATCCTGCCTCTTATTTATTGAGCTATCTGTTTTATTCAATGCATAGAAAAATAGTACCGGTAATTAATTATTTATTTACCACAGGGTAATCACATTCGATGTTTTTCAGATGCTCGCCTATAGCATTTATGTAGAGCGAGAAAAGCAGAGGAGCTAGGATGCACCCCTGCCTAACCCCTCTATTGATGGTAAATCTTGGCGAGCACTCTCCCTTTGGGCCAAATCTAACTCTAGCTCCAGCGTCTCTGTACAAAGACAATATGAAGCGGAGGATTGATGGATCTATCCCCAGATGTTCAAGAATATCCCATAGTTGTTCATGGAGGACACAATCAAATGCTGAGGTTAAGTCTATGTACGTTACGTACAGGCTTCCCTTCTTAATGTCTACATATTTGGACATAATAAGATGTAGATTCAGGGTCTGTTCTACTGTGCCTCTTACAGATCGGAAGCCATATTGGAGGGTTGAGAGTATGTCCTCCTCTTCCGTCCATTTGACTAAACGTTTCAAAATGATGCGACCAGCAATCTTCATTAAGGTGTCAAGCAGGGAGATAGGCCTATACCACGATGGAGAATGCCTATCTCCCTTTTTGTAAATGGGTATTACTATAGCCTCGGCCCAAGATGGAATATGACCAGAGGCATTTACAGAGTTCAGGGCAGAAGTCAATAAAGGGGCCCAAAAGGCTATTTCTGCCTTTTAAACGTCTGCTGGGATGGCATCCGGGCCCGGTGCCTTCCCAGTTGGGCTCTCCCTAATAGCCAGCTCAACCTCCTCACACAATGTTGGAATGGCTCTCACAGAGGGGTCTTATGATTGATGGAGGAATTCGCTCTGATGTAAAGTTTTTTGAGGATATGGGTTTGCTATAGAGCTGTTGAAAGTGAGCAGCCCAAGTCTCACCATCAATCGCCAGGTCCAAACTCCTCTCAGGCATTTTTACCCATGGAAGCGGGTTGTTGATGAATTTCCAAAAGGCTGAAAGGTCCCGGTTTTCAGACGTTGTCACCAAGTTCTGCCATGCTTCTGCCTTCAGTGCTTTTTTCCTATTTTTGATGGCTAGGCGATATCGGAGTCTGGCCTGGCGTATCTCCATGAGTGGTTTTGGTGTCATATGCAACAGGTTCTTCAATGACTTTAAAGCCCTGGAACAGATTTTATCAAACCAGCCTTTGGGGGCGATGGGTCCTGTCTTGAACTGTCGTGTCAGTAGTTCTTTTAGGCTGGCCTGTATTTTCAGAAAAGCTTCACGGATGGCAAGGGGCTGTTCAGTCATAGACAGACAGATATGTACCTCCTCCCCCCTCATCTTCATTAAATTTTTCAGGAGGCTGGTTGGGTTGATTTTATCCCATTTAATGGTGTAACCGTTAGTAGCCCCCACTTTGATGGGTTGTTCGTAATTAACTTTAGAGTTATTTTGTATAGTAGTTGGAGAGGGTAACTCGACAGATAGAGACAGGGGATAATGGTCGCCATGTAGGTGGTCAAGAGTGTCCCAAAAGAGTATTAACGGGGCATGCATCTTTGTGAAAAGTATAAAGTCAATAGTAGAGTTTGTTTCTCTACTATGGAAGGTTGGTTTAAAAGGTCTTGGGATGAGGAATAAATCATTTGCGAAGTGTAGATTAAAAGAGGCCATGAAATTATTTAGTAGCTCCCCTAATTTTGAATGTTGGAAGTGGCTAGAAGTAGCATCATCAGGATCAAACTCCTGTGTATGGAAGATATCACACATACCCTTTGGGGTGTTTGGGCAGATATGACAATTAAAATCGCCCATAAATGCTATTGCGCACTCGCCCCCAGAGGTTTCTTTAATTGTTATCAGAGCATGGTGTAGGTCGTCCAAAACTTTCTCCAACTGCTCTAGGGGCATATTATTGTAGAAATTAATAATTAGCAGTAACAGGGATGGGCCAATATCCATAACAATTATTTGGTATGGAGCCCTGAGTACCGTTTTTATAATCCTATGCCCGACTGCAACGCTAATGTATGTACAAAGGCCCCCCTTATGTCTACCCTGCTTACTCACAATCGCCGGTGAGTGAAACGTCGGTAACCCAGTAGATGAATAGGAGAAGTCACCCAAGTTTCCTGGAAGCACAGGACTGAATAAAGGTTTATCACGTCTAACCAGTCCGGTTGTGTAACTTTCGAGGAAAGTCCTGCCAGATTCCAGGTGAGGATCTGCAGTTTGGCTGTTGTTTTCCCATTTTCCACATGGGTAGAGGATATATTAATGATGGATTGTGGCTCCTTTATATTCGTTTTATCTGTTTTTTCCGCCCCATTTTCTAAACCTTTTTTGATAGTCCTATCATCCGAATAGCCCTGTGTGGGGGATACATTGATAATTATACTAGATGATTTCTCGCTACCCCGATAGTCTACTTTTTTTTGGGAGAGTCATTCTACGTCATCTAGGCCATAGAGTGGCTCATAATAATTGTGACAGGCGAAATTCCAATATGGAGTCAAGGGTGGAAGACATTGACCATAACCCACAGGGTCGTATCTAGAAGTCGGAGCACATTTATTTTCCCACGTATATTCACTGTTTTGGTAGCTGTTATATGGAGGAAGTATATAATCCCTTGCTACATACCCTGAGGGATACTTATTTTGGGTTGGTCTTCTAAGCTGTTGAAAAGGGAGCTTATCAAAATAGGGTTTAGGTTGGTATGGCTTTGGGGGCATTAATGCTTCAGGATAAAAATAAGAAAGTGGTTTAGGTGTTATAGGTCCGCTGTTAAAGTCTGAAAACCAATCATTAATATGCGTGGCAACTCTAGGATCTTTAAATGTGGTAATTATTACATCGCCCTCTATGTCTTTGGGGCGAATACCCACCCAGTTTGTTCTTCTCACCATATTATTTCGCCATTTATGTGGGGAGGTAAAGGCCTGTTATTTTTGAGCCAGAAAATCACCTTATTTTTAAGACTGGTGTGGTTTTCATAACCTCCTGTAGCTGATAATGGTAGTACCCCCGTTAAAACAATGACGTTTTGTGATGCAGCTGGGGGTAGGTCCACATTTCTTTCACGTGGCCATCTTTTAGATATAGGAACGGTCTTAATCATGTCTATTTTGGTTTTTGTATTGCCCATTCTTGCAGAGGCCATAAGGGAGTTTATTTGTGCAGACTGTGCCCGTGTGTTGAGAGACGCTTTGGGTGGAGCAACTGGGGCTTTATTTAATGGCCTCGACGTAGTTGAACATGTTTGTTGAGTTGAGCTTCTCGAGTCCTTCGTAATTTTTGGGTCCGTGGTCGTTTTTCCTGTATTTAGCATTTTCTCTCCATCTTTAGAACTAGGAGCTTTTACTAAGTCCTTATGACTTGCTTGGATTTGGGTAGAGCATCCTATAAGGGTGTCCAACTGGCTTCATATTCTCCTCACTCTCTCAACTATTGGAATTAGTAGAGCTTTCATAAGATGTTCCATTGCGTCCACAAAATCTTTAATGGAAGGAGGGACACGAGAGGTCAGTGTATCTCTAACTAAAGTGGGTGTCCCTTCTGCTATTTGTAACAATTCTTTAGTAAGTAAGTCCTTGGAGGGCATTTGTGCTAAGGAGTTTACCTCCGAGCCTCTTTTTCTACGCTTTTTTGGAGGTGATCGAATGGTGGCCTGTTTCCTTTTAGATTGATTTTTGATGTTCGAAGATTTTTCTAATATTAGTATGGGGGGCACTGGGTGGAACAGTGTTAGCTGTTCAGCCCCCACGGATGATGGTACTTCTATTATGTCTGGAATAACATCCTCAGCGGCCTTAGGTGAGTTGGGGGTAACAAGATCAATAAGATCAGTACTTACAGTATTAGTATTGATAGGTAACTCAAGTTGAGATGAGCCAAATAAATCGTTTTTTGGAGGCGAATAGGATTGAAAAAGTAAAGGGATATTGTCCGTGTTTAATGGATCATCATCTGAGTTTTCCTGGGTAAGTTTTAATGAATAATCCTCAGGCGTAGCTGTAAGGCAAGGGTCAAAAATTGTGTTTTTAAGGTGCTCAATGGATAGTCGCCGAGCGATACGGCGCTCGGTCATTGCCAAGTCTCTATCAATATCAACAGTGGCTTTAAAGAAGAATTTATCCAGAGGACCCAAAATAGAGCCTCCATCTAATGGAGTTTGAGCATCTGTAGCAGATTTAGCCATAGTCAGGATTATAATCTAAGATGGGAAATTGTTCGTGGCCAATGCAATAGTAGGACACTACTCACGTTAGGGGGGTGACCAAGCCGAGCCTTGTCTGGCCTTGGAGGGCCGAAGAGGGCCCGCCCTTTGCCCGGGCTTCGCCCCGGGCATCCCGCTCGCGTCCCGCGACGCTGAGGGCTCGCTGGTTTAGTAGCCCCTCCCGGCGCGTCTAGCGCGTCAGGGAACGCGCCTCCGCAAAGGCTGCCGGGATATGAAGTCCTGGAGCGGCGGCGCGACTGGTGGCGGCGTTTGCTATGTTGTCTTGCAGCGGATCTTCAGGCTGCCAAACCTCTTGTGCCTCGATCCTTGCTCCTGATATAGGTATGATTTGGCTGGTCCCCCCGCTCCACCGAGGGCTCGCTGGTTTAGTAGCCCCTCCCGGCGCGTCTAGCGCGTCAGGGAACGCGCCGCCGCAAAGGCTGCCGGGATATGAAGTCCCGGAGCGGCGGCGCGACTGGTGGCGGCGTTTGCTGTGTTGTCTTGCAGCGGATCTTCAGGCTGCCAAACCTGTTGTGCCTCGATCCTTGCTCCTGATATAGGTATGATTTGGCTGGTCCCCCCAAGGGGGTTCTTTTTAGGAAAATAATGTGGTTAAATGGAAATTGAAGGAATTATTATGTCAATGATGGCAAACTCTAAATACAAATGTATATGGCGATTTGGGTGTTGAGGTTACATATCAAAGAGACCACTATATGCTCATTAGGTCAAGGGATTATTGTTCAGGTACCAGATACACCTAGAGATACCTTTGACTGCACGATTGTGGGTGATGAGGTGTCACAATTATAGCAGCATGAAAGAAAAAAACATACCAGGATAGTGGATGCAAAAAGTGGTGGCAAATTGTGCACCAATGACCAGTATCTACAACCCTCATTTATGGGAGTTTGGCATAGGGCAGCACAGCAAGGCACCTTCCTGTGCTGCCCTAAATGAAATTAAAAGGGCAGGAATGCACTGTATTTATGCTATAAGGTGCACCCCTGTCCTTTCCGCCTGCCCTCGTGCCATTTCGACAACCTGGCTCTTACATAGGCACCCTTCCACCATGGTGGTCGGGTGCCTCCATTGCATGTAGGATTGTTTTTGTGCCAGAAGGAATGCTTTGCCTCACAAAAACAATCCTAATGAGGCATTTTACTCTGTCTATGTGTGCTGCAGAAATCACCACACATGGAAAGATAGAAAAAGAGGAGAAATTAATATATTTCTATTTGTTGTGCCTCACCTCAGGAGGCGTATGATTTGTAATTCCCTAGATTTACAGGATTTTATAAATACAGGTTAATGTTAACAAAAATTATGAACACCCTGTGACTGGTTAGAAACACAGGCAAGGTGACCTGCATTTCTATGATTGCATTTTCTTTTTTTTTAAATGTTTTTTTTAAAACGTGTCTGTTTGGAAAAACCAGAGGGTAGCAGATAGTGGTATGGTTCACAAAACTCATTTCATGATCAGGGAAAACATTAGAAATACCTGTTTTGTCATTGCTTTGTGAATTTCAGGGTATCTTATAGAAAAATGGTTTCATACCCAAATGTATGACATGTAAGGCTCAGTTTCATGGAAATACAATATTTAATTAATTAAAGGCTGACTGGGAGTGAGCGGGCCTTCCAGCTTGGAGCTTGTAATCTGAAACACTCCTCTAAGAGGGTGAATGAAAGCAGTCCTTCAAGGAGTATGCACCTCAGTATGCACAATCCCACCACCATTTTCTTGCCTCAGGTCTTGGGCCCATGCCACTGAGCTCACTCAGACCGGACGTCAGGTCCTGGTTTGCCGGGTACAGATGCATAGATTTTCAGTTTATTTTCCGATGTTTACCAGCTGAAGAGTCAACACCAAATGAGCATCACATGAAGCTCAGCACACACATAAAGAATATCACCTGGAGGAAAAGTTTACTAAGCAAACAGGTTTCACTATTCAAAGCAGTGTTGTATTTAATCATGTCCCCTTCAGAGTATTCACCAGTATAATTGGATATTTTTTATTATGGACATGGAGAGTTGTCTTTGGAGGAAGGAAGAAGGGGGCTGTGCTTACATTGCCCAGAGCACAATCCATGCTTCTCAGAGCCATCACTCTGGACGGTGTGGCGCAGCGGCCAGAGCGAATGACTCCGAAGTGTGGGCCTCATGGTTCGATCCCCGGCGCTGGCAGCAGATCATCCCAGCACCATGTGTCTCTGGGCAATAGCTCACTTAATCTCCACGATGGCCCCAAGTGCCTTGAACCCTTACGGGGTGACATATGTGTGCTTTACAATTATGGATTATTATTATCGCTGCCTCTATAGTGATGATGTGTGACAATGGAATGTCACAAAAGAAATGTTTTCCTAATTGTTGTGCATGATTTACCACATATTGCAGTAGAGTTACCACTTTCAGTGCCGTGCCATAATCAAGCAATGCTATATCATAATTACTTTAAATTCACTTAATTTATTACTTAGTATGAAACCTTTCCGATACACCCTTTACATGTACAAAAACGACAACACACTATTTAAGTAAATATTTGTTAAATTCAAATAAACAATATTATTTAAAAATAGATATCAAAAATATATTTATGAAATAATACTAATGCAGATACTTTCCACCCCATTCCCCATAAAACTCACAACCCACACCTAAATCTTAACTATTAAAACTACAGTTTTACACTTCTATCATAAACATTTATCAATCTACAATTACATTTACTAAAAATGTATTATTATTTAATTATAAATAATTTACTTCCCACAATATAAACTTACAAAACACACAACACGCTCCAAAAATGTAAATTACCAACATAACTTATTAAAAATGTAATAATAAAAAAAATTGCTACTTCATTTACATTCTTTTACTACCCACCCTATACCCCTAAAAACCGACACCTAAAATACAGATAAATAAATATTAATTGAACAATTAATATAATTAACTATCAATTAAATAATTAAAAACTGAAATATGAATTAATTAAAAGTAATTTACTTCCCACTCTGTACTACTATGCACCACATAACCTGTACCGAAAATGACATTTAAAAAATATAAAATGCAAAATTAAAAAAGTATACTGAATTAAATAATTAATACAAATGAACACATCATTATTAATTAATTATAATTCTTGTATTTCCCACCCTATTAACCCCACATCTCATACCTAGAGTTAAAATAAAAAAACACAACTAACAAAATTGTAAATTGAATAACAAATACTAACTAACAACTAATTATAATTTTTGTATTGCCTACCTGGTCCCCTATTAACCCCACAACCCATACTTGAATTTACATTTAAAAAAATGCAGTTGCATAATTAACATAATTTATTATAAATTAAATGATTGACATTAATTAAAAACGAATTATTAATTTAGTATAATTAACCTACTTCCAATCATGTGCCACTATAAAACTCCAACCACCTATGGAACAAAAATATTTTAAATGAATGTAAAAAATATAATAACTTAATAAAAAATATAACAAATAATGATACAAAAATGCATATCATATGCATTTATTATAAATACTAAAAGACATAACAATATTTAAAAAACGATATTATTAACAATTAAGGGGCCTATTACGTTGTTAGGCGAAAACTATCTCCCAAACCCCATCTCGGAAACGGGATGGACCGACTCGCAGTCGGCTGTTCCTCCTGACTAATTACGATGTGACCAGAATCCTTTTGTTTAAATGGGAGCTTGTGTTCTGCCCGACACAAGCGCCTATGTGGAAATGGCGTGTCTGTGTAAAACCCTGCACACTGTCATAGGCACCCCATTGTACCTGCCAGACAGTGCAGGACTATACAGGGCGGTCCCTTAGGTACCCCCTCAACTACCAATCATAGACCGTGGAGTCAAGGGCGCCCTGCTAGGGGCCCTCAAACTGTATTCTGACAGCTATTTAGTGTCAGACAGGCACAGAAACTGACATTGTAATTGGTCGGTCGTAAACGTCCCTAGAGGTCACGATGTGGTTCTGACAAACACAAATACTCCGAGAGCCATTCGGAACTAATTCGGAATGACCGTGTGTTTACTTTCCGACCACAAACATCGGAATCAGTCGGTCGGAATGTAACCCGACCGAGTCAGTAGGAGGAGTTCCGACATGGTTGAGGAGATTTTGACTGTTGGGAGGAAGCTTTCTGCCCAACATTATAATCAGCCCCTATATTTTTGTAAATTATATTAATGTCTTTGATATTTCCAAAATATATATTACTTACCTTAAAATAGATGTTTTTGACAATGATAATCTTGCAGAAATATTTCCATATCACAATATTTTGTGCAATTTATTTTTGGTAGAAAAATATTTTAGTTTCAATATTTTGTCCGAAAACCAAATAGAAAGTCATCTATAAAGCAGGCCTACCGAATTCAAAGTCTGGGGCATTACATTAAAAAGTAGAAGGTGTGTTTTACATGACCTGACTGTAAAAATCCTAAATTGTTGTTTTTACTGTGAGAAAGGCTAGCAGCCCTATTGACAAGTACAGGGTTACACATTGACAACTCCTGAATGAGACTGCTAAAATTGGTACTTCAAGGTACCAAAAAATAGCTACATTAAACCTATATTGAGCCCAACTAAAACTCAATGTACCCATTGACTAAAAACAACTTATAGAAAATTGCCAATGTTGTTCACTTTTTCAAGTGACAATTGTCAGATGCAAACCATAACATAGAGTTCTGTCTGCCTGGGGTGAAGTGTGAATGTCTCCCAAGAATGCAAACAATAAAGGTCTACCCTTAGAAGAGGTCTCATTGACCAGATGACACATCAGGTGTGAGCCCAAAAAGACAAGCTTCTAATGGGAAGCCACCTTTGAAGGGCAAGTGGTAGATGCACTTGGGGGGGCTTCTCTTTTGTTGAGTAGACAGGTTGGTATCATTGACAAACTTTTTTTGCATGGGTGTGTAGCCCTCACATAGTCAGACCTCTAAAATGGGTTGTCAAGCTTGACATACTGAGAAAGAGGTTCTACCAGATAGAGAGTGTGCCGAATAGTGCATGCTGGGATAGCTAGATGCCATACATTACAGTACGTTGTCATCAGACAGGAAGTGATTTAATAATCCAGTGGCTGATGAATGCTGCATTCCCCGCAGGCCCTATCGTGGCATAAATATGACCACCCTAATGCCTAGACCTTAGAGTACATATGGACTGGAGAGAGGCCGACCAAAGGAGGACTGCCCTCCTGTTCCCTGGACCTGGCAAAAGAGGCTGCAACAAAGACTGGACTGCTCTTACTTACCATTGGGCTAGCAAAGAGAGGACTGTGCCTGTGGTACCTGCATGGAGGAAGAGCCACTCCCAAGCCCCATACAGAAGAGTTGAACTCCAAAAGTGAGTTGGCTGACTTCCTGTTACAGCTCCAGGGCCACACAAGCTGAAGAAACTTGCCTTGGCTGGTCCGGACCACAATTGTTTGATCACAAATGACTAGCAATGTGGAGCCTGGGAGAGCTAGTCCCAAAGTTCAAATGTTGCACCAGAGTCTGCAGCACCTGTGGAAGTCATCAGAGCTTAGTTTGGCCATTCAATGAGGCCACTAGCCTTCTCTAGGAAACAGCTAGTTTTGTAGTAGCCCCCCCAGCACCTTGTTGAACATACAGCATCCTCAGCATTCTTCAGCATCTCAGAATCCTGTATCTCTCGCATCAGGACCACTCTATTGATGTCTATGGTTGTTCAATCATTGTGCTTGGAGCTGGACTTGATTTATTAAAGTTTTGTATAGCGCTAGCTGGACCCGAGGGTATCAGAGCGCTTCACAGCAAGTACAGGGGCGTTAGACAGACATTGCGGACGGAAAACAAGGCAAGGGGCACATGAGCGAGTACAGTCTGTACAATAGCATCCAAGCGTAAAACAGGGCGGAAAGTCATAGGCAAGTCAATCAGCTCTAGGGTCACCGAGATCATGGAACTTCAAAGTCCAGGTGGAGTTCTAGTAGGCTCCGGAACATTCGAGGATGTGGACTTTGAGTAACTTCTTGAATTTCGGGAAGGATGCGATCATTCTGATGTGTGGGGGGATGGAGATCCAAATCTTGGGAGCATTACCCGCAAAGGATTTGCTAGATGTTGTGAGTTTCTGGGATTTCAGAGGAATGAGTAGGAGCGTGTTGGAGCTTCTGAGGTTTCTAGACTGACCGGCCCTTTTGAGCTTGTTGGCCAGGTATTCAGGTTTGCCTGTATGCAGGGCTTTGTGTGTGAGGCAGGCTGTACGGAAGCTGGCTCGTTGGTCAATAGGGAGCCACTTCAGATCCTTAAGAGCTGGGGTGATGTGCTCATATTTCTTTGTTCCCGTGACCATTCTTTCAGCGGTATTTAGGGTAGAGGTCAGAGGTCGCAGGTGCGATTTGGCTGTTCCAGTCAGAGTGGCAATGCCGTAGTCAATTCTGGAGAGTACCAGAGCCTGCATGGCCTGTTTCAGGTCTTTTGTGGGGAGAAATGGTTTCAATTTGTAGAGCAATTTCAGGTTCAGGAAAGCACTTTTGGCAGTTTTTGAGACGTGTTCTTTCATATCCAGTTTGGGGTCATGGGTGATCCCTAGGAATTTTATGGAGTTTAATGGAACAAGGTGCACATTCAGGGCATTTGAGGCTGTGAGCCATTCAAGAATTCGGGGGTTTTCCTTTTTGTTTGAGATGAGGAGCACTTCTGTTTTTTCTTCATTGAGTTTGAGGTGGTTGGATGAGAGCCAGAGTTGAACTACGGTAAGTGTGTGGTTCAGTCTGTGAATGTCTGTGATCGATGTGGTTTCCAGATAGAGTTGAGTGTCGTCCGCATATAGGTGGAAGGGGATGTTAGCTTTCCTTAGAATTGAGGTGAGGAGCTCCATGTAGATGTTGAAGAGTTGTGGAGAGAGTACTGACCCTTGAGGGACTCCTCTGCTGATGGGAAGAATGTCCGATTCGTAGCTTTTAATTTTGATTCTTTGTGTGCAGTTGTTGAGAAAGGAGGAGAACCATTTTAGAACAGTCTTTTCGAGGCCTGCTCTCTCCTTTAGGACATTGAGTAGCAGGGCATGATCAACTGTGTCAAATGCAGCCGATAGGTCTAAGAGGATGAGAAGGCTGCATTGGTTGGAGTCGAGCGACATGTGTAGATCGTCCAGGCCGTTAAGGATTGCGGTTTCAGTACTGCAGCCTTTTCTGAACCCTGATTGATATGGGTCGAGAAGATTCGTGTTCTCTAAGTGCTGGGATAGTTGCGACAGCACGCATCTTTCCAAGATTTTGGATAAGAGTGGAAGGTTCGAAATTGGTCTGAAATTGTTCATATCCTGGAGGTCAAGGCCCGTTTTTTTTAGTAGTGGTGTTACTTGACCTATTTTGAGGCAGTACGGGATGGAGCCCTCGCTCAGAGAGCTGCTGATGATCTTGGCCCAGATAGGGGCTAGAGTGAGCTTCAAGTCTTTGGTCACTCTCGGGGGAAGCTGATCAAGGGAGTGAGTTGAGGGTTTGGCGGTGGCTATGAGATTGCTCATCAGTTCAACCTGGATAGGTTGGAAGGAGGACCAGCGAGTGGATGTGTTTGTTGGTCTTAAATGGGAAGTTGCAGAGGGGTGGGAGGAGGGCACAGTGCCGAGTGATCGATCAATTTTGGCAATTTTTTCGTTGAAGAAGCTGGCAACGTCGTCACATTGGGATTTGGACACCACCATGTCTACTGTTACAGGAATGGAGATTTGGTTCTTGATGATGTGGAAGAGTTCTTTGGGGCGGTTTTTGGCATTGTCAAGGGCCGCACAGAAGAAGGACGACTTTTTGTTCTTGATATGGTTATAGTAGCTTTTGCGGGCTGCCTTGAGCTGGTCCCGGTTGGGGGAGGAGGGGTTGGACCTCCAGGTTCTTTCCAGGGATCTTAGGTGTCTTCTTTCATCGTTAATGTCAGTGGAAAACCAAGATTTGGAGGGGATGCTTCTTTGTTTTTTTAGTTTCCTCGGTGCCAGCTGGTCTAGGACGAGCTCCAGGTTGGAATGATAAAGCGAAGTGAGTTCTGTGGTTGGAAGGAGTTTCGTTGAGATCGGAAGGAGTGAGCTGAGGCTCTTTTCTAGCTTGTCAGGGGGGACTCTCGATAAGTTTCTGGTCCACTTGGGGGAAGTTTGAGTGGGAGGGACGGAAAGCGCAGAATGATTGATATGAAAGAGGATGGCATGATGGTCTGACCAGTCCACTGGGATGATGTGGTCAATTGAAATTGTCTTTCTATCCGCGATGATAGCATCCAGGGTTGCTCCTCTGTGGTGGGTTTCCTCTGTGCAGTGCTGGGTCATGTCATGGTCATGAATAAGGGAGGTGAGGGATTGGATGAGCGTTTTTTTTATACATTCCATCTTAGGTTAAGGTCGCCCAGAATTATTCTGAAATCACTGTTGAGAGCGGTTTGCGTGATCAGATCCGTCAGCTGAGTGCCCAATTCGGAGGTGTTGCCTGGGGGATGGTAGAGGAGAAGGCATTGGAGTGAAGGGTGGTGGGGTGAATTGAGGTTGACCGAAAGGCATTCAAAGGAGTTGTAAATGACGGAGGGAGATTCAGTGATGGAGAGGTCACTTTTGTGGATAATAGCTAATCCGCCACCTTTATGTACGGGCCTGTCTTTGTGTATAATTGAGAAACCGGGCGGCACCAGCGTGTCCATGATGGGGCTGGATAGAGTATTTAGCCATGTTTCAGTGATGAAGGCTATGTCCAGGTCATGGGAGAGAATGGTTTCGGCTATTTCTGTTGTATGTTTGACGGCGGATCGGCAATTGATGAGCATACAGTTGATTTGGGGGTCAGCCTTCGAGATAGGGTTGACAGAAGTAGCTCCGGGTAAGGAGGAGAGATAGGGTGGTGGTCTGGTAGCTTTTCGGCGGGGCGGGTCCCTTCCCACTCCAGTGTTGACTTGAATTGAGGAGAAGGGTGAGTGGTAAGGGGGAATTGCTTGGGCTGGCTGATTAGGAGGGGTTTCATAGGAGGCGATGAGGGAGATCACTTCCTGTGGCGAAAGGGAGGGAGCCGTTCTTCTAGGACTGTCGACTCGTGACTCAGTCCTGGGATTGGAGAGAAGAGGCTGGGAGCCTGTGGGGGGCTTGGACCCAATGTGAGTAAGAGAGTCAGTCCTGGCGGGAGGCGGCTGGAGGTGAGGAGGTGGAACGTTCGGGGAGGGAAGCTGGAGTTTCTCTAGGGAGGATAGGGTATCCTTCAGGCCAAAGATCAGAGTAGCGATCTAGGATTTCTAGAAAGTCCAGGCGTATTGTCAGTTTAAGTGCTGGGGAGGAGGGGGGTGAGTGGGTGAAGTTGGGTTTGGCGTGGGAGGGGTAATGGGGCAGGACGTCGGATGGGGGGGTCTGTGACGGGGGGACCGGGTCCAAGTTAGAGTTCGGTTGTGGGAGGACTAGAGAGGGAGAGGGGTTTGGGGCGAGTTACTGTTGAGAGGTGTGACGGGAGAGGGAGGCACGGAATTGGCTTTAGGAAACTTTTGGGCAAGGGCAGGGTGGGGGGAGGGGCTGCGGGGCGAGTTACTATTAGGGGGAATAGTCAGGGTGGGAGGATCTGATTCGTGTTTCGAGTTCGGATGGGCGGGGGATATGGAGGGAGGGGGGTTGCGGTCCCTTTGGAGGGGGTGGTTGTCTTCACTAAAGGGGATGGTGTGAGCAGTGGGAGTAAGGGATCGCGCAGGGGGTTGTGACTCGTGGACGGAGGGGGGACTGAGAACTCTATGGGAAGGAGACTGAGAACCTGTGTTGGTGTGGGAGACGTGGGGAGGGGGGAAGGAGGTCGGTGGGATAGGGGGAATGGGGGAGTTCTTTGGTGACAAGATAGCTCACTGCTCTTGACTTGACTAGCTCCCTGCCGGAGTTGATCACCCTAACAGGCTGGAGTACCAAAACAAGTTTCCAAATTCTCTGCTAACCATGTCTGTTGCCAAGGCAAGAATATTCATAAAAATAATTTTTTGTTTTATAAATTGATGTTGGATTTCTTTCATGATGTGTGACTTTCTCATTCCGTTGTTTTGGTAGTTTTAAATGTTTTGCTTGTGTTTCTTTGTTTTTAGCCTAATTGCTTAAATCCACAGCTACCCAGGGTTGAGCTGTAGATTTTAGAAATGAACCGGACTTGACCCAAGACTGTATCAAGTATCTCATAACCACATCATTTAATACACCATTTTCCTCACAAACATGAACTGTAAACAAGCTAAAAACAACTATACAATACATATTAATGGGGAAATAAAGGTACCAGTCATCATGGGTGACTGAGCTGGCAGATGTAAAAAGAAAAGTCCCCAGCTCACTGCTGGAACATTATAGTTGCATGGGTGGCCAGGAGCAGGAACACTTTAACTTTGGCTGCAATGTGTACTAAGATCTTCAAGAAAGTCGCCCCGGAGAGAGTTGCAATACTCTTGTCATCAGGTAAGAAAGAATTCTGAGCAATCATATTCAGGCTGATGTTTTGCCTAGTTGGATGGAATATAAGGCGGCATGAACTATGTGATTATGCCACTTACCAAGGTAAACTCATAAAATGTCATGTTTCATGCATTTGAAGTGGGGAAAACCTTAAACATCCCACTTGCGCAGCAGTGTTGTCAAATGCAGGCAGCCCTAGTCATCTCTCTCTGTAATTGTGGTATTCTTTGGGGTCCAGATTTATGGCAAAGTGACTCAGTGCAGCAAGTCAACTTGATGTGCTGCATCACAGGGAAAGGGCAGGAATATGCCCAAAATGCATTCCATTTATTTCCCCATTGCTGGCATCCAGTGTGCTGCCTAGCATCAATGTAGCGGTACAAAAGGGGGTGGTGATGGACGGAGCATCTGAACCAATCAAGCACTCACACCCAGTCAACAGATCTGGGTTTAATCCATCACCGTTCTTTAGCCTACTCTGCCACCCCAGTTCAGACATGGCCATATGCAAATCAGTTTGATCTGTTGACTGGGTGTGAGTGTTTGATTGGTTCAGATGCTCCGTCCATCATTTCCTTTGGTTTTGCTTTGGCCGCCATAAGTGTGGCAGGGTATGCTCAGACGTGAGTCCCTTGCTCACTTTGCCACTGGATTCAAGCAAGCCGGGCTGAAGACGGCTGGAATGCCAGAAACCGGTCCTCGGAAGCTTGTTTCCGGTCCAGGGAAGGCACGGCTTGGCAGTTCGGGCTGGACTGTTCCCATGAGGCACAGAGTCAGACTGATTTGCATATAGCCATGTCTGAACTGGGGTGGCAGAGTGGGCTAAAGAACGGTGATGGATTAAACCCAGATCTGTTCGCTGGCTGTGAGTGTTTGATTGGTTCAGATGCTCCGTCCATCACCACCGCCTTTTGTACCACTTAGCACCAATGTAGGCACCTTGAACCATGGAGAGAGCATTCCCCCGTTGCATGCAGGAGCGTTTTTGTGCAGAAAGGGTCACCTTCCTACACAAATGCGTGAAGATATTTCTCCATGTTACACCTCCTCTTGGACGATGTAGTATTTTGGCGCATTCCCAATTTTACCAGTTCTGGTAAATATGGAACGGCGTCAGAATCCATGGGAGTTGCGTGGGAGCTCCCATGGAAGGCCTTCCCAGAGCTGAGTAAAGCAGTGCACAGATTTGTGCTGCATTGATTTACTAAACAAACAAAAAATGTGTGTGGAGGGTCAAGGGGAATATTTTACGACCTGTCTACTCGCTCCCCTTCTGTCAAGATATAAAAACACACAAGAGAGTAGACCAGGTCTAGGGATGGTGTGTGACTATACTAGTAGCTGTAACTCAATTGGATGCATGTGTGCGTAAGCCTTAGAGGAACACGCGCCAGAACCAGACCCATCAGACCAGCCTTTATGCTGGAGTTTACATCATGTGGGGTTTTCTTGGTCATTCTACACCTCGTCCGACCATAAAGTGCCGGTGTGAGAATGGATGGCAATGCTCTAGGCATGTGGCTCATCATAAAGTGATCTTAAATAAGTGCAGTGTTCAAATAATGGTGAAAAATAAAATTGGCTACTCAGACTCAGCAATGAGTTCCAATGTGAGTCTGAGTGTCAAGAGTTAAAAACACGCCAAGTAGTAAGACTGCCCTATGGCTCTGTGCAGAACGGTCGACATGTTTCAGCCAATAGTGGAAGAGGTGTGGCGCCGCGGCCAGGGCGACTGACGCTGGAATCTGGGGATCACGGTTCGATCCCCGGGTCCAGCGGCAGGTTAGCCCAGCACCATGTGACTCTGGGCAATAGCTTGCTTAATCTTCCCGACGGCCCCCAGCGCCTAGAGACCCTAACGGGTGATTGTGCGCTTTACAAATGTGGATTATTATTATTATTATTATTATTATTATTAATAGGGGGTTTCCCCGGCTTTCTTCAGGACCTTTTAAACATGGAATGGCTACTGCAACTACAGGAAAAGTGTAAAGTGAAAAATATCAAGCATGTACTTAAAGAAAGGTACATATCTACCGGGGACTTTTGTAGGTAATGCGTCCACTGGAAGGAGAGAAGCTTGTCTTCTTCCCAGCTTTTTGTGGGTGATGACCTCACCTCACCCGGCAAGCGCTCGGGATAATGAGGCCCCGCTCTGTCCGTCGGTACCTCCGATTTGAGACCCCTTCCGCTCGGCTCTCAAATCGAAGGTACCGACGGACAGAGCGGGGCCTCATTATCCCGAGCGCTTGCCGGGTGAGGTGAGGTCATCACCCACAAAAAGCTGGGAAGAAGACAAGCTTCTCTCCTTCCAGTGGACGCATTACCTACAAAAGTCCCTGGTAGATATGCACCTTTCTTTAAGTACATGCTTGATATTTTTCACTTTACACTTTTCCTGTAGTTGCAGTAGCCATTCCATGTTTAAAAGGTCCTGAAGAAAGCCGGGGAAACCCCCTATTGGCTGAAACATGTCGACCGTTCTGCACAGCGCCATAGGGCAGTCTTACTACTTGGCGTGTTTTTAACTCTTGACACTCAGACTCACATTGGAACTCATTGCTGAGTCTGAGTAGCCAATTTTATTTTTCACCATTATTTGAACACTGCACTTATTTAAGATCACTTTATGATGAGCCACATGCCTAGAGCATTGCCATCCATTCTCACACCGGCACTTTAAGGGCCGGACGAGGTGTAGAATGACCAAGAAAACCCCACATGATGTAAACTCCAGCATAAAGGCTGGTCTGATGGGTCTGGTTCTGGCGCATGTTCCTCTAAGGCTTACGCACACATGCATCCAATTGAGTTACAGCTACTAGTATAGTCACACACCATCCCTAGACCTGGTCTACTCTCTTGTGTGTTTTTACTGCATTGATTTACTCCAGATGAATGAAACGACTCATGTGAAGTGGCCTCGCGCGGCTTCATAAATCTCATTTTTAAATCGCATCACGCGTGCACCATGTTGTGGGGTACAAGTGAAACATAACTGGCCTCATCCATGTTGCCCGGGGTTTATGCCCTGTCTGAGTCCTTTAGTGAGTGCAAAGGTGTCACATTCATTGGTGAAAAGACATAGAGAGAGCGTACACTGGGGGAGGGGGCAGTGCTGGGACCCTCAGCCCTCCATAGACCCTGCTGCCTGTTCAATTCACTCATCAGGTAAGTTTTACATAGATGATCGTCCATTGCTGCTACTAATGCAGGGAGCAATAGAGCTGATTTTAAAGAGAGCTGATTGTAGACACTGACCCATGAGATTCAGAAACTCATGAAGGGAGGACAGAGGTCCCATCTCCTACTTAGATTGGTGACTTAGGAAATATTGTTCATCCTTGTTGCTTGTGGCATCGCTGACAGAGAGAGACAAGCAGCGTCTAAACTGTTTAATTCATGGGTGTCTGGCCCTGAGGTAGCCACACCTCTTGGGTGGGCTACCAAGCTCCACACATTGCCAATGACTTTTAAATCTCTCTTGCACTAGACAAAGGTGGTGCTAGTAAGTTTAATTCTGTGTGTGCACCGCCTACATTCTATTAATCCAATTGCTCCATTCAACCTTTGGTGTGCACAAGTGCATGGTGCCAGGTTGACAGATGGATTTTGTTCTTTGATTTAGGACTATCCGTTACGAGAATATACATTTATGAGAAGGAGCCACTGCTAGCTGCTTCTTGGGACAGTGCCTGTACTTAGGGCCGTTTGAAATCTGTCCTCGGAGAAATGCTACATCCAAATAATGTGAAATGCAGCCGTTCCCATTTATCCAATGACTCCCTTACACTCTATAATAGTGTTTTCCAATTAACATCCATAACCTCTGTCATAGAGGCACGAATCAAAATGCCTAAATACGTAACCTCCTTCACCACTCTATTTGTCTGCCCATGCAATTTTGTCTGAGCACTAAATTTGAGTTTTGGCTGTGTTTAATTTATATCCAGAGATTTATCCGAAAGCAGCCGCTAGACATTCTATCTCTGCTATCGCTAAAGCAGGATCAGACGTAGTAACGGCAATGTTGTCCGCATAAGCAAACACAGATAATTGATAATTATGTGCCAAAAAGGGATGAATACGAGGATTACTAGCTAACTGTTCTATAAACGGATTAATGTAAAGATCAAATAGAAGGGAAGAGCAGGGACACCCCTGTCTGGAGCCCCTAGAAATGAATACGGTAGCGGAATAAAGACCCATAGTTGATATCTTTGCAGTCGGTGTAATATAAAGTGCCTGTAAGGCTGTAATAAATCGTCTGCCAAACCCACACTGAGACATTAATTTACAAAGATAATCTAATTAAACACGATCAGAAGCTTTCTCAGCATCTAATAAAATCAAGCCTAAGTCCCTCCGTTTTACACATGCAACATCAAATAGTGTTATCATTTTACTTACATGTGTAGTCATTCCACGCTGTGGTATAAACCTGTGTTGGTATAAGGAGACTAACAGCGTGATTACCTTAGAAAGCCGATTAGCTAAACATTTTTAATAAATCTTAATGTCGCAATTTAAAAGCAAAATCGGTCGAGAAGATCCAACTAGTGTCGGGTCCTTACCCTTTTTACAGAAAACCACAATAGTGGCTTCTGTCCATGATTTTGGGGGCTGGCCCATTTGTGCTGCCAGGCACACGTTCAAAATCTCCTTCTTCATTTGATAAAAAAAGTCTATATACTTCCCCAGGAATTCTGTCAGGACCAGCAGCTTTCCCTGAACCTAAACTATATACGGCTTCTTCTAGTTCCGCCATGGTAATCGGTATATCCAATTGCTCCGAGATCATCGGATCTAGGCAAGCAATTAGCTCCTTCAAAAATACACTCTCTTCTCCCACCAGTCCACCCTGTTGTGTATAAAAATCAGTGTAAAACTGGTGGAAGATAGAAAGTATCTTCTGCGGATCACCATGCGAGCGACCATTCTGATCCTTAATAGCTTGTATATTTCGTGCGGACTCTTTCATGCGTATACGCATCGCCAACCCTCTACCAATTGTTTCCCCGTCCTCATGATTTTGTTGCTTGAATACTAGATATTTCCTCGCATTCTCTAGATTCCAAAACCCCAGGATATTTGCGCGATTTCTAGCTACTCTGTCTTCTAATGCTGAGATATCGTCTGCCTGTGATATAATCCCATTCATTAATGCACTTTCTGCCTGTCGCAGCAGATCATAATACTGAAATAGTTCCTACTTAAGTTTCTTTTGTTGATACAAGCTATAATTAAGCACTTCTCCCCGAAAACAGGCTTTGAATGCATCCCATACAATGTTAGAATGGGCCGTAAAGTTATTGTTTGCAAAAAATTCCCAAATCCATTGATGCATATATTCTTTGAAATCAACATTTAAACATAATTTCCGATCAAATGTAAAGGGCCGAGGTAAACCATCTCTCTTAAATATACCAAGTTCTAATACAATAGGAGAATGATCTGACGAGATCCGGGGATACAATCGAATAGAAGCTTCCGGTAATATAGCGGGAGGAGCAAAGAAGTAGTCCAATCTGACATGAGGATAAGAGTAGAAAGTAAACCCCATATCTGATTTATTTGACATTCTCCAAACATCCACTAACCCATAATTGTGAATTAAGTTGTATGGAGCTTTAAAAACTCTAGGTGTCCGACCCATGTATTTTTGAGGTCCTTCTTGTAATGCCTGGTTTGTTAAATTGATATTAATATCTCCACAAATTACTAAACGATGCTCCCAAGTTACTAATTCCACATTTAAATCTAAAAGTATTTCCGGCTCGTCCATATTGGACCCATAGATATTACACACAGTGATTTTACGTCCACCTATGCTACACTCAACTATAGACCACCGACCATATTTATCAGATAAAGTGCGCCCAATAGATAATAAATTAGCTTTAGCTAAGACAGCTACCCCCCTGATCATACCTGTTTGCTGTGTAGCTGCGATCAGCGCAAAACCCAAATCTTTCAAAATATTGTGTTTAATCCATGGTATATGAGTCTCTTGAATGCATATTATATCTGGCTGTATATGACGTATTCCTGCAGCGACCTTCTGCCTCTTTGCCCAATTATTAAGGCCAGAGACATTTAATGAGCACATTTTCAACCATGTATGTGCCATCATAAGTAAACACAAGTCTTACCATAGCCCCCAACACAAATAAAAATACAGGTCCCCAATACACGCTATTACACTATTTGTGTCTTATTTGTAACCCATAGACTTTAATAGCTTTGCCATCATAAAAAGTCCCCTCCCTTGCTGCTGTGAATTTTTTACCCCTTTTACCGCACCTCAACATGACCCTCCCCCTTCCCCTGAACCCCCAACCTAGTGTGCTCCCCCCTTCCCCCCACAGCCCCCCACTCCCCTCCCTTAACCAGGTTTTAGGACACATAGTCCCGTAGATGCGGGCACGGCCCCAGCCCCATGCCTTGCCATGTAGGTCCTTCTCCCAACAATAGCAGGATTAAACAAATTATGCCAAATTTAGAAAAAACCTTAAGGGGAAGGAGAAAATAAAGCTACTGCTTAATCAGTTGCCATCCTAATATCATTTGATTAATCTCTCCAAGCTAGTCTATCCACGCTAAATTGAATTTAGAAAATTTGTGAAAAACCGGGTACGCTCTTGGAAAATTACTTTAAGCTTAGCAGGAAATAATAAGTACACTTGTGCCCTTTTGGACTGGAACCCAAGGATCAGCTGGCAAAACTGCCAGCGGAGCTCAACAGACCGTTGACACAGGTCTGGGCATACAAAAAACTCCACATCTCCCCCCTTTCTTTTCCTGTCAGGTCTCGCTAAGGTGAACACTTCTTCTCGAGCCAGGAAACTAATAAAAGATACCAAAAATGCCCTGGGTTTAGAGACCTGGCCCGGCTTCAGACGGATATTAAAAGGGAACCTGTGGGCCCTTTTTATCTCGCAATCCCAATCCCATCGGGCCAAATCTGAAAAAGCTTTTTTAAACAACTAAACAATAAATCCCCTGTGATCCTGCCCCTCCTTCCCCTCTGGAATCTGGAGAACCCTTAAGTTATTACGGCATGCCCGATTTTCAATGTCAGTTAGTTTCCATATAGTGTCTTCCTTAGTAGCTTGAATTGAATCAGTCGCAGTTTTACATTAAGCAAGTTCATCCTCCAACGTCGAGATGCGAGATTCTGCTTCGTTGAACCTAGCTACAAAATCCGCCTGTGATTTGGCCATCCATCTAATTGCATTCTGGAGTTTACGGCATGAGTTCTGTACCCTTTGATTCTCTTGCCGGGTTTCTTCCCGATGTGATGAAATAGAATGATATATCATAGACAGGGAAACTTCCTCCTCCAACGCTACTCCTAGTGTCCCATCAGAGATTAGTGTATCTTTAGCTGGATGTAAGTCAAGTTTCCTCACAGTGTTGAGGGGGGCAGACTCCTGATCTTCAAGTTCCTCCGGAATCAGACTACTATGATTGCTACCATCTGCCATAGATAGTTGAGCTGAGTATTGTGCTGCTAAATCCTCACTAGAAGACATAGAATATTCCGATAATGAGTAAAAATCACCGGAATCTGCCTCCATGCATTTAGTTGCCGGCACGCCTTGCACAGGTGCTGGCATTTGCCCATTAGCACTAACTTGAGTAGTGGTTTCTTCGGTTCCCAAAGGGTCATTAGAGTCATTAGAGCCATATGAAGTGGGTTCTACCAAGCTTCCTGGAGTCTACCCCTGTGCCGCACATCCATCATTAGTGGCCACTCTGATATTCAAAACAGTTAAATCAGACACAGTCCCTGTTGTTAATGGCAAGACTCCCTTAAAAGTGTCAGCTGGTTACCCCCAGTCACTGCAGCTACCACAGGCGGTGCATCTGTGTCCAAAGAGGGTGCTACCTCCAATACCATTGCCATTGCTGAATTAACAGATTTACCCTTACGTTGCCCTTTAGCAGCAGTAAACAAAGCAGATATTTTTTTACCTTCAGTCGTATTTCCTTTGGATCTTTTGGCTGTTGCAACAGAGCTTTTATTAAGAGTCGGATCCCCTAGTTGCGCAGTTTTCCCCCTCACCTGCGAGTCGATAGTAGACTCCGGCGGCTCAGCAGCTCCCGCCTCCTCCTCATGATTCCTCGGCTTGCTCCAATAATTTTCCGGTGGCATTGGAAACCGCAGCTTCTCCACTAGTGCAGGCAACGGCTCCCAGGTGCGGAGTATTCCCTCTCGTAGGTACGCCCAGCGAGTGCTCCTTCTCCAAAGACGTCCCACTGTCCGAGGGAGCCATGAAAACAAGATCATCGGCGGTCGGCGCTCGTCAGGTAAGAGCTAGTCAAAAAAAACTCCAGGAATCAAAATTAGTCCAGTTCAGTCCAAACGACCCTCTCCCGGACCACAAGGACCATATTAAAGGCTTTTGACGGCTATCCGGGAATCATTCCGTAGTCAGCTCTCCTTCCCGATTACTGCGATTACCTACAGGGCTCAGCACGGGAGGTCTGCTCAGGCGTCCGTCATGGACGCCATCTTGCCCACTGCAGCGAGGCTTTCCCCTGTCCACAGCAGCGAGGCTTGCCCCAGGAACCTTTATTAACTTCAAAGTGACCTCACCTGTTTGAAACAGATATAGAGAGCACCTGGGTCTGCCTCTTTGTTTCCCCCTTAGCCTGTCAGGTACAAGTCCTGTGAGAGAGGACCTGCCCTAGAAGGGACCACTAAGGAGGGCTTGCTCATTTCTTTACCCACAGGTCCTTCCATCCATCTAGGATTTAGGAAGATAGGGAAACTTCTGGATTGTTTGGAGTAAAACCCACAGTAAAGTTTAAAACATGGGTAGGTTAAACCCTGGGAGCTTTAACCCACTTGAATAGGGAGTTGTTAAGAGTTTTCTCCAACCCAGGTTAGCATTGAGGAAAACTGTAGAAACCACAATGCCCCCTCAGATCACTTCTCAACGTGTTAACAACCAGAACAAGACTGGACTTGCTATCTCTGAGCTGCGAAGAATCTTAAAGACTGGACCTGCTCTCCCTCCTGTATCTAGGACAAAGCAGCAAGTTACATACAAGTGGACCTCCAAAGGTTTTAGGCAGAGAAAAGGTAACATTTTAAATGTATGTCTTCCTCTATATAGTTAGTTAAATTGATTTTACAATTGAATTGGATTTAAATAAAAGGGTATTTGTGTTATATCTCAAGCTGTGTCCTAACCAAAGTTAGCATTATTAACTTGAATAATGTAATCCAGTGTTTTTTCCATAGAACAGCCAACCTTACTATAGTGAAAATAACCTTAGGCTATTTCACAGTAAGGACGTGTTTAATAATAAATGTGTACGCGTCCTACTTTTAAATACCGTTTACCATGCCCTGTGGGCAATATGGTCTACTTAGGGGAGAATTAGATTTTTTTAAAAGGCTTGCCTAACCTGTCAAAAGCAATTATTGTGATGGTCGAATTTTCAGTTTAAAATAGCGACAGCCAGGACACAAATGGGATGCCTGCAGTGATGTTTGTACTGTCACTTTAGTGGATGGCACACTGGGTGATGCAGTCCACTGGTGACAGTTAACTTTCAGGCCCTTTTATAAACTTTGTACAATATATTGGGGACTTATAGGTTAGTTAAATATGGCAAAAAGCATAAGGCTTGTTATTTATAGTGAAAGTGGGAGCTCAAGCACATTTCCTTTGCAGTTTTTTAATAGCACAAACTTGACCCAAATGGATATGAGTGCTTTGCATGAGCACCAGTTGCCTTAAAGATGGACACATTCATTTTTAGGCACAGGGAAATTAAGTAATTTACCTGGAATCACAGGATGTTTAAGCCCCCAGCTAGACTCGAACCTGGTTCCCCAGCTTCAAAATCGGTCACCCTGTCTGTTAATCCACACCCTCTCTACCCATAGGTAAAGCAGGGGTAAAGTGCAAAGAGTTCTATAGACACAAAACACAGTCAAGGCAAACATCAGGAGTTATACCTTGCAAACGATGGACCTTCCCTACACCCCTTAATTGACACCAGACTACCATTAATGTTCTGGGGCATGCACATGGTGAGCACATCCCCTTTTTGAATCTATACTGGGTGGACAGTGTATATAGAAGGGGTCCCATGACTAATATAAGCTGCATGTATGTCTTCCATGCCCTTTGCTGACAGCCCCTTTTGTCTGTGGAATTTGTGTTATGCATGTGACACTTTCTGCCAGAACTCCATATTGTTGCAGGTGCCTGTATGCTGTCAAGCTGAAGTAGTTTAGTGATGGAGGCAAGGTTGTCTTTTATACATTTCATGTGACCGTTATAGCAGGGGATTGCTGATTAGTCTATACAGAGCACCATCATTTTGTTGATCGTAGAGGAATGGGACTGAGTCAGCAGATTTCATTGTTAGAGCAAAAAAGGTTTGTAGGCCTTTTTCTCTCACATTGAGTTGAATTTTCAGGAATACTTATGATGACAGCTAGTTGTAGAGCTGCCAACTTTTTGAATTAAAGCTAAAATCCTCACTACCTGCTGTCAGAACTATTGGAATACACACATCATTTTCTGTAATGGAGAAAGATTGCAAAATGGTGAAAAGAAACCACACCAAACCTGATCTTAAATGTACAAAGTATATCCACAGCTCTTGTCTGACACTATGTATAAAATCAAACCCTAAACCTTCTCACTTGGCTGCAGTTCATAATTGCTTCACTAACCAAGGACGAGGTACTTTGCGTAGTACTCAAAAGCTCCTGTGATCCAGGGTAGTGATCCCGGAGATCCAGTCTTCTTGAAGAGTGGGATATTGTATTACATTTGCATGTCTTGTTGGATCTGCATGCAATCTATGAATCTGCCTGTTGAGAGAGGAGAAGGGAGTGACTTGTACATTGGAGCTGACTCACAAAGGAAGAGAAGCACAGCAGGCAATTACAGAGGCAGATAGGGTTCAGTTGAAGCATATTGCCAAGGTGTTGTCACAACCTACTTCAGCCTAGCAGTCCACTGGTCTCCATGCTGGGGGCAAAAAAACAAGCATAGAAGTAAAGATCCACAGATCAGCCACTCCAAAGATACCCACAGAGGAAGATAGAGAACCGGTGCTTACTCTGCATTTGCCATACTCAAGGACCTCATTATAAAATCTCAGGCCAGAGGGCCATGCCTACACATCATAAGTGCAGGAACTGCCTTCTAGAATACCTTTAAACAGTGCTATTTATATCATTTAATGAAGCTAAGACTGGAAAGGGTCCAGACTAAGGAAACAATAGTTAGATAGTACAAGGAGTTTAGAACCTCATTTAGATTGACGGTTTTACCTTACCCTTTTTAGATTGGGTACAGTGCACTTTAAGGTTGCTTTCTCCCAGCAAGGATCCTGGAATCATGATTTACCTCCTGCCATTGTGATTTAGGCCCATATGTATCAAGCAAAATTGCACTCCAACTTGCGAAATTCACAGAATTTCGGCGTTTGCAAATGCAATTTTGCTAAGGCAAAATAAGAAATCGCAACATTTGCGATTCCATAAATGCAATGTAAGAAGCACCAAAAAAGTGCAATTTGGCCTTAAGGAATCGCAAATTACCACCAACTTCAAGTTGGTGGTAATTTCGATTTCTTTGAAAAAAGCACTTTTTTTCTTTTTTCAAACTGCCATGTGAAGCACATACATGCCCTTAGGGCATGTATGTGCGCCACATGTGCACCCATGCTTATTTCAGGGGTGCAACAGGGTGTCCTTTTGACACACCTGCACCCTTGAAATTGCATTCTCAATTTGCGATTCATTAATTGCTAATCGAAAATTGAGAATATCTTCCCAGTCATTCCTATAGGCCTCTAGTCCCATAGGAATGAATGGGAAGGTATTCCTTAATTGTGAATTGTAATTTGCGATTCACAATTAAGGAATATGTAGGATTCGCAAAATTTATTGCAAATCCTACATACAAAGCATATTGCGATTCTCAAATAGCAATTCGCACAAAATCGCTATTTGAGAATTGCAAAATGACATTTTGATACATATGGCCCAATGTTTCTAAACAAAGCACAAGTCACTTTATTTTGCACTGCCCACTGCATTCGGAAGCACAGTCCCCTGTTTTGGTTCCAATACTGTGTAGTTAAAATCTGAGACATAAGCAGAAAGTGTAGTATGGTTTAGGGCCTCCTTTTGCGTGCATGTTATGTTAGCATGGCTTATTAGAAGTTGAAACGCCATTTTACCTTTTGCTGCTTTTGCACACAACACTGCATAGCTGTTTTTGCAAGTTAGCATTCTCGAAGGTCTATACGTGAGAAAAGGTTTGTTTTTCGACATCTCTAGACATACATCGTGCCCCTAGTCTGCACAGTGAGTGCTGAGCCGTCAAGGTTATCATATCATGTGGGTCTGTTTATCAGCATGTCCATGTAACACATTCTAGACACAACATTTTGGCAGCTGTGAGCCACGCCAGATTCTGGCGTCTTTATCATGTTATGTTATGTTATGTTATGTTATGTTATAGAGATTTATTACGCGCACAGCTGCTCCAGCAAAGGAGCGTCCTGGCGCAAGACAAGGTAACAACATAACACAGCTAAAAGAGGCACCAGACTAAAAAGTAAAACAATTTAAGAGAATAGAAAAGTCTTGATGGCCCTACGAAATGAGAAAAGATCATCAAGGGCACGGATCTTTGGAGGCAAGGAGTTCCACAAGGCCGCAGCACGTACTCGAAATGAGCGACCACCAGCCCGACTACGCTTGAACCGGGGGGCTACTGCAAGTTCAAGGCCCAGTGAACGTAAAGAACGGGCATGAACATAGAGAGACAAGAGATTCAAAAGAATCTGGGCAGGAGAGCCCTTAAGGATCTTATAAGAAAGACAGAGCACTTTAAATTGAATTCTCTGCTTAACCGGCAGCCAATGTAGGGAACGCAGAGTATTGGCAGCGGAACAGGACCTGGGCAACCCCACCACTGCTGTAGCCGCCGCGTTTTGCACGCGTTGAAGACGAGTGATTTCAGCCTGGTTTATCCCTACCAAGAGGGAGCTGGCATAATCAAGCCGAGAAATCACCGTCGCCTGCACCACGAGCTGCCTGGTCGAAGCATCAAAGAATTTTAACACTGGTCTTAAGCCACGCAGGATGCCGAAACAGCATGCAGCGGTTCTCTTTGTGTGGCAGACAAAACTAAGAGCGGGTTCTAACCACACCCCGAGATTTTTTATCTCCGAAACCGGAGTAGGGGTGTGACCAAGCTCTGGGGGCCACCACATATCGCCCCAGAGTTCCGCCCGCTTGCCGATGATCATGATTTCTGTCTTTTTTGCGTTCAACTGGAGACACTTTCCATAATTTCACACACTTGAAAGATTCCAGGGATGCAGAGAGCCTTGCTGATCCAGATGTAATTTACACTTACTGAGCGGACAGGTAATGGGGTCCCCCAAAATAAGCCCAAGAGACCTTCTTTAGTTTATAATACATTGTTCCTATATAGGGAGGGTGTTGAAACTAGGCGCTATATAATCTGTTTGCACTATCATTTTAATATGATTCCTTCTTTTGTATTTTATAGATTGTAACCATGCTGACCATATTATTCTTAATTATATGTCTGCTTTTGTTGACTAAAATACTGTGCCTGAGATCACGTCATTAAAATAAATATTTTAACCTTGCCATGTCTCTTTTTTACTCCTGTTGTGGACTGCTTTGAGAGTATAACAAGAGAGTGTTCTCACTTCCCACCATTCCTGAGATGGTCCTAAGTCGCATGTTCTAGGTTATCTAATCATTGGTTACTTTGCTATAGGACAAAGAGCTAATGTGACACCAATGCTAGCTGGTTGGGGTTGTCTAGGTACTAAGGTGAGTTTCTGGTACACCACAATTCAGCAATGTCCTAGGTCTCTGTGTATGAGCAGAAATCCTTCCAACATGGTCCCACTAACGAGTGTGGTCTTATTGTGAGACACATGAGTAGTGCTTATTTCAGTCCACGACCCCCTCACTATTGTTTCCGGTTGACGGTAGTGAAGGATAAAACCTACCTATAGTTACATAGGTTTTTCCAAGCTTGATATTAAAAAAACGGTTTTCTATTTTGAGTTACTACCCAGTTGTGCCTTATTATATTGCATTGTACTGTTCTATTACTGTTTCGATATGGCTGCGGTTGATATCCCAGAACATAGTCGTTTGGCTGTACGGAATCACTTGCAGGAATACCTCGTATCTTTGGAGGGACAGGCAGTGGTTTTTGTGGTCTCAGCTGACACGGTGAACCCATTTGAGTTGTTTTACTCATGGGTTACATTTCCTGCTGTGGATGTTGTTTCTGGTGTTTTTCACTGTTACACACCTGCTGATGCTCCTGCTGCATACGCTTCATATCAGACAATGGAAATTCAGATTTCTGCTTGGTAGCATGCCGTTTCATTTAATGGCGCCCTCCCACACGTTATAACAGCAGTCAGACAAGGGCGTTGTCGATCCCAGGCTCTACTTGGCCAGTTTTAGCTGCTTAGACCCCGCATCCTTAGGCGGGTGTGTTAACCGCTCCGCAACTAGGACCCCTGTATGACTCAGCAGTGTCAGTTATTAGGGGTCTGGTTCATTACACTACCCGCAACATCCCGGGTGGGGCCCCGGGTGGTACGGCGCATTGAGTTGGCGGTGGCGGGCTAAAACTTAGTCCCATCATGTTTAATGCGGTCATGGTCAAGCATCCCCAGGATAAGGATGAGATGCCTCCATCCAACTGGAGGCAGTATTCCCGAATACTAGTCCTGTGGAGAAACACAGGATCCTCACAATTAGTTTGCAGAAAGACTTAGTGCCCGACTTGACTGAATGTACAACATGGGGTGTGGTTTTTACAGCAGTCTACACTAGGTGCTTTGGCACCCCGTCAATGACTGCCCTACCCTCTGTGATCAGGTGTGTTCAGGATGAACACGCACCAGAGGCGGCTGTGGAGTTGAGAATGCGACTCTTGGGAGCATTTGACATGGTACACGATCTCGTCCTTGCTAATGTCAAGGGGGATGCGGTAAGTTTCCAGGTCTCTAATGCTTTGCACAAGGTTCTCGATGCAGACAAACCCCGTCAGTTACCGAAGAATATTACGGAGGCTTATAAGACCGTTGTCCGTAACAGTCTGTTTGTTAAGCCTTTTGCTAAGAAAGAAAAACAGCAGTCAAGCGTCATCTGATAAAGATGACCGCCCAAAGGTTCAGAAACAAAATTGGAGTAAGAACAAAAAACAGGATAAACAGCAACAGAAACAGGGGTCCTGTGCTCCTTCACCTACACCTCCCTCTACTGACCGTGCATATGAGTTGCGTGACCGTGCTACGATTAAGTCACCTGATAGATTTCAGGTTCCTGAACAACGTTCTCCTCGCTCTTTACAGGAGTCATCGGTCTCACCCACCGATGGAAGAGGCGGCGGCAGAGGACAAGGTACCCAACAGAGCCATGAGCAGCCTCGTAAGGTTGACGGAAAAGGCAAGCAGGACGAGTCACAGCGTCAAAGACCAGTTTCAGAAGAAGAAAGTTGCTGCAGTAAGATCAAGATATGCCACAGATAGTGAGAATGCAGCTTCGGAATCTAACATGGGCGCTGATGCTGTTGGACAGCGCGGTAGAGATTACCATCATTCAAGAGGCGTTGCGTCCACTACTGAAGGTGACAGCGACTGACACCTTCATTGTGGTGGAGGCAGCTGACACTAGAGTGGCTCCCCCTGACAGACTTTATGAAATTGTCCTTGTAATAAAAGGGGTAGTTTGGGAACATCTGACTACTACCTATTCTATTTTGTTGGCGGAGGTCAACTGGCCCCCACCATTTATCTTGGCCACTCTGCAGGGGGAGGAGATGATCCTACCCACTTTCGCGCACATGATGCCGACGGAGCAGGCGTTACAGTTTGCAGAAGATTGGGCTAAGGTGCTTGCTCCTGTGTTATACCGTACGCATTGTGGATGGGAAAATTATCCCCTAAACATGCGATTCCATTGCGGCCTATGCCACAGCCTCAACCCCAATACCCCATGCGGCGAGAGGCGAAAGCTTCCATTGTGGAAATCCTTGAACAATTGGCATATCAGGTGTGAAAGAAACGTCCGTGTCTCCAATGAATAACCCTGTTATTACTGTGACCAAGCCGGATGGCTCATACCGTTTGGTATTGGATTACCACGACTTGAACTAACATTGTCGTACGTGTGCGGTGCAGAATACTCACAGTTCTGCTCTTGTGGATTGTCTCGTGCGTAAAAGGTTTAAAACCACACTTGATATATACAATGTTTTTTTTGCCCACAGTCTGTCCTCTCTTAGTAGTCAGTAGACAGCTTTTACCAGTGGTGGCAAACAGCGGCACTTCCTTTGTTTGGCTAAGGCCTACAAGAATAGTTCAGGTGTATTTGCCGTCTGCTTAGTCTCTCTCTTGAAGAGACTCAACGCAGATGCATGTTCGTATATGGATGACATTTATCTCACAGACGACAAATTATGGCCCCATCTGTGCCGTGTAGACTGCAAAATTTGCTGTTTTGCGGACCTAGGCTATGAATGTAACTTTGCAAAATCACACATTGCAGAGTACACAGTGTTGTGCTTGGGTTTCAAGCTCAACAATGAAGGTTGAGGTTTGGCTCCTCACATCCTAGAGAAATGCGCACTTTTGCGAGCTCTCACAACACTGAAGAAATTACATTCTTTACTGGGCTTTTTGAATTTTGGTTGTTCCTATTTTCCCGAATATGCCCAACATATCAAGTCACTGACGCGTTGATACAACCTTCTTTTTCCACATCGTGCTGGCTGCCTGAACATGCAGCCATTTTGCAATCTTTACAGGCTGATCTTCTTGAATCTAAATTCTTGTAGACTCGTGATAACCACACCAACCTGGTGATAAGAATCGTGCCAGGGGCGGTGGGTTGCACGTACCTCACTTTTAATGAGGATAACACAGTCCCTATCGCTTAAAATTTACATTTGTACACTTCGGTTGAGTTGCGGTTTTCCAATGTGGAAAAAGTTTTGACAGCAGTCCAAATGACATATCTTAAGGAATGTGCTCTGTCGCAGGGAAAACGCATTTTGGTTGTTACTCCGTATCTTGCCTTGGAGGAAGTGACGAAAGCCAGTGTACCGAATTCCAAAGCTTTGCACCCTCGGTCGATACAATGGGCCACATCTTTGACATCCCCGGGTGTCACGTTTATTTTTTATTCCACTTTGAAGACTCAGGAGTTATTGCATTATGAGTTTGTTCATCCTGCTCCTCTGACTATGTGCCCACTTGAGGATTTTCCGTTCTATCATTTACACTGACGGAAGCGCGTAAGCGGCTATGGTTTCGAAGCACGCATATTCTTCGACCTGCGCAATTGTGGTTGGGATTATGGTGGATGGTGAATTCAAGTCTTATGTTGTGCATACACAGACATTAGGTTACTGTACCACCCAATTGGCAGAGCATGCTCTGATGCTTGCATTAGAGTATGCAGACCCAAGTGTGACTACTCTTATTGTGAGTGACGCTTATTACAGTGTTCAGTCCTACAATGACAATCTCCACTTTTGGTCACAAAATGAATATCGTGACTCCAAAGGTCGCACGATAAAACATAAAATTATCTGGGTTTGAGTGGCTGAGCTTAATGAAGGCTGCCACTCATGTTTGTAATTCATACTCTGGGTCACCAGCATGTTGGAGTTCACGCTGATGGCAACTGTCTCGCTGACGAGGCTGCGAAGACAGCAGTTGCAACATATGCAGTAGCAGCGGTTACACGTTCCAAAAGTAAGATTGATGATGACATCTTGGCAGCTATTGCCTCAACAGAGAAGGGAGGTAATTACCCTAGAGGTTTCCCTTCTAAATACTCTTATCATTTAAGTCCTGATAAAGTTCCTTATGTGAGAATTAACCATGTTTGTGACAGGATAATACCCAACGCGGACCGCAGACAGGCTTGGATTACAGCAGCCCACGCCGGGATGGCTTTGGCGCACGTCAGCGTGTCAGCTACTGTTTCTCTTCTCCAATATCAATATTGGTGGAGGGGTTTGTACATACAGACACGTGAATTTTTCCTTCAATGTGGCATTGGTCAGCGAATTAAACCTTCTTCTGCTGCACGCCCACCCCGAACTCAATTGTAGTTCTCTAATAAACCACGTGCGTGTGTTTATTTGGATCACTTTGGTCCTTTCTCCTCTGATACTGCGTATAAGTACATTTTAGTAGCAGTTGACTCTTGCACGCGCTTTGTCTGGGTGTGGCCTCAAAGGAGTGCTGATTCAAGAACTGTCGTAAGGGATTTGTGTGTCTTTGTGGGAGTTTTTGCGTGTAATACCTTCCATTCGGACCATGGTCCAGCGTTCGCCTCTAAGGTGTACAAGGATACCATGGCTTAATTGGGGTTCCAGGTCAAATTTTTGTCTCCATAGTGTTGTGGAGCGAATGAACCGTGACTTAAAGCAATCCCTGACAGCGAAGGTATTAGGTGCTGGGAGAGGCTGGCTAACCCATCCCTATAGCGTTCAACGTGCACTAAATAATCCGCTAGAAGGTCTCTGGGTGGGCGGACCGCATACGAAATGCTCTTTGGCATCAAGATGTTTGTTTCGGACCTTGATAGTCTAGACATGGTGGCGGGAGCCACATCCTTTGACGTAGGTGAACATTCTAATGTTTTACAGAACCTACAAAAGACCAGAGACGGTCTTGCAAAGGAACACTTGCCCTCCACGGCTGAAGCTGCTTTGCAGAATCCGGTAGTCGGCTGGCTACCTCAAGTTGGAGAACTGGTACGATAGAAGATCGACAACAAGAAATAATTTGGTCCTTCCTATCGAGCTCCAGTTGCCATGCCTGGTGTGCAGGGTACAAGAACAGTCATGTTACCTCCTCTTCCTGGGCGAAAGGAGAACAGGTACATTTCCATTGGCAATGTCAAACCAGACAGGGTGGCTGATTCTCTATAGTATGATGCCTGCGGTTTCATGTCTAGAAATGGTGTGACACTCTGTTTTGGCCCCGGATCCTGCCACTGGGCCTGATGTCATCGTTAAAATGAGTCCACTTACAAATCCTTTATTGAATCTACCTGCTGGTGATCCTCTTAATGACACTGAATATACTTAGCCAACTGACTTGTCTATTCCTGATTTGGAGACCTGTGTGGCTAATCAATCCTGTTTTTCATTTGACACTGGCTCTTCCACATCCAAGTCCCCTTCAAAAGTTTTGATTATTGCTTCCTGGTTTAAAAACATTTTTTGATTCCTCCTTGGACTTACATTTGGCAGGTGCTTATTGCAATTTTTTTGTTCATGTCCATAGGTTTTGTGGTGTATTTTTCCGTTTTATCAATGGACACTCAATTAGAATGATTGATGGAACTTTGGGTCCACACTCCTCTTCGCACATCATGAAGAGGGACCAGACATTTGTGAATATAACTGCTTGGCCCGTTTTAGATGGGATTGTATGGGATGCTGTAAGGTTACAGATACATGGGCCTACAGAGGGTATTAATGTTCCCAATGTACTTCATGTTTCAATGGGGGATGTGGTTAAACAAAATATTTGCTCTGATGATTGGGACGTTAAGGCGGTAGAGGCTTTGTTTTCTGATTTGAAATACTATGCTGCTTTCGATGCTGAAGATTTATATTTGAAATCTGCGAAATATGGTGAATTGTACCGTTACCAGCATTTTGACAATCACTTTCTGTATAAAATGAATTCATTTAGAAATGTGGTTAACTACACACAGTGGGAGCACTGTCCTGCACCAGTGGAAGGCAGCTCAGAAACATTTTTGAAAAAGTTTTCTTTTTTACGGATTTTGACCAATCAAATCCTGATGCATTTTATTTTAAGTTGACTGAAAAGTCTTCTTCGAAGGTTAGACTTACCCACACAAAATTATTGTATTCAACGTCCTTTATTGACCAACATGCTGTTGGGGGCTATGAAATATGGAAAGATACTATTGATCTTAAATCTGTTTGGGGTTCTAAAAATTGGAAAGTGCAAGGCACTGATTCTTTGCATCGTGCATGTCTCATCTCAAACCATATGTTGTTTCTGAATGACACTATTTCACAAACCACCTCCTTTCGATTGGCTACTTCTAAAAAATTAAATGCTCCTTCATTTCCTGGTTTGGGTGAATTTCCCCATTGGAATAATTACACCGATACTTCCCTAAGTGACTTACAAGTCCTGGAAAGAAATTCCACTTTTAATGTTTCCAGCATTAATACCGAAGGCTGGTTGCTATGGCAAAAGAGTGCAGATTCCTGCCAGCGAGCGCCGTTTTCTGGGTCTGACCCCTGGCTATACAGAGGTTAGCGTTGATCCCTGCTTTCAGACTCAACATTCAGTCACCACCTATTCTGTAGGCAGATTGTGCCAGAGTTGTCTCAGACATTCATCCTTAGCATCTGTAAAGCTTAATTTATGCAACCTCACGGACACCGTTTACTTAAATGATTTAGTTAAAGGTCCCGCAGCAGGCAGATCGAAGAGATGGATATATGCTGCTTACAACGAGGTTAGGAAACTGTCCCAAATAGAAGCTGCTTCTAGACTTAGAGTGATTGATCAGGCCAATTTAGTAAAACTGTTTGCAGTTGTAGATAATAGCATTAACACCATTTCTTCCAGGATTTACACATTAGATAATATTGTATTATCTGTGGTTGATATGCTGCCATTCTGTATCATGGGCAAAATCAATTGTGTTCTGTTATGCAGTTTGCATGGACTCTACAAACGTTGAAAAATGGCATAGTGCCATGGGATTACATGAACACAAGTTTGTTATTTTAATTTGACAGTTAAACAACAATTTATGTCAATGAAGGATGCCATGTTTTCACTGTTGCATATTGAAAAGTAAGAACATTTGCCTTTTTCAGTGTCCAATTCTGCAGTTTGGCTTATCCATGGGTTGATAACTTTACCTTTTCCTCTTTTCAAATTTGAGTCCTGCATGAAACACTATGCAATAGGTAGATTTGAACCCTTGGGTGGTGCTTATCTTCATGAAGTTTGGAATCTCCCGTTCACGTACAGGTGTTTGAGGGACAGAAGGGAAGTTTATTTAAATGGCGTAGATTGCACCACCACACCAGATCACTCATTAGTATGCAGGAATCAGCTATTGCACGGTTCTTGTAATATCCTTGCACCTAACCTCTCCTGTGTTTTAAAGGGTACTACAGTCTCGGCCATTGCACCGACATTGACATTGCTTGCTAATGGAAGTTAATTGTTATTAAATAATGAAGATTGCTGTGTTATGCTTTCCCGTATTCCTTATATCATTACGGTTTCCCAGCGTGTGGTTTGCTGTAAGAATGTCTTGTTTCCTCCTCCACATGAGAGTCTCGATGTTTTCATCTAGCTTTCTATTTCGACCTTGAAAGCAGAGTTTAACAAGATGTGTCGAATGAGGGCTCTTTTGTCCCAAAAGGAAGTTCCCCTTACTTCCGCGCTTGAGACTTTTGTCCTTCACGTTGCAAATACTCGTACTGAGGTAAATGCCTTATTAAACATGGACCTGGCCCTGCATTTTGGAGCTTTGATTCACGCAATCTTAAATGCCTACTCGACTACTGGGCTGGCACCTGTTTTTTAAGTAGTATGTTCTTGCCTTGTGACCTTGTTTCAAACTGTATTTGGTTTGATCCCTGCATTTTTACATTAAATTTTTTCGAGTGTCTTTGGCGGTTTCACGTTGCTCCTGGCTTTAGGCACGGGCATACTGGTGTTAATTTGTTTAGTACAAAATGGAGGCACAGTCTGTGCCCCACTACAAATTGTCCCGACTGCTCTTCCTTTGTAACCGGATGCTAGAATACTTTGGATCGCTGCCTCTGGTGACTCTGAGTGTGGCCCTGGATTTGTGTCTCTGCAAAACGGTGTCTCCTGACCTGGATTTTAATCCACTAATGAGTCCCTTAGTTGCTCATGAACTAGATTGTTCTAGTGCCGGTATTATGGCCTGCACAGCGGCTCATGGGGTTCTAGGCAATTGGAACATTTGGACTGCGGCCAATGACTTTCAGGCGCGCAGTTATCGTGAAGTAAGTCCGAGTTGTCCCCTGATGGTACTAGAGGCTCTGGCAATCGAGGAACATGTCTGTTCTATCCCTTTACTTAACTGGATGCCTGAAATGTTCATCGATGATAACAATGACTTCCTATTGGGGGCAGGTGCAACGTATGGTGCTTATACACTGTAGGATTGAAGTACAGATTTTTTCTGCTTCTTGAACTCGTGGATAATTTTCCTTCTAAATATTTTCATTTTTCCTACATGTTTGAGGTCCTTTTTTCACACCATGGCCGCCCGTGATTGATTTCACTGACTTGGTTACATTGATTTGTATTTTTTTATTCCCCATTCACAAGTTTTACAAAATTCCTGAACTTGGTTCTGTCTCATTCGAACTTAAACTCTGCGTTCTATGAAGCTTGCCCTGGTTATTGTGCGTTCCCCGAACAAGGGCAGGGCCGGACTGGCAAGGCCGGGCACCGGGCAATCCCCCGGTCGGCTGCCAGGGGTGGGGGCCGGTTTTTGGTCCGGGGGCCGGTTTTGTTCCAGGGTGGGGCGGGGGCCGTTTTTTTGTACTGCGCTCAGTACATACTAGTCACTGCTCATTGCTGCGCTGGCTGCAGCAATGAGCATTCATTATTAGAGCGGCATGTCTAATAAATGAATGTTTGCTGCAGCCAGTGAAGCAATGAGCAGTGACTAGTATGTACTGAGCGCAGTTCAAAGCCTGCGGGCCAGCCGGCACGGCATTCACGTGACGTGGTGGAGTCACGTGAATGCAACTACAGTGTGCGCGCCACTTCACTAACAGAGCAGTTAGCCGTCCAGCCTGTGTCTGCTAAAGAGCCGAGCCTGCAGAGGCATGTAGCCTGCATCGGTAGGCTGGGTTCACTAACGTGGCTGTCCAGTGGGTTGAAATTGAGAAACAAGAGGATTACAGCGTGTCTCAGCTGCAGTAAATGTGACCTCCGGCCATACCAATTCAATTGCCGAGGGAGTGAGTGAGTTGCACGGCAACAGTTGGTAAGTCCAGGCAGAAAATTCACAGAGTTGGTGGAGTGTAATATCTGACGACCTGATCATCTCTTATGAAGTCCCAAAACACTTCAGTCTCATACAGATTACCAGTCATTGCCCTCTGCTTGGTCGAAGAAGGTTGTCACATCGCACTAGCTACTCTCACCGGCTCTATATTGATATATGGGATTGCACTATATTTTTGCCTAGTCAAAAGAATACTTGAGCACTTCTAAGGCACTCACACCATACAATTCGACTGATAATAGGCTATCCCAGAGTTATTCGTTTATTTCCCTTTCTGGAAAAAATAACTGTCTCGATATTAGAGGCAGTCTTGTTTAAGGTCGTTTAAGGTTTATCTGGGGTATCTCTAGAAATACCTAGACTGGTATTTGAGCATTGCGCTCATCTGATTCTCGGCTGTTTTAATAATGCAATCTTCAGCTGCAGATATTTTTAGCTAGGATCTTACTTTGCAGAATTCCGTTCTGGTTTCCGGTAGGAGTAAGACAAAGCTACCCTCCTTTAGAGAACTGTGAAAAGTGTATGATGTTGTTGCCTTGCCCACACTGCCGAGACTTCAGTCTCTTTGCTTTACCTTCTGTTACTTATCGTTCCCTACAGCGCTGTGAAGCCCTTTCGAATATGTGCACGCTACAAAGGGAAGTTGAATTAAATAGGAGAAAACTTGTAAGATTTGCTATAATTTTTTAGGAGACGTGTAAAGAATGTGTGATAATAAAGGATTTTTCTTAGGAGATCTGTATGATGTTTGGTCTCGAAGCAGGTAACGGGGGGCACATACAAGCTGTGGGGCAGCACAAGAGGGCTTAGGTGGTGTGCACGGTATGTGTATTAGGAAGCAGCTACACAATGACATGAAAAGACAGTGGGCATCACCGGAGATTACTGAAGGGATCTGTGTGACGTCGTTATAAAAGAGCTAGATTTGAGGATGACTCAGACTACTTACAACATATTTAATGTGTGGCGGTAACACGGGAGGTCTAAGGTGATATCTGTGTGATAAGGGGTTATAGAGTACAGCAGAGGCACACATAGAAAGTGTGTTAACACAAGTTCCCTCTGAGGAGAGGTGAAGCTATGCGGTTATGAAGGTGTCATCAAATTATGTATTTACATAAGAAAAAGCTGACGTCAGATACAGAGGTTGTGTAACGAGGGAGGTCTCACAGTTGATTACATTATCTGAGTGGAGGGTGAAAGATTTCTTGGTGGATGGGTGAGATCGTTTGGTTTGCTGGACGTGGAGGAGATCTCTGAGGAGATGTTTCAGGGAGAGGACATCATATTGCAGGGAATGGACGCAAATGCCAACAGTAATAAACACGTGAGGAGTTTCAGCCCTTCATTGAAGGGGTAAAGCTGTTTGCTAAATCAAAGCAAGTTAGGAAATGTGATATTTGATGCGCCTGTGAATTCAGTGATGCGTGACACAGGTTAGAGATAAGATAATTTGAGTTAGCATTACACAAGAAGTCTGCACGTACCAGCGGGCCGCGGTCCAAACATCTGGGTGGTGACCAGGACCGGACTGGCAACACTTGTCTGCCATGGGCATGAATCTCTATTTGCTACAGACACGGGAAGCCGTGGGGTACGCTCTGGTGTCAGGTGGTGGTCAACAATATTGGGGCACACTAGGAACTCAGTAGGGGAAACATATTGCAGAGGGGGTTTGCTGAAAAACTTTCAATGAGGAAGTTTCCCTGAGCGGTGGTTTGCAAAGAGGTTTTCATCATTCTTTGAGTCAGTTTTATTGCTCTTGTCCCCCCGAAGCAGTTTGAAAGTGGGGGTTGGAGAGAGTTTATACTTGCAGAAGGCAGGTAGGTGAAGGTTTACAGATTTAAGAAGCAAAGTTAGTTGGTTAGGTTTAGGATGGAGAGTACAGATGCAGGGACAGACAGGCAAGTTAAGGGAAGTGTGGGGAGTAAAATTAGGGGTGATGGTAGGACAAGCAGTAGGTGTTATTCATGTATAGTGAGGTGGATAGTTTTGTAAGGCAATTTGCCTAGGGTGCTATAATGTGTTTGTTATGAGCACCTGCTTCATTTAAGTGCCTTTTTTCTAACCTCAGGCTGTCAGCCGTCAGTGCTGTACCCTCTCCCCAAGTAGGGGCTTGGGGGGCAGCCGAACAGGGAGGTATGCCCCCCAAGGCATTTTTGGGCTAGTGTAGTGGTTCAGTCCAGGAGGACTGCTGGTGTTTTTTGGGCTATGTTGGTAGGAGGGGGTGAGGGTCGCATGCTAGGGATGGGTCGGGTGGTGTGATTAGGTGAACTCGGTGGCTGATAACATTAGTAAGGGTCTGGATTTTTGAGTGCGCCCACCCATGCCCTTTTTTCATTGGAGGACAGTTGGAAGTTGCTTGAAGTCTCAGGACAGGGACAGGGAAGCTGTAATCGGGTTGTCGGTGTGGAGCAAGTGCATGGCTGGTGGTTTGCTGAGAGGTTTTTATGGATTGAATTTGTTGTATTATTGTTGGGTGGGGTGAAGCAGTTTGAAAGGGAGGGTGGGAGCATTAAACTGACATCAACTCAGGCAGGCAGCCTGTGAGTGTTGCCTAAATCAGCTTCCACACTAACTGTGCGGTCCAGAATTGGTCTGTATTGTTCATGTTCATCGTTGTACTCCTGGACAACCCAAATCAATCTCAAATTGTTGCTTTGACTCTCACTCGGGCACATTCATGTTTTCAATACCTCTCCGTTTCCATACCATGAATAACTCATATGTTCACTCCCAAATTTTGGAGTCACATGCATGCTTTGCATCGTGGGTGTCTATGGCTCCCCGCCATGTGCGGTTCTCCCACTGACATTCAAGGAGTAACTTGAATAAACTGTGAGTGGGGTTCAGAAGCAGCACAGAAACCTGAGAAGACTCTGAGCAGCATTTGCAAGCACCCCCAAAGACTCATGTGTTATTCTCTGTGGAATGACGTGTCCAGAGATACACAGCACTGGCTGCGCCACCAATGGTAAATACTGCAAAGACTTTCTGTTTCAACTAAAGTGAGTGTTATCATGCCCTGCATTTACCACAATGCACTTGGGAGAAATATGTGCTGGCATGCCAGGCTGTGTGCTCCGCACTCCCCTTTCTAAATCATATTTGCATGACCTCTAACAGGCATACAGTTATATCTACTTCCCAGACTGTATTCTCACGGTACCATCCTACATTCAACCCAGTAAGTTCCAGGACGAGTCTGTTCTTATCTCCGGAGCTGTGTTGGATGCCCTTGTACGAGTCGCTGAGCATCTTCCATGGGAGCTCAGGCTCCCGTCACTTCTCTCACCATGTTCTCTGTCTTAGACCCAGTTCCATACTAGTTCAGAGGAAGAAATGTGAAGGTTCTGCATTCACTAGTCCGAGTCTCGCAGGGAACCATAACATACACATAAGACCCAAATGCCTAAGTTTCTTCGTAGCATCAAAACTGTCTCTCTGGTGATGTGCTACTCTGGTTCAGTCTAGCTGCATTCTCATAGCAAATGAGTCCAGTTCTCCTACTTGCCTGATGAATAACAACTTGCTCACTATGCAAGTTTCCGGGAGAGAACAGGGTAGACAGTCCTTTTGGCTTCAAGTATTTTGGCAGACTTCAGCTAGGCCCCTCAACCTCTGCCTGCACTCGCGCCAGTAAAACTCCAGTACTGTACTACTGGGATAGTAAGCTGACCAGCCTGGCAAGTGGACTGTCTCCACATAACATCAGAATAAAACCATGCTAAAATGTGAATATGATAATAAGGTTTGAATAAGCCATACTACAGATATCCCTGAATCCCTCACTTTGATGCTCTAAAACGCCTTGGTAAATATCTAGAAATACATATTCCTGAAAAATAATTGCCATGTGTTTGTATGCAGATCTGTTTAAAGCATCGTTTGTTGGAATTAAGTTGGACATAAATGTTAAACTAAATGCAGTTGTTTCAGTGACTTTAGAAAGGAGGCAGTTTATTTTACACATTTTTCACCGCCTGCAGCTCATAAAAACAACTATTGCATTAAATCAGTCACTAGTGTGTACCAAGGGACTGTGCTCCTGTTTTTCACCCATTTTGCACGTTACGGTGTACTATGATAACAAACAGGCTTCCTTACCTGCTGAAGCGTCGCCGGTTTGCATTTCTGTCGTTTTTGCAAGTAACAGAGACTGAGTCAGTGTAGTGCAATCACTTCGGTCTTGTGCATGTAAAGGACCAGTCCTGTAAGACTGGGACAGAGACAGCTGTTCTGCCTGGCAAGTAGATTCTCTGCGCACAACACCCATATCTGGCCATAGAAAACATGCTAAGACAGCTTGTCTGGAGTCACAGTGCACAGAATAATCCATACAAATGGGTGCCAACATTTGAATATGAAACATAGGATTAGACTAAGCCACTGTACATTGTTGCTATGATAACAAACGGGCTTCCTTGCCTGCTAAAGCTTCACCAGTTTGCATTTCTGCCATTTTTTCATTGCCAGGGCCCATTATATGTTCATTTACTCTCCATATGGCAGGCCTGTGATCGGCAGCTGCCTGCAGCCAGTGGGGTGCCAGTCCGGTCATGACGTGTTAAATTCACTCCGAAGTTCTGCATTGGCATGGCTGCAGGCGTGGCTGCTTGTAGAGGCCCAGGCTGTTACAAGCGTGTGTGTTTACATTCTAGCCACCTTGAGTATGCCGTTTATTTCTCAAAACTACATGGGGGTAATTTTAACATGTTTTCAACAGTTTTGGCTATGTTGTATGGGAGATTATTGCGCCGGCCTCAGCCTATGAGGATAATGGAGAATGGTGCTCAGCCTGTCCTCGCGTGAGTCAGCTCACTGACTCTGTGACAGGCAGCTGAGATACCTGGATCCCTGTGTAACTTGTCTTGTTCATATTGGAGCCTCACACATACTTCCTGTTGGGCTGGGGGTCCCATGTCACATGGACAGACAGAGGCCCTGGAGTCTGATGCTCTCCTGATTGATTGCTAGCAGTTAGGGGGCCATAGGCTGGCAATGATGTCTGGTGCTTTGCTGCAGTTTTCAGGTTTTCTTGGAGTGTCTTGTTGCTCAAATGGGTGTAATTTCAGATATTTATATGTTTGCCCGGTGTTCATTGCTTCATTTTGCTCGCGAGAAAGTGTCACTCATTGTCATTGAAATGTCACTCATAATTACACTGAAATTATGAAAATGTCACACATAGCAATTTGAAACCTTGGCAGCTATGCAGTATTGGGCACAGGACTGCCTAGGCCGGGGATGACGTCAAGCCTGGTTGTAAGTAATGACGGTGACAGCCGTGCCGCAGGCGGGAATTTGAATGCAGCCCAGCAGGATACATTGTAGTAGGCAACAGTGAACGAGATCCTTAATGGTTTCCTGAGCCTGCTGGCGGCAGCGCCGGGGCAGGCAAGTCTGCGTGGAGCAGAGCCGGCACGCTAGCAGCGTGACAATGCATTTCAGTGCGGTGATGCAGAACACCACACTGAATTGCGTTATTGTCACGTCTGATGCGTGATGCTTGGCAGGCCTGGATCTGACTGCCTCTGGTGCGTGCTGCAGTACTCGTAGCGGCAGCAGTATGTAAAATGAAAATCCAGGTGTAAATGGAATTCCAGTGACATGGACTCATCCTTCTTAAGGGCTTAAAAAGCAATGTTTTAATAAGCTTTTTAAGAAAGTGATTGCGGCCCTCTATGTTAGATTCATCGTTAACACTCACAGGAAATAACGCTCCATTTTGTTAAAATCATAAATGTTATGTTAATGAAACAGGTACTAAATTTACTAATACACAGGAGATTACTGTGTCCTAAAATGCCAGCTACAATTTGAACTACTGCCATCAGAAATACACCAAAACCCTTAATCCAACACTAACCTGTGTTTACGTGTTGAAATATCAGGAGTCCCTACAGATTCTAATGCTTCCCATCGCGATGCTGAAGTCATGTAAGCACAGTCCAGCCGAGCTAACAGGTGTGTGTGAATTCTGATTGTATTGTTGTAAATGCTTCTTTTTACAGTCAGTCTGATTCTGTAACTCTCATCTGTGCTCTCAGCTGGTGCCGTGGAAATGTTAGTTAAGTAGCGGTTAAAAGGCAATAACTGAGATCTGCGCTGGTTCCTCTCAGCCTTCTTAGTCGGTCCCACGTGGACAGAGGCTGCCTGGTCAGACGCAGTGATGCGTGGATTCATTGATTGTGACTCCTGCAAGGCGCCTCACACCAAGGAGCTTTGCATTTAAGTAGCCAGCTTGCGCGCTCCATCTGTTACAAATGCCGGTATCTCAAATAGGCGGCAACATTATTTTTGTTTTGGGCCTGGGCCGGGCGGTTCAGCCGAGCCCTGCATCTGTTTTTGCTCCAGCCTCCACTGACTAACACGTAGTTTCACAGCCTGGGGCGTGGTAAATATAAGTAATACAGGACCTGGCTGCATCTGTTATATATTCAATTTAGAGCGTCACTTACTGCCTGACTGACACCATGTTACAGCTCCCCTCTGCTCATTGCTCTCTCAGGCTGCACAGAGCAGCGCCGCTCAGCTCTGAGCATGATCCATGTTATGTACTATTGTCTCATGTGATTGAACTATACGTAGGAGTCAGACACATCCTGCTTCCTGTTTAATTCTAGTCAGGTGATGTCCAACTTTTGAACCAATAGTACATTATATTTAATTACAGCGTAACTGCTCTGCCTGAGCCTGTACACTGCTCTCAGGACGTGCTAGTGTCCCAGACCTCCACTCGGCTGACACAGTGAGTGCAGTCCATACATTATTATTTATCAGCACTAAAGGTCTAAAATATTATTACAGCCTGACTAACCCTGTAGCACACTGACTGAGTAATGTAATTATAATTAGCAGCTGGGATTCTCGCTGGTGCCTCTCAGCCTGCTTGGTCAGATCTTACAATCGATAGAGCCTGGACAGACTATTTGTCAATTGTTAGTGCCTTTTCATTTATGGTGGTTTACAGCAGTTTCAAGATCTTCTTAGAGTTTCCTGTTGCTCAAATGAGTGTGATTTCTCATATTGATATGTTTGCTTGGTCTCCATTGTTTGATTTTGCTCGCTAGAGAGTGTCTCTCATAGTCGTTGAAAAGTCACTCATAATTCCCCAGAAATTATGAAAATGTCACACATAGCAATCGAAACCTTGGCAGCTATGACTTACTCACTAGTGAGCTGTACTGCTGCATTTGCTCCTTCTCACTATCTCCTCGCTCCGTGGAAAAAAAAAAATCTCATTGGTGGATAAATAATGCAGCAGCAGTTTCAGGGCCATTTTAGGAGGTGGTGACTGCTGAGACAAGGTTAGATAAGTCCCTGTTGGCCTCAGATTCCTCCAAATTAAAATGTAGTTTCATCTGCTTTATTAAATCAAAAAAGGTCATTTTTCTTGGCTCTTAGGGCTTAGTGCACTTTACCACCACTAACCAGTGCTAAAGTGCTTGCGCTCTTTCCTTTCAAACATGGTTAAATTGGCTTACACCAAATTGGCAATTTTAATTTACTTGTAAGTCCCTAGAAATGTGGTTCTACATGTACCCAGGGACTGTACATTAAATGCTGCTAGTGGGCCTGCAACACTTATTGTGCCACCCACTTAAGTAGGCTATTCAAAGATGTGTCATGTCAAAGCCAGGGCCTTTGTGTTAATCTTTCATGCTTTCTGCCATTTGAGTCATTTCCATTGCTTCTATCAGCCTGGGTGCTTATGTGTGACGTTTCCATGCTCTCTGTGTGACGTTTCCATGATTTCTGGCCTGGGTGCTTAATTATGTGTGCTATTTCCATAGTTTCTGGCCTCAGTGACCTGGAGCTGGAGGCTCATGTGTGACATTTCCATACTTACTGGCCTGGGTGCTTATGTATGACGCTTGCATGCTTACTGGCCTGGTGGTGGGACCAGGCCTGGCTCAGTGCCTAGGTGCTTATGTGTGACAACTCCACAGTATTCTGGCCTCAGTCAGTGGCCTGTGTGCTCATGTGTGACTTCACATGTCAGTGCTTAATGTGTGATAACATGAGGGACATTTTTACTATGCTTTAAAAGTTAATACAATCTAATATGTAATGAAAAATGTGTTGAAAAATGCTCTGTGTGGCCATTCTGTCTCAAATTTTCTTGGGGGGGACAAGTTCAACCCCCCCAAACTCCCCCTAGTAGTGGTTGCTCACTGAGCTTGCTCACTACACACCATGTGGGGGACTGGTCACACTTTTACTGTGTTATCTCTGATTCACTACTTGTGTCTATTTTTGGTGCTCTCTGAAAGAATGTCTATGGGTACATATGACTGGGTGGGTAACCTGGTGCTCTTTAAGGTCATCATCTACTATTTACTGTGCTTTGAAAGTTGATACAATTGAATATGTTATGAAAAATGTGCTGTAAATTTCACCATTTTGCTCTGTTGTTTTCCAAAATTTTCTTGGGGGGAAAACCCCCCCAAACCCCCCTATATGTGGTCAGGCTCGCTCGCTGCGCTCGCTCGATGCGCGCCCGACGGGGGCTGGTCTTCAGAAATTTGCCAGGGCTGCTTTCAGATCCCAGTCCGGCCCTGAACAAGGGAGGGTGTACCGTGGTTTAGGGACTCCTTTGCCGTGCATCTTATGTTAGCATGGCTTATTAAAAGTTTAACACCATTTTAACTTTTGCTGCTTTTGCACACGACACTGTATAGCTGTTTTTGCAAGTTAGCATTCACGAAGGTCTATATTCGAGAAAAGGTTTGTTTTTCGACATCTCTGGACATACATCGTGCCCATAATCTGCACAGTGAGTGCTGAGCCGTCAAGGTTATCATATCATGTGGGCCTGTTTATCGGCGTGTCCGTTTAACACATTCTAGACACAACATTTTGGCAGCTGCGAGCCAAGCCAGATTCTGAACCCTTTATCATAGCACACTTGCCATAGTTTCACACACTTGGAAGATTCCAGGGATGCAGAGAGCCTTGCTGATCCAGATGTAATTTACACTTACTGAGCGAACAGGTAATGGGGTCCCCCAAAATAAGCCCAAGAGACCTTCTTTAGTTTATAATACATAGTTCCTATATAGGGAGGATGTTGAAACTAGGCGCTATATAACCTATTTGCCCTATCATTGTAATATGATTCCTCCTTTTGTATTTTATGGGATTGTAACCTTGCTGACCAAATTATTTTTAACCATATGTCTGCTTATGTTGATTAAAATACTGTGCCTGAGATCACATTGTTAAAATAAATATTTTAACATTGTTGTGTACTCCTGTTGTGGACTGGTATGAGAGTATAACAAAAGAGTGTTCTCACTTCCCTCCATTCCTGAGATGCTCCTGAGTCGCATGTTATAGGTTGTCTAATCAGTGGTTACTTTGCTATAGGACGAAGAGCTAATGTGACACTGTTGCTAGCTCGTTGGGGTTGCCTAGGTACTGAGGTGAGTTTCTGGTACCCAACAATTCACCAATGTCCTAGGTCTCTGTGCACAGTTCTGTGTATGAGCAGAAATCCTTTCAACAAAAGGAAGGGTGTTCTTGCAGCAACTTGCGCAGCTGACATTTGTTATGCACTCTTCAACTTTATACAATTGGTTCTTACATCTTACATGTATTTCTGCTTTGATGCTGATTTTATTTTCTGAAGGCTGATTGTCTTTAGTACTGTTATTGTTTTTATGCTTTTACTTGCTTTTCTTTTATGAATTATATATATATATATATATATATATATATATATATATATATATATATATATATATATATATATATATATATGCTTTACTTTATGGGTTTTACCAAGTAAAGATTTTTGAATTTTTGTGGTTGATCCTACAAAGGATTGAGGCTGTTGCATGACCAGGGCTCACACCCCAGTCAATCAACAACCCAATTTCTTACACAAACCAGTGATAAGGGGCAAAACCCTACTGCCATAACCAAACACTAAGTAGTAATTGGCATATTGTTGAGTATGTGTGCATTGTGCTTGTACCACTGAACATGATGCCAGCTGTTGCAAACCCAAAATGTGATGTATGAAGCCTTCCATGGCCACCTTGCGAGATTCTGAACGGATTCATAAATCTGGAGCAGCGCACCACTGTGCGAATCACTGCCTTGAGTTACCCTGCCCCAGGAAGGAGTTCCATGTGTGCAGTCTGGGTGTTCCCATGCATCTAGCCATAAATGTTGGCACATTCCCTTTTTTTATATTAATGGTAGACTAGGGAATAGGTCAAAATGCTACACTTCCCCTGGTGACGCATAATGCAGAGAATTATCTTTACTTCTCCCTATTTTTTAATCTTTCTATGTGTGCTCTATTCTGTAGCACACCCTGCAGCACACAGAGAAAGAGAAAATGCCTCTGGGGATTGTTTTGTGCATGTAGGTGTCCCTTCCTGCACAAAAACAATCCTGCATGCAGCACAGGTAACCGTGCACCATGGTGAAAAGGTTGCCTGTACTGGCACTAGGCAACCACAACTGTACCCGGTACAAAGGCAGGAATGCACCATATTCTTTTAAATACAGTCCGTCCCTGCCCTTCCCCTGTAACACGGCACAGCAAGGTGACTTGCTGCCCAAGGTTTGCATCAGTCAACCAACCACATCAGTGTATGGCCCAAGCCATTGTGCACTGCAGCTGTGCTCAAAAGGCCCGCCCTTGGACAAGGGCCTGAATGCAATATAATCTCAGGTGGTTAAACCACAGCCGGTCAGCAACAATAACACAATGTGAGCCACCAACCAACAATGCTGCCCTGACACTTCTCTGTGTGCAGTCAATCAATCAATCAGGTCATTTGTAGAGCGCACTACTCACCCGTAGGGTCTCAAGGCGCTGGGGGGGGGGGGTGCCGCTACTGCTCGAACAGCCAGGTCTTGAGCTTCCTCCTGAAGGAGAGGTGGTCTCGGGTCAGGCGCAGATTGGTCGGAAGTGAGTTCCAGGTCTTGGCGGCCAGGTAGGAGAAGGATCTTCCTCCTGTTGTCGCTCTTCGGATGCGGGGGACGGCAGCGAGGGCGTGGTTGGTTGATCTGAGGAGGCGCTTGGGAGTGTAGAAGTTGATCCGGTTGTTGAGGTAGGTCGGGCCTTGGTCGTGTAGGGCTTTGTGCGCGTGGGTGAGGAGACGGAAGGTGATTCTCTTGTTGACCGGGAGCCAGTGCAGATCTCTCAGGTGTCCGGAGATGTGGCTGCGTCGGGGGATGTCGAGGATGAGTCTCGCCGAGGCGTTCTGGATCCGCTGGAGTCTCTTCTGGAGTTTGGCAGTGGTTCCGGCGTAGAGGGCGTTGCCGTAGTCCAGTCGGCTAGTGACGAGGGCTTGGGTGACCGTCTTCCTCGTCTCGGTGGGGATCCACCGGAAGATCTTCCGTAGCATGCGCAGGATGTTGAAGCATGACGAGGAGACGGCGTTGACTTGTCTGGTCATGGAGAGGGAGGAGTCCAGGATGAAGCCCAGGTTGCGTGCGTGGTCCGTCGGTTTGGGTGCGGTGCCCAGGGCGGGGGGCCACCAGGAGTCGTCCCAGGCGGAGGGCGTGGAGCCCAGGATGAGGACCTCCGTCTTGTCTGAGTTCAGTTTCAGGCGGCTGGTCGTCATCCATTCGGCTACGTCTCTCATCCCTTCGTGCAGGTTGGCTCTGGCGGTGGCGGGGTCGTTGGTCAGGGAGAGGATCAGCTGGGTGTCGTCAGCGTAGGAGATTATGTTGAGGTTGTGTTGGCGTGCGATGGTCGCGAGGGGGCTCATGTAGACGTTGAAGAGGGTGGGGCTCAGTGAGGATCCTTGAGGGACGCCGCAGATGACTTTGGTGGCCTCTGACTTGTACGGTGGTAGGCGGACTCTTTGTGTTCTTCCGTCGAGGAAGGAGGTGATCCATTCCAGTGCCTTCTCCTGGATTCCGATGTTGCTGAGGCGCTGTACTAGGGTGCGGTGGCAGACAGTGTCGAAAGCCGCGGAGAGGTCCAGGAGGATGAGGGCCGCTGTTTCTCCGTTGTCCATCAGAGTTCGAAGGTCGTCGGTGGCGGCGATGAGGGCGGTCTCGGTGCTGTGGTTCGCTCGGAAGCCGGACTGTGAGGGGTCGAGGGATCCATTCGTCTCGAGGAAGGCGGCCAGCTGTTTGTTGACGGTCTTCTCGATGACTTTGGCCGGGAACGGGAGAAGCGAGATGGGACGGTAGTTCTTGAGGTCGGTGGGGTCTGCTGTGGGTTTCTTGAGGAGAGCGCTGAGTTCGGCGTGCTTCCAGCTCTCGGGGAAGGTGGCGGAGTCGAAGGAGGTGTTGATGATGTCCCGCAGGTGGGGTGCGAGGACAGCGTCGGCTTTGTTGAAGACGTGGTGAGGGCAGGGGTCGGTCGGAGATCCGGAATGGATGGAGTTCATGGTGCGGATGGTGTCTTCGGTGCTGATCGGGGTCCAGGTGCGGAGGGTGGTGGTGGGTGGCGTCGTTGCGGTTGTGGCTTGCGTTGGTTGGTTGTTGAAGCTGTTGTGTATGTCCGTGATCTTGTTGTGGAAGTAGGACGCGAGGGAGTTGCAGAGTTCTTGCGACGGGGTGATGTCATTGTTTCCGGCGTTGGGGTTGGATAGCTCTTTCACGATATTGAAGAGTTCCTTGCAGTTGTGTGCGTTGTTGTCCAGCCGGTCCTTGTATGCATTTTTCTTGGTGGCGCGGATCAGTTGGTGGTGTTTCCGGGTGGCGAGCTTGAGGGTGGTCATGTTGTCCGTCGTTGGTTCCCTTCTCCAGGCTTTCTCGAGGGCTCGACAGTTCTTCTTGGAGCTCTTGAGTTCGTCGGTGAACCATGGTGTTTTTCTGCTGCAGGATCTGCTGGGTGGGGTTCTCAGAGGGGCGAGTTCGTCCGCGCAGTCGTTGATCCATTTCGTGAGGTTGTCGGCGGCCTGGCTGGGGTTCGCTGAATTGGCGGGAGGGTGCTGGCTCAGGGAAGCGGTGAGCTGGTCGGCTGTGATCTTATTCCAGCTTCTTCGAGCAACCTGTTGCTGGTGGTGGTGGATCGTCGTTCTTCTGAAGGTGAAGTGGACGCAGCTGTGGTCCGTCCAGTGGAGTCCTGTTGCGTGGCTGAAGGTGACGTCTTTGCTGGATGAGAAGACGGCGTCGAGTGTGTGTCCGGCGAGGTGGGTGGGGGTGGTTACCAGTTGCTTGAGTCCGAGGTTGTCGAGGTTGTCGAGCAGGCTGATGGTGTTGCGGTCGTTGTTGTTCTCCAGGTGGAAGTTGAGGTCCCCCAGGAGGATGTAGTCGGCGGAGGGGAGAGCGTGCGGGCTGACGAAGTCGGCGATGTCCTCGCTGAATCGTGTGCGTGGACCCGGGGGTCGGTAGATCAGGGTGCCTCTGAGGGTGGTCTTCGGGTTGGTGTGGATCTGGAAGTGCAGGTGTTCAGCGGTGGTGAGGGTGTCATCGGTGTTGGTAGTGATGCGGATGGTGTCTCTGTGGATGATGGCGATGCCTCCTCCGGTCTGGTTGTCGCGGTCCCTCCGGGTGATCTTGTAGCCCTCTGGGATGGCGATGGCGATGTCTGGGGCTGAGGAGGCGTTCATCCAGGTCTCGGTGATGAAGGCAACGTCGGGGGCGGTGGTGTCGAGCAGGTTCCAGAGTTCTACGGCGTGTCTGTGGACGGAGCGGGTGTTGAGCAGGATACACTTGAGGTGGGTGCTGCTGGAGTTCGGCTTGGCGGGTGCAGGGAAGGTCCGGATGCAGGTGAACTTGCAGGCGTGGCAGCTGAAGGGTCCGTGGGTGTGCTTCGGGGCGGCTCGGTGACATCCTGGGATGTGGCCGGTGTTGAGTGCGATGAGGTCGGTGGCGCTGTAGGTTCGTCGGGTCGGCTTCCGTCGGTGGGGGCCAGGGGTCCTGGCACTGGGCGCGGTCCAGGCGCGGACGGGCGCAGACGGGCTTACCTTTGGCGCGCCTTCGGCGCACCCGCTGCGCGTGACCGCTACGCGTTCGCACGGTCGCCATTTAAGGCGAAGTGCGCGGGTGGGCGGAGCAGCTGGGAGGCGGGAGCGGGGAGGGAAACAGAAGAGAAAAGGGGCGGGGCTAAAGGCGGTGGCGGGAAGCGGGAGAGGGGGCGGCGAGGTGGGCAAACGACGAGAAATGGCAGATACAGCAAAACAAGCACAAATTTAAGTAAAAACGGGGGAAAATACAGTGATACACGATCTGGGGCACAGGAAGAAAAACAAGCACAAATTCAGGACAAAAACGGGGGAAAAAGACAGTGATACACGATCTGGGGCACAGGAAGAAAAACAAGCACAAATTCAGGACAAAAACGGGGGAAAAAGACAGTGATACACGATCTGGGGCACAGGAAGAAAAACAAGCACAAATTCAGGACAAAAGCGGGGGAAAAGACAGTGATACACGATCTAGAAAAACAAGCACAAATTCAGGACAAAAACGGGGGAAACCAAAGGAGAGCGCTCAGGGCGGCAGCGAGGCCGGCGCTGAGGCAGAGGCAGGCACTGGGGGCACACGCAGCAGATGGTGGCCGTGCGGCGCGGGGGTGTCCCACAAGTGGGTCACACTCACCTGCGTCGCACGGTCGCCATTTAAGGCCAAGTGCGCGGGTGGGCGGAGCAGCTGGGAGGCGGGAGCGGGGAGGGAAACAGAAGAGAAAAGGGGCGGGGCTAAAGGCGGTGGCGGGAAGCGGGAGCGGGGGGCGGCGAGGTGGGCAAACGACGAGAAACGGCAGATACAGCAAAACAAGCACAAATTTAAGTAAAAACGGGGGAAAATACAGTGATACACGATCTGGGGCACAGGAAGAAAAACAAGCACAAATTCAGGACAAAAACGGGGGAAAAAGACAGTGATACACGATCTGGGGCACAGGAAGAAAAACAAGCACAAATTCAGGACAAAAGCGGGGGAAAAGACAGTGATACACGATCTAGAAAAACAAGCACAAATTCAGGACAAAAACGGGGGAAAAAGACAGTGATACACGATCTGGGGCACAGGAAGAAAAACAAGCACAAATTCAGGACAAAAGCGGGGGAAAAGACAGTGATACACGATCTAGAAAAACAAGCACAAATTCAGGACAAAAACGGGGGAAACCAAAGGAGAGCGCTCAGGGCGGCAGCGAGGCCGGCGCTGAGGCAGAGGCAGGCACTGGGGGCACACGCAGCAGATGGTGGCCGTGCGGCGCGGGGGTGTCCCACAAGTGGTAAGGTGAAGGGTCCCATCTTTAGCCAGAGCCTGTGGACAACTTCCACCGGCTGAACGTCAGCTCTGATGGACATGTGGAGCGAGGGTTTCTACTGAATATGGTCTTCACTCTGGTCCAAAGGGTTACGACCATAGCTTATCCATAAGATGACTTCCAGAAATGTATACGTTTGAGTCTTTTGTCCTAACCAATGAACTTAATTTGCTGGTCATGATCAATATGTGCACAGGCTTGGACAATTTATCCAATCAGCATAGAGCTTTTACATATTGTATCAAATGCACCCCAAGAGGACTTTTTTCAGTTCAAGAATCTGTTCCTAAACAATTTCATGTGTACAATGAGAAGCATGCTAAATTCTGAACAAATAGGAAGCCACTCTTTAGCTGCTACCTCCCTAAGCATGTCCAGAGGTAGGTCAGAACAGTATCAGGACAATTGGAGACATCTGGGGTCTTCTGGGCTTGTGGGTGCTCTGGCAGAATAGTGTAGGGTCCCCGGGGATTAAAGAATGGTGGTTGTTATCTTTGTGCCTGATTGCTTTTGCAATCTGTTGTTTAGTGCTTATGATAACAACTGAACCTTTTCAGTCTCCTTACGCCTATATGGAACTATGGCGCAGACTGGGCATCATCAAGCAACAGATGGTAGCACATGGTCTTCCTAAATGTCCCTTTGTGCCGAATACAAGTACCTTTGTCCAGGGCTGGCTTTAGTGTTGGTGGTGCTAGATGTAATAATCTTTTTTAGCACCCCCCATGACCTCCTCCTCAGATTCCCTCACTACTGCATGGCAAACGTGCCCCTCATCAGTCCATAGCTACTCTCTCACAATCAGTTAATTTTTTATAAAGCACTGGTAAAGGTTGACTTCACTAATCGACTCAGCTATTGATTAACAATACAGATCTCTTCTTTGCGGCAGACATATTAACCCCACTGCGCTACTTTATTGAGATTCAAAACTACCAACAGACAAAATTTTGATCTCTCTCCAGCAGGGACATTAAACACAAGAGTTATCTCGAAATGTTTATTGCTGCCTGAAAGGTTGATCCTCTCCCTCTTCCTTCCCCCTTTTTCCTCATGCAGGCCATAATAATTTGGGCCCTATCTGTATTTCTCGATACCACATTAACTGTCGGATACAGATACCTACAGTAGAGGCTACTTCTCACCATTATCATAGGTGAGACAAGCATGGAGTAACTGTGATACTCCTTTTTTGATTTTTCTATTAGTTTTTCTCCTTCTGACACCAACATATTTTCTATGACACAGGTTGTTTTATTGGCTCAGTCCTGATGAAGACTGAGGGTGATGTTTGTGAATTACACATAAAGGGTCGAACCCTAGACTAAAGTTGCTGGTACTCCCTTAACCTGCCAAACTATTTCAATTTCTAATGTAAAAAATGCATCTGCTAGTACAGTCTTCTGTTCCTTTGGGATACCCTTACAAAGAATTGTTTATGTAATCATTGTATCAGTGTATATGTCTACTGTGTTTAAGTCTACAATTTTATGTACCCCTATTGTTGGATGTCTGTTTTTCTTTTTCCTTTTAATTATTGTACATGTCTCTTAACAGTCCTGTGTTATTCTGTGACCTGTTATTTTTTACATCACTTTACAAGATATGATTCATAATATACCGTAATTATAAACTTTATCACGTCAGGGTCCTACAATATTTTTTTTTCATACCTAGGTGCGATTGATTCCCATGCCTACAAACAATGTTTATGTGTACCTAATGGTCTAGTTAAACAAATATAACCTCCCCCACAGAAACCAATTGTTGTTGCATACTACTAGATTTCCCAGGTTTTGAGGGACACTGGGTTACCCCATTACCCTTAATGGCCTGAAAGCTAGATGACCAAAATACCCTGCATCAGGTGCTTTTAAATTGTAAGTTATGCCAAACACAGAGCCTCCCCTAGGGTCCGGGTCAGCACCCAGTACAACCAAACCAGTGGCACTGCTCTATATCCGGCCCTGCCTGTCCCTTGCTCAGATGCTTACCCTCTCACCCAGTCATGACAGTAGTGGTTGGAGGATCATACTGGCTAGTATTCAGAGAGGAGTTGGATGGGGTAGTTACATAGAGGTGAGGTGTGGCGTAGTTAGATTACCATGTAATGCCAGGTTGGTGTAGCTGCTACAATATTATTTTCATGCAATATATAGCATGTTATACAGTGACCTGCACCTGTCTGAAGAGTATCAGATCATTCAGAGAGGGTATGAAGTAAGGCGGCTTGTCCTCTTCCATGTCATTATGTTTAAAGGGGTTGGCTGTGGAATGTCTTGAGGAGGCTTTTCCTGGTGACGTGAATTATATGAAAGAGACATCTAAAGAGGTCTTCCATCATGACGTTTGATTGAACGACAACAAAGTTGGAGAAGCTATGAAGTAGGGTCTAAGGCTAATTGAGTATGTCTTCTTTGGGGTCCACTTCCAATATGTCATTATAGGGTGCTGCCACTTTTGCAGCCATCTTTGATCATAATAGGGATTCATGATTCAATAGAAGAAGAATCTGGAGATTCTGACGATTTCAAGTTACTCTTCCCCAGGAAAAATTGTATATTACAAGAGTGAGAGAAAAGTGTACTTCAAAGCGGGCTCCAGGGTGGCTGCAAAGTGAGAGAAATAAAGCCTGAGCAAAGATGGTGCCCACCCTTGAAGAGGAACTATCAATGTTACCAGGAGAGAGTCAAAGAACACTAGGATGCTGTTTAATGTTCTTACATGTCTTTGTGTCTAATATTTTAAACTGACCTCTATACTATTAAGATGCAGTGGGTCTCAGAACAACCCATCTAATGAATATTAATTAGGCAGGTCACTGTTTGTAACTTCCTGTGATTGTTAATGGTGTCTTCCTTTCAAGCATGGGCCCTCCACATTTTTCACCTTTTACTAGAATATATTTTTACTGCCTTTAGTGCTGGTCACACTTTATCCCTGCAAACAAGCAGTAGCGCGATCATGCTGCCCTCTTATAAATGGTTACATCAAACTTCTTTCTGGCTGGTACATCTAACTTGCAAAAAATAAAACTTTTTGTAGGAAGTAGAAAGTGCACCCAGGGCCTAAAAACATAATACCACTTGTAGACTGCTACATATAATGTGCCATATTGTATAGTGGCAGTGAAAACAGGGTAGACTGACTGCTGCAATGTAAAATCTGCCGAATGCCCTGTAACCCTTTTTGACATAAAAAGTCATTCCTTTTAAGCAATACACCCCATGTAGGCCTTGTTGTGCATGAGTCATATACAAGAGCTCTCTTTGGAGATGTCTTATTGAATCTCACACTCAAATCACATTCAGCTTTTGATTATATCAAATAGTTCCCATAGACATCAAGCTCTGTACATTTCTTTCTTTATTGATAAAGGTCACAATATATGTGAGTTAATAACACATTTATTTACATAAGTTGTTAAATATGTTTAAAAATAAATAAACGCAGACGGTTAAAAAGCTCTTACATGTAATATAAAAAAACTGTTGATCTTCTCAACGTATAGGCAGGCCAACAATGGGAGAAATAAGAAAAATGCAGTAATTATTCACACTTCTATTTAGATGCACAATTATACAGAGACAGACTACTAGTTTTGGGAACTACACACTTATAAACAAATACCAGGAGAATACAATAGACAGAACACTAACTCACTAATCTATAGGGTAATGGTCCAGAGCACAGGGTATCTAGAATTCACTAATGTCCACTGTATCACTCATTGTCCTTTAGATTTAGTACACAATATTGCCTCAACACGTTTCTGTTGATTCCCAATGATTCGAGCCACCTTCTTCAGGATGAATTGTAATGAATTCTAGATACACGTGTGTAAGAAGCCTTGTACATGCTGTTCAAGGAATCATGTTACTGTTGTGCAAAGCTAGATGTGTTAACACAGTAGTTTCAGAAAAAACGTATCCAATATTCTTGTACATGCAAATATGTTCAAAATGTTGTGGATTGTGAAAAGGAGGACAATTTAATAAATAAGAAGGTTTGCTACATGGGCCTAACCAGGAAACAAGACACAGACGTATGTGGACCATACTATGCAAACCCATTTCCATTACAAAATCTATCAGTAGTAGTAGTACTTTCAAGAACAAAATAACTGATGTTAATAAGTTATCAATTGTGATGTAAATGTAAGTAAGGTAAGAGTGATGGCATCATTATGGGGTCACCGAAGGAATTGCTGATATTCCAGCAACAGTGCTGAGCTTCAGCCTGTTAAAAGTGATTTAACACATACCTTTCCCATTACAATATTAGCACATTCGATGTATTCATATTGTCTTAAAATGTAAATGTAGTTGAGCTTATATAGCGCACAGCTACCCGCAGTGGGTTTCCCGGCGCTTGCTTGGGGAACCCTTCCTGATATTCCCCTGTGAGATAGCAGGGTATCCACAAGGTGAAAGTCAGGCATCCCGCCGCGAGGGGCCGTTGTGGAGATTAAGCAAGCTATTGCCCAGAGTCGCAGAGTGTGAACCCGTGAGTCGAGGAGGCACCGGGGCGAGAATTATCAAGTCAGTGGAATTTTTATCCCAAGACCCGCCGAGGCCGGGAATTGAACCCTGGTCCAGGACCGCTCTCAGCTTCCGGGTCTGCAGCCTCTAACCCCTGAGCCACACTTCTCCACTTCTTAATATTTGCTTAACATTAAACATTAACTTGAAAGGCAATAGAATAGCTGAGAATCCAGCAGTAAGTATATTAACCTATAAACACCATGGATCACAGATTACATATACATAACATTGAGAGTGAAAGACAGCAGTCTAAAGTAACACATCTTTCGGTATAGGTTTATAGAGAAGCATGGTACATGTCTGGAGCTGCTATAAGTGAAACATTTAGCAAGGTGCATTTAAAAAAAAGCACAGATGAACTTTAATTAACATGGTGCATTATGGGAGATGTTATGGTATGTTAAAAGTATTTATTGAGGGCACGTACACAGTTTCTAGGCACTTAGATCTCTACGCCTGACTACTAACACTGTTAAAGCAGTTGTGGAAAATAAGTAAGAGACAGTAATTATAATAAAGGAGCTGTGTTGGTTAATAATACATTACATATTTATTTATCTCATGAACAAAATGCTCTAGTTTTGAAACAGAGCCACAAAAACAAACATACAACATCTGGGTTAATGATGAAGACGCTTGGAAGATAAAAAAAAATGACTAAAGAAACATGGTTATAGAGATTACTTAATGAGAAGGAAGATATGATATGCAAAGTAATAAAAAAGATTGATAATAATATTACCGTTCACTATTAAAATAAAAAGCGTGCCTTTACTTAGGTAAAAAATGCACCTTAAAAATAATATGGAAAATATTTATACTATAGACAGGATTATGTTGCAATTGCTCAATGATGCACAGTCATCTTACTTACCAATTTTGGAACCACCAGGGATTCCTGCAAAACATTTTATTCTATATCTGAAAATTTGAGGTCCCTCTTTCCAGACATGGTGCAGACAAAAATATAATTTTAAAACTATCAAGATTAGTAGAGGAAACCTAAAAGGAACAACAATAAATAAGTAGCACAATGCAACAAATACACCTCTTTTGCAGCTACAAAAAGAGAACAGAAAAGGTCACGGTATGAAAGGAGGTGTGCTTTATAGTGTGGTCTACAGGTGTGATTACTTTGCACATTCATCTCAGGTGTGTGACCTACAAACAGGACAGAAGCATGGTCCCTCCATTACTACACACCTGCAAGCCTGCCAATCTGAGGGACAGATAACTGTCACTGGAGGATTGTCCTATGGCAGACAAATGTATGCTGGGAATGGAGGAGACCTGATAGTCAGATGGTAAAACTTCCATCGAGGCTGAAGGATTTTCTTCCTCTGCATATTTGAATCAGGCAGGAGACCCTTTGCCAACATGATGAGAATGGAGAACGGACAGACACAGTGCTAAGACAGAGGTCCGGCCCATAGATCACCAACCAATAGGCCCTAGTTAGAAGGAAACATATTACTAAACAGATGTGGTTCAGAAGATTACTGCAAGTAATAAAAAGGTGTAGGGTGCCTGCAGTGGGGCAGTGGGTCTGAAGGATAGGTGTTCAGAGGAAGGGAAGGGTGAGCAGAAGGAATGCAGTGGGAGGGGCTATATTTGCAGTTGTGGTAGTTCCATGCTAGACGTTCATTTAATATTGATAAAACATTATTGAAACTTAAAATCAGTCTGCAGAACTGTATGGGTCACATTGTGTACTATAAAATAATAAAATACATGATTAGAATTACTATTATTTTCACAAATGCATGTTACAGCTGTATTTAAATATAAAATGCAAATTTGGAATTCATAGATAGTGGAAAGAGGGCTAAATCCCATTCTCCAATAGGAATGATCTGCTGGTTGTCTGAACCATCTATTAATGGGCACATACACACAGAGCTAGATAATTTCAGAGCAACACACAAGATGTACATTCTTTGAGAAAATAGACCATTCATTTTATTATTAGAAGGAATTAACTTTTAAACTACAAAATGAAATCAAATGCAAGAACAAAGCATCACTCCTCACAGCAGTTATTGACTGAGCAACAATCAATTTGATCTTGCAGTAAAATACAAGGGGATATTAATTAAATCAGTCCATGACAGAGCCAAGGCAAAGTGGTCCCAGCAAATGCAATGTCCAGTTGTCAAGCAGTGAGGAGAGGCACAGAGAAGAGCACCACTGGTGTCAGTAGCGATGGGGCCAAAGAAGGAGGAAACAGAGGAAACTTGATTCAGGACAGGGGCAACCAATTCCTCTTTGTAGGCATTATGTCTATCAATTAGGATTCATGTGTACAGGAAACAGGTATTGCTTTTCGAGCAAGAACAAGTATTATACTCCTATAATCTGCCACCTCATACAATTGATTAACTGTCCTAGGAAAAACCTGCAGCTCCTCAATGACATAGTCAGCATCATCTAGTGCTTTACTCATAAAACTCTCATCTACACATAGATGAGGAAACTTAAAGCCTCCAAGCATGTAAAAAGTGGTTTCAAGGCACACTATCAGTATTAAATGCCCTCCATTTTTTAACAGTGATGAGACATTTCTCAAAGCACTGCAGAACTCTTTTTTATCTGTCATGTGGACCTCCAAACAATGAGGCAAAATCAAGCAGTCAGCCTGAGGCAGGATGGTGGGAGACAAGGGGTTACTTTTGCTGGGGTCATATTTAAGAACATGCCTGATTTTTCTTCGTAACATATTTTCCTTCCCAGGCCATGCGTCCCTAAAAATAAATAAATAGAGAAGCATTATAATTTTGATTGTAATATTATGTTAAACATGTTCTTTTCTCAAAAGTAAAACTAGTTTGTATGAATATTAACAAGATATTTTCAAATTGGCACTTGTACAAATTTACAAATTGTATGGAGTATTGTGAAAATATCAAGAAATTACCACAGTTCTCAAAAATATTAAGAAAAGGTACCGTACATCCTATTTATTAGAGTAGTACTTCGAAAATGTTTAGAAAATATATTAAAAACATTAATAAATTGCCCCTCCTATTTACACTTAAATAAAGTTTTAATAGGCCGGGAACCACAATAAAACCTACTACTTACCTATATTTGACTGCTTAACCCAGAACACAGATAAACTGTAGTAAAAAGAATATGGCTGCCTTTTAATTTTGTAAAAGGCAGCCATTTTTCAGTCTTTCATGGGGTGGGAGGAATTTGCAGAGTTTCACTCTGCAGAATTCTGTGAAACTACATAAAAAGTGTGCAAGATTTTGCGGAGTTTTGCCAACTGTGGAAATATGCATGCCACACTGCATTTTAGTGCCAGTAGCGCGAGCAGCATTAAAAAATCACGTGTTATGCAAGAACACAAAGGCCATTCTAGTTGATTTTGTTATAAGTTTATTAAAAAATCTACTTGAGTGCCAGCAAATCTACTTGGGAAGCAGCCCTGTGAATGCAACCGATTATTACCACATGCATTAGAAACTGGCACTAGGGGACATCAAATCTCGCTCGCATTCCTAGAACCACTGAATTTGGCCAAAACTATGCATTATAAAAGAAACACAACGTTTTCAAATTCCACCAATTCTGTGGGCAGATTTCATTGTCATATACTATCTTGTTAGACCCCACTGTATGACACACCACACCACTTAACTGTATCGCACGATACTCCACTCTATGACAAGCCACTCCACTCTGTGACACGCCAATCCACTCTCTGCCACCCCACGATGTGCTATTAGACTATACACCATTCCACTCTACGCCACTGCAAGCTGAGACACTCCAGTCTACACTACTCCATTCTATGCTATTCTCCTCCATGCTCTTCACTCTACAACACTCAAGTCTACACCACTCTACACCACTGCACTGGACGCCACTCCACGGTATGCTATTCCACGGTATGCCACTCCACTCAATGTCAATCCACTCTGCGTCATTTTACTGCATAGCACTCTTCTGAATGCTACTATACCCTACGCCACTCCAGTGTATGCCACTATAATTTATGCTCTTGTATTGTTTGCCACTCCACTCTACTCCACGTTAGTCTACAATATTCCCCTTTATATCACTCCATTGTACCCCACTCCATTGTATGCCACTATACCCTTTTTCAGTGTACGCTTCTCCACTCCATGGAATTGCACTGAATGCCACTCCAGTATATGCTATTCCACTGTATGCCACTCTACTCCATTTGACTTCACTCTATGCTATTCCACTCCTTGTCAATCCACTCTCCTCTACAATACACTACTCAGTACACTACTTATCTCATTAGCATTCTAGTCTACACTACTCCAGTGTACACCACTCTACTCTAGTCTATAACATGCCACTCCACTTCACTTCACTCCTCTCCATTCAACTTTGTTACACACCACTCCATTATACACCACTTCAGACTATGCCACTCCAGTATGCATTATTTAACTGTATGCCACTTGGGTCTACACCATTCCACTCCACTGTAATCTACTGTATGCCATTTGACTCTTTGACCTTGCATTCTATGTCATTCCACTCTACTGTATTCCACTGTATGGCACTTCACTCTATTCCACTCCACTCAACACTGTTCCACTGTATGCCACAACACTCAATGCACATCCACACTACGCTAAGACAGTGCACGTCATCCCACTCTATGCCACAACACTGTATGCCACTCCACTGTATGCCACAACACTTACACCATGACAATGCATAATACAGAGCCAAAAGGGGTGAAGGTGGAGGTAATATGGCATCCGGCAGTGAGAAAACCGCAGGAGCTGAATAGCTCCTCAAGAGTTTCTTCTCTCTGCTATATTGGAGCGGACACTAGTATTTTTCCGCAATTCTCCAATGACCAACCTATCATATTTGTGCCACCCCGAGCTGCAATTACCGTGATACTGGGGATATTGTTGTGACTTTGATTACCTCTATACAATCCACTCACTTGGATGAGTATTCTGACTGAGTACTCTAGCTTTTGGATTGGCCTTCCCAAGTCTGCAGCTTTGTCTCAGGGCTCGACTCACCTGGATGCTGGTGAGACTTCTTGATTCGGAGGACACAGAGGCAGCGACTTCACCACGCTGCTCGGGTTAACCTATGCTGTTGGTGTAGTAGTCAGGGAGTGGGATACACTTGTCTGCTGAAACTTGTATAAAGCTGAAAGGATACTTGCCATTGGACAAGAGGATTCCGCTGGGCTCACAGTGGGAGGATCTGGAGGATACCGCATGCGACTAATGAAGTCCAAGCTAGAAACCAAATGGAACGGAAGGTACCTAACTTGTTTATTGGCAATATCTAGCTTATATTTGACAGATTACTGAGTCTTATCCCCTGAATAGTTCCATGCCGAGCTCATGTAAATAATTTCTCCATAAGCTGCTTAAGTTGTCCTACTTGATTCATACCACCTTCTTGGCTTGAGCTGCCTGACAGATAAAGTCTTTGCATGACTTTGCTATTTAATACTAGTAGTTGTACTACTAAAGGACTGAATATGTAAAGCCATTGACACTAGAGGGGTTAATGGCTGGTATCAAATACAGAGCTAATAACTTAAGGAGTCATGGGATACACAGGTCAGAAGTATCTAAACCCCTTAACGTGAACAAGGGCAGAGGCTGGGGTCGGCATGAAAAACTCAAGGACAAACCAGGAGAACTGGCAGGTATATCTGAGCCAGGGCTTTAAGTCTTACCAACAATTGCAATTTCCATAATATGCATATTGAGGGCACTTATATCAATACTGGAAGTTCAAGCCTCAAAATGGAAGAAGAAGCCGAAGTGAATATCTCTTCTCTCTCGGATTGCCATGACACTTCCAATTCATGCCTATCCCTGCGGAGGCAATTAATACATTGAAGCTAGCCCTGGATGGGCTGCCTGAGACTGTAGCAAGAACCCCCAGAGTGGGTCTTAGCCTCTCTACAACAATGCATTTTGTGCTCAACTGTAAACTCAGCCCCTGTAAATTGCACAATAGGTCAGCAAGATGCCTCAGCTATTGCTGCCACCTTAAAGAAATGGGCGGGCAGGATGAATATGGCTACAGTAGCTGACATTACAGTGAACACGCGGGAAGATGATGTCTCGATTAATAGTGAATTCAATACCAGAAGCGACATCTGAGTCTTGGCCATCTCATTGTACAAGTGCATGGGCAAAGAAATTATCTGGACCAGCTTACCACCAAGCTTTATTTGTACTTGAATTATTAAAGGCACACTGCCATTATTGTTAAAACACAGCCAACTTAATATCCTGACCTGTGCTCTGAAATAGTTAGAAGGCAGCAACCCAAACACCTATTAAGACTATGCTCAGAAAGGACATCAAATTTCTAACAATTTGCATAGCTACGCTTCCTGTATGTTGAAACGAGACATCCCAGAGAAAGGCCAGTCTGCTGGACAACTAAGAGCTTCCAGTAAAGACTTTAATAATTTGGGAGAGTAATTATGGACTTTTTCTCATCACCTCAATTTGAACTACTTCCTGATATTTTGTATACCATCAATATATCTGAGGCAAACAAATCCAAGGAACATTCTACACACACTCAATTACTTCAACATCGACTAAGTCTCTGCTTAAGGCAATGCTAAAGAAGTCAATGTACACAACTGCAAGCAAAAGATCTTTCACTTTGTGGATACTAGAAAAACAACAGGCATTCGGAATGAACACTCGCCCGCATACAGCCCACATGCTTTCACCATAAATGCAGCATGTCAGCAGCTATAGGACGGGGACCGATATATTAAACAAATCCACGGGGCGACATACAACTACATCCCCCAGGATGCCCTGCACTTCAATATGCGGTCCGCGGTTATAATACATGTCCGCTCATTGCAAACATCATCGACAATGTATGGACTATTTGACAATGTGGAAAACGTGAACAAGGTTAGATTAAGGAGGCACTTGGAAGCAGCCAGCCTGCCACACTTTATGAAGGTCTAATTAATTTGACATTTATAGATGGCGGTTAAGATAACGCATATTCATGAAGGCATACACAACTACATCTCCCATGAGGCTTTGCATACCAGGAAGCTGATCCCGGTTAATAAGCATATCGGCACTCAGTGGGAAAGATTGCCGTTCATGAATTCAGTTCCGAAGGAGCAGGCGCCCTGACAAGGTGAGACACTGTCCTACTTTCTACGTCTAGCAATGCCACGACAGGACCATTCCCAAACTAATAACAATCCGGTTTTGTTTAGGCTGCCTGCTAGTATCTTCACTTCTCTGTACATGGAACCGGCCATTCTAAACAAAGTAAGCCTTCATTTGTCAATTACATGTCATTTCTTAAATTGCAAAACGCCACCGGAGCAACAAGTAATCCGCCCCCCGCCCCCTCCTTTTGCACTTGTCTCCTTGCAGGGCCAGGCATGACATACAATAGTGCATGATTGCATCCATCCGATAACCAGTAAGTGTATATTTTTGAATGTAAGAGTGGGTTGGTTAAAACCGCCAGTAATACTGAGGAATGTTTGTGGCCCGTTGATTTCCATTTTTTTTTATAGAGTTTTCAGCATTGCTGTGTATATGGCAAAGAAATAAGCCTTGTTGTTGAAAAAGGTAAGAAGCGGAATCAGAAACTAGTAGAGCTCGTTCTTATTCACGTGAGAGAATATTAACCCCTTCACTGCGGCGGCTATTCCGCCGCAGTGCCAAGGGGGCGGGGCGGCCGCGCGGCGGCCGCATGCTGGTGACGGAACCGCTCCGTCACCAGCGTCGGTTGAGCTGTGCTCGTGACGGAGCGGTTCCGTCACGGCCCGCCCCGCTCAATAGAACACTCAGCGCAGGCGCGGAATTCGCGCCGCGCATGAGCGTTCTATCGAGCTGGGCGGGCCATGACGGAACCGCTCCGTCATCAGCACAGCTCAACCGCGGCTGATGACGGAGCGGTTCCGTCATCAGCATGGGAGGGGTTAAGCACTAAAGAAACCCCCCCTCCCTTTTTTCTTCACAGCTGATGGTCCTGAAGAGAACTCCAGAATCAATTGCGAGTTTGAAACGCGTAGACCTTTATATAGAGCCATAAGATCATTTGATTGCTCTGTTAAACTGTGTAAAAATGAGAAATTAAAGTGTCTATAACATTGTGGTGTGTGTGTTGATGAAAGACAGTGTGATTGAGGAATGAAGTTAGTGTGATCATGATTATGAATGATGAGAGGGTAATGTTTTTTAAAATGTTTGATTAATGTTTTTGTATGTTTTGTACAGTGATTTTTGAAACACGAAATTGGTGTAAATTCAACCAAAATAATGAACTAAAAACTGAAAAGATAAAATAATAAAAGATTCTAAAAATAAGCTTTGATGACACATATTGTTGAAGTTGTATGTGTCAGCAATTTGGATTAGGAATAAGGAAAACAGTATTGGCATTTTCTTTGTTTAACAGAGGTATAAATCAAGCCAGACACCCAGGCTCTTTATCTCTTGCTTAGGGACAGGTGCGGGCCCATGCAGTCTGGCCACATGGTGTCTGCCGTGAAAAGAAGGGGATTACCAAGGAGCATAAGCTTGGTCTTATTGTCATTCAATTTTAGAGGTGAGAGTTTCATCCATTTGGCTACTTCTTCAAGGCAGACACAAAGGCAGCTAGAGATCCTGTCTGAGTGGTTCAGTGCAACAACCAGTTGAGTATCAAATGCATATGTCACAATATGCACCCCAAAAGGAAAAGAAAGATGTCCTCAAGAGGAGCCATGTGAGCATTAAAAAGATTGGGGCTCAGGGATGACCCCTGAGGGCCCCAACAGAGGAGAGGCAAGGATTTCAAAATAGCCTCATCCTCAAATACCTGGAAGGATCTTTCTTCCAGGAAAGATTGCAGACACGTAAGGACGACTCCTGACACCCCCAAACTTCTGAGTTGTTGGACCATAATATGGTGGTTGACCATGTCAAAGGCAGCCCTGAGGTCCAGAAGGATCACAGCCAAGAGCCTCCTGCGTCGAGAAACTCTCTGGAATCTTCAACGACAGCCAGGAGTACCATTTCTGTTCCTTGGCACGGGCGAAAGCCCATTTAACATGCTTCTCTGCAATTTTGCTGATCCCTGGAAGAAATGAAATGGGTCGATATTTGCCAAGTCAGTCTGGGTTTAAGGTAGGTTTTTTCAAAAGGGATTTCACCATTGCTTTTTTCCAGAAGGGAGGGACCACACCAGCTGAAATCGAGGAGTTGATTACATCTAAGATGATTAGGCCGACTAATTCAACCACCTGTTTCAGAATCTTGGGTGGGCGGAGTCTCTGGATGACCCGCTCTTGATGAATGACGCAGAGGTAGTCTGGAGTGTTTCACAGTCCATTAAAGGAAAAGCTTCTAAGGAATGTTCCTTGCTCCTAGGGCTAGAATCTTCTAGTTTCATGATGGTATAACCATCGGTTGAGGCACAGGACCCATCAATAGTTTGGATTTCTTATAATGGTAATCTGCAAGTTTGTTGCAGCGTTGAACTGTTGCTTTTGGTATATCAGGGGGAGCGGGAGCTTTCAATACTTTTTTTGCAATAATCAATGTTTCTCGGGGGAATTGGCAGCCAGGGAGATTTGATCCTCAAAATAGGAGGCCTGAGCCTTTCTGATTTCAATCTTGTATTTTTTTTTATGGCGTCCCTGTATTCCATGTTCTTGCTAAACGGGAAGTCCTTTCTCCAGATTCTTTCAGTTTTTTTACAAATCTGCTTTAACTCTCAGAGTTTTGGGGTGCAACAAGCCGTTCTGTTTGGACCTTTCATGTATCTGGATGATTTTCTTTGGAAGGACCTGGTCTAATGTCTCCTCAATCCTTTTGGTAAATCTTTAGTTAGCTACAATTGGGGCAGTTTCAGGAGGTGGCCTAGAATTTTCCAGTACTGACACCCACTTTTCTAAAGGAAGTTTCGGCCAGCAGCAGGACATTATTCGTGTTGTCTGGATGGAGGGGGGGAGGGAGGGGTGACATAGGTAGGTGACCAAAGGAAAGGAATCAGAAAATATTCTGACCAGGGAATAGGAATTGGTTCCTGACTGAGTAACTCCTCCATATTAGAGAATATAGGATCTAGGAGGTGTCCTTTTGAATGTGAATCACAGAGTAGAAAAGCACAAAATAAATACCTTGTGGAGAAAATTGCCATGTGCCCACATTGGTATGACATATGTTTCAAGAGATTGCTGCTGTGTGAAGGAGAATAACAGGTGTTGTATCTTTCAGGAGGACTTATGGGGGGAGAGTGGGATGGAGGGAAGAGGGGGAGGAGCATTAATCCTACCAAACAAATGCAGCGCAGGCCATCTATGCATCTTCTCCTCCCATGTGAGCCATGATATGTCTCACCACTCAAGAGCAAGTGCCCATTAGTCTATTATCAATCACCAATAGATATGCCTTCCAGTCAGGAGGGTTAGGTGTGGCCGGAAATACAGCACCATGCAATATCTCCAGATCAGCTACAATATCCCTACTTAAGTCAGTAAGCCATAGTCGAATAGAAGCTACTATTGGTGACTTTCAGTTCATGGCTATCCTATGCTTTGGTACAAAAAGGGCCAGGTCTGGAAACGTATTAAGGGCCTTGCGAGTAGCCACTCTGGAAATGATCCCCAGAAGAAAATACAGGCCATCCATTGGTACAATATCCCCAACAGCTTCTGAAAATATCTCTGCTATCTTTGTCCAATAAAATTCCAATTGTGTGTAAAACCATAACAAATGAAGGATGTTAGCATCAGGATTGTGGCAGCAGGGACAGAAGCTAATAGGACCAAAACCGTAAAAATCTGTGTGATGAAGATAATTGAATTGGGTGTATTTCAGCCTGGCATTCATAGAGATGCATTTTGTAAACCCTAGGCATTACTACCACTGCTTATCGGTGAACAATGTAGAAAGCTTGCCTTCCCACTAAGTGTGAAATGCAGTAAGGGGGACATCCCTATCCCTGAGTATGGAGTTCTACAACATTTCAATAGCATGACTACCTATCACATGTGTAAGCAAGGTTTGGAGGACTCTACATATTTTGAGTTCATTGTGTGTTTTAGCCCAGACTTTATATAAGCGTTGAGTAAGCAAAACGTACAAGAGGAAGGAGCCCATCAGAATCCCATTGTCATCCACCAGGCTCCCACATACACAAACAATCTTGTCAGACAACAGGTCTCCCAAGGACGTGAGGCCTGCATTGATCCAGGCATCAGGCCTGGAACCTAGGTCTATACATCTGGGTGACATCTAAAGGGATAACTCCGGAGCATAAGGTGGATAGTCCCACTGTTTATGCAGGTAAGTATTCCAACAAGAATGGACCGTAGACGTGAGGATGTTTCCTAGCTTTTTGGGGATTGTACTCACCAAAACCAATAACCATTCCTACCATTAGATGGGTTTGTCAGAGTCACCCAATATTGCACTTCTGTTACATTATGTCCTGCTAACTAGCACATTGGCCATTGTATTTGCATGGCTGCACAGTAGTATTCATAATTTGGGGCACCAGATCTCCCGCCGCCAGAGTGGCATACAATTTCATAAGGAACACTTGATTTCTACCTTTACCTCATATTAAGGCAACTAAAAATGCCTGAAAGTCTTAAAAATGTATTGGAGATTGGATTGGGGAGAGCAGCAAAAATGTGTATCAATCTCGGTAGCGCCAGCATCTTTGAGATAGCTATGCGGCCCATAGGGGAAAGTGGTTGCTCAGTCAAGCATGTTAAAGTAGCCCTGGCACTTGCTCCTGCTTTAGAACATCTTTTGTGGAGTGATAAATCTGGAATCCCAAATACATAAAGAAATTGCAGGTCCAAAGACACCTTTGACTGGGGTTACAATAAGGGTGGGGGATATCCTCTAACAAATAACAAACCATGGTTGCATCCTCACCCTGTAGTGCTTTATACAAGGATGCATAATACGAGTGAAAAGAGGTGTAGATGTTATCCTGTATAATAATGATATGCCCCGTACAGACCCTTATAGGAATGATCAGGTTACTAAGCTAGGCCGAATGCAGCAGCCGCGCCTGAAGTCTACTATCCTTGTCGCCCTCAGTGTGCTGCTTAGCCAAGTGTTTCCTGTGATCAAGGATTCCCAGTTTTTCCGAGGATGATTTCTACCCTAGTCTGGCCTGGGCCCGCAAAGCTGCAACCCACTGGTCGGTAATGGATAACCGCTCATATCTGCGTAAATCAGTCTCCAGGGTAGTAAGCTCTCTTAGAAGGGTTAACTTAGTGCATAAATCAACGTAATCAGGTGGCATGGGAGCACAAATTTAAACACATTCCACTCAACACCAACAAGCTGCCTGAGGCAGAAACCTTCATTGTCCTGAAACTAGAACTTAATAGTATCATGCCTCATAGCGCCTCCAAAAGCATGTGCTATTACTTATTCCCCAAGTGAATTGTAGAAAAGTCAATGATCAGAGGGGGTGCATTCTAGATGTTCCACTTGGTACATCCTAGCAAGGGATTTCTGCAACCAGTAAACCAGGTTGATTCTGGCATAAGAGTCATGCAGCCCTGAGTAATGTCAATATTTCGCAGTGTCAGAGTATAAACCCCACCAAGCATCCCATACCTGAGCGTCAGTGACCCATTCCTATAGATGCCTTGCAAGTGATATATAAACTGAGTTCCTGGCAGTGGAGGGGTTGGTGCAGTCTTTAGTAAGGTCCTGGGAGCAGGTAAAGCCCCACTCAGTATGTAGGAGCTCGCACATTCTGCAGCAGAGTTGGGGTCAATGACTGCAGAAAGGAAGCCTGGTTAATGTTAGGGGCATTTATCAAGATCAGCAAAAGAGGGAAACCATTGAGCAATGTGTCTAGCACAGAATAATGGCCCTCTGGGTCAATTCTAGTATGCAAACCCTCTAGAGGTAACCTGGGAGCCACCCAGATCAACGTACCCCTAGCAAAGCTGGAGAATGTGGTTTATAACAACACCCCTCTCTGACACCTGTGTATACATTCTAGTGTTTGTGATGTGAGATGCGTCTCCTTGAGGAGTGCAATTAGAATTTTACATCTGCAGAGATATTGACATGCATTATACGAGCAGGACAGCAATACTGAGGATCTCTGCACAGTTGCATTAAGAGCCATTGCATCATATGTAGGGTCCTCTTCCATACCCACCCAGCCCCAGCCCTACCACGCACACAGCACACTACATCCTCCATTAAAGAAAAAAAATCACATTGTAAATTACTTAGAAAAAGCAGGTTTAACCCCCAACTCTCATTCCCAAGTCAGTTCACTAATGGGTGGGCAGCCATTGGGACTATAATGCAAAACTAACAACTCTAAATAGAAGTCTTTACCAATGGTGCTTTGTAAGCGGGTGGTAGCATACACTGACAGCTGTAGGCCTGCATGGTTGCAGCCTCAGCCACTGACCCCGCTTTCGGCATCAATTATTTAGCCACATACTCTATAGCTACATAGTACCACCACACCCAGTCCCCAACAAACCTTGAAGGAGTTGATTCTAAATAGTCCTCAACTGTCTGCGGTGTTTCAGATGGACCAGCCCCATAGTGCAGCTACCTGAGAGTCAGTAATTGCCATTTATTCCATCTGCCTACTCTCCACCTCTGAGGCCAAGAGAAAAGGGGCCACCACATGTTTCTCCACTTCTTATACCACACAAGCCCTTTCCGTAGTTGCCTACTGCTTCAAGGGACCCGTCAATGGCACCTGTTATAAGATATCTGTTGTTGCTAATCTTGTCATGAAGTGGAGGAGTTGGGTTTGACTCCTGTTGAGGACCTGAGACCTTTGTGTTTAAGCCAGGATTAGGCATCTTCTGGTGTCACAGAGGGAAGTGGTGCCATCATGTAGCAGCCGGAGGGTTGGAGGGAACTGTAAAGCATATTAGATGCCATGATCTTGGCAACATTTCTTCACCTCCAGAAAGGGAGTTATGTGTCTTTGGAATTCTAAGGTGTAGTGCAGGTAAATATATACCAGGGTATTCTTAACATGAATATGACTCATTACAACTCGTACTAATACCACGCGTACCATTAAAATGCGGGTATTACTATGCATTGTCAATTACAACAACCTTCCATGACATTGCATACTTTTACCACAAATATATCTTTTCTGTGCATGCTATCACAACACAAAGGCATGCATGACCTCCAGTCTTCTCCCTACCCTAAAACACTACCCTGCATGACTTCTGATACCACCCTAAACCCTTAAAACACTACCCTCAGCTCGACCCTCCCCCAACCCACGGTCTTCTACCTACACTTCAACACTATACTGCAAGACCCCCTTACAATACCCTAAACCCTAAAACACTATCCCCTGCATGAACCTTCCCCGACCCTCAGTCCTCTCCATACACTTGAAGACTATTCTCTATGACCCGCCTACACTATCCTAAACCCTAAAACACTACCCCCAGCCTAACCCTCCATCGACCCACAGTACTCTCTCTACACTTACACTACCCTGCGTGACCCCCGATACTGCCTTAAACCCTAAAATACTACCCCCATCTTGTTCCTCCCCCAACGCCCAGTTCTCTCCCTACATATAAACACTACTCTCCATGACCACCCCTGACACTACCCTAAACCCTAAAACATTACCCTGCACAAAATACCCCCTTTTTTCCCAAAAAAGTAACCCCCACGCCATGCCCAATCCCCCTTACCTCTCTTTCATCATGATTCCTCTCTCCTCCTGGTTCCTGCTTCACGTCAGATCTGAGGGGCACTGCACGTCGTTGTGAGAAAACGGAGGAACCTCTGTTCCCCCACAAAGAGGTGGATTGCCAGTTTTTTTACATGGTATGCTTTGTAACAATACATTAGTCAGCAGTAACACCAGAGGGACCTCTGGGCAAACTGCTAATCACCAGACTTCTACTTCAGGCGGACGGCTGCTGCCACTTTATTTTGCATGATAATTCTAAAGTTCCTGTTTTAAACTGCTTTTTAAAAAAAAATGCCTTAAAAAAAACCTCACGTTTGCACCGTTTCATCTGCACTCATGCCGGCTATCATTGCGGGTACACGCTTGTGTGTGGTGTTGGTCATTTTTTAAACGTAGCTTATGTTGGGGGAATCTGTGTGTAATCATTGAATTATAGCGCATTTGCTCTCACTTACCTACAGTCCTCGCCTTGGTCCTCTGCGGCTGATGTGCTTTTTGAGCGGAGAGCGAGACTTCATTCCACTGAAAACACCTGATTTCGCCCTAACTTCCGGTCCCAAAGTCGAAGACTAGTGCTCCAGTTCTCAGGCATTACTGGCTCTATATTAGCCATATGATACAGCAGACGTGCAGCGGGCTTGCCTTTGGCATGCCAAAGGCAAGCCCGTGTACACGTCCACACACAATCCAGCCATAATGCAGTTTTTTTCCACAACAGCACAATTATCTCTACAATACGGTATACCAGGGAAGCCCTTCTGCACCTTAAAACTAACCCTTGGCAAAACACTACGCAACACTTGCGTAGTTTGCAAAGTTTCCGCTACTTTGCACTACGAAAAATTGCACATAGCACAGTGCAAACACGAGTAGCGTAGCGTAGGGCAGCGGTCATTTTTTGCTTGCTCGCAGTCCTCAACGTCAAGTTGGCGACTGCGAGCAAGCAAAATGACATCCTGGCGAGACGCTTTCCGCCTTTGTGACCAGCAACATCAAGTTGCAGATCGCGAACGTGGAAAATAAACCTCCCGGCGAGATTCTCAATGCGGGGAGGTCAGGTTTCTCATTGCGAGTGGTCGCGTATGTTCGCGAACGCTCGCGATGAGAAACTACCAGTTTGCGTTGAGAAAGTTGCCGCTCGAGTAAAAATCTCCTTGAGCTGCAGAAAACTACAGCTCACACTGTGCATGATGCCGTTTTCAATTATTGTACAGTGCTGGATGCTTGTACGCACAGTGCAATCATTGAAAACTGCATCTTGCACAGTGCAAACAGGCTACTACGCAGTGTGCGTAGTGCTTTTCATAGCTCGTGTAGTGCGAAGTGCACTGCGCGTAGCGCTACTTCGCGAACTACACCCAGGGTTAATTAAAACCACAGGTAAATACCGCCTGATTACTCCCCATGAGCCATGCCAGATCCAAGAAGAAACAGCATGCCCCTATTGCACCACTGTGTTCTACTGCCTCTCTATATCTCAAGTAAGGTGTAGGCTTACCAAGCAAATAGATTTGAACAATAATCAGAATACAACCTATGGCTTACTAATCAACGCAAGATCTCTTATCAAAAAGGCACTGACATTTCACGATATCATGGAGGAACATGCCATTGACATAGCCTCTATTATAGGAATCTGGGTCGAGCCCTCATCTGAACCTGACCTCTTGGGAGACTTCCCTGAAGGCTTTAATATTTACGGGACAGACAGAATCGGGAAAAAGAGGAGGGGTATCTCACTTATAGCCAGAAATACTCTCAAAATTAAGTTTAACACCATCTCAGACTTCACCCAAGGAGAAGTAGCCAGTTTCGAAATTAAACTTGATTATCACTTTTAACGGCTCTCTTGTCTACGGCCCACAATATGCCAAGGCCAACTTTGTAAACTCTATTGGGCAGCTCTTAGAACCCAAAGCAAAGGTATCCAATTATACCCTCCTTGGTGATTTTAACTTTCACCTTGAAAACTCCACAGACACAGATACAGAGGGCCTCCTAGACTATAAGGCCAGTGCAGGGCTCAATCAACTCTTAATAGAAGCGACACACTTGGCAGGGCACTGCCTGGATGGAATCTTTACTGACCATCCTAACCTTCTTTGGATTAAAATGATACCACTTATCTGGTAAGACCAAGGAGCAGTGCTGTTTAAAATTAACACACCTCTTAAAAAGTCCACAGGCCTGTCCCAGAAAACTTCTAGCTTTCGGCCATGGCATAACATTAAGGGACATATTCTCAAGAAACTATCGACGAGTAATCAGCACTTTATCACAGCCAAAGTGGCAATACAATTATTGCCCCATTCTCAAGCTGGTGACAACAGCCCATATCACCAGTTTACCTGCTATAGCAGCCGCAAAAAACATTGCCACAGATGACCCCGGCAACTATCGCTAATGAAATGCAGAGTAGGCATTCCCGTGCAAAAAGCAGCATCACGACTCTGCAACATTCTCAATGACCAGCCCGATCGGCGATAAGATCATACAACGTTATGATCACGTTAGCAGCAGGAATTTTACACCTGCTATGACCTGGTGTGAAGTCGGATGACAGCCTTACCAGAATAGGGAGCCCAGCCCAGAGCCACACCTGAAGACAAACAGAGGCCATGGAGCTACTGATCATGCAGCTCGGAGCCCCAACAGGGCCACAACAGCAACCACCACTACCCCCAGTCCCACCAAACCCCTTACCTCCCGGCCTCCCAGACCACCACAGAGGCAGTGCAGACACAGACAGCAGACCTTCAGAAAACGCAAGAGCCTAACAGACTTAACACCAGAGTATGTCATTGCCCTTTACAGGATCAAAATGACAACCATCCTCCGCATCCTGAACATCATTGCCCACAGGTTGATGATACCAATCAGCGGACAACCAACATCCCACGTTAGACAAAGTTGCTTGCTCTGGTACCTTTCAACTAACAACCGCCAGAGTCTGAGGAGTCTCAGAGCCAGCACTATCAAAGTTCCTCAAACCTCTCCTGGATGCCAGCATCAGCTTGGTACCGCTGTACATATACTTCCCACACACTGCGCAGGAACAGCTGGAAACCAAGCAAGGCTTCTATGCCATAGCTGGCTTCCCACACATGTTGGGGGCAATTGACTGGACACATGTCCTACTTGTGCCCCCTGTTGACACTGCACAGAATTACCGCAACAGAAAGCACACAAATTCCATCAATGTGCAGGCAATAATGGACCACCGAGTACTCTTTACCAACGTCGTCGCCAACTACCCAGGCAGTGACTATGATTTCTACATCTTGCGACAGTCTATCATCAACCAGCGCTTCCAGGATGGTGCCTACAGAAATGCACTGCTCTTTGGTAAGTACAAAATGAACACGCCATACACCTCAAATCGACAATCATGTAATTCACAACTCCGGGAATGCACTCATCATAAACTCACATACAACATGCCCACCCACCAGACACTACAGCACAAATTACTGTGGGAACTTGGGCTATCCATGTACACAAGTCATCAACGGCATGGCACCTCAGCCACACATTAGCAGAATGTGGGGAGAGGTGGGCACCAGGCATGTGCGAAGGAGGCAAGTGACCCATGAATGCCAAGAGTGGCGTGGATGTGCTGGACAGACTGCATTATGCAGAGCACACACATATCCATGTCGACATACACGGCTGGTGTATGGAGTGTAGTTGGCAGTGGATGAAACCATGTTACCCCAGCTAGTGGGGGAGATCACGGAAATGTATCTTGTTACTTCCCCCCTGTTAGCATGTGCGGAGTGGTCTGGCCCGGCGTACACTAGGCTAGCATAGGGATGTGAATAAAAAGCGCATAGCCCTGGGTGTAGTTCTCTTCCACACTGGCCAACGTCCCTTGCAGGGTGGCACCTCTCACCCCGCCATGAGGCAGACGCTGTGAGCGGTGGTGCCTGCGATCCTGTGCGCCTTCTGCACCCCAGTCTGCTGGTCGCCGAAACTGCTCACCTGTTGATGGATGCGTGTGTCACGGAGTGTCCACCACATGTCCACTGCAAGCTCCAAGCCTGAGGCCTGTCCTAGGCAGCCTCCTCAGACCATCACAGCCTTTGTGACACAGGCCAGCAGTACTCCTTTCTTGTTGACATACTCCGCCGGCTGACACAGCGGACTAGTATGTCACACATTTAGAACTGAGTCTTGATTACACCATGGCAGAGAACATTATTTATGGCAGAGTGTATATCACCATACTCTCTTCAATGTGGTGACACCAACTCTATGCTTAGTATTCCAACCACACGTGTCTGTGGGCCCTTGCTGATCTCGGCCTTCGGCCTACACTGCGGTCCAGCAGGCCTCACTCCAATCCAATGCAGTCCGAAATAGGCAGGAAACTGCATTGTCGTAGGCTGCACATCCACTCAGCTCTGGTGCCACTACCTCCGTCAAACACAAATGTTATCCACAAGCAATTTCAACGTCATGTGTTAGAGATCCAGGAGGAGATGGCTGGACAGCTGTTGACCCTGCCTCTGGCCTACACTGCAGTCAACTAGGTCACACATTTGGACCTGAGTCTTGATTTCTTCATGGCAGTGTTCATGTCACAGAACGCAAGCAGAGGGGTAAGAGGAATACGCGCTTCAGTCTGGAGAAGAAAAGGCACTCCATTATGGAGGTGATGGGACACTACCAACAACTGCACTGGTGCAGCTAACTCTGTGCATCGCAAGCCAATGACACGTGGCTGTGGGCCACTGCTGACCGTTGCCTCCTGCACACACTGCGGTGGAGTAGGTCACACAATTGGAGTCTTGCTCTCTTTATGGCAGAGTTTATGTCATTGTACAGGCCTCATTGCTGACTGCATCCCCTTTCAGCTCTCGTGCCACTACGTATGTGCCCTGAAATTCCATGGGCTGGGGGTTGTCTTCATCATCATGTAGCGGAATCTAAAATGGTGGTAAAGAGGTGTCTGTCGTATTCAACTTCACCATTTGCCTGTTTCTGCTTTCTTCTGCCCTCTGCATCATGGCATGGAAGGATTCCCTCCACTGTCCCCCGCAACCCTTGGAGATATTCACCTTGGAGATCGACAAGGACCCGCTCACCTCTGGAAACTTTGAATTTGCTTTCAAGAACATAAACCTGCTGCCCTCAATGCTAGGACTGCTGGCAAGATAAGCAAAGAAAGGCATTCATAAAACATCATCAGGTGCAGAATACATACCTATTGCCTTGAAGCTCACAAAGTGCCATTGGTACATGACTCAAGTCCAAAGCTCCAGGTTCATTTCTCCTCCACTTCTCTATCGCTGTAACACACTGATCAGTTGAGCCGCCAAGAATGATGTCTGAAAAATTGTCGCAGGCTGGAAAAGCCCATTCAAGGAAAGGAGCATATGAAAGCTCAATCATCAGCTCGCCTTTCACTAGACCTGGTAACAAAAATGTACAGAAATTGATTATTGATTCCGTTCATTGAAGAAATTAAAAATAATTCCCTTTGAGTACTTCTCCATTAGGTCTCCTTTAAATTACTGTAAATTTAAATATGATTTGGTTCCATTTTGAGGACAATCACCACACATTTTAGAAAACAAAATATTATCAATTTTATGAAATAAAGCTACACAATATTTTAAATTTTAAATTGTAGATCTCACACACAATGTATCAAAACCTAAGTTGGGTAGAAATATGGAAATACTAGTGAAGCATGCATAATATACGGAAAGGTACACCTTTGAGATTTTGCAACATTTTAGGATCACAAGTCATATCTTTTAGCTTTAATGATCACAGAATCAATATCAGCTCATTAAAAGTTTGGAGGCAAACTAGGCTGATAAGAAACACATATTCACTCATTTCCAATAGTCACTTTTCTTAAGATCAACACTGAAAATACAGAAGTACTGATCTTCTGCAAGAGCACCTTGCCATGTGACTTCTGCAGGTGACCGCTGAACTCAAACTCATACCCATACCCAGCACTGACAACCGAATCATCATCAACAGCAAACAGGGCATGAGGCCACAAGTCAACACTACCACTGCATCCTGTTTTCATACCCTAACAATTATGATGAAGATCCCGAAATGGCTCCCAGGAAAGACTTAAAAAAGTTACGCACACTTTTGTCCAAGACGGGATTGCCAAGAAACTCACCAGAAAACTACAAATCATCTACAACTCGGCAGCCAGACTCATCCCCAACCTCCCGCAGAGAACTCAAATTTCACCACACCTCAGTGTGCCCCATTGGCTCCCGACATGCAAACATGCATATTTTAAATTCCTCACACACACACATACAAGGCCCTATACAACTTAGGCACCATTATCCTGAACAGCTTTATCTTTTTCCTCTAACCCCCATAAAACTGAGCTCCAGAGATCTCCTACTCACACACATCCCATCTGTATACAGAACCAGATCAAGACGACAGGCATTCGCTCACATCACTTCTAAAGTGATGAATAACCTCACATTCCATGTCATAGCCTCCTCCTCTCTTCGTGAATTCTGAAAGAACCTGAAGACCTGGCTTGTCAATTAACTTATGGCGAACAAAGAAAAACCAAAGGAAATGATGGACGGAGCGTTTACAATACAACCTTTCACCCCCAGTTAACTGAACCCATCATTTCCTTTGGTTTTTCTTTGTCAATTAACTAACTTACCCTAGGCAGGGCTAGATACACACATCTGCGTAGCACCAGGGTACCCCATACGTGGGATAGTTCATACAACATTTTCACTCTGGATAATACAATGCGGCTGCTTTTAGTACGATAATGAATGATTATGTTTGCTTTCTTTTATGACCTCATTGGTTTCTCCCTCAGTCAATTTGGTTATAAGCAACTCAGTCATAATTCATGATCTATAGAGAAATAATGAGCAGAGGAGAAGTCAACAGTCATTATTTACATTGAATACAGTCGTATTTTACTTTGAAACTTCACTGTAAAATGTGTGTAAAATTTGTCCTGAAGCTTTGTATGTGGCCGCAATCTCATCAGCTGATATAAAAATAGAATACTGAAATTTCTAGCTTATATCTATTAGTTAGATGCATGCTAAGCGTGCTTTGCACACAAAGGGTTTAGAGCAGGATGGGGAAAGAAAGAGCACAGCAGGAGTTGTAAAGTTTGTTTTCTACCATCTTGTGACAGGTTCTTGAAATTGGATGTGGGAGATTCCGCGGCCTTGGTCCTATTGGACCTAAGCGCCACTTTCGATACGGTGTCTCATGTGATCCTTCTTGAACACCTCCGTGCAGTTGGAATTAGGGGCGGTGCCCTTGATTGGATTCGGTCCTTCTTGGTAGGGCGGTCCTTCCAGGTTTCAGTGCCACCTTTTCACTCTCAGGATTATGCTCTGCGCCATGGGGCACCTCAAGGCTCTATTTTGAGCCCGCTTTTGTTTAATCTTTATGTGAGACCCTTGGCAGAAGTGGCTAGAGGCAGGGGGTTGTCCTTGCGGTCGTACGCCGACGACACCCAGCTGGTGCTCGCCTTTTCTAAAAATTGCCGTGCCAACCTGGAGAAGTTTAAGGAGGATTTGTCGGTCAGCTCGGATTGGATGAGGGCTATCTGCCTTCAATTAGATGCCAGCAAATCCGAGATATTACTGTTTGGGATGGACCAGGATCTCTGGTCTAAACAGTCGTGGCCTGATCATCTTAAACCCAACTCGTACCCAAGGAGGCTGTAAAGAACTTGGGTGTCTGTTTCGATAATGGATTGATATTTGAGAAACAGACAAAAGATGTTGCCGCTGTTTGCTTTGGGCTCTTGAGAGGACTGAGACCCTTGCTTGGTTTTTTTCCTCCCTGAGTGCGCCAAACTATCGTGCCTCCATTCTTGCTAGGCTTGACTATGGAAATTCTCTATATTTGGGTGCCATCAAAGCTAGCATTAAATGCCTGCAGAGGGTTCAGAACGCGGCGGGGTGTCTGTTAGTGGCCCTACCAAGATCCCATTCGGTTGTGCATGTGCTCCCCATGCTGCATTGGCTGCCCATCAAAAAGCGCATTCAGTTCAAGGTGCTGTGCATCTCTCATAAAATCCTGATGAACCAAGCCCCTGTTGGGTTATCTGGTTTACTGTAACCCTATATGCCCAGGCACGCTTTGAGATCTGGACTTGTTTATGTCCTTTGAGTTTGGAGAGCGAGGGATGGGGGCCGTTTGTTTGGCCTCTTGGCAGCCAAACTCTGGAACTCTCTCCCGGCGCACATTCGAGGTGTCTTCCAACCATCTACTCTGGTGTACCCTAAGGCCAGTACTGGGACCCCTCCTTTGTGCCCTTTACGGCTCCTTCTCAGGGGACAGAAGGTCTGATTTGGACTTTGGCAGATGGGTTATGCATATTATATCCAATGGCACTTCCAATATGGAGGACGGGATATCTGTTACATTTGGGATGGAGTAATCCTTCTGTCAATCTCTGTTTTTGATCCATGGTCTCTTGTTCTGCATCCAGTACCATCTGCACACCAATGACATTCAGGGTTTCTTCCCCATCTCCTTAGCAACTCTCCTTCAGGCTGGAATGACTGAAGTACCATTTCTCATCGGATAGCATTTAGTGTCCCCACAACTTCCTCCAAAGCAGAAGTATTTCTCTCCTGTGCCGTCCGTGCTCCTTTCTCTCATTTTACTCCTGCTCCTTTCCCAATGATACCATAACTCCCTACTTTCCTAAGCAGTACTCTTCAGTCCCATCAGGTCTTCCGAATCCTTTGTACCCTCCCTCAGCACCACAATAGGATCCCAGTTGTTACATATTAGGAGCATCTGCTTGCACCTCTGCTACCAAAATGCTATGTAATGAATCAGTACATTGATTAGGAGTACAATGCACCACTGCAACAGGGTTCATAGGTGTCTCCCTTAAAATGAGCAATGAGGGTGGATCGAAGGGAACCAAGTTTAAAGGATTTCCTATGTGGAGTAATGAAAAATAAAGGATATAAATAGGCATGAGAAGCATCTTGTGCTTGTTACTGAGGGACTGAACATACCAAACATTTCTAACATCAGTTTCAAAAAGAGGTGCAAAATATATCAATGACAAATTAAAGAAAGTACAAAGAAAAACATAAAATATATATTGTTATAAATGTAAATGTAAATGTGTGTATACTTTAAAGCACACTGTCGCCCCATCTCGGGGCATCCTGGCGCTGTATACCGCTGTGGAACCCTTCGTGGCTTTCCCTGTGAGATGTCCCCTCCTGGGCACCCCCAAGGTGAAGCCAGGCGTGCAAGCGCTGTTGGGGCCGTTGTGGAGATTAAGCAAGCTATTGCCCAGAGTCACAGAGTGGAACCCATGATTAGAGTAGGCACCGAGGCGAGAATTATCGAGTCCGTGGACATGGAGCCCAAGACACTGCCGCGTTGGGAATTGAACCCTGGTCCTGGGCCAGACCTCTGCATCAGAGTCTGCCGCTCTAACCAGTGAGCCACACTTCTCCACGTTATACTCATTTATATGAAGAACTAGAGAAGTTACACACCTGGGTTAATCAACATGTAATCCCAAATATAAATAAGACTTTATCAAGAGTGAGTGGATCACATCACCTTGGCCTGGACATGAAATGGAATTTTAGAATTCACTAATCCATGTGAGGCTGGATTTGTGTGGCTTTGCCTGGTTTTGTAACGCAGTCTACTGTGCATTGAGTAGGCATTACATGCAGCATATAAAAAGCAAGTTTCCTAAAGATTTCTACTATGCACCACTTGCATTCTCACCCACACCCAATAACTTTTTAGGCAATACAAGAGGAAGGGAGGCCACTTACATGGCTGTCAGAACCTGTCAAAACTCTCCTAACTCATCATGAAAGGTGTGTACATTATGGTTTAGTGCTATTGACTGTATACCTGCCTTTTCACATGATCCTACGTTGAGAGCCTGCACATACTCAGCACCTGGAAAACCTCTCGGGTTAGAAGTTAATCCTCTGGAAAAACACTTTTCTTTATATTACAATACATTACAATTTTGGCTGCCTAGAACCTAGACAGGTACACTTGCTTCATAGTGCAAGGGAGCCTGCATATATCTGCACACAGTCAAAGATCAATGCTTCATGTGCTGTTCCAGTTCAGGTTTTTTCCTGTGTATTGAGGGGCTTGTGGTCCTGGGCAATCATTTCAAAAATCATATTAAAAGGTTACACTATAAGTACCAGGATTCAGAGGACATCCTGAGCACAGGCCGCCCGTGACTCATGAAGGCGTGGTTCCATCACAAGCACAGCAGCACCACGCTCACCCCCTAGCCCCCGGCTCCATGGCGAAATTCACGTGGTGGCGAAGTGGTTGATAATTGAAATAACTGAATAGATTATCATGTGTATGTCATTAGGTCATGGTAACTACAAAATGTATAGCTGATTTAATTTACTTTTATGTTTTTTTTTCTTTGAAACCGAAAAAAGTTACCTTGATGATGATGATCCGTACAAACAGTAAAGATTTTTAAGGGGATTATTATTAAGAATGTATTAAGACTTGATAATGCTTCATATTTTTAATAATGCTTACTTACCTGTGTGATAATGTAGTGAGATTTGATAACTGTAGCGGGTTAGAGAAATCAAGGGCCAAACCAGAGGGTGTAAGTGAAGGTTTTATTTTCCCAAACACTTTTCTTCTTCGAGAAGCCAGTCTGAAACATAAACAAAAATGTACATAAGTAGGTCGGTCTTTTCTTCGCCGCATTGGGGTGCTTAAGTAATCCGTTCCTTACCATCAGGGTTGGTCGCAACCTTCTGGGGTAGCTCGCAGGTCCGGTGGTTTGGAAGCACCATTTAAGGACGATAGAGTCAGCCCGGACCGGAAGTGGAATACAGCTGCGACACCGCAACCAATACCGGAAGGTGGCAGCGGTCTATCAGCGGGCCAGGAAAACAGGGAGGAGACTGTGACGCAGGCGGAAGAAGGCAGCACAAAAGACGCAGAGGACGAGGAGTCGGAGAGAGTCACCGGAGAGAGGGAGACAGAGAATGTGGAGGACGGTGACACAGTGAAGGAAGACGGGATCGAGAGGGAACAGGCGAGAAGACAGAAGAGTGGAGTGTACAACGCAACCATACCCGGTGGGCTAAAGGAAGGAGAAGATGTCCCGGGTCCTGGGGATGGGCTGTGTCTCAAAGCAAGTATCCCTACGGGGATCGTTCTGGTGGGGAAGGTGGGAAGGTACGGGGAGGTGTGGCATTAGAGTGGTGGTATTCTTTTTGTTAAGGAACCCCACGAAATTCCCCGCACAAAGACATTGGTGACAGTAGCACAAGGACAATCCTATTTGAGCGCATAATTACTGACCCCAACCTATATTTTCATTTTCTTTTCCCGCCCACCGAGTACATGCCGGCAAGAGTGCAGGAATCAGGAGGACCCCGACATACCCTACTACGACATTCTGGAGCAAAGAAGTGGAAGAAGAAGCTGACTTATACCGCTTTTTGTGTTGTTCTTTATTGACTGGCCATTATACCCACAACTCTTTGCTATGCCTACCCACCCATACCTGAGAAAGGAAAACAAAAGAAGACTTATACATAGCATAATACGGTGTCCTGTGATCCATCCCAACCAAATAACAGCAATGTCCCATTACACACTAAAATAAAACAAACAGAGGAAAATGTGTAAGTACGGTGTTTTACTCAAGGAGAGGGACCACCAAAATGATGTAATGCTCAATTTAAGAATAGAGGTGAGTGGTGTTTGGGTACGGGTGAAGAGGAGGATGATAGAGGAGTTACACCGCCATAGTTGCTGGTCCGGTCCCTCCTACCCTGCCCAACTTGCAAACCAGTTGTGTACTTGTGGTAGCCACGCTCCTCCTGGAACATGGCTGGTTGTAGTGCAGGGTTGTTGGCCACCCGGCGTATCCATAGGTCCTCTCCGGTCCACGTCTGATTCTGCCTCCTCCAATTCCATGGTCTGTCCTTTGCTTCCGCTGTTCTCCAATTAGTTTGTCTTCTTCGACTCTGTCTTGTTGGAGTCAGCGTGCACCAGCATCCTGATTTCCTCCTCCCTTATTGGCCAGGGGGTAATGACGTTGCAAGAGGGGCCGGTCTTTAAAGAGAAGGACTCTGCTTTAAGGAGCAGTATTTAATTTGGGTGACTACATCTGGTGTAGCGTTCAAAGTGCCGAGCCAATCATTGTGATGTGGGAAAACGAGAGGGCCTTTGGAAGGAGAGACATACCACCATTCCTCGTTATACTTATCTTTTCCCAATTCACTAGGGACCTCGTGACAATAATATATTGTGTTATGGTTTTATATATGTTCATTTTATAATTGTGTTGCTTTTTGACACATATATTTAACCGAATAAAGAAGATTGACTTGACAGTAGCATTCCATTTCTGCTTGTTCCAGCATGAACCAGTTATACCCTTTTGAACAAGTGACATCACTGTTGCCCTGGTTCTCCCACCCAGGTTTTTTCCACTCACTGCTCTTCTTTTCTGGCAGTTTCTGAAAGTAATGTCAGGTCTTGTTTTACAAGCTCCATGGTAACACAACATATGCCGCAGGAAGAGCTGGCTTGATCTGTTATGGCGAGAGACTGATCCAGCCTCATGCCAAAGTTTTCCACAGTCTGCATCAGTGTAGGATCCGAGCAAAGTTGTACAGGCCACCAGTTGTCTGAACATATATCAGTGGTTTTACCAACAAACATGATGTCTGTCTTGTCACTGTTTAATTGGAGACTGTTGTTACTCATATAGAGACTTCCATGCAGTTTATGAATTTACTTCTCATCTAGTCAGGATCTGGTCCAAAGGAGATTAGTAGTTGCGGGACATCTGCATATCACACGATCTTCACACCACAGGCTGGAACAATTGGACTAATGGTGCCACATAGATATTAAACAAAGTAGGGCTCAAGCGCAATACCTGGCGTAATCCCTTGTCCATATACATTAGTCAATACTTGAAAGAATCCAAGCAGACTTGTTATGTTTGGTTGGACAAGAAGCCCATGAGCCAATGTAGTGCCCTACCATATAGCCCTCCCTCTTGAAGCCTGCGGGTAAGAATAGAGTGGGAGACCGTGTGAAATGCTGCTGATAAATCCAACATCAAGGGCGAGCCTAATATTATCTGACACAGCCAAAAGTGCAGTCTCTGTGCCTTGAAGCTCCCCAAAGCGCACTTGCAATGTATTAAAGATGTAGTTAGCTTCAAGAAAGGTTGTAAATTCATTATTAATGCGCCTTTCTAAAATGTACACAAATTAAGGTAATAGTGACGTTGGTCTATAGTTGGAAAGAACTGTTGAATCAGCAGTAGATTTTTTCAGCAGCAGAGACACTAATGCACCCTTCTAGTCACTGTGCACTTTATCAGTAGTCAGAGAGAGGTCAAATGCATGTATGACTATGGCAGCCAGGCATGACACTAGATTAGCCGTTGTACTGCAAAGAAATTGACTTTTCCAGGGAGAAGCAGATCCATCACTTGGTCTTCCGAACAAAATTCAGACTCACACAGGATACCATATCTAAGGGATGTAGAAGATTAAGATTAAACTCATTCTCAGACGAGTCAGGAATGACAGGGAAAATACTATAAATTGTCTCAATTTTGTTTAAAAAAAAAACAGCTAACTCACTGCACAGCTCTTGTGAGGCCAAAATAGTAGAAGCACACTCATGGGTAATCATGAAGCTATTCAGAACTGTATAAAGCTATTTGGTGGAGTTTTTGAATTAATAATAGTATACTTTCTTCACTGCCCTAATCATAATATAACAGAATCTAAGCAGGGAGCGAAATTCAGCTTTATCCTTGGGAGATTTGGTAAGACACCATCTATGTTCAAGACTATTGCAGGCAGATTTCTCTTGACTCAATGTCTCCGAGAATCATGGAACAGGACTTCTAGAAGTGGAAGATATTTTAAAAGGTGCAATACAATCAAAATGCTGGTCACAGAGTCATGGTAGACAGAAAAAACTGTGACCTCATCCAAGTGAGATAGAGGCAAAGCCAGCCTCCTTGAAGGTAGTATGGATAACTGTTTTCCAGCTGCATTGAAATCTAGACACAGTTTTCTTAGGATTTCAATGAGGAGTTCTTACGCAAGATGAAAACCCTGATTAAGTATGGATCTAAAAAATGTGAGTCACAAGAGACTTTATTAATATCAGTAAAGATAAGATCCAGTGTATGTCTTAGCCAATGTGTGGGGCCGAACAATATATGTTTAAGCTCCAGTGATTCAAAATCTCATGAAAGTTGAATTACAATTGGCATGTTGCTTTTTTGCAATGATAGTTAATTTCACCTAGTAGAAAATACTTCTTTTTTGGGCCTGGAGGACAGTATAATAATGCCCATTTCTAAGTGACTGTGGCAGATAAGACCACCTTCAAAATGCATATCACAAAACACCAATTGCAAAGGGTAACAAGTAACTCAAACTTTAGGGGATGGCAAAAAGCAATAGGAATACCCCCCATATGATCCGTTGGGTCAGATCTAATAAGAGAGTAGTGTTCAGCGATGGCTAGAGGAATGCAAGGGTCTGTAGAGATAGAATCAAGTTTTAGTAAAGAAACATAGCTCAGGATTGGATGCTGAAAAAAGATCCCATATTTCTATTTCGTACTAGATCAAAGTAAATGGTACCCTGCTGTCAGAACTGCAGGTGGTCCAGAATACTACTTTGTGACTAATCTGTAACCTTCCTTCTTGCACGCCTTACTTTTCGATCCTTAGAAAGCTTCATTGGTGCCTATTAAGAATTGCATCATCGTTGATGCTCAATGATCTTTTTAAGTCTCAGCCAGCTTATCTGTCAACTCAGCTAAATCCCTACCTTCCAGCAAGATATCTGAGATTGTCGGTCAAGGTGCTTTTGGTGATTCCTTGGTCAAGGTGCTTTTGGTGATTCCTTGGTCAAGGTGCTTTGGGTGATTCCTTGGTCAAGGTGCTTTTGGTGATTCCTCGCATCCACACCTCAACAAACGGCAAAAAAAACAAAAACAAAAACAAACGGCAAATAACTCTTTACCACCATCAAGGAGTTTTCCAATCCTGCAGCTGCCAACAATGACATCATCCCATCCAAGCACACAGCAGAACCGAAGATTGCTAAGAACTACCACACATTCGACCCACAGCACACAAACACAAGCTCCCACTGACCAGGCTGACACCTTCTTCCTTGCCAAACAGCCTGCATTCGAAATTGAAGAGGAGATACAAAATGGAACTACCTGTACCTGCAGGGGCGCTTGAGGTGAAAGGAGTGGTAAGTCAGGGAGAAACCGACAGAGTTGCCCCAGGCCACGATTTGCCATTACTGGAGAAAGGTACAGCAGGAACAATGTACCTGCCTGGGGCACAGATGGACAAAGATCAGTAATAAACTGCCCCCATTAATGGATGGGGCAGGAGAATGTATATCATGCTTTGAAAAGAACTCTGGGGGCTTAAACCTAGCTTTAGGTGGCATCAAAAGTCTGCTCAGCAGCCTCATTGGGGAGCAGATCGACACGGTGTTCACCTGAGCCTGCATCCCTGAAGTCATGCTTATCAATACCGATCATGACGGGGTGGCACTTAAATCTTTTAGACACCAGATCTGTATGGCCCTAAGGGAGAACTTCCCTGACCACCCGGATGAAGAAGGACTGATGGCAGGAAAAATTAAACCTTGGGAGACTGTGAATTCATTCCTAGATAGGATGAGAGGAGACAGGACAGCCCTGGACCAACATGGGTCCTTAGGTTGCATTCTTCTACATCATCCTAAAAAGAGGACTATCCAATGAGGACCAGATTAGTATGGCTGGACACCAAACCTCGGTGGGAAATACAGGCCTGCATATTACACTAATACTGAAAGAGACAGGAAAAGAGCAGGGAGAAGCAGGAGCAGGCCTAAAGAGACTCTGTCAAACTGGTCCAACATAAGTTGAATAAGACTGCCATAAAAGGGGCCACATTAGTTGCAAACATCCAGATGGTACCGGTCTCAACGGGAGCTCTGCTAATGGACCCTATAGGATTTACTCCCTGCACTTATGGCTGAGGTCAGGGAGGGTGGTCCAACCCAGTCTTATAGAGTGCCACTATTGTCACAGAACGGGCCACATGGATAACCAGTGGCATCTAAATATTTACCACCATCAGAATGGGATAGAACTGGGCAGCTCCCGCAGGAAATCCACTCCAAAACTAATCTCAGAACAACATACATGCATTACATAATATGCCTCAAGAAAATCAGGCTGCAGCCACCACAACGGGTGGTCGGCTGAGTACAGGGCAACCGTTGAAGAAGAGTTCAGTTCTGCAGGGAGCGGACCCACAGCCATGTCAAAGTGGGGTGATGGTCTGGGGTGGCAGTACCCTAGCACAAACATAGAGTATAAAGACACCATAAGTCAAAGATGATCCCCCAAAATGACCTATCCCCTTCATGCCGCTCCCAGTCCCATTTCCTTACATGTCACCAGTGCCAGCCTTCAGGATGGCAATTCTATTACTGGGAGTCCACACTAAAATTCACCATCTGGGTACCAAATGCTGTAGAGCACCCCAGGGCAAGTTTGGCTGACCACACCCCAGAGGGGGACAGTCTGACTTGGGAGTAGGGTGGCCCCCGCTGGAGCATGAAAATAGGCATCCAGGACCGCTCACCCAAGTTCAATTTTGGATGGGTTATGTAAATATCCAATGCCTCAAGGTTTACCGCTAAATGTATGGCATCCTTTAGTTTCAAAAAATGTTGAACATTATAGTATCGGCATCCCGTCTACGTGGCCCTTGACTCCTGCTGAGAAAACACCCCAAACAAGCACAGCTCCAGCCATTTCCCTTTGTTAAAATTAAAACACAAAACACAGGTAACCGCCCATCAGGACCAGTACAAACAAGCATAAAAAACAGCTTAAAGATTGTTGGTCCTTCTGGAAGAAGTGCTTTACCCAGTAACTCAGCCCATTTAGAGAAAAACCTTATTCCACACCATGTGTCATGGACCAAGGGATATGCATGTGTCAACGAGAACATTTATCTAAAATCCAAATACCCACTTCCTTTCACAAATGCAAGCAGCACATGCAGGTAAAAAATACACCCCTGCCTAGATCAAAGCATCAGACTTTTAAAAACAGAGAAGCTCACAAGAAAAGAGTACCATTCCCACCATATCTAGGAGAGGGGGCACTCGAAGTACAAAGAACGTTAAAACAGTTTCACACTCACTACACCCCTACAAATACCGGCACCTATGAAAACACTTTCTACTTCACTATCATCTTAAAACCTTAGCACTTCCTCTTCAGGACCACATGCCAAAACATTTACACACAGTTATTTTCCAGACAACTGCCTAACGCTGTGGTTTTTCAAAAGTAGCTTAGAAACACAGAACTAACTTAAGACAAAATCCTAAACTTACTACTTTTGGTATTCACACAAGTTAGGATTTTGTCTTAAAACAGACTTAAGACAGACTTAAGACAGACTTAAGTTAAGATTCTGTCTTAAGTCTGTCTTAAGACAAACTCCTAACTTGTGTGAATATCAAAAGTAGTAAGTTTAGGATTTTGTCTTAAGTTAGTTCTGTGAATCAGCCCCCAAATCTTATCCTACAGGTCTGTGATCTAGCTGAAAATGCACCAGCACTGCCGTGGACCACCATTCCTTTGAGCAAAGCTTTCAAAAATACTTTTTTTCACAAGACCAATCGCTCAAGTAACACATGATACGTTGAATTTTGCAACAACCCCTTGAAAGATATTGCTTGCACTACACACCTCTCGGTGTCCATACAACAGACACCTCAACTAAAGATGACCCTGCAGCCCACAAATGCTTTTTAGCTCATGTATTTTTCTATTTCTGTAAACTTTCTATTTCACCGGGGTGCTCTCGAGGCCCACCAGAGCTAGACATATGCCTAATCTTGTAAATTCTGCTTCTACATTCATACAACACATGTGCAGAGACCTCTTTCACCTCAAATACACCCACACTGAACCAGGCTTTAGTATTCCTCATGCACTGCATAGCGCATTCATATATAACACCTGGTATCAAAACATTACCACTGTAGGCACACAAACTACTAACAGGTCATGTTATGTAAGTACATTGATACCCCACACTGTAGGTGCAGAAAGACTTTATCTATGCCCCAGAAAGAGAAAAATGCCTCATCCATCTGCGCCTATGTAGGATCAAGGTGAAGATGCAACCCTATAGAGTAGAACCCCATAGGGCACTAATAAATATCACCCGGCATGAGACCAAACCCACTGCACTTTATCTCTTCAGAAAGCCTCGCATCATTCAATCTGAGAATGACACGGTCTCCCATAGCTGTCTACTTAACATCTTGTATGAAAAAGGTGTTCATTCCACTGCCCTAGGCTGGCTACACTCATTCCTGAGCGACCGCACCCAAGCAGTTCACATGGGTCAATTTCACTCTAAACCCAGCCCCATCAGTTGCGGTGTCCCCCAAGGAGCCTCATTAAGCCCCACATTTTCAATGTGTATCTATCATCCTTGGCAAAAATTTGCAGGAAGTGGGGCATTGGCATCTGCTCCTATGCGGATGACATACAACTGATGGTGGCTTTGGATGAGAAGCCAGACATCATCAAATCCAAATTGCATAATTGTCTCTCTGAAATGGCCCAGTGGATGCACACACATTGCCTGAAATTGAACGCTGGCAAATCAGAAATTTTATTGTTTGGTGGCGCCAAACGTGTATGGAATGCTACCTGGTGGCCGCCCACCTTAGGCACAGCCCTTACCCCGAAACAGCATGCCAAAAATCTGGGCATCATTATGGACGACGCCCTGTCCATAAAGGATCATATATGATCTCTTTGTGGCAGAGGCTTCGCCATCCTGAAACTCCGCGCCAGATTGTTCCCATGGATACCACTGGACTGCAGGCGCTCAGTAACACAAGCTCTGCTGGTCAGCCCCATGGAGTATGGCAACGCCCTGTTCGTAGGCATGAATACGCATTTATTCACACGCCTACAAGTACTGCAGAATGCTGCGGCAAAACTTGTCTGCAATAAAGGAAAGTTCGAATCTGCCTCTGGCTGTCTGAAGGAACTGCACTGGTTGCCGATGCGTCAGAGAGCAGTTTTCAAGTTGTTGACCCATGCTCACAGAGCTCTCAATAAAACAGGTCCAACAGTACTTCAGGGGAGGATCGAATTCTATATCCCCACCAGAAATCTTCGGTCACTCCAATCAGCTCTTGCCAGAACAAGACGCATAAACAGAGTTAGGTCTGGGGGTCGCTCTTTCTCCTACCTGACAGCCAGGAAATGGATTGAGCTTCCCCAGGACCTAAGACACACTGCCAACTACCTTCATTTCCGGGAAAAACTAAAAACACATTTATTGTCTAATCCATAATGCATCATTCTTTAGCATCAGTTCTGCAGATTCATCAACCTGCTACTAGCGCCGTGATATCCTTCGGGATGAGTGTTGCACTCAACAAATAACAAATAACAAAAAAAAAAGCAAATGAATAGGGAACCATAGGGGAGGACACTGTTTGACCGCACAACTTCGTAGAAACAGGTTGCTGGATGTAGCAAGACCACTGCACAAGTGAACGAATATGTCCACTCCCAAATATGTCTGCAGTCCCAGGGTGGCTCTTAACTATTTTGGGGCCACCTTCTTAAATGACATACAATTCCAGTGCAGTGCTGCTCATCTCAATCACGCAGAAAAAATGAGCCCAAGGTGAGGGGTCCAATACTAGCAAATACACCCTTTGCCAGGAAATCTAGGACACTGAGATTAATAGGCACACATGGTTGATGGGGAAGGGGCAATCCCTCATTGTACAGAACCTTAAACTGTACTCTTTAGGTCTCAGAGGAAAAGGAACCAGACCGTTAGGCAAAAATGAGAACTGCTGCATGACACTGTCCGTACTGGAACTGTAATGGGGCACCTCCACATTGATGGATTTCTACTGGCAATGTGGTGACCATGTCTAGACCCAGCTCATCCCTGGATGCCAGGGCCTCTGCACCCTCGTGATCTTACAAATCATACTCTGGTCGTTCCCTAGAGAAGATCTGTCTTAGTTGTCTCAATCTGTTACAGAAGAAAACAAATCTACTGCATCAATCAATCAATCAGCGAAATTGTATAGCGCGCTACTCACCCGCTAGGGTCTCAAGGCGATGGGGGGAGGGAGGTCGCTACTGCTCGAATAGCCAGGTCTTGAGTAGTTTCCTGAAGGAGAGATGGTCTTGGGTCAGCCGTAGGTGAGTGGGGAGGGAGTTCCATGTCTTGGCCGCCAGGTGGGAAAAGGATCTTCCTCCGGCGGTGGTTCTGCGAATTCGTGGGACAGTGGCGAGGGCGAGGCTGGCAGATCAGAGCTGGTGGGTGGGTGTGTAGAATGTGAGGCGGCTGTTGAGGTATTTGGGGCCCATGTCGTGGAGAGCCTTGTGTGCGTGGGTGAGGAGTCTGAACGTGATCCTCTTGCTGACGGGGAGCCAGTGCAGGTCTCTCAGATGGGCAGAGATGTGGCCGTGACAAGGGATGTCCAGGATGAGACGTGTAGAAGCGTTGTGTATCCGTTGGAGTCTTTTCTGGAGTTTGGCTGTGGTGTCAGCATAGAGGGTGTTCACGTAGTCCAGTCGGCTCGTGGCGAGGGCATGGGTGACCGTCTTCCTGGTTTCGGTGGGGATCCAACGGAAGATCTTTCGGAGCATGCGCAGGGTGTTGAAACTGGATGAAGAGACAGCGTTGACTTGCTTGGTCATCGTGAGGGAGGAGTCCAGGATGAAGCCTAGGTTGCGTGCCTGGTCTGTAGGCTTGGGGGTGGTGCCCATGGCAGGGGGCCACCAGGAGTCGTCCCAGGCAGAGGGGGATGGTCCCAGGATGAGGACTTCCGTCTTGTCTGATTTCAGTTTCAGATGGCTGAGCCTCATCCATTCCGCGACGTCTTTCATTCCTTCCTGGAGGCTGGCTCTGGCAGTGTCGGGGTCGTTGGTGAGGGGGAGGATCAGCTGGGTGTCGTCAGCGTAGGAAATTATGTTTAGGTTGTGTTTGCGTGCGATGGCTGCGAGGGGGCTCATGTAGGCTCATGTAGACGTTGAAGAGGGTGGGGCTGAGCAAGGATCCCTGCGGAGCGCCGCAGATGATTTCGGTGGCCGCGGATCGGAACGGGGGAGGCGGACTCTCTGTGTTCTTCCGGTGAGGAACGAGATGATCCACTCCAAGGCCGTTCCTTGGATTCTCGTGTTGCTGAGGCATTGTATCAGGGTCCGGTGGCATACGGTGTCAAAGGCTGCTGAGAGGTCCAGGAGGATGAGGGCAGCTGTTTCCCTGTTGTCCAGCAGGGACCTGATGTCGTTGGTGGCTGCAATGAGGGCGGTCTCGGTGCTGTGGTTTGCTCGGAAACCAGACTGCAAGGGGTCAAGGGATCCGTTTGTCTCGAGGAAGGCGGAGAGTTGTATGTTGACAGTCTTCTCGATGACTTTGGCAGGAAAAGGGAGGAGCGAGATGGAGTGGAAGTTTTTGAGGTCCGGGGTGGGCTTCTTCGGGAGGGCGTTGAGTTCGGCATGTTTCCAGGTCTCCGGGAAGGTGGCGGATGCAAAGGAGCTGTTAATGATGTCCCGGAGTTGGGGTGCGTTGATGGAGTCGGCTTTGTTGAGGATCTGGTGTGGGCAGGGGTCGGTTGGGGAGCCAGAGTGGATGGTGTTCATCGTGCGGGTGGTGTCTTCGGTGCTGACCGGGGTCCAGGTTCAGAGGGTGGTGGTGGGGGGCGCTGGTTCGGAGGTTGGGTGCGTGGTCTGTGCGCTGAGCTGTTGTGTATGTCGGCGATCTTGAGGTGAAAGAACAAGGCGAGTGAGTCGCAGAGGTCTTGCAAGGGTGTGATGTCGTTGTTGCAGGCGCTGGGGTTGGAGAGCTCTTTAACCTTGCTGAAGAGTTCCTTGCTGTTGTGGGTTTTGTTGTCCAATCGTTCTTTGAATGTTGTCCTTTTGGTGGTGTGGATCAGCTGGTGGTGTTTGCGGGTGGCATTCTTGAGGGCTGTCATGTTTTCTGTTGTCTGGTCGTGGCGCCAGGCTTTCTCGAGGGTGCGGCAGGTTTTCTTGGAGTTTATGAGGTCGTTGATGAACAACGAGGCTTTCTTGCTGCCGGGTCTGCTGGGGGGGTTCTTCAGTGGTGCGAGTTCATCGGCGCAGTTGGTGAGCCACTGTGTGAGGTTGCGGGCTGCTTGGTTAGGGTCCGTCGTGTTGGTGGGAGGGTGCTGGCTGAGGGAGGTGGTGAGTTGGTCGGCGGTGATCTTGCTCCAGCTTCTGCGGGGAACCTGTTGCAGGTGGTGGTGGGTCGTGGTTCTCCTGAAGTTGAAGAGGACGCAGCTGTGATCTGTCCAGTGTAGTCCGGTGGAGTGGCTGAAGGAGATGTGCTTGCTGGAGGAGAAGACGGGGTCAAGCGTGTGGCCGGCGTAGTGGGTGGTGGTGTCCACCAGTTGCTTGAGTTCGAGGTTGGCGAGGTTATCCAGCAGGGTGGTGGTGCTGCTGTCATTGTTGTTCTCCAGGTGGAAGTTGAGGTCCCGTAGGAGGATGTAGTCTGAAGAGGCGAGGGCGTGCGGGCTGATGAAGTCTGCGATGGCTTCGCTGAATTGTGTGCGTGGTCCCGGGGGTCTGTAGATGAGAGTGCCTCTGAGGGTGGTCTTGGGGTCGGTGTGTATCTGGAAGTGAAGGTGCTCGGCGGCGGTGAGGGTGTCGTCGGAGTGGGTCGTGATTCAGATGGTGTTCATGTGGACGATGGCGATGCCTTCCATCGGGCTTGAAGGAGAAGAACTGCTGATTATTTTCGCTGAGCTCAGTGCAAGGACATTCCAGAAGAATTTAGATGGTTCATGCCCGCTGGTTGCAAACAACCAGGTGGGAGTTGCTGAAGAAGATTAATGATACTGAGCTCAGCCTAAACACTATCGTAAAAGAACTGAGAGCCATCTGCTATATGGTAATGCAACACCGGTACGTAATAAACTTAATGACCACACTAGAGGGTGGGTGTGTACCAAGATCATTGCTTCCTGTTTACTTTTATTCCTGGAAACAAGAGGGACAATTGGACTTTATCTCACACCAGAACTCTATTGTCTGCAAGCCAACACGAAGAAGGAGGGAGGTTCCCCAGAGCAGGACTGGTTTGTATTTCCTCTATCCGTGTCCAAACTATTCACATCACTGGTGCCAGTTTTCAATATTGTCCTTTTGTTATGTAGCTGCATATAAGTGGGGGTTTCCTGCTGAAAAAATGCAGTCTTCAAAATATGTAGTGTGCACATAGCTTTGGAAAAGTAACAGACAGTACAGACACACTTTTGAATAATATAACTGTTATGATATATGATAAGGATTAAGTAGTGCAAGATTCAACGTGAGTTTCAAGTGATGGAATAGGTAAATATGATGTTACTGAAAAACATGATATGTGCAGGCCTGGCAACAGCAAAACCAATAAATTTGATGTTAGCGTATGCCATAACCTGTTCCTATAAATTAATGTCAATGCCCATAAAGGAAATGTCAACGTATGCCATAATCTATACCATATCTATGAATAAATGTTGATGTACACCATGATTTAGGAATGCATAAATACATCAATATCTGTAAAAATGATACCAATGAACTCTTATCATTGCTGTTGGCTTTTCCCAAGGTGACCACCCTATCATCCCCGGGTCAGAGATATGTGGTCAGGCAGGTCCTATGACCCACACCTATGCCTATCGAGTAGCAGGTCACAGATGCAGTCTCTCTCAAACCAAAGACAAACGCCAGTCCAGGGAAAATCATAATTGATCCCAGAGATATATTTTGCACCACAAACTGGTCCAAGGCATTGGCTAAAAAAAGTGTTTGGCCAAATGCTTGCGTTCTCCAAAAATATCACAAGGCTGAGCAGCACATGTGGATCGAAACACTCAGACAATCAGGACATACCATGCAAACCACACGTAGTGATCACGCTTTTCTTGCCGGGTATCTGGATACATACACACTGGCCCACACTACCTCTCCCTATGGTTGAGAGCCACCTAAGTCCTTATTCGATGTCTGAGCATATTAATTTATGACTGCAATGCTTTATAGAATGCAGAAATTGCTTTATTGTACCACACAAGATGTATGTAATACCAGCCAAAACTTTGTCCACTGGAGAATTTCTTCAGAAGCATTCTGTCAAGACTCTCCTGACCGCTACGTTTAATTAAGCCAACTTGTTCCTTTTTTGATAAATGCCTGTGTCTTATTATTTCTTTACTGTAACTTCCTACCTGAGCAACAATTGTCATCTACCTAAATGCAGTATGTTTCTTAACAGGGGCCTCCATCCATAACTCCCCCCATCATGTTATTACCAAGCATATGCCCCCAAGGTATGTCCCAGTGGTGAGGGGAGGCACACACATGGTGGATGGTGGTGTGGAGACCTTACTGGGTCCCGCATTTTTGGAAATTGTGAAAGGGGCAGCAGTCTACAAACCCTTTTGAAGCTGCAGGTAGCTGCAATTGAATCAGGCTGATATCGGTGAGTCTCGGTCACGGGGCGCCATAATTGTACTCCATAGATCTCAGCCAGGCAGGTGGAGTAGCAAACCCAAAACATGCAGCTGACCTCAAGAGCACAAGGTATCTGCCACCACTCCGTGAAACTTCAGCTCCCTTTTCCGGGGGATAGCTACCCACAAAAATGTTTTGGGATGCTGTAACTTCTACCATCATTGCCATAACCTCTAGCTTGGCATGGAGTTCCATGCCCTGAGCTGTAACAATGAGGTGCAATAAATAGTGCTTACTACATGCTGAGGGGGTTTTCCACACAAACTCACAAGTCCCATTGCTGTTTGGAACTAATTTGGGGAAATCTGTGTTGATCCCTTGGATATGAAAGAGCAGGGAGCTGCTGCAAACCAGCAAACCATGGGAGACCACTGGTGGCAAAAGCAGGGAAAAACAGCAAGCCAGCTTATTGTGCAGTTTGCACTGTGGCAGTCCCTTCTGCAGCCCTGCAACCAGGAGGCAGCCTTTTTGTGTGAGTACAGGACACAGCCAATGCAAATGTTAATTATGATTGTCTCTCTCTCCCAGCCCAGGAAGACCATTGGTATACAGATGTAACTCTGTCATACCCAACCCATCATTTGTGACGGCAAACTGGAAAGTGTGCACAAAGTGTAGCTGTCATACAGGCCTAGACATGGATTGAAGTTAGGTTGCAAACCACAAGTAGACATAAACAAAGAGAAATGACCTATTTCTAAAAGTGGAATTTCCAAAACAGTAATGTAAAATCCAACTACACCAGTAAGCAGGATTTCAAACATAACAAACATGGCAATACTACACCTTTCAGATCAGGAATTACAACCTACAAAAATATGAGGGAATTCCCAATGCTAGTCTATGAGGGGAGTAGGCCTCATAGTAGTGAGAAACAAAATAGGCTGTTTGTTACTGCCAATACATGCCCCACAATAGATGCACATGCCATATCTTGTATGTACACAGCATCCTGACCATAGGGCTACCGTGGGCCTACCTTAGGGCTGACCTATAGGTAGTAAAAGGAGAGTTTAAGTCTTTGTGAGTAGTGTTAAATGCCAGGTCAAAGTGGCTGTAAGCTGTGTACATAGGTTCTAAAGTGGCAGGCCTGAGACAGGTTTGAAAGGCTATGTCAATGGGTGGCTCGACCAGTGCTGCAGGCCAACTAGTGCAAAAACAACAGTTGATGGACAGAATGCAGAACAATGTCATACATTCACCCCAGTACAGAGATCTGGGCCTAAATCCATTGTTTATTTGCACTCCACACCACCCCACTTCAGACATGGCCATATGCAAATCAGCCCTGACCCTGTGCCTTATGGAAATGTAGTGTAGTTCCTATCATCTCAATAGGCTCTGCGCATTGGAATAATACCTTCAATAGTATAGGCCTAGACCAGACGTTAACTAGGTCTACTACTGTCGATATTAGACTTAAAGTTTTGGGTTTGCCAGCTTAGCTCAGAGTTCACTAGAAACTTTCTCGAATGTTCAGGAAGGAATTAACTTCCCTGATTAGACAAGAAGGGATTTAGTTTCTGACAACCATAGAACATGACAACTTTGCTCTCCCCTAATCAAGAGTATATCTCGAGAGTCGTGTGAACAAAAGGCAATTTATTTTACTCAGTCAGTACGTGCATTCTTAGTCTCATCAGATTGTAGAGAAAAGGAAGAGACGGGCGTGTTCAATAAAAGATGTTATTTATTGATCAGTCTCTTTTCTCATACAAGAGAAATGGATCGATATTATTGCAATACTTATGGTTAAGTAAAGTGCATACATTAAAAGCAGAAGTATAACATAATACTGTAAAAACATTGATATGGTTTCTAAGCCATATGAAGGTTTAAAATGATTGAAATAGATACATACATATATACATTTGACTAATCGTACTCAACTGGTGTTTCTAGCTACGCCTACCCCGTGTACCTGACCTAAGTCTAATACGTGGGCGGGAATAGAAAGTTACAGTTTAAGTTAAGTTTGTTTTGCCAAGTGACTGACTAAAGAATTCTCTGTGAGGGGGTATTCAGTTCTGTACCTGGAAGTTAGGATGAATGAGGGATGGTATCTCTCTCTCTGGTCTCGATATTCCAGGCTGCCTGCGAGGGCTACCCGGAAGCGCCGGTGCTGGATCTCTCGACAGGAGAAAGCAGCGCGTCTCGTTCTCAGCGCGTCAGGAAGGCGGGGCTGCGCCAGCGGGGTCTGCTCTGCTCTGGGCTTCGGCAAGTATGGCTGCTCCGTCTCGTCACCACCGCGTGTGTTTGCATAGGGCAATATCGGTAATATTTATACCTTTAAGGTGCCGAGATTGACGTAAGGATGGACATAGATACGTCAATAAGGATGTCATACGACTTGGTCGTTAGCACATTCTTTTGCTGAAGTTCTCGATGAAATCAAAACAATGGCCGCAGGGTTTTTCCCAGGTCTGTCATAGGTTTGATTTGTTTAGAGAACTCCGTATGCCTTATCAGGGGCTGGAGGAATATCGCTTGTCTAATTAGATCGCAAGCGTTATGACCTAATCAGATAACACGTTCCTGTGCCGTAGTGTGGCTTCGTCAGATAACGGTATCTGCATCATGGGGGTTTGCTGCCTCATGGGCTGACTGCTAGTTAACTTGTTGGTTTGTTAACCAGAATAGGGTCAGGAATAGGGGGATCGATTCAGAACCTATAGGAATACATCACAGGTTTGAAAGGCTATGTCAATGGGTGGCTCGACCAGTGCTGCAGGCCAACTAGTGCAAAAACAACAGTTGATGGACAGAATGCAGAACAATGTCATACATTCACCCCAGTACAGAGATCTGGGCCTAAATCCATTGTTTATTTGCACTCCACACCACCCCACTTCAGACATGGCCATATGCAAATCAGCCCTGACCCTGTGCCTTATGGAAACAGTCCAGCCCGAACTGCCAAGCCATGTCTTTCCTGGACCGGAATCAAGCGTCCTAGGACCAGTTTCTGGCTATCAGCCGTCTTCAGCCAGGATATTTTGACTCCAGTGGTGTGGAGAGCATGGGACTCACGTCCGAGCATACCCATCCCACTCGGGGTGACAAATGCAAAAACAACAGTTGATGAACAGAATGCAGAACAATGTCATACAGTCACCCCAGTACAGAGATCTGGGCCTAAATCCATCGTTTTTTTGCACTCCACACCACCCCAGTTCAGACATGGCCATATGCAAATCAGCCTTGACCCTGTGCCTCATGGGAACAGTCCAGCCCGAACTCCAAAGCCATGTCTTTCCTGGACCGGAATCAAGCATCCTAGGACCGGTTTCTGGTTATCAGCCGTCTTCAGCCAGGATAGCTTGACTCCAGTGGTGTGGTGAGCATGGGACGCACGTCTGAGCATGCCCATCCCATTCGGGGTGACAAATGCAAAAACAACAGTTGATGGACAGAATGCAGAACAATGTCATACATTGGATGGATGGATGGATGGATAGGTTTTTATATAGCGCAATATCACCGTCAGATCTCAAAGCGCTTTGCATTGGGAACCCATCCTGGTTTTTCCGTGTGAGATAGCCCCTACTGGGTATCCCCAAGGTGAAAGCCAGGCATCCCGCCGCGGGGGGCCGTAGTGGAGATTAAGCAAGCTAATGCCCAGAGTTGCAGAGTGTGAACCTGTGATTCGAGTAGGCACCGAAGCGAGAATTACCAAGTCCGTGGACATTTTGGGCTCAAGACCCTGCCGCGTCGGGAATTGAACCCTGGTCCCGGGTCTGATCTCAGTGTCCGGGTAGCCTCCTCTAACCAGTGAGCCACACTTCTCCACTAATTCACCCCAGTACAGAGATCTGGGCCTAAATCCATCGTTTTTTTGCGATCCACACCACCCCAGTCCAAACATGGCCATATGCAAATCAGCCTCGACCCTGTACCTCTTGGGAACAGTCCAGCCCGAACTGCCAAGCCATGTCTTTCCTGGAGCAGAATCAAGCATCCTAGGACCGGTTTCTGGCTATCAGCCGTCTTCAGCCAGGATAGCTTGACTCCAGTGGTGTGTAGAGCATGGGACTCACGTCTGAGCATACCCATCCCACTCGGGGTGACAAATCTGATCCCACTCGGGGTGACAAATGCAAAAACAGCAGTTGATGGACAGAATTCCGAACAATGTCATACATTCACCCCAGTACAGAGATCTGGGCCTAAATCCATCTTTTTTTTTCCACTCCATGCCACCCCAGTTCAGACATGGCCATATGCAAATCATCCTTGACCCTGTGCCTCTTGGGAACAGTCCAGCCCGAACTGCCAAGCCATGTCTTTCCTGGACCGGAATCAAATATCCTAGGACCGGTTTCTGGCTATCAGCCGTCTTCAGCCAGGATAGCTTGACTCCAGTGGTGTGGTGAGCATGGGACGCACGTCTGAGCATGCCCATCCCATTCGGGGTGACAAATGCAAAAACAACAGTTGATGGACAGAATGCAGAACAATGTCATACATTGGATGGATGGATGGATGGATAGGTTTTTATATAGCGCAATATCACCGTCAGATCTCAAAGCGCTTTGCATTGGGAACCCATCCTGGTTTTTCCGTGTGAGATAGCCCCTACTGGGTATCCCCAAGGTGAAAGCCAGGCATCCCGCCGCGGGGGGCCGTAGTGGAGATTAAGCAAGCTAATGCCCAGAGTTGCAGAGTGTGAACCTGTGATTCGAGTAGGCACCGAAGCGAGAATTACCAAGTCCGTGGACATTTTGGGCTCAAGACCCTGCCGCGTCGGGAATTGAACCCTGGTCCCGGGTCTGATCTCAGTGTCCGGGTAGCCTCCTCTAACCAGTGAGCCACACTTCTCCACTAATTCACCCCAGTACAGAGATCTGGGCCTAAATCCATCGTTTTTTTGCGATCCACACCACCCCAGTCCAAACATGGCCATATGCAAATCAGCCTCGACCCTGTACCTCTTGGGAACAGTCCAGCCCGAACTGCCAAGCCATGTCTTTCCTGGAGCAGAATCAAGCATCCTAGGACCGGTTTCTGGCTATCAGCCGTCTTCAGCCAGGATAGCTTGACTCCAGTGGTGTGTAGAGCATGGGACTCACGTCTGAGCATACCCATCCCACTCGGGGTGACAAATCTGATCCCACTCGGGGTGACAAATGCAAAAACAGCAGTTGATGGACAGAATTCCGAACAATGTCATACATTCACCCCAGTACAGAGATCTGGGCCTAAATCCATCTTTTTTTTTCCACTCCATGCCACCCCAGTTCAGACATGGCCATATGCAAATCATCCTTGACCCTGTGCCTCTTGGGAACAGTCCAGCCCGAACTGCCAAGCCATGTCTTTCCTGGACCGGAATCAAATATCCTAGGACCGGTTTCTGGCTATCAGCCGTCTTCAGCCAGGATAGCTTGACTCCAGTGGTGTGGAGAGCTTGGGACTCACGTCTGAGCATACCCATCCAATTTGGGGTGACAAATGCAAAAACAACAGTTGATGGACAGAATGCAGAACAATGTCATACATTCACCCCAGTACAGAGATCTGGGCCTAAATCCATTGTTTTTTTGCATGCCACACCACCCCAGTTCAGACATGGCCATATGCAAATCAGACTTGACCCTGTGCCTCATGGGAACAGTCCAGCCCGAACTGCCAAGCCATGTCTTTCCTGGAGTGGAATCAAGCATCCTAGGACCGGTTTCCGGCTATCAGCCATCTTCAGCGAGGATATTTTGACTCCAGTGGTGTGGAGAGCATGGGACTCACGTCTAAGCATACCCATCCCACTCGGGGTGACAAATGCAAAAACAACAGTTGATGGACAGAATGCAGAACAATGTCATACATTCACCCCAGTACAGAGATCTGGGCCTAAATCCATCGTTTTTTTCCCACTCCACACCACCCCAGTTCAGACATGGCCATATGCAATTCAGCCTTGACCCTGCGCCTCATGGGAACAGTCCAGCCCGAACTGCCAAGCCATGTCTTTCCTGGACCGGAATCAAATATCCTAGGACCGGTTTCTGGCTATCATCCGTCTTCAGCCAGGATAGCTTGACTCCATTGGTGTGGAGAGCATGGGACTCACGTCTGAGCATACCCATCCCACTTGGGGTGACAAATGCAAAAACAACAGTTGATGGACAGAATGCAGAACAATGTCATACATTCACCCAGTACAGAGATCATTTTACACGAGAGCTTGAAATTCCTCAAGCTCTCTGTGTACCATGGTGCTGACAGACTTCCTCTTTTCCTGATGACTTTCAGATGAGGAAGCTGATCAAGTTTCCTAGTTAAATGTTCACTGAAGGTGGTGTAATTCTCTGTGACCTGTTTCTCAGAGTTAAACAGAGCCTCTGTATGAACAGGGAGCCACCCATTTCTGCCTTTCTCAGAAGCCCTTTCCAATCTCGGCCAAGGAAAGTTTTGACTTGTCTATCCACAGGCCTCATTTTATTCAGGATTTGGACACTAAAAGTGATTAGGTGGTGATCCGTCCACCCCACCGGCAGGATTTCTCCCATGACAATAAGGTCTTCCTCTGCAAAGATCAGATCTAATATATGACCTTCTCTGTGTGTCGGTTCGGTCGCCCATTGCTTCAGGCTCAAATTAGCACAGGACTGAGTGATGTTATAGAAAGCTGTATCCATTCTCCCGTTGGCCCACAAATTAAAATCCCCCAGGACTATTAATCTAGTGTGTGTAAGTGCCATATTATTAGTTACATCAATCTGTTCCTGTTGTTGGTGTGCATTAATTACCCCCGGCGGTCTATAGCAGATCATGCCCGATAAGGAATGACCTGTCTCATCCTTAATCGAGAAACCTAGAAACTCCACACAGGAGACTTCATCTGTGTTCAGCGTGATGATATTCAGCTCTTCCTTGAAGATGATTCCTGTGCCACCTCCCCAACCCCTGGATCTAGGTTTGTGCTGGACCTTATATCCCACTGGGCAAGCTGGTTCCAGCTCTAGCTCCATCCCTTCCGCAGTCCATGTTTCTGTCAGAAACAGAGCATCAAGGTTGTTAGTCTCTATCAGTAACTGTATCTCGGTTGAGTGCCTGAGAAGTGACCTAACATTAAGCAGGCCACAGTTTAGGCCACCCTTTCTCCATAATTCTGGTGCTGACTCTAACATAATATCGGGCAGGATATGATTTCGCAGATCCCCCCATGTACCGGCCCTATCGTGTTGGCTAGCGGCATATGGTTTAGCAAGCCATCCAATGGCAGTAATTTACTATAGTGAGAGGTAATATGAGGTAAAGGGGACACACATTTTAGGCAGGGGCCTGCACCCGCATTGGATTGAATATTAAGCAGAGCTTGTGGGCAGGTTGCCTCCCCCTTCAATGGATCAAGACTCATAAGGGTATCTCTAGAGTAGTATATTATTTCTAGCTTACCTGGGGCATAAGGGCCAGGGGGACTGGCCCTGAGCCCGGTCCGAGCACGGACGGGCGCAGACGGGCTTGCCTTTAGTACGCCCGCTGCGCACGTCCGCTGCGCGGCCGGCAAGTCATCTATTTTTTATGCGTATGCCCCCTGGAAGAGACGAAAGCAAAGAGGAGGAGCTATGTCCCTCCACTCAAATGGCCTACAAAGATCGCTGTGGACCGGGGACCACTAAGCCCTAAATGCGTTAAGGGTGCGTGCGTGTCAATAAACAAAGTGCCAGTTAAAAAATAAAATTCCTCATCAGAAATTATGCCTCAGTTAAAATACACAGCTTCCTTACTCTGGTGCTATGTGTAATCTCATCCCGGCTGGCAAGTCGTCTGCTTTTTATGCCTATGCCCCCCGGAAGTGACGCAAGCAAAGGGGAGGAGCTATGTCCCTTCACTCAAACGGCCCACAAAGACCACGGTTACCAAGCAGCACTAGGACATTTTGCATAGCTTATGCAGTCTCATAAATAGTGTTCCCTTTAACACAGTTTTCGGGGTTAAAGGGGCATGCAGTGGGTGTTGCTGGGGATGTTCCAAGCAACACCCATGGCTTTTTGACACTGCCCCAGATTTATGGGGATTCGTAACTCTGTGACAGCCCTAAAAATGTATGCCTCCACACGGAAGCCATAAAGGTGGCGCAACGAGAGAAATACCTTTATTTCACCTTGCTTTTCTATGTGTGGTGCATTCTGCAAGGCACATGAAAAGAGAAAAATATTCTCATGATTGTTTTTGTGCAGAGCAGTTTCCCTTCCTCCACAAAGCAATCATCCCTGAAATGCAGGCAACCTTGCACCAGAGAGCAACGGTGAGTGTGTTGGAGCATTACAGACCACAGTGCGCCAGTACAGGTTAAAAGGACACAAATGCACCCTATCTGGTAGATACGCCCATTATTGACCTTTTCTTTTGCAATAGGGCATTGAAGCAGGAAGGCCTAAGGTGCTGCCCTACGGCAAAATCTTGTAAATAAGGCCCTACATTCTTTAGTTTTTTTTGCAATTTTATATAGCTCAGAGTAGACCAAAGGTATTGGAGTACTTTACATGAGCACATGTTACATTATACAAGGACACATTAATTTTGGATTTAGGCATAGGCGGGGGATAAGTGATTTGCCCAAAATGACAGGGTGCCCGGGCTACAGCCAAAACTTAAAACAAATTCCCCAGATGCAAACTCTGCAGCTCAGGCCTTAACACCACATCCTCTCCCTTAAGTGATCAACTAAATTAAAAATAAGGATACCAAATTATTTAAAAGTGCTTTGTTGCTATTTGAGAACTCAGAGAATATGTCATCATTTTAGTTGTTTAGAGAACTAACCATCATTTATATGGGAATAAGAGTCTCTCATTGAGGAAGGTACAAAATCAACAGGTTGACCACGCTGGGCAGGCCAAGGGGCAGTGGCAGCACAATGGACTATGGTAAGCAGGGGCAACCATCCAAACGTGCAGGACAGGCAAGAGAGTCTGCGATAATATGAAAGACCATTGAGGGCAGAAGGATGAGGCAGTGGCAGTACAACTATACATGCCAACAGACCGGATTCAGGCAGGAGAGACTTGGTGTTTTTTATCCAAAAAGGGCTTTATTTCATCTGTCTCCTAAAATCTCCTCTTTTTCAATGTGAGTCAATGGGGAAATACAAGTCCATAGTTTTTTTTATCTCCCTCTTACCAAGTTCAAAATGTTGGCAAGTAAGGTACATAAGATCAGGGGGGCAACAAGAATGGGGTGGGGTCATGGACTTGGATAACAGAGGGCAGGAAGGAGATGGGCAGGGACAACAAACTGACCATACAGGGCAGGTGTCAGGGTCTGCAGCAGCACAATACACCAAACAGGGGAAGTATAGCACAACAGACCAAAGAAAGCAACAGGGAAGGGACAGGGCTATGCATATGGATAACAGAGAGTAGAGGGGAAGAAGCAAGGGCAGCAAGCTGACTATGCCGGACAGACAGGAGAGACAGTTGCAGCATAAAGGACCATGAAAGGCAGGAGGCTAGAGCATGACAATGCACCAGAAAAGACAGGAGGGGGAATAGGGGTCTGCACATGTAAAGAAAAGGCAGGGGGGAAGTGGTAGGGCAGTAGTAGCAGGCTGACCATGGAAGTCAGGGGGATGGGCACTGGAAGCACAAAATACCATTGAGGGCAACAGCGAGAATATAATGGCATACCCACAGACAGAAGACTGAAGATGGGATGGTGTCAGGGGCAGCAAGCTGGCTATACAGGGCAGGTGGGAGGGGCTGCTAGAACACAGAAGGCATGCATGTCGAGTGTAAGGGTCAGTGGCAGCACATGGCCATGGTGGACAAAAGGGAGGAGGAAGGGGCATGCAAAAAGGACCACAGAGGACAGGTCTTATAAAAAAAACACAGGACATGCAGGAAGAGCAGTTGCAGCACAACAAACAATAGAGGTAAGAAGGGAGTGGTCAGCAAAATGGACCATGGAGGACAGGATCAAGGAGATAAGGGCATGGAATATGGAAAGGCATGGATGAGGGGACAGGAACAGGTGGCAACCATCTGACAATGCTAGGCAGGAGGGAGAGGCAGTGACAGCTCAACAGAACACTCAAGAGTGAATAAGAGCGGCAGTGGCAGGTCCATCGAACATTGTGAGCCAAAAGGTGGAAGCTGAGGTATGCACACAGACATAAGAGAGCAGGCGGAAGGAGAGTAGGGGCAGCAAGCTAATCACTGAGGCTAAGCAGGAGAGAAATGTTGGGGCATAACACTGGGCAATGGAGTGAAGGAGATGTGTGCAAGAACATAAAGTTAAATGAATGGCAGTGGCTGCACATCTAACCATGCAGGGCAGGAAAGAGTTGTCTGATGCAAGGACTCAGACAACAAAGGGTAGGGAGAAGAGGATGGTTTAGGGCAGGTAGGAGGGGCAGAGGCAGAATAACAGTTACATGCAGCTGTAATAAGGGAGTAGGGTCATAGACTTTGACCATCGATGGCAAGGCTTGGGTGGGGCCTTGGGTGGGAGCAGAACAATGTCATACCAGGCCAGTGTTCAATCAACCTCACTATTCATTTTGATGGGGATCTTACCCTAAAAATCCCCTTGCCACCCAAAAACCAATACCCACCCCAAACCCTAAAATAATATTTGCCACCCAAAGATCTAACCCCACCTTTATCCCTAAAAACTTCCTTGCTACCCAAAAATATATACCTATCCTAAAACCTAAAACTACCCTTGACATCCAAAAACCCATACCCAACCTAAACCTAAACACAAAAAATGCCCTTGCCACCCAAAAAAACATATCCACTATTAAAATGTCCTTGCCACCCAAAAACCCATATCCACCCTAAATGTTTCCGTGTCACCCAAAATCTCATACCCACCCTAAACCCTATAATTTTCCTTGCCACCCAAAAACACATGCATTTAAAAAAATGGCAGAGCTTGGCATTGCCACATTTGGGTAACACTGAGCTCCGGTATTTTCTGGTAAATATCCCCATGCATTTGCCAATTGGTTATAAGCTAATCTAACTTTGTTTTATGAGAGAGAGCACAAGCACTTGTAAGCAGTGACAAATTACAGACTCCTAACAAACATAAGTACAGTAAAATAGAGAAATAGAGGCAAAAGGTATGGGGGAAGACCACCCTAAGGCTGAAAGATCTAGCACCACTTCAGTCTAAACCAACTTGAGGAAGGAGTTGATCACTAAAGGGTATTTCCTATTCCCACTTGAACCTTAGCTGATTTGGAGAAGTTGTTATACAGTAAAGGGGTGTTTTTTTTATTATTCTAGCTGCAACCTAAACACTTTTGGAGAAGGTGTAGGACACCAACGAGGTACCATTTACTATTACCACTCCAATCTAAACTAATTTGGAGACGGTGTTGGACACTATATATGTGGCATTTACTTTTCCCTTTTGGGGAAGGGGTTGAACACTAAATGGTTGGCATTTACTACTCCCCTCTAACGTAAGCCAATTTGGGGACGGTGTTGGACCATGACGTATTTGCATTTACTATTCCTACTCCAATCTATATCAGTTTGTAGAAAGAGCTAGCTAATAAAGGGGTCTCCAATCTAAACCAATTTGGGGAAGGTCTTGGACTTTTAAGAGGTGACATTTCCTTATCACATTCTAATCTAAACCAATTTGGAGAATGTGTTGGACACTTAAGGAGTGACATTTACTCTTCCTACTCCAATCAATACCAGTTTGGGAAAGGTGTTGGACATTATAGAGGTGACATTCACTATTCTCACTCCAAAAATACATACCTATCCTAAAATCTAAAATGACCCTTAACACCCAAAAACCCATTCCCAACCTAAACCTCAACCTTCAAAATGCCCTTGCCACCCAAAAACCCATATCCTCCCTAAAAATTCCCTTGCCACCCAAACACCTATATCATCCTAAATATTTGTGTCACCCAAAAACCCATACTCACCCTAAAACCAAAAAATGTCCATGCTACCCAAAAACCATTACCTGCCCTAAAACCTAGCAATACCCTTGCAGCCAAAAACCCATACCCACCATAAACCCTATAATTTTCCTTGCCACCCAAAAATCCATGCATTAAGAAAATGTCAGAGCTTGGCATTGCCACACACCGTGCTCCAGTATTTGATTGTAAATATTCCCCTACATTTTCCAATTGGCTGTAAGCTAATTTAACTATGTTTTATTAGAGAGAGCACAAGCACTGGTAAGCAGTGGCAAAGTACAGCGAGTCCTAACAAACTTAAGTGCAATAAAATAGAAGAAGAGAGACAAAAGGTATGGGGAAAGGCAACCATAATGCTGAAAGGTCTAAAACCACTAAATCTAAACAAGCTTGAGGATGGTGTTGACTATTCCTTCTCCAACCTTAACTGATTTGGATAAGGTGTTATACAGTAAAGGGGTGTTTCTTAATATTATAGCTGCAACCTCAAACAATTTGGAGATGGTATAGCACACTAAAGAGGTCCCATTTACTATTCCAACTCCAATCTGCACCAGTTTGGGGTAGATGTTGGGCAGTAAAGCTCAGGGGTGTAACTCTGGGGGGGTTGTTTGGGCTGTTACACCCCCAACTAATATATTCTTCTAATAAATAGTTGGGTACAGGTGTTTTAAGTTAGCTATGGTGAGGAGTCTGTCAACTTTTACCTGGGATTTTTATATGCACATAGAGACAAACACACACAATGTCTCTTTTCTATGTTTTACAAGTACTACAAAATATTGTTTATTCTACAATATATATTGTTTTAAGGACCCCTTAAAACCTGAATGCCTCCCCCTTTCCACTGCTCCTAAAACTCCCCTTTTGTAATGTTTCTCATATAATGTTTTAAATGTGATATGCCAGCATTGTCTTTGGAAAAGCTTAAACTAACACAGTCCTAATCTAATTGACCAAGCTATGCCCTTGCTAAAGCAGTGTCATTTACTATTCCCACTCTAATCTTGGCAAATTTGGAGAAGGTGTTGGACACTAAAGGGGTGGCATGTACTATTCCCACTTTTATCTAGACCAAATTGAGGAAGGTTTTGGGTACCAAAGGGTGATATTTACCATTACCACTCCAATCTGAACCAATTTATGAAAGGTGTTGTGCGCTAAAGGGGTGACACACAGCCATATTGAAATCGGTCTTGGCCCTGCTCCTCATGGGAACATTCCAGACCGAACATGGTTTTCAATTTGAGATGGACTGTTGCCATAGGAGCAGGGTCAAAACTGATTTTGCAAGGTGTGCAAAATTATGATGAATTGGGACACCTTCTGTGTGAATACCAGTGGCTGATAATAATTTAAGTAATCCAACCATCACCTTTTTTAAACTTAGTATGTAGCCTTAAGTGGGACGGGTATGCTCACACATGGGGCTCATATGCAGCTTGTTATTGGAGCCAAGTTATATCATTATGATGAGCTCATATAAAAGGCAAAGCCAGTCCTTCGTTGCTTTTGTACTAGTTTGGAAGGATCTGGTTTGGAAGTTTGGGCAGAACTGTTCCTGATTTGCATATAGCTGGGTCCAAACCTAAGTGGCATGGTGAGCAAAATAACAAAGGACTGGGATGAAGCTCTGAGTGATTGCCAGTGGCTGAGATTAAGTCAAGCACTCAAGCCATCCTTTTTTATATAGTTTGGTGTGTTGCCCTAAGTGGGATGGGTATGCCCAGACTCTGGAACCAATCTATACATTGATGATGAGCCCATAACAAGGGATAAAATGTTCCTGTGTTGCTTGTGTTCTGGTTCATTCAGGACATTAGTTGGCAGTTCCGACTAGACCGTCTTGATTGGAGTAGAGTAGAAAATGACTTGAATATAGCTTGGCCCAAACGGAGATGGCATGGCGTGCAAACTAAGGATGAAATTGGATGTGGCCCAAGTAATGAACCGTACCTGAGAATAATTCAATAATTCCATTCATCATTTTTTGTTTACTTTAGTATGTCACAATAAGTGGGACTTGTATGCTCAGACACGGGTCTCATGTGTGTCACTGGAACCAAGCATTCCCCAGCTGATAATTCAATAACAAGGGTAAAACCGGTCCTGGGTTGCTTGTGTTCCGGTTCAGAGAGGTCCTGGTTTGGCTGTTCGGGGTGGGCTGGTCCAATTGGAGTAAGGTCAAAACTGATTCGATAATAGCTGGGGCTGAGTTGAGGTTGCATGATTTGCAAAATGATAGACTGGGAAAACTCCTGAAGTTATTACCAATGGCTGAGTTTAAATCAAGCATACCATCCATAATATTTTACTATGTCACCCTAAGGGGGTCATATATACCCAGGTGTGGGTTTTGTGGACAGTGTGCAATTTCAACCAAGCTCTATCGAGCTGAAGACCCCATAAAAAAAGGTGAAAATGGTCCTGGGTTCTTTGTGTTCCAGTTAAGGAAGGACCTGCTTTGGCAGTTCAGGCTGGACTGTTCTCATTAGAGCAGAATAAACACGGATTTGCATATAACGGGGGAGCAGGTCACTGGACCAGCGCTCTCTGCTGCTGTAGCTCAGGTCTTATCAATGCTGCACCACGCATACAGTCCTCCCTCACCTGTGCTCATTGTTCCCCTTAATTCTTGCATCCTCGCATGTTTTTCCCTTTAACATTTGCCTCCTTGATGGTTTTCCCCAGTAAACCTTTGCATGCTGCTCATTTTTCCCACTTAACTTGTGCTCCTTACTTTTCTTTATCCTATCTTTTGCCTCCTTGCTCATTTTTCCCCTTAACCTTTGCTTAATTCTTTTTCCCCCCTTAACTTTCACCCCTTGCTTGTTTTTCCCTTAACTTTTATCTCATTGCTTGTTTTTCACCCTTAACTTTTGCCTCCTTGCTTGTTTTCCCCCTCATCTTTTGCCTCCCAGCACATTTTTTCCCCTTAACTTTTCCCTCCTTCCTCATTGTTCCCCATAATGTTTGCCTCCTTGCTCATGTTCTGTACTTTATTTTTCCACATGCTCTCATTTCTCCCTGGGTTATTTTTGTCTTCTTTTCCCTACAACCGCTATCCCCTACCTATCACCCCGTAAACCCACCCACTACCCTGCACCCTCCCAGGAACCTACTTAATGGAGACAGTAGCATGACCACATTGAACAGGTCCCTGGGACAGCAACCCCCACTGCTGTAGATTTGGTCTGCGCGACTCTGTACCATGCCTCCAGTCCACTCTTACATGTGTTAATTTTCCCCTTAACTCATGCCTCCTTCCTAATTTTTCCCTTAACTTTTGCCTTCTTACTCATTTTCACTCTTTACTAATTTTTTCTCCTTAACTTTTGCGTCCTTGCTCATTTTCCCCCTTAACTTTTGCCTATTTGTTCTCATTTCTCTGTGTGTTATTCTTGTTCTAGCTACCTTTTTTCTCACAACTCCTATCCCGCTTACTGCCTCCCCATCACGCTTCTAACTGCCTACCCAGGAATCCTCTTAATGCAAGCTGCTGCACTGCCATGCCACCGGTATATTGAGCATGCAAAAGGTAAGCCTGTCCTGGCACCAATGCCAGTTCACTTGCTTGACAACACCTCCCTGCCAAGTACCCCTTTTCCCTACTATGCCCAGGAGAAATCCACTGCCTCCTGATCTGATTCTTCGCTCTACAAACACGCCTCCAAGGTCTGTAACACTATCACCTCCCTGAGTCTCAACATTTTCTTTCTGAACGAAACCTGGCTCAACCCCGCCTTGGCTTCTGACATCATAACAACCTCACCAAATGGATACAAGACCATACATCGGGATCACATCAACAAATTAGAGATCCCTCCACTGCACTGCAACCACAGATAACTCCACCCCACCATGGAACACCTCAACTTCCAACTCAACACTGACAACAAGACTACCATCAGGGCCACCCTGGCATACAGACCGCCGGGCCAACAGCCTGCATTCTGCAAAGCCATTGCCAAATTCATCTCTACCCTGGCCAGCAGATCCTGGAATTTCATCTTCCTCAGGGACCTCAACTTCCATATAGAGGATTCCAAAGACACCAACACAACAAATCCGCTTGAGATCATAAACAACCTAGGCCTCACGCAAGTCCTCACTGATGCCATGCACATCACCAATCAAACATTGGACCCCATCTTTAGAGCACGCAACAGAAACAAATACAGTCACACCACCTAACTAACCTGGATGGACCAGTCAATTGTCTGCTTTTTACTCACAACCACACAAACCAGACCAGATTCTCTCACAGGAGCTGGAATAAGGTAACCAAGGATTTCTGGACCAATACCCTAAGTCCTTCCATCCCGGACACTGCCCCCAATCTTGAGGTGGCCATCAAAAAAGTCAACACCTGTATCTCCAAGTGCATCAACAAGGTCATCCCCCTCCAACTGGCCAAACTAGGCAGACCCACTAAGCCCACCAAAAAGGTTTACCCCAGAACTCAAAAACCTCCCAAAAAACTTGCAAACAACTGGAAAGGATATGGTACACCAACAAAGCATTAAGCAAATGAGCCATCTTCAAACTGGCTGTAAAAACATACCACAAACCTTAAGAAATAAGAACGGACTCCCTGACAGCTCGCATCAAAGTCAGGATCCAAACAGAGAAAATATCTTTTCAGCATCATCAAAGAGTTCTTCAACCCTCAGACATCCCAAAACACCATCAGACCCTCCCAGATACTCTGCAAGAAACGTACAGGCTACTTCTTCAACAGAATCTCATCCATCTATGAACACTTTAACCCCCAACCACCGGTCATCAGCATCCACAACCAACTAGACCCCACCTACTCCACCTCAACACCAAGGATCACAGAGTGGTAGCCTCTAACCATGCAGAACACAACAGTCATGAGATCCATCCACTCAGGAGCACCCAGAGACCCCTGCCCTAACTACATGTTCAAACTGGGAAATCGCATCATCAGCAAAGAGCTCACAACAATCCTCAACACCTCCATCACCACAGCTTCCTTCCCATTGGACTGGAAACATGCAGAAATTAATCCCCTCCTCAAAAAATCTTCTGCAGACTCAAAGGTATTCAAAGACTATTGCCCCATCACACTCATGCCCTTTCTGCAAAAAATCCTGGAAAAGAATATCAATCACCAACAGTCCGCCTCCAACTCTACACCAGGGGCCCACAGAACATCATTTTCAGCGTCCCGCAGAGATCCTCACTGAGCCCCACCCTGTTCAATGCATACATGGCTCCTCTGGCCACCCTAATCCGAGCCCACGGCATGAACATCATCTCATACTCTGATGACACTCAGCTCATACTCTCCCTATTCGCTGATCCCACTAACACCAAAGCAAATTTCCACAGATATGTGACCAGTGTCACTAGCTGGATGCAGAACAACTGCCTCAAGCTTTACAATGAGAAAAAGGTGGTAATCATCTTCAGGAACAACAATCCGTGGAGCAACACCTGGTGGCAAGCAGAACTGGGTCTCACTTGCACATTTAGGAATCATGCCAGGAATGTTGGCAGCACACTTGACAGCAGACTCACAATGAAAAAAACGAATTAACACAGTCTCATCAGCATGTTTTTTCACACTCCGCTTGCTATGGAAAATATTCAAGAGGATCTCCATCAGATGCAACAACACCCAGACGCTCATCGATAGAAGCCTGGACTACGGCAACACTCTCTACATGGGAGTCCCTGCTCAACTACTTAACAGACTGTAGACTGCAGTCAGGTTGATTTAGCAAAGCATTTCGCAGGGCATTTAAGGGTTGGTAAAGTTAGGATTCCTACCTTAACAACTCCTAAATCCCTTGTGTGAATAAAGCAAGTCTTAAAGTTAGGATTTTTCTCAGTTTAGGAGTAGTACAGTTAGGAATCCTAACTTTACTACTCCTAAATGTCTTTTGTGACTACTGACAGTTGTAAAGTTAGTATTTTTGTCTCAGATTACCTCTGTGAATACTCAAAGTGTTAAAGTTAAGATTGTTCTCAGTTTGGGAGTAGTAAAGTTAGAAATCGTAACTTTACTATTCCTAAATGCCTTTTGTGAATGCCAAAAATTGTAAAGTTCGGATTTTAATTTAGATTACTTTTATGAAGCAGGCCCTTAGAGAGTTAAGTACCTACTTGCAGACTCGCTGAGAGACTGACACAGCCACTCATAGACTCAGTCAGACACCCACAGAGTCACTCATAGACCAACCTAGATACTGATGCACTTACTCCTATTGACTCGGAGACTCAGGCAACCACATACAGTCCCACTCAGATATCTGTACAACGACCCAGCACTAATTTAGACCCTGATGCACCCACTCAGAGATCCACTCAGTGCCTCATGCACCCACTTACTCCGACAGCTGTACACCTACTCAAAACTCATTTAGACACTCATGCACCCACTCACAGACCTATTCAGACACTAATATACCCAGTCACGGACCCAGTCAGACACTGAAAAACAAACATCACATAATAAGCAAATACAATTTTAAAATATTAACAAAATTCACTTTACAATTAACCCTAACAGATATTTTAAACTAACAAAACAGCTTTTAACAAACCTTTGAAATTCAGTTAAAAAAAGGTTACAAGGATGTTATAGTTAGGAAATAGAATTTGGAAAACCTTCAAAATTCACTGACAAATTCAGAGGTTTCAGGGGCATTATAGTTAGGCTCAGATTCCACTTGTACAAAACCAGTGAAATTAGATGTCCCCAAAGCCAAGCAAAAGCCTTAAACACCATTCTGTTTCATATTATTCTTTTGCCAAAATGCAAAAGGGTGGATCATATGGGATCCTTTCCTACCAATTGAATGAACGCGATGTACCTCCTATCCTGCTGTCAATGAACGGGTAGCGGCTAAGGGTACCTTGATTACTGTGTTCCTGGAACCAATCTGCACCCAACTGGCTGAGACCATCCTTTGGTTGCTCGTCTTCCATTTCAGAGAAGGCGTGGCTTGGCAGTGAGGGCTGGAATTTTCATATTGAAGCAGTACCAAGACTAATTTGCATGTCGCTAAGGATAATCAGAGGTGGCATGGTGGGCAAAAAAAACAATTAGTCAGAATACTACCCTGAGTGATTGCGAGTGGTTAGACAAACTGCAAGGATTCCTTTCATCATCTTTTGTGTGTCTGCTGTTTTCATGGTGCCCTGCATTCTTTTGGGAGAACTTGGTCCATTGCTCAGTGCGCACAGGTCCCATGAAAGCCAGAATCTGCAGAGAATCACACAAGGGGGGGTCCCAGAGCAAAAAAACCAATGAAAATGTAATAGTGCATTACACGGGGATGGAATTGGTCATCATTTGTTTTTTCCATCTCCACCACCACGTTTTAGCTGGCAGTGGAAGAAAAAAAATGAAAGGCCTCAGAGGGTATGCTCTAAGTAAGGTGGGAAGTGTGAGGATCTACTGCAGACGCCCTTATTCCATCAGGCAATATGAGGTAGCTTTCTATCAACCATTAATAGAGACCTCGGTCGACAGAAAGCTGGTGGTTCTCCCAACAATCAATGAGGATAGGCAGACCATCGGTTTGTTGGACTGGTCCTCCTTCTAGTTAATTATATTAAATTAAATCAGCATTTTTTCTGAGGTTTACATGAAAAAATATCCCACATAAGTACAAATATTATGTTTTTTATTATGTTTTATTAATTATTTCAAGTGTTGTATAGAATTGAATAAACAACCTTTAATTACAATGTAATACAATGTATTGTTACCTCAATATAAAAATTATAATTTGTCTTTAAAATACGGTATTATAAAATACTGACTTTTACACATTCAATAGCATTATTTGTATTTTAACTATTTTAGTCTAAGTATTTTATTATGCATGTTTTAAGGCCCTATCTCCTTTATGTTCATCTCAGTGGGTGTTCAGTATCAGTGGTTGGCCAAGTGTGGTGCTTGACTTACTACTGTTCCTTTTTGGCAGTAGTAACTTTCCACGTATACAATTGGCTTCTCCCCCTTTTTCAAGGGGTGTAAACAAGTGAGTCAGCATGTTGAGTTACTTTGGTATTTTGTAAATACCTAAATTAGTAAAATACCCCAAAGTTTGGAGTAAATCTACTAGTAGTTCATTTACCTGTGTGAATAGGGCCCACAGTACCATCAGTATGACACAACATGTAAATATGTGACAATAGAAAAGCACTGCCACCTACAGTAATGTGGAAGGCAGACTGACATTTGAATGTAGTCCTTGAACGTGCTCTGGGCAAGATGAATGGTATGGGCTTTAAGTTTTATGCCTGATGTGATGTTGATTCTAGTTTACATAGTCTATGGTAGAATATCTGCGAAGGTGCATGTATACTCAGCTATCATTTTGTTATCATGAAATAGTGAAATGCAAAAGGTTCAGTAAAGGAACTAAGGAAATATGGGGCATATTATCAAGGCGGCCGATATGAGATTATCGCGGCAATGATAATTTTATCGCCCTATTAGCAAGTTGTTGCTAACAGCAGTTAGTGACAGCTTGTAGGCGATGGCGAGCGGTTTAGGGCCCGCTTTACATGTCAGCGATATTTATCGCTAATGACATGCAAAGTGGGCGTACCCAACCTGTTAGGGACTGAAAGCAGTCGCTAACATCGCTATCGCCTATTATCAACGCAGGCGTAGCGCTTAAAAAATTTGCGCTAATCGCGAATAGCGCCAAATCCTAACGCCTGCTCAGACCACTTCTTAGCCTGTATATCCAATGGGAGGTGGATATTCACGTTAAGACCCTATTAGTGATAATGCCTGAATATGACTGGATTTTCAGCGATATTCACGCATTTCGCCGCTATCGCCGGATATTTTATCGCATTAGAGATAAACGTTGCTAATAGCACGTTATCTTTGCGATAAAATCCGGCGATGCAAGGCAATAAAAAAAAGTTGCTAAGCTTATTCAGCGATAAATATCACTAGTTGTTGATAATATGCCTCCACATTTGCTTATTTCATTCATGAAACATCAGAATTCTAATGTCACTAATATTTATTGGGATCAGATCTGTAATACAACTCGTCCCATCTCCGTCTCTGGTGCACTCTTTATATTGAGTTGCAGAAACAGCCTCCCGGGTTTCATTTTGATTCTCTAATATTGAAATGTACATTATTTGTGAAACCTCAGCGTAAATGGATGGAATGATTGGCATTAATCGTGCTTTTCAATACAAAATGTACAAGATGCTATGTATGAATGGAAATATTTCTTTGCATTACAGTGTACTTTTCATCAACATCTTCTTGCCAAAAGCAGAAGATTTTACATTTGATCATTTGGTCAATTGTCTATTCCAGCTTGTGATTTCACTAACAACTACATTGCAATACATATATTGATCATTCTTGTCTTTAAATAATCTGTTCTGATTAAATACCTAATGCACCAAACGCATTCCAACATTCATCATGTCAAATTCAATATATTCGTATTAGGGTAATATTCAGCTGGATAACAGGAGTTATGGAAAACAGAACATGCATGCTCATATGCATGATTACTACACACCTGTGGTGAAGATTTGGTTGAAAAAAGGTAACATCCGTGTAATCCCATCAACAAGGAAGGCAGAATCCTTCGAAGTAAATGTTTCCGCCGCTGCAGTCGCGTCCAAGTATCGATCGTGGAGCTCTTTCAGCTCAGAAAATGATGCCATGTTCAATCATGCAAAGTTTCAAACTTTACTTCTTCTGTGTGTGCACCTATTCTTATATTAAATAATCTAAATTGCAAATTATTGATAAATAGAAGTCAGTCAAACCTCATTAAAAATTCTATGCTTGTTTGATGTTAGCTTAGTGAAGCTTGTACATTTCTTCTATTCTATTTGCAAAACATAATGTTGTAAAGTGTGTCATATCTCCATAATTAACGAAGCATTCAGCAATGCTATTTCTGCCCCTTCTATCAATATGATGTTTGTAAAAGTCCTTAAAAAACATGCACTTTCTATTCATTCTTTCAGATTTTTGGCTTTGGGGGCATATTTATGCATGCCTTGCATCGCGTTTTACCACACGAAGTGCTACATGTGTGACGCAAGCCTCTAAGTCAGATTTATAAAATCCGCAAAGCCACTTTGTGTGGCTTTGAATGGCTTCAAAACTCTGGGATAAGGCAAAGCAGAGCAAACCGCTGCTTTGCCTCACTCTGCGCAAGGCAGGCTTTCCATGGGCGTTGGGGTGAGAGTTCCCATGGCAACTCCCATGGTGTTCGATACATTCTCAGATTTACACAGACTACCTGCACCAACCTTGGTGAAATACTAATATTAAAGTACCTGCAAATTGTGAAATGCACTCACCATAATGCAAAGGGCGAACTATGCTGGGATGTGAGCTACTGCGCTCCCATCCCCTTTCTATTTAAAAAGCCATCCTTGAGCTTTCAGAGATGCACAGGTGTGCCGTGAGAAGTACTGAGAAGACTCTGGCAGTATCCTTAGCAGCTCACAGAAAAGAGAAGTAGGAGTATTAGAATTAAATCTATTATGCTTGGTTGCATTTGCTTAGCATTTAAAAAACTGTTCTCACCAACAATCTGTGGCATGCTTCATCATAGGGCTTGCTAAACAACACCAGTGCCTGGCGTGGAGCAAAAGGGAAGGGGGAGACAATATAAACATAAACTCATAGGGATCCAAAATAAAAATATTAGTGCAAAACATGGACCTAAAACTGGCTCAGGAATATCTGCTGCTATGCTTTATTTCTGGATTTCCTGGCCAGGAGTTTTTTCTTATTTTTCTTTTTTTAGTTTAATACGATTTTATTAAAATGAAATACAAATGTACAGAATTATCTGTTGGTTAATTTGAAAATCATGTTACGAGATGAAATAATAACATAAAAGAAGGAATAAATAATACTTAATATACAGAAGAGAAAATTGTACGACAATAGCATAATGATAATAATAATTATATAATATGTATGTACTTATGGGAACACATTTTTTGTATTTTGTAATTTTAGAAAAGAGGAAGAAGAAGAAGCCAGAAGAGGAAATGGGAGAGAAAAGGGAAAAAAATAAGACAACATGTATTACTTATCTGTATATATAATATACCTTATCTCATATAATTGGCTTATTCCATATAGTAACTTAATGACATATAACAACTTATGCCATAAAATGACAATGGCAAAAAAACATGTATGTTATTAAACAGGAAAGACATAAACAGTCATAGGGGTTGGAAAACAATTGTAGAATCCTTGGAGGGTTTAGACATTTTCTTTAACACCATCGCTGCTGGTCTTATTCCTCTCCTGTGCTGGGCCATTATAAAAACGGGTGTGGTCATGACGAGCTCAGCTGGTCATGAGCACAGGAGCACCGTACTGCATGACGAGATGAGCTCGTCATTAGCACCGAAGAGGTTAAGTAACCAATAAGCAGAAACCAAAAGAGGTCTTTATTTGTCATCTGTAGTGTAGGCGGAGCAGTTGCTGTTTCGAGTTGATGCAGAGAGAAGATACCACAAAACAGTAATGTTCATGTTCTTGGAATTCGACTAGTTGTATGCAATAACTTGAATAGCATATGACAGGTCTAGGATTCACCTGATCTCTAGCGTACTGGCCAAGACCTTGACGAGCATCCCAGGAAAATTCATTGAATATCAAAAGGGAAGTTGATGAAACAATAGTGGAAAACAGTGGTCAGTGGACAGTGGAAATACATGTGCAAACATGTGTGGTAAATAAATAATTAATTACCGGTACTATTTTTGAATACATTAATAATAACAGATAGCTCAATAAATAAGAGGCAGGATCCGGGGAATCTGAGTCTAACAGGCTTTAATCAGGCACAAGGGAAGGGACAGGATCGGAACAGCCTGAAATAGAATGGCATAAAAGGCAGCTGCAACGTCTCATTAACAGTACAAGGTATATATAGTAAAACATCACAATTACATTACATACAGTAGGCGTAACAAGTGACAAGCGTAAGATAAGAACACATGGGCGTGAAAAGAAGGCGTGCACAGGGCGTGCACGTAGACATGTGATGAGAACGTCACAGAAGTGTCATAAATGTGGGTGGATACATGGAGGGGGCTACCTGAGCAGCTGGGACCTTTAACCTAGTGGTGCGCGCAAACGGACAATGACGTGTTACCGGGGAGAACTGGGGGCTATGACTTCTGCACTAGAAGAGGAGACTAAAGTCTGCGGTGTCAGGACGACATGTACCTATAGCATATCTGGTATCTGGTGTTTGGAGTACATGTTGATAGAATCTAAAAGTTATCAGGGCAAAGGCTACTTGACACTAAGGCTGGTGCATGCATATATTCTACATGTATTGCGTGTGCTATGAATCTTCCATGGATATAAATACAGTAATTCACTTGCATGGAGACAGAAAGACTAGACTATAGCTGAAGCTGTTTATGCGGTTCGCTAGCTTAGGAATGTGAAGACGGAGAGCTGAACTGATAACTAGAGGCATAACATATTCTTGGCAGACAGGCAGGCAGAGCCAGGCCGGGCACCGCGCTGCGCGGCAGGAAGTAAGTGGAGGGTCAGGGATGCAGGTGGGGGCTGCATCGCTCCTCGGAGTGGGTTCAGGAGACTGGAGCTTGAATCTGGTGTCCGGGCCCTTTCGAGGCCTAGAAACGGGGACAATTCAATGAATTAACGTGCACACTGTAAAACGTGGCAACATAGGCCTAATACTCGTTGCTTTCACGAGAACTGGAAACTGGCATACTAGAGTTGGACACAACTATAATTGCGTCTTTAATCGATCATAGGGGGATATATGCATATCGATCATGCACATATAACATAGGATGGGGAACACGTAGGCACACATGACAAGGCAAAATTCAATTTTCCTCATTCCCTCCTTGTGCCCTACGTTTCCATCAGGAAACATCAATATTCATGATACCATCTATCTGTTCATATAGCATCATTTGCTCGTCTCGAATTTTCTTGGAATGGGACTTAGGACTAGGAATACAAGAGGTAGCACACAAGCCGCAAATCGCAGGGCCACATTGTAAACAGAGACAGCAACTGAATATAATCATTACTGCTATACCTAGGAATGACAATACTTTCCATCCCCAGGCAGATATTATACTCCAGAGCCAACCGGACCATGTCCAGGTGCCTGGATTCTGGTGTAACTGATGGGCAATTTTATGGAGTCTGGTTATAGTTGAATTAACAGACGGTGCGTTATTAGGAATGAAAATGCAGCAACTAGATCCGATGACTCTACAAGCTCCTCCCCTATCGGCCAGTATGACGTCAAGGACGAGACGATTTTGGAGCACGACAAATCGCATAGCAGATTGCTCTTCAGTTAAGTTACCTAGAGCGGAACTAGTCTCATTCACTACTGCTTCAAGGGTTCTGGTTAGCCTACGTATTAACTTACTATTCTGGACAGGACCTATGAAGAAAAAGAAACCTTTATTGAAATCTTGATATTGTTCTAAGGCATTTTCAGTTTGATCGACAATTGGGGACTCGATCTCCCTTCTATGTCTAACGTGTACTAGATGTGTGTTTCTGTGATAATCGGATGGGGCTAGGAAAACTGGTGGCAGTAGGAAGGCAATATAACATGTTCCATCCCAATCGAGGGGCAGACGAACATATGCGGTCTGACCACACACAAAATAAGAATGACGTGAGGCTTTGAAAATAGATTTCCCACTGTCACTATACTCGACCACAGTAGTACAATCACTATGGCCTACATGTGCAGAACCATTCTTTCTGACACATAATTTGCCTTTCACGGGTAGAACTGAAATAGCAGGCAAATCTGGAGTAGTCTCGGACTGAACATTCAAAACCATGAAATTGGAGGAATAATTACCTAGATCATATACTTCATTTTCTAGATCTAACCCTGTTCTATGGGAAAGACCTTCCTTGTCTGGGAAACATGTTCTATTCAGAAGGGACATATCATTTGAGGATGACGTTAACGTGGACCATGCTCCACACGAACCATTATGTGAAAACGGATAAGGAAAGAGTGGCAGAACTCCCTTCGGTGTCTGGAAAGGGGGGAGTCGACCACACACCCAACAGTTAGTGGCATTGCTGGTCTGATGTGAATAGTGTAACATTCGAATAAACGTGTTATTGCGCATGGCAAGACGATAGGATAACTCGTGAGGAGGCAGGTCACTAAAAGTGTGCTCTACTGTAACATTAGAAAACATACGTACATGTGAATTAATAGGAAAACATAAATGTAAGGCGTAACTTATGCAGGTAACCATAAGACTCAGAAATATCATAAATACTAGAGTAATAATACATCTACTTCGAAGATTCTTTTGATAACGTATTCTCTTAGAGTTTTGACTAACTCTCTCACTGTGTGGGTCTATCTCATACATGTCAGGAACCTGTCTAACCGTTTCACCCGAGAGGGACTTAGACAATTAAACTGGCTGACTTACTAGACCTTAACTTTTCTTTATACTCCTGCTGCGGAGTTTTCTCTAACAGGGGAAGCTTAGAGTCAGTATCTGGGCAGTCCTTGAGAACGGGGCAGTCTTTGAAAAATGTTTTGGGCCGAAGTCCATGGAATCGCTTCACATGACTGGAGTGCAACCACCCCTTCCTGCCCTCCACCTTGATGGCCGTCCTTGTTGTTAGTAGTACAAGTCTTGGCTCCTTCCAGCGGGGCTCCAGCGGACTTGAACGATCAAAATTACGAATCAAAACGAGGTCGCCTGGTATGACCTCATGCTGTTTCACTTGAGTGTTGTCTGGAAAAGCAGCGGCGACCTGTGAACGACAAGAGAGTAGTGCAGACATCAAGGAAGCCAGGTAATCTGTCAGCATATTACTGTCAACATCTGTAATTATACGTGGTCTAGGTGTACCCCACATGTTTGGGGGACGACCGAACACTACCTCATAAGGGGACAGACCTGAACGGGAGTGAGCGACCATTCTCATATAGAAAAGGGCGACTGGCAGTGCTATTATCCAATCTACGCCTTTCTCTGCGCATACTTTGGCAATGCGGATTTTCAGAGTCTGATTATGTCTCTCTACGAGACCGGCTGCTTCATGATGTCGTACACAGTGGAACTTCCACTGGTACCCTAACAGAAGGGATACTTGTTTCATGAGCTCGGATGAGAATGGCTGGCCGTTATCTGAATACACGACCCTAGGCAATCCATAGCGGGGAAAATACTCACGAACCAACTGCCTGGCAGTGGTCGCAGCGGTGTAATCTGGAACTGGATATGCTTCTGTCCACCTGGACAAAGCGCATACAACTACGAGGACATACTTGAAACCTCGACATCGCTCCATCTGAATATAATCCATCTGGAGGACTTCAAAAGGGTGGTCAGGAGGATGGAATCCACCTTGTTCCACCGGGACACCTTTACCTGGATTGAACTGACAACAGATCATGCAGGTACGCACTTTCTGCTTGGCTGCTGCTCGTAAATGCTTGTTAAACCAAAGGTTCTGAATACTGTCTAACATGGCTTTTTCTCCTAAGTGTGCTGGACTATGTGCGGTGTTAATAATGACTTTCTACCATAGAGTCGGGGAGAAACCATGTGGCTTTTCCCTTCGTCAACCATCCTTGATCTGTCTGGACCCCTCCTTGTTCGGACCATTTCTTGATTTCATCGGGAGTAGCATGTGACTGTATATCTAGTACGTCTTGTATAGGGTCCTTAACTGTCATACAAATAGTCTGATCTGGAATGTCTGTCTGTGTCGTGTTAACTGGAATGTCTGGAGTCTGAGCTGTAAGCTTGGCCGTTCGATCTGCTAGATCGTTACTCTGGGAAATGATGTCAGTGACTTTCGTATGTGCCTTGCACTTCATGATAGCGATGGCTGTCGGTAAATGTATTGCATCTAACAGAGCTTGAATGAGGGGGCCATGCTGAATCTTGGTTCCATGAGAAGTCATAAAACCTCTTTCTTGCCACAGCACTCCAAAGTCGTGTACAACTCCGAATGCATAACGTGAATCTGTGTATATGTTTACTTTCAGGTTCTTAGCTCGTATGCAGGCTTGAGTCAGAGCGACAAGCTCTGCTGCTTGAGCAGACAGGGTGTCAATACGATGTGTTTCTATAACTTCGGTGTCAGTAGTCACTGCATACGCGGCTACTAGTTCTCCTGTACTTGTTCTCATACATGAACCATCCACATAAAGTGTCAGGTCGGGATCAGGTAATGCAATGTCTGTCAAGTCTTGTCTTGGCTTAGTCATGGTGTTAACAACTTCCACACAGTCATGTGTGGCAGGATTTGAAGTAACTGAGGGTAACAGTGTAGCAGGATTTAAAATGTTGCAGCGTCTGATTTCTATGTGTGGCTGAAACAGTGTCAGTTCATAACCTGTTAAACGTGCAATTGTCAAGTGCTGAGTCTGTGTTCGGTTTAAAAGAACTTCCACGGAGTGTGGAACTTGTACTGTCAGGGAGTGTCCTAACACTATGGAATCACTTTGTCTGATAGCTAGAGCTGTGGCTGCAACTGACTTGAGGCACGCAGGCAGAGCCTGGGCCACCGGATCTAATGTGCTAGAAAAATAAGCACAGGGCTTGTATTGTCCTGCTTGATCTTGTGTGAGAACCGATAATGCAGTACCATCACGTTCAGTGACAAAAAGTGTAAAAGGCTTACTGTAGTTTGGTGTTGCTAGAACAGGTGCTTGGCATAAAGCTTTCTTTAACTCATTGAAAACAAGTGTATGTTCCTGGGTCCAAGGGAGGACAGTCGATACGGCTGCCTCCTGTGTCGTTAACTGTATCAGTGGCTTGGCTAGATATGCGTACTGAGGAATCCATTGTCTGCAGTAAGAAGTGAGGCCGATAAAAGCTCGTACCTCCTTCTGAGTCTTGGGCTGTGGAAGATGTGCTATTAACTGGATACGGTCAGGTGTCAACTGCCTACCCCTCTTGGACAGTAAGTGTCCTAGGTAGACCACTTGCTGGACACAGAATTGCAATTTGGAAGGGGACACATTGTGCCCCATCTCGGCCAGAAAATACAAAACTGTAAGTGACGCACGTTCGCAGTCACGTTCAGAACGGGCTGTGATCAATAGATCATCGACATACTGGAGCAGAGCAGTGTCAGTTGGCATGTGAATATTGTCTAGTTGTCTTTTAAGTGCTTGACTGTAAATGCTAGGGCTTTCTGTGAAACCTTGAGGAGCTCGTGTAAATTTATAGCTCCTTCCATTTAAACAGAATCCGAAAAGAAATTGGCTGTCTGGATGAATTGGGACACTAAAGAATGCGTTCTTGAGATCGATAACAGTGAAGAACGTAGCTTCAGAATCAATGGCAGTCAATAGGGAAGAAATATCTGGAACCACTGGGTACTGGGGTATGATACATATATTAAGTTCTCGAAGGTCAATCACTAATCGATAAACTGGAGGTGCATTTGGATCAGTACGTTTCAGAATCGGAATGATAGGAGAATTACATACATTGGAGTCAGTTTCTACAACCACTCCTTGAGCAATGAGCTCGTCAATAATTTTGGATAAGGCTGCTACAGCCTCAGGTGGCAATTTGTACTGTCGGATTCGTGGAAAACCAAAACACCTTTCTTCAGGGTGACACGATGGGGTGTGATGTGCATACAACCTACATCAGTTGGACCTTGCGCCCATAAATGCTGAGGTACATTCAATAATCTTGGATCAAAATCACGTAATACATAATGACCTTTAAAATCTCTTAAAAACAATCGCACCCCTTCTGGGGAACAGCATATAACTGCTCCTAATTCCTTCAGGGTCTTAATGCCTAGTAAGTTTTTTGGACATGATTTTGTTAATAACAAGTCTGTAGTTCGGGATAATGGACCAACTTCTAGAGTAACTGGTTTCGATATTTCATTAACAATAGGCTTTCCTGAAAATCCAAGGGAAACATTTCTAGAGCCTGAGAGTGGAGCCCCTGGAACCTCGTCATGACTGATGGTAGTCCTACTTGCCCCTGTATCAATCAGAAACTTTCTGTCACGGAGTATTAGCTTGCTTAGCATCTGTGACGGAGTATTAGCTTGCCAGGTACTTTCGACTTTCAGTACTCGATTTTTAACTTGTGGTAAAGAATTCTCAACTAGTTAGGTAACAAAAAGATGTGGATACGATTCACTACTTGTTTTCAGACCACTATTAATAATGAAACATTTCTCAAATCTAGAATAAAAATCACTAGTATCTTCGTCTTGTTTCTGTTTACAGGCTGAGATGGCATCCCAATCTTCCTTTTTCGTGGCTAGTAATCTTGGCAAGACTTGTATTAACAATTCGGGCAAAGCTTTAGCTTTATCTCCAAGACCGGTACCTGGAACTCGTGTGTTATCTTCAGTCTCTAATGCGGTCCAATCTATCTTATTCGCTCCCACCTCCCATTCTTTTTCTTTAAGTTTTTCATATGTGCCCGCAGGCAACAGGACCTTTAACATTTTAATGATATCAGGATACGTGTATTCTCCCATACGGAGCATGTCCTTTAATTCACGGTGGAACCCTGCTGGATCTTTATCGTGACAGGGTATTAACTTTTTCATTTCCAGAAGTTCTATTTTCGTGATAGGGGTGTAAACAAATACTCGTTCTAGACCACCCCCCTCTCCCTTAACTGGATGTACTTCTCGTAACGGATTCTGTCTGTCTATGTAGAATGATTTTCTTTCTGGGGGTGGAACGGGAACAAAATGTGGATTCAGGAACGTTCTGTATTTGTGGCGCTGTTCTAATATGACACTAATTAAATCGGTACCTAGACCTTTCCATCTGTTTAGGAGTAACTCGTTCAGTACATCATGTAAAGGACCTGGATCAGAATGCTGATCCTCATACAGTGTAATGAGGTGCTGGATCATATATGTACCCACCAGACGCTGCTCGGCTGGGGGCAGTTTCAGAAACGTTTAGGCCACTATTTCGTCTGGAAACGTGGTAGAATCACTAGTCCATCGGACTGCTGATCGGGCTAGTTCTTGTTCATGCATTGTACTAAGCTCCTTATAACCTATCCGTGATTTCAGAATTTGATCGGTGGCCTGGAATACTTGTTCAAGAGAACACTGTTCTGGTACTGGAGGAGGAAAAACTTTCTTGTAATCTAGGCGTGAATGTCTGTCGGAAAATCTAGTTCTACCTACATACGCTATTCTGGAGGGATTCTCGCTGTCTACCTCTTCACTAGAAGAGTCATTCTCTTTCTCGGTTCCTCTTTTTGCTTCTTCCTTCTGGTGTATACTTATAATTTCCTTACGAATTTTCTTGTACATACTTTCTACACTACCTTGTGTCTTGTGTTTTCCCTCGGCTATATTGTCACTCCACCTAATCAAGCCTTTCATCTCTTCTTTGTCTTTATCAGGATAATCTTGCTCTCTTATTAAACAGTTAATCAGGAACTGTAAAATCATATGTTGAATCTCGGCTTTCCTGTGTGCCATAGCTTCGTGAATACTTCCTGGATTCTCCCCTGTACGGACAAAACGATATATTCTGTCTAGATGTTCCTTCATGTCGGGCAGGGTGACCAAAAAGTTGGCAACCCTTCTTAAACGTACTGAATATAATACCATGTGATCTTCGCCTGGAACTGGATCATATATACAGTCAGTGAGAAGTCGCTTGAGGTCTGTATATGTAGCCACTTTTGGCGTACGCTGTAACGCTGCTTCTCGCGGCGTCAGTCGTCTTACTTGAGGCGGGGTGATAGGAGCACCTCCCCCGCTGCTCCTGAACTAGAATCGTCAGTTAATACTGTACGTGCTGGTAAAGTGACTGGCAAAGCGGGTACATTTAATGTGGGCTGGTCCGGGGGTACTGGCACATTAACTTGGTCCCCGGGACCAGTGGCTGGAGGAACAGGAATTACATTATTTACAGGATGCTGAGGGTGAGCGGGCGGAATACGATTTGCATAGGCTGGGACTGTGTCGTCCAAGTAGGACGAAAGAAAAATTTCAGCTGCGGTCGGTTTATGACGTAGCTTAATCGGGACCAATGGTGGCGGTACATTACAGGTAAGCATGGGCGTAAAATCCGCTCCGATCGCGGATTTTTCGGATTTTCGGCAAATTCGCAATCCGCGAACTCTCGCGAATTTGTCGAAAATCCGTGAATCCGCTCGCGGCGGATTTTTTGCTTGGTTGCGGCGCGCGGCGTGGTGCACGGCGTTCACTTTCCGTCATTTTAGCGTTTGCCGAGTTGTTTTTCTTTGCGAGTGACGCGCCATTTTAGATCTTGCTGCGTGTTCCCGCGGGAGTTTGTCGCCCGCGAATACGTACTCGCGGCTTGCCACCTTGCACAGCACACCTCGCGAGAGTTCGCAATTGCGAACACGTAGTTGCGGCGGAAAGGAACAATCTCGCACTTGCGAAATAGAGATTTTGCAATTTCGCACAAGAAAATCACCAGCAAACAGGATAAACCTTCAGAAAATTATGATTTTTATCAGAATCACTCCTCAGGTTGACATTTGCATGGCCTTTTTTTTTGCAAGGAGTCCATTTTGGGGGGGGGGGAGGAAGGAAGTGCCCCACAGTCTCCAACTTCCTGTTCCTGTCCAGCAGGCTCCTCCCAGTGCTTTGTCCATCTCCTGGTCACTTTCATTTGGATCTGGAGCTGGAAGGATTACTTTTTGTGGGTGCTGCTGGATATTTGGATTTGAGGCCTTTTTGACTGTCTTTGGATCACTTTTGGATTAGAAATCAACTTTCACAAGTAAGTTTGTTTGGGGCATTACAGTTGCTGCAAGTACAATTTTTGAACTTTTTCAGAAAATTAAATAAATTATATTGTGGGTAGCCACAGTATCCAGTAGGACCAGGGTTGGTTATGGGTGCATGATACAACTGTTTTGTTGAATTTAAACACCATTGAGGCCATGGATGGGCTGGGATTGTGCAGATTTTATTGTTTTTTGTCGTTTTTTTGGGCCTGCTGGTGTGGCCCTTTGCCCAGGGGTGGTGAGTGTTGCATGGGCCTAGTCTTTCTGTGGGGTGTCTTCTTGAATTTAAACATAATTGAGGCCATGGATGGGCTGGGATTGTGCTTATTTTATTGTTTTTTGTCGTTTTTGGGGGGCTGCTGGTGTGGCCTTTTGCTTGCCCAGGGGTGGTGGTGGTGCATGGACTGAGTGTGCCTGTGGTGTGGTCTCACTCTCTTTGATGTAAACATCATGGATGGCATTGGATTGTGGTGATTTCTGGCTGTTTTTCTGTTTTTTGGGGGTGTACTGTTGATGTGGTCTGGCCAATTGGGTGGTGGTGGTGGCCATCTTGAGTGCTGGCTGGTACAGGCAACATGTGCTTGGGGTGTAAGGGGGCCATTTTGAGGAGAGGCAGTGTCTGAGGCCTGCACTTATTTTGCCTACTTTTCATCCCTTATGCCCAGGGGTAGTGAGTGTTGCATGGGCCTAGTGTTTCTGAGGGGTGTCTTCTTGAATTTAAACACCATTGAGGCCATGGATGGGCTGGGATTGTGCAGATTTTATTGTTTTTTGTCGTTTTTTTGGGCCTGCTGGTGTGGCCCTTTGCCCAGGGGTGGTGAGTGTTGCATGGGCCTAGTCTTTCTGTGGGGTGTCTTCTTGAATTTAAACACCATTGAGGCCATGGATGGGCTGGGATTGTGCAGATTTTATTGGTTTTTGTCGTTTTTTTGGGCCTGCTGGTGTGGCCCTTTGCCCAGGGGTGGTGAGTGTTGCATGGGCCTAGTCTTTCTGTGGGGTGTCTTCTTGAATTTAAACATAATTGAGGCCATGGATGGGCTGGGATTGTGCTTATTTTATTGTTTTTTGTCGTTTTTGGGGGGCTGCTGGTGTGGCCTTTTGCTTGCCCAGGGGTGGTGGTGGTGCATGGACTGAGTGTGCCTGTGGTGTGGTCTCACTCTCTTTGATGTAAACATCATGGATGGCATTGGATTGTGGTGATTTCTGGCTGTTTTTCTGTTTTTTGGGGGTGTACTGTTGATGTGGACTGGCCATGTGGGTGGTGGTGGTGGCCATCTTGAGTGCTGGCTGGTACAGGCAACATGTGCTTGGGGTGTAAGGGGGCCATTTTGAGGAGAGGCAGTGTCTGAGGCCTGCACTTATTTTGCCTACTTTTCATCCCTTATGCCCAGGGGTAGTGAGTGTTGCATGGGCCTAGTGTTTCTGAGGGGTGTCTTCTTGAATTTAAACACCATTGAGGCCATGGATGGGCTGGGATTGTGCAGATTTTATTGTTTTTAGTCGTTTTTCTGGGCCTGCTGGTGTGGCCCTTTGCCCAGGGGTGGTGAGTGTTGCATGGGCCTAGTCTTTCTGTGGGGTGTCTTCTTGAATTTAAACATAATTGAGGCCATGGATGGGTTGGGATTGTGCTTATTTTATTGTTTTTTGTCGTTTTTGGGGGGCTGCTGGTGTGGCCTTTTGCTTGCCCAGGGGTGGTGGTGGTGCATGGACTGAGTGTGCCTGTGGTGTGGTCTCACTCTCTTTGATGTAAACATCATGGATGGCATTGGATTGTGGTGATTTCTGGCTGTTTTTCTGTTTTTTGGGGGTGTACTGTTGATGTGGACTGGCCATGTGGGTGGTGGTGGTGGCCATCTTGAGTGCTGGCTGGTACAGGCAACATGTGCTTGGGGTGTAAGGGGGCCATTTTGAGGAGAGGCAGTGTCTGAGGCCTGCACTTATTTTGCCTACTTTTTATCCCTTATGCCCAGGGGTAGTGAGTGTTGCATGGGCCTAGTGTTTCTGAGGGGTGTCTTCTTGAATTTAAACACCATTGAGGCCATGGATGGGCTGGGATTGTGCAGATTTTATTGTTTTTTGTCGTTTTTTTGGGCCTGCTGGTGTGGCCCTTTGCCCAGGGGTGGTGAGTGTTGCATGGGCCTAGTCTTTCTGTGGGGTGTCTTCTTGAATTTAAACACCATTGAGGCCATGGATGGGCTGGGATTGTGCAGATTTTATTGTTTTTTGTCGTTTTTTTGGGCCTGCTGGTGTGGCCCTTTGCCCAGGGGTGGTGAGTGTTGCATGGGCCTAGTCTTTCTGTGGGGTGTCTTCTTGAATTTAAACATAATTGAGGCCATGGATGGGCTGGGATTGTGCTTATTTTATTGTTTTTTGTCGTTTTTGGGGGGCTGCTGGTGTGGCCTTTTGCTTGCCCAGGGGTGGTGGTGGTGCATGGACTGAGTGTGCCTGTGGTGTGGTCTCACTCTCTTTGATGTAAACATCATGGATGGCATTGGATTGTGGTGATTTCTGGCTGTTTTTCTGTTTTTTGGGGGTGTACTGTTGATGTGGACTGGCCATGTGGGTGGTGGTGGTGGCCATCTTGAGTGCTGGCTGGTACAGGCAACATGTGCTTGGGGTGTAAGGGGGCCATTTTGAGGAGAGGCAGTGTCTGAGGCCTGCACTTATTTTGCCTACTTTTCATCCCTTATGCCCAGGGGTAGTGAGTGTTGCATACTTGCATGTCCCTAGTCTTTCTGTGGGGTGTCTTCAATGTAAACATCATGGATGGCATGGGATTGTGCTCATTTTTCTGTGTTTTGTCGATTTTTTGGGGTGTATAACTGAACTGATGTTCCTCTGTCTTCCATTGCTTTTAGGTGCACAAGAAGACTCAATAGAACCACCAGTGCCAGGAAGAAGTCCTGCAGCGGTGTGTGCAGCATAACGTCACGCGACGTCACGTCTGGACACAGAACCCTCTGCAACTCGTGCAACTGCTGCCTGCTGACCTGCTCTGAAGAAGATGGCCCCAAAAAAAGTAACCCGTAGCTCCTCTAGCAAGAAAGGTGCCAGTAAGGAGCAGAAGAAGCAAGTTACCAAGGACACTGGTGTGCCGCCCGCCCCTTTTTTTGGGAGTAAAAAAAAAAGTATGCCTGCAGCAGCTGCAGCGGGATCTGCTGGGGACCAAGCTGGCAGCAGCACCCCCGCTCCATTGGGCTCAGTGCCACCACCACCACCACGCCAACTTAAGTCCAAGCCCTTGAGTGCTGCAGAGGCAGCCAGTATACTTCTTCAATCACCATCGACCAGTGATGTTGGCTCATCGCAAGAAAGCAGCAGCAATGTCCCTCAATCAACACAGGTTGTTGTAGCTCATCTGACGAGTGTTGAACAACCACAGCCGCAACAACAATCACATGTGCAAGTACAAGCCCAAGTACATGTGGAAGGAGAGGCAGCGCAAGGAGATGCGCAAGCAGAAGTGCATGGAGGGTCACAACAAGTGCCCACAATAGTTGTTCCTCCCGAAGTAGGGGCACATCAGGAAATCGACAATCAAGGCGAGGTATCATTTGAGGAAGCCACTCCTCCTGATGATCCTTCATTGTCTTCCACACCCCTAGCAAGGAAGAGATCAAGGGTGGTGTCTACATCCTCTTCAAGCACACCTCCTTCTGATGATACGGATCAAACTTGGGAACAAACAAAGGTAGTTAAGCGTAAAAGGAAGCTCGTCCAAAGTCTCAGAGTTATGGAGTGTGATGAGTCTCAACAAGAAGTGGCGGATACTGCTGCTGATGAAGACTCTGCCAACGACGACCCAGTCATCATAAAGGTCACTGCAGCCCCAGCGGGCATGCAGCAAACAGACATTTTGACCCTAGCCCGAAGAGCTGCTGAGCGTGATGATGATGTTGTCGATGAGGAGGCAGTGGAAACACCACAATCATTGGAGTTAAGTAGTACACCAACTCGTCCCGCTTCCATATTTCTTTCTGGCAAGAAGAGACCTCCGTCAATCTCGACCTTAATTAGTGGCGGTGAAAGTGCAAAACGTACAAAAGTTGGGCAATCCACATCCTCCACTTCATCTGGCATTAGCTTCATGACCACCACCACCAGTATCGCCGCCTCCTCCATGTCCCACAGACACTTCAAGTCCCCAGTTTGGGACTTCTTTACTGTTTGTCCAAAAAATCCAAAGTTTGCCATTTGTACCATTTGTAAGCAAGCAGTTAGTCGTGGTAAGCCAGGTACCAACTATGGTACCGGAGGCCAGAGAGGTCATCTTAGGAGACAGCACACTGTCAAATGGTTTGCGCACCTAGATGCGATCAAGAAAGGCCAAATTCAAGGAAACGTTGATGTTTCATCTGATGATGACGAGCAGGAAGAAGACGTGTCAAACACTTCCCTTACACCCAGTACCCCTGTCAGCAGCACACCCAATGTGAGGCACACTAAGAGTGTTGGAGCGAGTGAGACACCAACGCACAAAAGTTCACCAGCGAGCAAAGTTGGGTCAACGAAGTCATTATCAGCCCGTAAATGCTTGGTCCAGGGCAACATTAGAACAATGCTTACTTCAGACGTGCCATATGAACGCAACCACCCACTGACGCGTCTGTATAACACTAAGCTGGCTAAAATGCTAGCTGTGGACCTTCTACCTTTTTCTTTTGTAGAAGCGGTAGGTTTTCTTGAATTAGTGGCAACGCTCTGCCCTAAATGGAAGGTTCCGAGCCGGTTCTATTTTGCCAGAGTTGCGGTTCCAGCACTACATGAAGATGTGCTGCAGGCGTGTGGGCAGCTTTGCAGAAGAGTGCTGTTCACACAATACATCTGACAACAGACATGTGGACCAGTGGCCCAGGCGATGATTACATGTGCATCACTGCACACTGGGTCTCTTTTTCAGGTGTTATAGCAAAGCTAAACGCAGGTGTTGACCCGGACCAAGTTTTCAAAGCTGCTCGGAAACATGCAACACTAGCCATGTTTGGCTTGGAGAAAAGTCACACAGCAGAAAACCTTTTGGAAGAGTTTGACAAAAAGGTCTTGACAATGCTATCCCCCCTAAAACGCAAGATTGGTTATGTTTCCACGGATAATGGCGCCAATGTAGTTAAGGCCATGTTGAAGGGTGACCATGTTAGAGTGCCGTGTTTGGCGCACTGTATCAACCTGGTAGTTCAAAAATTCTTGAGTGATAAAGAGAGTCCAGCGTTCAAGGTAATGGCCACCTGCCGCAAAATGTGCAACCATTTCAGCCATTCTTTTAAGGCCCGGAAGCATCTGCGGAGACTGCTACTTGAACGTGGAATGCCAGTGAAAGCACTCATCCAGGAGGTGGCAACACGTTGGAACTCAACCTTCTACATGCTTGAGCGTCTGTATGAGCAGTATACGGTACTCGATCACTATTTCTTGACAGAGGCTACATCTCAGAAGGAGGACCTGCGGATGAGTAAGGCGCAATGGGCCATAGTTAAAAGCCTGACAGACATGCTTCGTCCTTTTGAGTTCTTCACGCGTGCAGTCAGCCAGGAGGACTGTAATTTGGGAAAAGCTATCCCATTGTTGTGCATACTGGAGCACCAACTGATGGCGGTTTCTTCTGAGTTTCAAAAAGATGAAAAAAAAAAAACCCATTTCATTTTGTCTGAGAAATTATTACATCGCCTACGTGGTGATGAACGTCTTAAAAACATCAACTCAGATCAGCATTACATTTGTGCTACTATTCTGGATCCACGCTACAAAAAGGCGCTGGCAGACAACGCATTCTTTCCTTTCGCTGATGCAGATGTTCAAAAGTACAAACATTGGTTAGCCTGGTCAGCCAAGAGGTTTGAAAAAGAACGGCAGGTTATTGAAGGAGAAGCCAGTACATCAGCATCAGCATCAGCAGGCCATCCGCAGTCACAAGAATCCACTTCTGCACCTGTGGCTGGGGCACAAGTGACCTCTCAGCCGTTAAAGACACCGGCAACTGGATCATCTGCACCACACACAATGACAACACTAACAGTGGCTGGGGAGGAGGATTGGCTAAGTTTGATGGGGTATGGTTCTCGAAAAAATGTCACAGGCACAGCAAAAAGTAAGCAAAGTGGAGGAACAGTTGATGACCTTGAGTCGATGGTGCAGGACTATCTGAATGACTCAACAGTGGTCTTTCTTAATGAGGAGCCATTGCAGTATTGGCATGGCAAAAAACAATTGTGGCCACAGCTCTACAACCTGGCTATAAACTATTTGTCTTGCCCACTCGCAAGTGTGTCTTCTGAACGTGTTTTCAGTGCTGCTGGTGGCATTGTAACTCCCAAACGGAGCCGCCTCTCGCCCAAAAATGTGGAGCGGCTGACAATGATCAAGATGAATCAGCACCTCATACCACCAGATTACAAAGTACGAGAAAGCACGCCGCATGAAGACGAGGAGGACAGCAACGTAGATGAGGGGATTTTTTCTCTGTTCGGTGCCACTGACCTCATCCAGCCTGAATTCGCAGAGTATGATGACGAAATCTTGTTCTTATTCCCTGACACCGAGCCCTGAAAATGAGACAATCAATCAAGAACTCTCTTTTTCGTCCTTATTCACTTTTATTCCTGTGTGCTTTGTGTCTCTCTTTCTTTGTTTTGCACAGTTAATTTAATTCAAACTTTAATCACCTAATCCCAAAAACAAGACCATCATCAGAACTGTCTTCACTTGTTTGCTTATTGATTTGAAGGTGCCGCAGTCTACATTCCTCAGGTTCACAAGTTCTGAAGAACATGCTCCTCTATCCTCCTCCTCCAGACTGCGATTTCCCTCCAAGCAGAGTGCTGGATTACGCACAATGAAGAAAGACTCAGCACTTGTGGGGGTGTTGTACTTCTTTGCGGGTGAGTTGACGGTTTTGGGCCCATTGCTGTGAAGCTCTAATAATGGACAAAAGTGTTTTGGACCAAATATGAGGTGGAAATTTCTTGCCGTTTTTGCTGACTTGCTTGCCTTTGAGGTGCTCTTTGGCGGGGTTCCGGGGGTTTGTGTGTAATTTTTGGTGTCTGTCGAAGCACTGCTGCGACAGTCTAATCTTGATTGCATTTGCTTTTCAGGAAATCCGTGGTGGAAAACAGGAGTTATGATGATTGATGATGATGATGACGACCTAGCTGCACAGCGCCACGTTTGGACCGAAGGCCGAGAGACATTGTAAGTATGAGATTTAGCTTTTCCGCTGTTTGGGGGTGTTGTGTCGGGTGTTTTTTTGCGGGTGGGTTGGCGGGTCTTGCCTGGGGCATTCCTGGGAAGGTCTAATACCGGATACAAGTGTTTTGGACAAAATCCATAAGGAACAGCCTTTTTTTTGCCATTTCTTCAGACATCTTGCTCAATGTAGCGTTTTGGGGGGCTTCCTGCTGTTCGTGGGTGGGTTGCGGCCGGGGTCTCTGTCGAAGCACTGCTGCGACAGTCTAATCTTGATTGCATTTGCTTTTCAGGAAATCCGTGGTGGAAAACAGGAGTTATGATGATTGATGATGACCTAGCTGCACAGCGCGTTACTTTGGACCGAAGGCCGAGAGATATTGTAAGTATGAGATTTAGCTTTTTCGCTGTTTGGGGGTGTTGTCGCGTGTTTTTTTGCGGGTGGGTTGGCGGGTCTTGGCTGGGGCATTCCTGGGAAGGTCTAATGCCGGATAGAAGTGTTTTGGACAAAATCCTTAAGGAAAAGCCTTTTTTTGCCATTTCTTCAGACATCTTGCTCAATGTAGCGTTTTGGGGGGCTTCCTGCTGTTCGTGGGTGGGTTGCGGCCGGGGTCTCTGTCGAAGCACTGCTGCGACAGTCTAATCTTGATTGCATTTGCTTTTCAGGAAATCCGTGGTGGAAAACAGGAGTTATGATGATTGATGATGATGACGACCTAGCTGCACAGCGCCGCGTTTGGACCGAAGGCCGAGAGACATTGTAAGTATGAGATTTAGCTTTTTCGCTGTTTGGTGGTGTTGTGTCGGGTGTTTTTTTGCGGGTGGGTTGGCGGGTCTTGCCTGGGGCATTCCTGGGAAGGTCTAATACCGGCTAGAAGTTTGTTGGACAAAATCCATAAGGAAACACCAGTTTTGGCACTGTTTGTAAGTTAGGGTTCGTTAGGGTTAGCCCTAGCAGCAGGATTGCATGTGTTTAGGGGGGTTCTATTGCAACGCGGTTCTGTTGTTGTAGAGCACTGTTGGAGCGATGCTGGCTATGGATACTTTTGCTTGCAGGCAAGTGGTTTGAATACAATCCACGGTCTGTATTTGGGTCTACTGTTACTTTCAAAGTACGTTTTGTAACCAGTTTTCTGCTAGGCATCGTTTTTGGAGATATGATTGGGTTCTTCTACATTTTTGCGACTGGCTTTAGTAAGGGTCTTGGTGGGAGCATTGCTGGGAAGGTCAAATTTTGTTCTAAAACACAGTAGTACACCCACCTTGAGGGGAAAGATCCGCTATAATATTTTGGCCATACTTATTGATCCTTAAAAAGGTGACTCAGACAGAGCACGCAATTTCAAAAATATTGTACTGTCTATTAGGGAAATCAAAGTGTCACTTTTTGAACCACACAGCGTACATACCTTTTATTTATTTATCAGTGGTATTGTAATAGCACTTCCTGTTTTCCGTTCAATAATTACAGGCCGGGTTTCAGTCAACATCCGCCAGGCAGGCAGTGGACAGGGTGTCTCTTCTGTCAGTGGTCACCACCACATTGATGGACGAAGCGTCAGCTGGAATGGAGGAGTGCCGCCAATAAGAGGAATTGTTTGCTGCATGCAACTTACTTACCAATTTCAACAGGACAACTCCAACAACATACGCAATACAGATACAGTATCCATTGTTGTCTTTTATTCTATGAGTGTGACTGCATGTGCTTACCTTTAGTTTGTAACCAAAGATTGTCTGTAAACTCTGTATCTTCAATTATTGTTTGTCCATGCTCTGCTTTTTTTTTCTTCTCTCAACAAAACCTACCCAAAAAGAAACCCCCATTCCCATCCATTTTACAAACCCTAACCCTCTTCCCCCGGGCTGTGTTGTTTTGCTTGATGTCTGACTAAAATGACATCAATAATTCCACACACTTGCTGGGGAGGATAAGGTGATAGCAGCAACAGGCTGGTGAAGGAATACGAGGATATCTTCTAGACTTACTCAGCTTCAGTACTATATCTTCTAGTAGTAGTAGCCAATGTCAAATAAATTCAACGCAAGTACTAGTTATACTTGCAATACTTTACCATTTGTTAGGCTACATTATGGCACTGTTCTAGTGTACTGTCACCTGCTATTTTCTCGATCGTACCGTAACCGTTGTAATGCTACAGTAAGGAGTACAAACAAGGTTTCGTTTTCTTTTTTTCCATAGGCATGCAACTGCCACTGTGTCACACCACTAGTACCACCGCAATGAGGAAATGTCACCCGCCCAGGAATGACAACGTTAATCCCCATTTCACCTGGAGCCAGCCCTGGGCCTAGCCCTAATTTCTAACACAAATTACAGGTAAGATAAGCGTTTGGTGGGAGGTAGTATAATGGAGTATTATTTCGGAGTAGACAAGAGATTGACGGTTGTACTACTAAAGTCCTACGACTGTTCAGGAAAACAAAGTTACTGTTACACCCCCGCCCCCCACCCACCAGACTGAAAAGCAGTAAAAAACAGGTATGGTCAGATAAAGTTGAAAAATATATTTATTTATCCCTAACAAAATAATCTCCCTCACCCACCCTAACCCCAACGATTGTCTCTGAAACGTCCCAAAACGATCCCAACTCCCAAATCCCACCCCCCAAAAGTCTATAAAAAAAGGGCAAGGGACACTCCACTACTGGAGGGTGCTGGTGCTGGTGCATGATGCGGCATGGGCATCATACTCCTTGCGGAGGGTGGCAAGCTCGGAGCGGAGGCCCTTAACCAAGGTCTTATACCTCAGGACCTCCTGCTCCAGGTTGGACATGCGGACTCGTAGGCGGCGTTGGCGTTCCTTGCAGCTCCTGTGGGGGGCAGCTGGTATTTCGGTTGCTTGGCGGTGGCGGTCGGCTTTCTTAGCCCGGCTCGGTCCCGCTGGCTTAGTCACGGAGGAGGATGCAGTGGTCACAGTAGAAGATGTTGCCCCGCTCGACTGCGTGTCCTCCTCCTCCTCCAGGGCCACCAGCCGCCGATACTCGGCGACTGTGGCCTCCAGCCTCCGTTGCCGGGCCAATCTAGCCTGCTCCCTCCTTGTTGTTGATTTGGAAGGAGCAACTATATGAAGAAAGAAAGACATAGTCTGTAACCAATGCTCCTTATTAATAACACAAAGTGATTGAGCCGAAAGTTGGGTCACAGAGTACAAGTAGCAAATTGAAAGCACAGTACATAACTATTGAGGACAGTATCTATGTAACCTCCCACTTCTGCATCCTTGGTCTAACAGTAGTGGTAGTTTAATGAACTAATTCTACGACCACTATGGACTTCCATTACAGTCGACTATGACAGTACACCAGTCTTATTCTTCTTCTTCTCTCTTGTTTAGGGAAATGGGTACGTTATCTTATGCAAGCCGGCAGAATGACATGGACACAGCACAGTGAAGTTGCACCCGAGAAAAAAAGTTGCACACCATGATGATGGAGACAGACTTGCGTTACTGTACCGGTCCAGTACATGCAGGTGGTGAAGCTATTACTTTTCTATTACGGGTGGCACTGAGAATACTCTGTTACAAGGGCTACTGCTTAATTAATTTACCTTTCACCCTACAGTGCAAATGAGTACTAGAAAAGGAAACTGAAGAAGCTAACTAATTTGATTATCTATCACTTCACATGGGACGTATTTAATGACAGATGAGATGACTTTAGGTGCTTTGCTTAATATTGAGTGAACAGTGATACACCCACACATGAATGACGTACTACAAGTAAACTAAAGTTATTAAGAGAGGTACGGAGTGTCCACCGTAATAACCAGATATATGCTGTGAATGCAAACGCAATACAAAGTACTGCTACTATTCATGGTAGTATTGGACACATTTACAATTTCTTTTCCTTGCCTTCCCTGCACTGGGACGGACGTGCGGGTGCGGTGGTACATGCTCTTCAAGGTAACACTTACTTCACCTGGCGACCATCTACTCTCTCTAGATACACATGTGCTATGTAAGAGTCAGAGAATACCATGCTCTAGGCATCCATTCAGTCAAAGTATACGCACACATACAGTTTCTGTTTCACCCACCCAGGCTGCTGTCCTTCCACCCATCCTTGCTTCATCATTGACCCAGCCATGCACCATACCATATTCTTTCCTTCCCAGCCACCTCTGGGTCCAAGCAAACACATATCGTTCTTCTTTGCCAGCCATCATACAAGTTCGCGTCCCACTTACTTACACCCTTCTTTCGCTTTTCGTTCATCCCATCCATCACGTTCGTCTAAGAACTTATTGGGATTCTTCTCACCAAAAACTTCACAGCTAAGTCGAAGTACATTTCGAGGAGGCTACTACCTGGTTGATTTGTAATTGTAATACACCCGTGCAGAAAGCACACTATGCAGTCTTCAATCTCAATAAGTAAGGAATATATAGCTTACCTGTTTCCGCCACCACCGTTTGATCCCCCACAGGAACGGCCACCAGCTCTTCTAACGCCGCCTCCTCCCCAGAGGCCTCCGAGTCCAAGTCCAACACAGCCACCTCCGCGCTGGCCCCGTCACCAGATGTTACACCTACAAAGTACATTTAAGAATGTTAGAATACACCACTCACTACTATATAATATTTGGTCTAGGAGAAATGTTAAAAAAACAGAATACAATGTAATAATTTGTGACTGTCTACTCCATAGTAAAAATGTCCCATTTTCCAGGGAAGGCTGTTGTCTTGCTGCACTTTTATGCACAACTGATGAATGCTTGCTTTTGATTTTTAACACGCACCACTTTTTCTCCTAACAGACAGAAGCTTGACTCCTGAGTCCTAAGAACACGACCAGGATCAAGTTCAAACTAGGTGAGAGTTCGGCTCGACCACAAGAAATGTGTCCAATTAATCGTCAGCACTAACCACTTTTCCGTTTACAGTTAAATAGTTTTATGACAAAGTAGATTTTAATAAATGTGTTTACTTTTAATAAAGCTTTTACACTTAAATAGACTCTGTGGTTTTTGTTCCTCTAGACTAGAGTGGATGAGCTAAAGGTTTTGGAATTTTTGCAAGCATGAGTGCCTCTGACACTTCTAGACTGTGCTGTGACTCCGTACTACTCTCTTGTCCTGCGTACGATAATCTAGAGATCATTGGGGATCTATAATCGGTGACTTCGGGAGCTGAATGACTCTGCCACACTATCTAGTCAGTAAGGAGACAGTGCATAGAGGTATTGCTGAATATAATGGGAGTCCAATGGAATTGCCAAATGTCCAATCTTAGTTAGCTACACAGACAGACTAATAAGAATAGTCTAGTAATACCACAGGGAGTCATATTCGAGGCAGGATAAGAATTTATATCCAGTCTACAAGAAGATCAAAGACGATTTAGAAAAAATCGAATGAGGAACGCTAGGAAAAAATATGTACTGTTTATTAAAATGTAAACTTACTGGGGCCAGCAAAGGAGCCCTCGCCTGCCCGATCCTGGCCTGCATCCTCAGCACCCTCCTCCTGTGTCCTCTTGCCCTTGGGGGGAGCTGATGTACAACATGAAAGAAAGAAAAACCAGAAAACATGGATGAGATTTTTCAACCAAATCAAACATTTCAAAAGAACAATAACAACATATTTTGGAAAAATAGCAAATAGATAGACAACTATTCCACGGGATCTATCTCATGTGGTATACTACGTTATTCGTATTGCCTGATTTGCGGAACGTTGACTTAGAAAGTTCCTATGTAACTCAATAAACAGACTACTAAAGAGGTTTGCCTAGGCCTGGCACTGCAGGCAGCAGTGCGCAACACGTGACAGACAAAGTCCATCCTGCTTGCAGATCAGTGAATACTCAAACTATCAATCCACCCGCCACCACCGCCACTATTTCTTCTGATAGCCATGTGACTGTCTAAAGGAAGGACTGGACTTCAGTCTGTTGGGGCTGATTTATAAGTCCCTTGCGGAAGTTGCGGCTGATTTTCCTCCATTGTTGCGTGCCTTTTCTGACGCAGCGGCAGAACAAAAGACTCGCCATGGTGTTGGTGCGGCGTATATATTAAAAAAAAAAACACATATGGGCATATGGGCGATGCATCACGTTGTAAAGCCCTGCGCCATCAGGGGGCGTTCCGGCGCAAGGGAGGGCGTACCTGCGCAGGAACGAATCCTAAAAGTGGCTGAGGGAAATCTACAAGATGTCAATCAGTCACTTTTAGGACAATGATGCATGACTCAAACCCTGCGCGCTTGAAGCCGACGTACGGCTTGATGCATCATTGGGGAGATAGGGTACCCCAGAGCATTGCTGGAGCTGCGCCATCGTTGGCACGCAACTCCAGCAATGCGCTGCCTTTACGGCACAGATGCGTAAGGCTTCTGTGACGTTTTGGGCCAATGGGTGGTGGTGGCATGGCACACAATTACTGCCGCATCCCTGCTACTTTGCAGGGATGCGCCGGTAATTGAAAATATGACCCTTACTGTCTAGCATTACGCAGTTCTTTTCTTTACAGTACACTCATACATAATTTCTCAGGCCAATGAAATGCTTCTGAACACAACATACAAAACAAAGAAGCATAGTAGCAAGCAAGGCTACTGAGAAGGAGAGCAGTGCACCTGAAAATGAAATGCATAGAAGATTTTGAAATATAATTTACCTCAATGTAATCGGCAGCATTATTGCTCTTGGTAAAGAACAAAGATTTGCAAATAACAGAGCAGGATAAAACAGAGTAGTAAATGTACTACTACTACTACTCACCAAGCCCGGGGACCTCTACGCCGAGCGCGTCCAGCAAGTCCCGCTCCCGGTCCATGACATCGGTCCAGCGGTGGGTGGCCTGGTTATATGTGCGCCGGACCCCAGAGATCTTGTACATGGCCGGGCACACCTTCTCCCACCGCTGGCGGCGCTCCCGGATGCCATAGCCGGTCGCGATCTTGCCGCCTCCCAGGATCGTCTTGGGGAGGCGGCGCTGGACGTGGAAGATCAGTGCCGCCACTTCCTCCACGCTGAAGATCTCCCTCGGGACCACTTGCTCCCCCCTTAAACGCCCGCACGGGAGCCGGGCACGGGGTGCGGGACCCTTCCCCTTCTCAGGGTGCTTCCCGGCTCCCTTTACCATGGTCTGGGCAGAAATAAACTTAAATGATAAAGAAGAAATAGAATAGTGAAGAAGAAAAGAAAAGAGTTTTAAAAAGTAGTTTAAAAGTAAATAAAAGCTGCAGAAAACACAAAAATATAGAGCTAGAAAAATAGAGGGTTAGATAATAAGTAAAATTAGATCAAAAAAACTTCAAACAAGCAAAGGATGGCAGAGATTGAGAGAGGATACAGAAAGCATGCCCAGAACCATAGCAATGAATGAGAAACAAGATGGCCGCGCCCGTTCACGACCGCGTGGGTAAGTTCGCGCGAGATTTTCCTTGCGAGTACGCGCAAAATTGTACTAGCGAGCAGCACACTTTGCGAGATTACACATAGCGGGCGGAAACGGAATTACGTCACGCCAACAAGATGGCCGCGCCCGTGTACGACCGATAGGGTAACTTGGCAAACGAATAGCTAGAAGCGCCTCGCGAACACGCGCAAGATCACGCGAACATACACGTCGCAACAAAAACAATTTTGTATTTGCACGTATTCGCGGCTTCCGAAATCGATCTCGCACGGATTCGCGCCCCAAAAAACGCGCGAAATTGCAAAAAAAACGATTTTAGCTAAAATGAAAGCAATGAGCAGGTGCAAAAGTTCAAACTTAACATTAGTAACATTCAAGGTAGTGCTTCCTGATGGGCCCCTCCAGAGTTTGCAACTATTCTATGACCCTGCTATGACCCAAACAGCAGGCTCATAGAATAGCACCATAAAGGTCCTGTAAAAAAAAAAATTCACTGCAACAAAAAGCAAATTACAGATAAGGAAGGAAGCAGGTGCCAGCCAGACTGGAACTTTCAAAATTACTGACACATTAATGAAACACAAATTAATTGATGGCAGTTGAAGAAGGGCAGGTGTGCTTGCTTTTTTCAACCACCATAATCTACAGTGATAAATAAACCTAATAGGTGCCAGTGAGGATGTACTAGAGGGTGGCATGGGTGTCCCAGAGGGTGGCAGTGGTGAAACAGAGGGTGCTGTGAACCTGTGATGATAAACCAGACGTAGAAACAACATAGTCGCGGCCGTTGCAAGCCGAAAAGTAAGTTCGCAATTGCGAACTTGTCCCAAAATCGGCGCGAACACGCGCCAACACAAAAAACGGAAAAATCTGCAAATCCGCTAGAGTTCGCAGATCTTCGCGGATTGCGAATCCGTAAATCCGCAATTTCGCGTACGCGAGATCCGCTAGATCCGCCCATGCTTAATTACAGGGTGCTTCCGGGGTTGCCTTCGGCAAGCCCTCGGCAAGAAGAGGATACATACCTTTAATAAGGGCATTTCTCTGTCTGTCTGACTGTTCTGCTCTAACTCGTTCACCTTCTTCGATTAATTCCCTTTCTTGGGCTTTTTCTGAGGATTCCCTACTTAATTCTGTTTTTCTGAATTCTTTTTCGGTTCTTCTATGAGATTCTTTGCGCCATAACTCGATGGCATCTTTCTGGGACTGTCTGGCTTTCTTTTTCCATAATGCTTCTTCTACTCGCATGATGCACTCGGCATCCCATGTACCTGATACGGGCCATCTATATTTCTCTTTAAGATCCTTCGTGCAATCCGCCCATAAGTCTAGATATAATATGGCATCTAAGCCGTGCTTGTGATACATAAAATGTCCAGGACTGTCCCTAGGAGGGACAGGAACTGCTTCTTCGAGTAACTCTTTTCTGGTTTTTATCTGACGTAATTTCGAAAACAGAGGCATGTCTGAGTTATACTTGCGAACACAATACACAATAATCACAGTAATGAAATGGCAAACAAATCACTCATACCACGACATAGAAATACATTAATAACAGTTCGAACAGAATACTACCTGATACACTGAAAACATAACATAACACTTGAATTTCTCGAGAACGGGCTTACTGGAATTACTAGATGCACTGCTAAAACAGTACAGAACATATCGGTCTCGTAAAGAGACACGTCATACCGTATCCACCTAGGTGAATACTTCGGACTGGATCTGTGTACCCAAACCCATCGGACCAGGAACAAACTAATGAACCTGTCTAGATACTTCCCCCGCAACGGTACTCACCGGGAAGCAGAAACTGAAGGCCTCGGACTGGACTGGACTGCTACGACGTCGGACTACGAACTTCGGACTTCAGAAACAGGTGGGCCTCCGGATACCTCGGACCTTGCACTCTCGGCTTGGGCTCTGGTCGGGACGAACCGCATTCCTCACCGCCTCGTCTGGATGCCGGACCGCAGTTTCCGTCTCCTCCGTGGGCCTGAGGGAGACTTGAAGCAGAAATATCTGCACGTGCACGGTAGAGTTCCGTCACGGCTGTAGAAGGGTCAGGGGGCCTGCGTTACATCGCCGGCGCGTGGGGAAGGGGCTCGTCCCTGTTCGGGCACCATTTATGTGGTAAATAAATAATTAATTACCGGTACTATTTTTGAATACATTAATAATAACAGATAGCTCAATAAATAAGAGGCAGGATCCGGGGAATCTGAGTCTAACAGGCTTTAATCAGGCACAAGGGAAGGGACAGGATCGGAACAGCCTGAAATAGAATGGCATAGAAGGCAGCTGCAACGTCTCATTAACAGTACAAGGTATATATAGTAAAACATCACAATTACATTACATACAGTAGGCGTAACAAGTGACAAGCGTAAGATAAGAACACATGGGCGTGAAAAGAAGGCGTGCACTGGGCGTGCACGTAGACATGTGATGAGAACGTCACAGAAGTGTCATAAATGTGGGTGGATACATGGAGGGGGCTACCTGAGCAGCTGGGACCTTTAACCTAGTGGTGCGCGCAAACGGACAATGACGTGTTACCGGGGAGAACTGGGGGCTATGACTTCTGCACTAGAAGAGGAGACTAAAGTCTGCGGTGTCAGGACGACATGTACCTATAGCATATCTGGTATCTGGTGTTTGGAGTACATGTTGATAGAATCTAAAAGTTATCAGGGCAAAGGCTACTTGACACTAAGGCTGGTGCATGCATATATTCTACATGTATTGCGTGTGCTATGAATCTTCCATGGATATTAATACAGTAATTCACTTGCATGGAGACAGAAAGACTAGACTATAGCTGAAGCTGTTTATGCGGTTCGCTAGCTTAGGAATGTGAAGACGGAGAGCTGAACTGATAACTAGAGGCATAACATATTCTTGGCAGACAGGCAGGCAGAGCCAGGCCGGGCACCGCGCTGCGCGGCAGGAAGTAAGTGAAGGGTCAGGGATGCAGGTGGGGGCTGCATCGCTCCTCGGAGTGGGTTCAGGAGACTGGAGCTTGAATCTGGTGTCCGGGCCCTTTCGAGGCCAAGAAACGGGGACAATTCAATGAATTAACGTGCACACTGTAAAACGTGGCAACATAGGCCTAATACTCGTTGCTTTCACAAGAACTGGAAACTGGCATACTAGAGTTGGACACAACTATAATTGCGTCTTTAATCGATCATAGGGGGATATATGCATATCGATTATGCACATATAACATAGGATGGGGAACACGTAGGCACACATGACAAGGCAAAATTCAATTTTCCTCACATGTACCAGGGAGGGGTTTACAAGACCAACATGTATTTGAAAAGATTTGACAATATTTTTGCAATGAGAGTGGGGTAATATATAACCTATTATGAAAGTAATGGTGACATTAGGCAAGGTGTGGTGTATCTCTTAAAGAGAAAGAATGCTGAAGATTAGATTCCCACGCTAATTCAGTTTTAGAGTTGGGCTGTGACGGGGTAGTACATTGCAAATATTTATATATATATGATGCTTTCAGCGATGATGAAAGTGCAATTAGGTCGGGAGGTGGAGAACATATATGGAACTGTGATGAATTGAGTATGGAAATGGCCTGCAAAATAGCGCATTTGAGAGACTCATATTTGATGGCATCTGCAGAGGGAAGATTACATTTAGTTTGAATTTCTAAAAAAGAAAGAGAAGTCATATCACACGGTCATTGTTTGATTTGATTGATGCCTTTAGGAACCCATGACCTCCCCAAAAAGTATGATTCAACATTTTGAAAGATGTAATATGCTACATAGGAGAGTCCAGGAGTTCTTTTACAAGGGCATGGTCCTTATACGAATATGGGAAGATACTATAGTAGAGAGTTCAATAGATGGGGCCACAAAGGCTTGAGGATGCTTAAAATATATGGTAAAGAAGAAAAGGGTGACAAAAGTGAATCTTCCAGGTGCGCTAAATAGTATAAGGTGGAGAATCAGTGACTCTAATATATGGTAGATCTCATTTAAAAATAAAAGCAGTATAGTATTGCTGAAAGTTTTGGAAACTTACACCACCCAAATAATTGGGTTTACAAAGAGATGTAAAGAGATGCATGTTTTTTTAAAGAAACAATAATAGACAACATCATCTTTATGGTGGCCAAGGGGAACATCCTTTACAACGCAACTTTTACAACGCACTACCATTACGACACAACTTTTACAACGCATGTCATTACAACGCATTGCGCTGGGGGGCGCTCTAGGATAGGGAATAGATTTAATTTACTATCCAACACCTTCCCTACTATCCACGGGGACTGGAGTTGGAATAGTAAATAAAACTATTCACTATCCAGCACCCCTTAGCGCTATGCGTTGTAACAGCATGTGTTGTAAAAACTGCGATGTAAAGGTAGGCGTTGTAAAAGTATGCGTTGTAACGTCATACATCCGATGGCCAACCTTCCCCACCAAGACATATGTAGAGGAGAACGTTTTTCCGTCATTTGAAGATTTTTATGATGGACTTCATCTACAATTATCTGAATTGCCATGGAAGGTGAATATTTAATTCCTAAACATTTGATAAAGTGTGGAGATCATTTAAGGTCTGTTCCATCAAACATATTTGTCCAACAATACTTATTAAGGGGGAGTACATCAGATTTTGAAAAGTTCAATTTATATTTATACAGTTTAGAATAAGAAGTTACAAGATTAGTAAAAGCCGCTATTGATGACTCCTGTTCAGAGACATAAAAGACATGCTGAGAATTTCTTTTTGTTGAAAGCACTGAAATGAACAAAAAGGGTTCAAGGAAAAAACGAAAAGCAAAGGAGATAAAGGACATCCCTGTCTAGTGCCAGTAAAAGATGAAAATAAGAAAACTGAGTGTGATTTAAAAAACAGATATCATCAGAGAGGAATACAATTTAGCTATATATTTGAGAAAAGTAGGACTAAAGTCATACCATTGTAGAGCCTGCATCATTAATTTCAAATTAACATGGTCAAAAGCATTTTCGGCATCCAAAGTTACAGCAGCCATAGGTGTATCGTTAATAGAATTCATATGTAAAATATCCAGAAACACCCTAGAATTATAGATCATATGTCTTTCCTTAACAAATCCAGTTTGCTCAAATCCGACCATATCTAGAATTAGAGGAGAGATTCTAATCTTGGAGAAAAGTTTGCAATCTAAATTAATAATGATAATTGGTCATGAGGAGAGATCCTTATCATTTTTAGGGTTAAAACAAATCACAGCCTCCAAAAAAGGCCCCTTAGCTTTGTCTGGTGAGAGAAAACACTGATATAAGGTAAGTAGATGCAGGAGTAAGAGATGTGAAAAACAGGAATACAATTCAACAGAAAAACTGCCTGACCTGGTGCTTAGTCTTTGGGTAATGCATTAAGGGCAGACTTTAGTTCAGAAATGTATATAAGCTCTTCTAAAAAAGAGTAATCCTGTGACTGTTGCCCACTTGGTGGGAATATGAAAATAGGAATCTAATGCCTCATCTGTTGGAAAGTGGTGTGGTGTGTAAACATTCATGTAATAGTAAGAACAACACTTCAAAATGTCTTTTATTTACATGAGGCGTACCAATTTTGTCAATAATCTTTACTATTTTAGGCTTTTAAGATTCAACTTTCAGGTAGTTCACAAGTAATTTGCTGGTTTTATTTTGTCCACCATAAAACTGGAACTTATTTTTACCAGTGTTCCAGCAGCTACATTGGAACACATTATCAGTCTTGGTTGAGAAAAATTGATGCTCTAACTGCTTAATACTGTGGTTCCTAAACTGTGCGCCGCGGCGCCCTGGTGCGCCGTTATCAGTAGCCAGGGGCGCCGCCGCACTATTTGGGAAAGATAGCATCTGGCCTCATTAGTCCCCCCTGTGCAGCGATGTCAGAAGTGCAGAGTGCCAGATCACCAGATAATTATGATCCACCGGAGTTACACACTCTGGATATGAAATGGCCACCTCGCTGGGAAGAGACCAGCCACAGCTAGCCGAGCAGCACATGTGGGAGCCCGCCTTCAGCCGGGGGGGGGGGGGAGCAGCAGGGCTCCCAGCAGTCTATTTCATTAAATTATATTCAGACGGCACTAGTTTCACACGAAGCTAGCGCCGAAGAACATTATTTCAACGCGAATCCACCAGCACTAACGCTTCTGTGCGGCAAGTAGCCACACACACCGCCTCGGACACTAGCAGGCACAAAGCGAGATCGGATACCAATCTCACGGAGGCCCACAGTGTTACAGGCAGCGCTACAGAGAGGGCATGGATTGATTATTACCGGTCTGACCGAATTCTCCAGATTTAGGAAGGCATTTCAATCACTTATCACTGCTAATTGTACGCCACAATTGGGGTTTGTGTTTTTGGAGAAAATGTGTCAACAGGCCTCTGACAACTCAAAAAAATAGTGTTTTCTCTCACTTACCACCCCTATCAATCCACATTCATCTCCCTTACCTCTGCCCCTTTTGTGCGCCCTGCTCATCGTATAATGTATTGATTGTATGCCAGATTGATTGTTGGAAAATCTGAAGCCCACTCCCCTCTACTCTATTGACCAATCTATGCCCTTGGGTGTCTTTGGCCTATCAGAAATCGGAGACTTATATTTATTTAACTTGGACATCCAACTTCAAATTCCAAACAGAGCTGGACTGGTCACAGGTGGAACACGGTTTTTCAATCTTTTCCAGAATATTTCTGTTGCATCAAGCAAATAACTACAAGTGTTACTAGAGTAACATACATGTGAGCACCTATTTGTTATAGTGAATGCCTAATCCAGTCAAGGAGTGTCATATTTTAAGAATAACCTTTAGTATTCATGCATGAAGATGGATCAGGAATTCTTTTTAGGTCATCATGACCTCTATTTGTAGTCATAAATATACTGGATGAAAAGCTTTTTGCCTATTAATGACTTTTGACATCACCTTTTCTTTTTATATAGCGCGAACATTACCCGAAGGTGTCAGAACGCTTTACATAAGAACCAGTTGCGGTACATAAGGACTTAGGATTACATGCATTACATAAAAGATACAAACAGAAAAAAAATGCAAATGTTCAAGTTATAAAGTCACACAGGGAAGAGATATAAACAGAAATAAATTGCAAATGTACAGGTTGTAAAGTCACTCAAGGAAGAGATACAAATGGGTAAATTCTAAGAGTCACATAGGAATGGTAGAGAGTACAAAGGTCTACTGCGGTGGTTCCCAAAGTGTGCGCCACGGCACCCCGGTTCGCCGGTAAAAAAATGGTGGGGAGCCACGGCCAACTTCAAATTAGGTCAAGGGAGCCACGGGTCAAAAAAGCTTGGGAACCACTGGCTTAATAGATTGAAGCAGTAATGAGGATTCCTTATTTTTTTCTTATTTTTGGCCATGACATAATTAATTATAAAGCAATTCCTATGCACACAAAAATGAGTAAACAGACTAAGTTTAGCATTTAATATTGGTAATGAAAGAAAACATGATGTCCTGATGACCTGTTTGGAATATTTGTTTTAATTGTCAAGTTCCATAGCAAGCCAGCCATCAAGTGTTTCGTCAATATGGAGCGTAACCCTTGACTTCTTCAGGGCTGATAAAGCAAGCTGCTGTCTAGATCTTAATACCGGTGCTATTTCCGAACGAGTAGGCAATAAGTGTTTAAAGGACTGGTCTCAATATGACATCCTGTCTTCCTGTCGAGTGAGTCTACATCAAAGGTATCCATCACTCAAATTGATGCAGAAAAGAACCCGAGTGTGGGTCTTGAGGTTACGTTTCCAGAAAGTTAAAGCCACTGTATGGAATTTCTAAATGAGTAATTACGGCATAAGTGGCTGACGGCAAATCCGTAGCGTGTGTGATCGTAGTCCCCCTATCTCCGCGAACGCGTTTCACACTTGTGTGTTAGTACATAATTAATTAAATATTCTCAGGCAGAAGCCTTAAAGGCATCCCAAACAATATGAAATGAAATATCAGGTGTGATATTATGCAAAAACACTCCTATAGAAAACATTCAAAGTTCTGCACACATTCTTTGTCTTTCTTTAAGCTATTATTGAAGCACCATCTGTTTAGAGATCTCAGGTGATACATCCAGGTCTATTATAACTTGTGCATGATCTGAAAAATATTATTGACCCAATTTCAGCGTGCATGAGTGCAGTCACTAGAGGGGGTAGAATAAATAATCAATTTGAGATTTATGAGTTGGTGAAAAAAATGTGTATTCCAATGTGTCAGGAAATGCAGTCAACCAATCCTCTGGAATGAGTAAATCGTATCATAGCTTCTGCATTTCATTAGGAACATATTTACCTTTAAATTTTCTATTTTAAGAAAAGGTCTACAATCTGAAAAATCTATTTGTGGTGGAGTAATCTTTCTACAAAACTTAAAATCAGATGCTACATGTCTTGCTAGAATCCTTACCTCTGTCAGACCTGGTCAGAATTTCAAAGGTAAGTGTAAGTAGCAAGCAGGTACACCAACCACATTTGTTTGTGGGAATGTGCATGACAAACGCTGCCATGTAAGTGAAAACACAACCAGAAGAAATGAATAATCAATAGGAATTTTCTTCCTAATAGATATATGGACAGTTGTGCAGAAAGTCAATTTAACAAGCACAACTCTGACAAGAAGACTAGGTAGAAATTGTGGCAGCAGGTTGAACTCTTAAACTACAATGGAATAAAATTGACATCATGGAGAAAGATTGTCAACTCAACAGTACCATCACAGTGCACAGATTTGGTCACTCACTCGCATATTGTTAGCATGTGAGCGAGTGGTCCCACTCCTATGTGCAAAAATAGCAGCTGCATGCACACTACTAAAGGCCCAAGCAGATCCAAAGCATGTCAAACATCATCAGTTAATATTAAGAAACAGCATGAATAATTCAAGATAAATAAGTAAAAGAATTAATATATTTTATGAAAATGGAATACTGAAAAGAAAATTCACTAATAGAAAAAATACTGACAATCAACAAAAACTAAATTTTATTGAACTGGTGGTATTTCGAGTAGAATGTGCTAGGAAGCTTAATACTATCCTTATGGCTCAGGTCCAATTCTTAGAGAAAGACTGAAGATTAAGGCAATAGGGAAACCACAAATCACTGAAAAAAAATGAAAATCCGTATGCCTCGTAAAGTAGCTTAACAATGATAATGGTAAGACTTACATCCACAATGTTATATAGGGTTGATATTATCTTATTCACCTTATGCTCATCGGTTTCATTTTCTAAACATGTCTTATGTGAATTAAACATCATTGATCAACATTGGAACAACAGATGATGTAACAAAAGACATGACTGATCTTGAGGCACTTTATGCCATATTGGTTGTAAGTCCAATATTGAGTTAGTACCCCTCTTATATTTCTACCCTAGTGACAGTAACACGGTGACAGGGAGCAAGAAGGGGTGGACTAGAGTAGGCTTTGCTGTGGATGGCTCGCATTACAGACCTAGGCATTATCTACCACCTGCCCAGACCAATTTTATACATCCTAACAGATTTTCCTGCTTGGATCAGGTCGATTGACCACAAGCCAGGGAAATTTTTTCTGGCCCTGGGAAGAGGTTGGATGAGGTGGTGCAAAGTCTCGTGGGTACGGGCACAGCCCCTGTGACTGATCCTAATCGGCATGATAACGCCAAAGAGCGACTGCCTGCCACGGCTGATACGGCTGATAGTGCGGGACAACTGGGACCCTTTCCTAATATCAGCTCTGCCCACATTCTGCAATCTGGGGTGGCGGACTTGGTCGGGCCTTCTGCCAGCGCGGTTTGTTGCACTGGCCCCCTAGATACTAATCTACCCTTGGTCGCTGTGCAACCACCTTCTGGAAGCCAAGGTAGCCTGCCTCCTGACCAGGGGTTGAGAATTCTCTCCTGGAATGTGGCAGGAATTGCAAATAAGGAGGGCCTACCGGAGTGGGATCAGCTAATAGCTGGCAGTGATATTCTCCTCTTCCAAGAAACATGGGCGAGGGATACCCAGTCCAGGAGAGGGTTCGAAATATTTGAAATCCCTGCCAAATGGAGTGGGAGGGGGAGGCCATCGGGTGGCTTGGCAATCTGGATTGCGAGTCACACTGGGTGCCGGGCGGAGCAGGTCCACACGTCTTCGCAGGACATTCAGTGTGTTCGGCTTACATGGCCCGGCAAATCATCGTGGGCCATTGTTAACGTCTACTCGTGTCCAGTAGCCTCACTAAATGAATCACCAACCATAAACGACTTGTCCTCCTTTCTGGGCCAACTTCAAGGAGACCTCAAGGTGGTGCTTGGAGGAGACTTCAATTGCCACTTTGAACCTCAGGAGGGGTTATTGGATGGTGCCCTTACGGCCGAGGATGATCATTGGGGGGTGCCACCCTCGTCCTCTCCCCACCCCAAAGCCTGGTCCCCCCTAGCACTTCAGCTCATGTCCCTCACCTTGAATTGCGCACTGAGGGCCTGTAATGGTCGTACTCCTTCCGATACCCCCTCAGTGTGCACCTTCAACAGAAGGGGCCATGAGTCGAGGCTAGATTACATCATGGTGGACATTACACTCTGGCCAAAAGTACTTGACTTTGTGGTGTTAAACAGGGCAGATAGTGATCACAATGCCCTCTGTCTAAACATCCAGTGCCCTCTCCCCTCGACGGCTGTATCCCTAGTAGAGCGAGGGGAAGACGTGGGGGAACTGCGCCTCACGACAAATAGGCGCAGGGTCAAGTGGGGGAAGCTGGTGAGCTCAGAAGAGGCCATTATCAATCTATATGAGCGGGCACTCCCAAGGTTCATGGAGGTGGACGCACTTCTGGTTGAGCCAAGGATCCCAGAATTCAATGAGAAACTGGGTAATATACACCAGGACCTAGTGAGGGATCTGGCTGAGGTTTTCCACCCGGGGGTGCCTACTCGAAAGAAAAAGACTCATGTTCCCACCTGGTATACCTCCTCCTGTAGGGCAGCAAAATCTGAGCTTATTGCTGCAATTAAAGAGGGGTCCAATAAGGCCAAGGTATGTGACCTCAGGAAATACTATAAATCAGTGATGGTGACTGCCAGGGCCGAGTGGGACTGGAACCACTGGCAGGATCTCCATGATGCCCTAAAAGCCAGGGATTCCCGGAAATTTTGGGCCCTTGTAAACAATGGGACAGGGGAGCTCAATAAAGCAATCAAACCTAATATTGCCCCCGCGGCTTGGGAGGCCTATTTCGGGGTACTTTATCATGACACTGACTCTTGCCCTGACATAGTTTTCCAAGTCCCTCCGGGCTCCCAGGTTTCTGGTATGGAACTATCCTTGGGGGAAGTGGAAGTTGCCCTGGAGCATTTACCATTGGGGAAGGCGCCAGGCCTGGATAGGTTACCCGGGGACCTCTTTAGGCATCACCCGGATATCTGGGGCCCATACCTTCTTATCCTTTTTAATGCCATCTTAGGAGGTATGGCGATCCCCGGGTCATGGCTGGGGGCAGAGATTGTTCCAATCCACAAGAAGGGATCTACTCTGCTCCCCGCCAATTACAGGCCCATTAGCCTAATTGATGTCCCCCAAAAGCTTTTTGCGCGCCTCATTTTAAACCATCTTACAGACTGGGTGGAGGACAACGACATCATGAGCCCCCTTCAGGCTGGCTTCAGGAAGAACACGTCGACCATGGACCAAATTTTCCGCCTCCTTCTCCTATATTGGAAGACGGTCACGCTGGAGGGAGGACGGTTGTACATGGTCTTCGTGGACCTGAGGTCAGCCTTTGACCTCGTCCCTAGAGGCAAGCTATGGGAGGTTCTGAACAACCTAGGAGTACCCCCCCACCTTCTTAGTATCATCATCAGGTTGCATGAGAACAACTTTGCACAAGTAAGGTGTGGGAGGGATGGAAAGCTTTCGGGCAAATTCCCGGTCCGCCGAGGCGTCAGACAGGGTTGTGTCCTGGCCCCGACCCTGTTCTGTCTGTACATCAACAGCGTCATTCAACATCTTGACGCTGTTAAAGACAATGACGCTCCGCTCCTGGCAGGCAGGAGGGTCCCGGCAATAATGTTTGCCGACGACACCCTCCTGCTTTCCAAATCCCCTATGGGGATACAGATTATTGTGGACGGTTTTGGCATTTTTTGTCGCCAGCATGGGTTGGAGGTGAACACGGGAAAAACTAAGTTCATGATCTTCAACCCCCCCACCAAAACCAGACCCAACCCTACACTGGGGGATACCACTCTTGAGAGGGTCTCGACCTTTATATATCTGGGGGTATCATTGCAAGAAAACCTGTCATGGGACTCCCAGGTAGCTAGATCTAGGCTGAAACTCTCCCAGCTGTCGGGCGCACTCCTGAAGGTGGCCAATAAGTCCTCCTTTAAGCCTGTAAGCCCGGCCCTGGAAACTTACAGGTCACAAGCGAAGGCAGCAGCCTCTTATGGCAATGAGCTGTGGGGTCACAAAGCAGGCAAGGTCATGGCAGGGGTGGAAAATTGTTTTCTCAGACGCCTACTTGCGCTTTCGCAAGGTACGCCACTCCTCCCCTTAAGACTCGACCTGGGCCTTCCTTCTATTGCTGAGGATCTTCTGTCCAAGCCTGTGAAGTTCTGGCATCGGATTTGGACCACCGAGGAACTGCATTACTATAGACAGGACCTTATTCACGACATGAGGCTGAATGCCAACAGCAAAATTCCCTGGCTGGCATTTATCAAGTCGGAACTGTTTAGCTTGAACCTGCCAGACTTATGGGATGACCCAGCTCAGGGATGCCAAAGGATTTCGCGAAAAACCCTTGCCCAGCTGTACAAGAACAAACACCTTGCTGCCATGGTTAATGCTCATGATAGTGGCACCTTGACGGGACGTTTTTTAGAATCCAAAAATTCCTACGTATTTGAACCTTTTATGGATTTTATTTTTCCTCTCTTGGCAAGGAAATTGTTCCTGCAATGGAGGTTTGGTACACTACCCACCAAAGTTTTTACTTATAAATGGTCTGCAGGGGGTGACAAACTCTGTCCATGCTGTAAAGCCCACGACGAAGATGATCTGCACATTATGTTTTGTTGTCATGCTTACCGGAGCCCGAGGAGGCGCTGGATAGCACCCTTGTGTCGGAACTTGGGTTTTAGGAAGTACCCACAGGCTTACAGGGTTTTGAAGACTAATACTCTGGGCCATATTGTGTTTGCGGTCTCAAAATTTCTAATGGCAGCATGGATAATAAGGAAGAAAATGTCCCCCTGACTTACACTATTTTGTATTCTGTACCTATGCAGGCCTAGCAGGTCATTTCTACTTTTATTGTAAATACTGTGTTTTAAAAGTATGTACTGTTTTTTTATTGCATCTTTTATGGCACTTGTGGCCGAAATAAAGAATTTTTGGAATTGGAATTGGTTGTTACCAGTGAGGACTTAACTGCACATAGTCACAGGGGGTGAAAAAACATGTTTGCAGATTACAGTACCTTTGTGAATCATAAAAAAATATTTATTGCAGATTTTGTTAACTATTATTCCTATGGTAGATACTCCCAGATTTTCCTAAAAGAGATCTAATATCTAATAAGTATAGATCCATGCCACCTGAACAAGGTACGCAAACTGAAGCTATAATAAAATGGAAGTGGACTATAAGGAACTTACAATGAATCTAGGATAACACATTTGATGATTCCTGGTCTTTTTCAGATCAAAGCTAGTATGCCCCACAAAGCATTCATTAGCTCAGGTGGTTGTGGAGCATGGTTTAGGTAAATTGGTAGCTGCTCTATGCTCACCCAATCCAGATATATTACAATTACCACCAGAGGCTACTCCCTATTGCCTGTGAACTCCACTGCAAAGTTAAGGCAGTTTAAGAAACAATCTGACTCACTGGTTTCATGTTTTGGATAAGGCAATTAAAGAGATCTATGGTGCATCATGGTACATCATTGTGAAAACTATTGTGCTTTAATATGCAATAATTGAGCCACAACTAGCAAACAAATAGAGGTTGATAATGTCATTAGCAGAGTTAGAATATTGTATGCAATAAAAAGCAATGTCATATTGGCTGACAGTTGTGCCCTCACCCAAAGCTAAGAGATGATAGAATATAGATCTCTGGGTGTAGCTGTGGATCCCCTACTTTTGCATTCACAAATGGTGATTCTGCATACCAGCCAGCCTCATCCTACTGTCTCAAGACCTTTGTTCTGTGTGGCTGTCCTTTAGTCTCTTCTTGAATGACCTGTACTCTATTATATGACAAAACATGTGTGTTCAAAAATAGCAGCTGGGTTGATTTGTTATGCCTAGATACTAGTGTCCAACCACAGATAATAATGAGGAATGTTGTTGTTTGACCTTGCATAGGTTGTGCAGACTAAATCCCTGGAAAAAAATACTAAGCAATAACAAGTGCTTCCTATATGAAAGGAACAATGTTGCCAGTAAACAAGCTAGATCGTTGGCAATGTGTGCAAAGCAGTCTACAATATCCATTATTAAGCGAATGTAGGGAAAACGACAACGGGATGTATAAGAAATAAATAACAGCATGTACCCTGTTGTGTGTTGCAAAAGCTATGCAACCCTTTAATAAATATAGCCCCTGGTTCTAATAAGAGTGGTAGATAGCTATTGTCAGTTTCCTTTGTGTGTGCTTGAGGCCGGATGGCCTGTCCTGACAACTTCTAGTCCCCTTTTGTCTCACTGTCTGGGAGAAATATAGAAAGCCCAACATCTATGGTATATACAGTCATGTGACCCAGGACACAGGTAGCGGGCACCAAATGGTTTAGGCAAGAAAATTCAACTTTCTAAAAGTGACATGTTCAGATGTATCATTTATAATCCAACTTTACAATTAAAAGTATTGAAAGTGACACTTTATTTTAATCCAAGTTTGACATCCCTTGCTGCACCCAATCAAAAGTTAGCATTTCATACCGTATCAAGAAACCTATAGTTATCCAATGGGGGAGAAATAAGCCTTAAGGTAATAAAACATTTATTTAGGAGCTTTCCACTACCAGGACAATTACAACTTTAACCCACTTTTTTTGTTTTTTTTAGAGTCTACCTCATGGATTAGTCAGTCAGTCAGTCAGTCAAGAAACTTTATTCGATAAATCAATATCAAAAAAGGCAAGGTACATGAAGAAATACACACATTATACAATATTAAAAATATACATCTTTAAATTTAAAAACCACATATCATAGTTTAATAAAAGACAAAGCAAAAGAATAACAATTTTTAAGATCATCACTAAATTCATAAAAAGATATGTCATAAAATATTTTTTTTAAAAACCATCATCATACCGCCATCAACCTAGTTCCTGATATATGGTAGTATTTAACTAATAAAGTGCCAGGTGCAAAACTTCACAACAATATTGCCAATCTCTCATTCTCCATGAGTCTTTTCTTGGTGCGCACCGCACACACCAAATAGTTGGCTAGGTGAAAGACAATGCAGGGATGATTTAACAGCTGCAAATAAAGAAGTGCTGGTCTTACTTGCAGAAACCCTGCCTTTTTTAAGATTGGCACAAGATACTTCCTCCTTTCCACTATGAAGTGACCACAGAACATGGTGAAATGTATAGTATCTTGGATAGAGAATCTATCACAAGAACAAGGTGGAAGTTCATCAGGTTTACACCAAGTTGTATACTGACCTAATATCAGGTGAATCATATTGAAGCGGAAGCGAGTTAATAAAAACCTATGAAAGGGGCGGTTAACCAGGGTGAGATAAAATTCAGGGCCTGGAGGGGTTGCAACCAAAATATGTGCTCTAACCAAAGGTTTTATCAACTCCTTTTCCTCTCTTAATAAGGACAGCCTCTTGAGAATATCACTTTTAGTTTTAACGATATCAGTCCGGGATATAGACTCCGGTGAGGAAAAGAGGTTAGGTCGACCCAGAGCGCTAAAGCCATTTTTAACGTATGTTAACCACTTGATTTTATGGACGTTGTCAAGTAAAAGACAGTCTTTCAAAATGGCCTGATTTAAAGATAGTTCACTATTAAGCCAGATTTTAAGCCACATGATTAAAGGGGCCACTCAAATTTTGTCTGCTATAAAATCGGCCCCCAGTTCAGAATGAACCGAGTAAGATGGTGTGGACTGAGGTACAGACAAGACTGATCTAAAAATTTATTTTCAGAAGCCTGAAGACAGTCTATCGATCCATATCCCCATAGTGAACAGCCATAGGTTGCAAGAGACACGCACTTGGCGTTATAGATGGTCATAAGGGCTGGGACTGGCCTAGCCCCCAGCCTTCTGCTGAAACTCAAGATGGCAGAAGATGTTCTTACTAGGGCACTATTTCTGTTTCTTATTTGGGGGCACCAACTCCCCTTATCTTCAAACGTGACTCCTAAATACGGGAATGTCGATACTCTTTGCATTTCTGCTTTACTACAATAGAAGGTTTTAACTTTCTTGCAGCGTGAGCCTTTACCCACTATCATAATTTGTGATTTTTTGGCATTTATTTTGAGATCTAATGAGTCATAAAAAGCCCAAATGCGTCTAGTAACCGCTGAAGTCCCAGTCCTGTGCGGGACAAAAGCACTGCGTCATCCGCGTACAGGAGGACAGGAACACGGGTCTCCCCTATACGCGGTATGTCCGGTGTTGCCGTCTTTAACTCGGATTCAAGGGCATTGATATAAACTGTGAAGAGCAGGGGTGCCAAAATGCACCCCTGTCTCACCCCTCTTTTGGACTTGAAATGACTAGTACGTCGCCCCCCCCGGATCAACCCTGACAGAAGCCTGGAGGTCTGAGTGGAGATCGGCTAGAAGGTTTACAAGTGCTCGATCAAGACCCAGATCGGCAAGGATGTGCCACAATTTAGTACGGTTCACGAGATCAAAGGCCGAAGATAAGTACATGAACCCTAAATATAACAACCCATCTTTTGCCCTGGTGTATTTATCCACTAACATCTGCAGATTAAGGCACTGGTCCATGGTGCCCCGTTTAGTTCTAAAACCGTACTGCAGGTTGGATAAGACCCCTCTATCATCAAGCCATGTCTGGAGTCTAAGTAGGATGACCCTGCCTAAAATTTTTACTGATGAATCGATAAGAGATATCGGGCGATAACATGCTGGATCTACCCTACTTCCCTTCTTAAATACGGGAATAATTACAGACTCCTTCCAGGATGCCGGAATACTGTATCTAGTTATGGCATTAAAAACACCACACAACACCCTCGACCAAAGCTTTGGGTCCATTTTAAAGAAGTCAGCAGGGACTCCATCCGGCCCGGGGGCTTTGTTTTTTAAGGTCTGATCGATGGCCTTCTCCACCTCAGAGGCCTCCAAAACAACGCCCTGCACCTCCTGAGGAAAAGAAAGACCGTCTGACAGATCTTCAACTAGGTTGCTCGAATATATTGCCTCAAAGTGATCGATCCAATCACAATCCGGGATATTTAATTCAAGGGAAGCTTGATCCTTATCTGAAAAGAAGGGCTGATTGACTACCCTCCAAAAATCAGCACTATTTTTAGCAATCTCAGGATCAGACAGTTGTGACCAGGCAGTTTCCCTAATCTCCTTCTTCCTGTTTTCTAAGGCTTTTTTATATAAAGATCTTAATGTAGTTATTAGTGGGCGGTCTTTAGGGACAGCTTTAAGGGCCTTAAGCAGAACAGTGTGAGCTCTTGAACAAGCATGATCAAACCATTTTTTCTCCCTAGGCTTACACTTTTTTTTCTTATTTGTCAGGCTGATGTCAATGGTTTTACAAATATTACCAAATGCAGACATTACTTGAGGATTTGATGCCCTAGTATCTAAACATGTTAGCACATCATTTTCAGTGCTATCAAGGACAGCGTGAAGAACATCCTCAGGGACAACAGAAGACCACTTCAATCTGCGACCCTGGTCCTTTAACACCACATCTTGACTACTATTCCCCCCTAACCCGCACTGGTTCAAAAAGACACTTGACAACATCTCCGCTACTACAGGGTTATGGTCGCTAAATACTGAGACCATAGTACCATAGTGAACCACCCTCTCTAAAATCTGACAAGACATAAATATATAGTCAATTACAGTACCGTTGCCATTACCTTTAAAGGTAGGAGTTCTACTATCAAATTCCCCACAACTAGATTCATACAAATTCCAAGCATTCAAATAAGATTCAAGGGTCTCCCCCCTAGTAGAAAGCTCAAAGTGTGTTAATAATGAGTGCGGAGGCCCCTCTTCTGAGGGATCTGTGCATGACTGATTGCAGGGATGAATGTTAAAATCACCTAAAAGAATAACTTCGAACTCTTTTACCTTGGTTCTATAGACTGACAAAAAGGATTCAATGATATCCAAATTCTGCCTAGTGTCATCGTTAGGACTAGAATTATAGAAATTAATAAACAAAATGTTTGAAAAAGAAGGAGGATTAAGTTTGACAATCAAACAGTTTTGGGAGCCGGAATTGTGTTGTGTTAACACCCCTTTTAAAGACGATTTAAACAAAATTAACAAGCCCCCCCCTTGGTCTGCCTGCAGGTACAGAAAAATGTGTATAACCATCCAAAGAGAAACTGTTCGTTAAGTCCCAGGTTTCCTGGAATGCAAGAATATCAAAGGTCTTCAGTAGTTTAGTCCATTCATCAATCCCTACCTTGGCCCTAATACCGGCAATATTCCAGGTCATTATCCGACAGTATTCATTTAAGGAACCCTCATTGGTGGATAGTCAATCATTTTCACTTAACGATGATAGAGGGGCAAAACGGTTAAACAAGGGCAAAATTGGAAGTGATTGTGAGTTAGGCCTACACAGATTATAACAATATGGGTCCATATTCACAGGCGGTTGGTGTTCTTGGGGCATCCCAGGGAAAAAGGCCTGCCTGTTTGAGGGGTAAGTAGGGGTCTGGTGACCAACATAAGAATTAGGAGTAGGAGTCATGTTCAGATGGTTATAAAAATACCCCAACGGGCGCACACTTATATTATCCTCGGTGACCGGTAAAGAGGCCGCCCTTAACAAAACAGTTGCGACGTGCTGCGGGTGTCTTAAATTTACAATAACACAGTCGCCTCTGCATGATTTTCTTGAGGTGCCAATCCAGTCAACCCTGCGCACTGACAGTATGTCATTACAAAAAGCGGTGGGAAACCCACAATATTTATTTAGCCAAGCAATGACTTTATTGCCTAGAGAGCTGGTCAACTCATCCCGTGCTTCAAAAGAGTTTGGGTCTACTGTCGGGACATTTGTTAAAATCACTGTGTATGGTGCACAATCAGAGGGTAAATTAACTACAGGTTTTTTCCTCCCCATTATCCCCCCAAATTATTATTGCCTGTCTTGTTAGCGACTATTTTCTTCTGTAAGGTAGGAGCTATGGTATCATGCTTTGACAGAGGTTGGGCAGAACTTACACAAGTAACAGGTTGACCCGTGGATATACCTTTGACCCCCTTGCCGCTATTTGAGCCAGAGACCGCTGCCGTGGCAGCTATTCCTGGTCCAATAATCTGGGGCAGTTTAGTCCGTGACAAATGTGTGGACAAAAGGCACCCAAGTCTAGAAACCTCCTTAGAGACTTGATCTAATTTGTAATCAACCCCCTTCCTGTTTGCTACAATGCCCTCAGAAGCATCACTCTGATTTGCATTTGTACCATTTTCAGTGATTACTTGAGCTGGTGGGGATAGGAGTGTGCTTAATCTGGCTACCTCTTTTGTCACCTTATCTACTTTTGCTATTAGGGGTTTAATCATTAACTCCATTTTAGTGGTCAGCATGTCTGTGAATAGCAGAAAATGGTCATTGTTCACAGCTTTGTAACCCCCCTCAGTACTATCATCATTCATTACCTCCGCCCGAACAGGCTGAGAGGTTGCAGTTTTCTTGGTTTTACGTTGCCCCCCACGCTTATTAATCAGTCTTCTACAAGCCCTAACTGGGCGGCGGGTCAAGGATGGAACAGCAGTGGGAGAAGATGACAGTACATCATTGCTATCAGGAATGTCCGCCGAAGTAGAAGCAGTGTCAACATCTGATACTACAGGGGGAGAAACAGATGAGGCTCCCTCATTCACATTATCAATGTCAATGTTGTCTACAACAAGAAGGTCGACTGTGGGCGAGGCAGGGGGGCTGATCCGGCTGAGCGACAGACGACGATCAGAGTTGATCTTTCTGACCATCTTGACCATGTAATTGTCCAAGGTCCCGACTAGGGCAGGTGTTTTGGCAGAGCGCAATTTTGCCATTTACTCAATAGACAAGATCAATATAAAAGAATGAATAAACAAGATGTTAGGCACTCACTACAAAATGATTGAGTCCGAAGGCCAAACTGCCAGGGATCGTGGCCCTGCCCTGCCTCCTCCTGCCCCGGACGGCCACAGACGGCCCGCCCTCTGCCCAGGCTCCGCCCGGTGCCGTCCGCGCGCGTTCGCGACTCGGAGGGAGCTCCGCGATTTTATGCGCCTCCGGGCGCACGGGACAGGAAGTGGACATCTCGCACCGCAAAGGACACTGGGAACCGTAGTTCCTCCCCTCGGCAGCCGGGATGGAATTATGCGCCGGTGGCGGGAGGAAACAGCGGCGTCAGCGACCCAACGCCCTGCAGCAGTCTCAGTGCCGGTGAATGGTCTCCTGCCTTGCCCTTGGCGGTTCAGCAATGTCCCCCGCTCCGACAAGGGAGCTCCGCGATTTTATGGGCCTCCGGACGCACGGAACAGGAAGTGGACGTCTCCCACCGCAAAGGACGCTGGGAACCGTAGTTCCTCCCCTCGGCAGCCGGGATGGAATTCTGCGCCGGTGGCGGGAGGAAACACCGGCGTCAGCGACCCAGCGCCCTGCAGCAGTCTCAGTGCCGGTGAGTGGTCTCCTGCCTTGCCCTTGGCGGTTCAGCAATGTCATGGATTAGTAATGTACATTAAAAAAGTAAGGGTTAGACCTTGCCCAAGGTTTATTTTGCCAGGTCGAATTGGCAGTTTAGAACTGCACTACAAGGAACAATGACAGGTCTGAGTCATTTTTTAAAGGGTTGCTTTAGTGGGTGGCACAATCAGTGATTGTAAGTGCACAAGTAGCAGTTCATTTACATGCCCTGAGTTCATGTAGAACTATATACTAGGAAAGTATAAGTAAATTATTTCTGCCAATCAGGTGTATGCTATTTTTACATTGGTTTATGGAGAGAGCACAAGCACTTTATAACCGGTTTGCAGTGATAGGAGTCATAGTGCAAACAAAAGAAATTTAAAAAACAAGAGGTGTGAATGTAAAAGTTTTGTAGGAAGACCACGCCAAAGAAGCCAGGTTTAACATACATCCCCAGCTGAAAGCAGAGGAATGGAGCTCTTTGCCATTCATGACACTCGCCTGCCTTCACTACTCAGACTGCATTTTCTGGGAAGTCATGCCAGTGCTCTGCTTGCTCTGTAGATTGAGGGAAAAATAAGAACTTTCCCTCAGAACTCTGCCAGGTATCTTTTTTTCAATGGATATGGCCTGCACTCAGTTAATCATTAAACTGAAACATTCCAACTTGTGGAATGATGACATGCCTGACCTTAAAATTGAGGGCATGAGACACCACCTGTATGCTAATGCTTGGATTGCCTGTCTGGATTTTGATGGTATCTCTCTCACAATAACCCTACCAACTATTTATATAACAAAAAGTGCCCATGTCACTTGTGCCAGATATGAATGCTCCCTTCAAAGTAGCTGTATGGAATGCCTGACCCTAAAATGGTGACTGTGAGAAAAACATACAGATTTGAGTCGACTTGCTTAATACATTTCTCCCAAAAATCAATAAAAGGGAAAATATCCAATGAAAAAAAAAACACAACCTCACATCTTGGAATCAATAAGAAGGACAGCGCTGTAACAATGAGAAAACTAGGGGGTAGAAGATTGTATTGGTGCAAAGTGAATGTAGTGTTCCTGATAGCTAGCGTAACTAGTAATCTGTAGCCAGTGAGTTTTAATCAAGATAGAGCGAGATGAAGGAATGACTTCACCCAGAAATGGCAACAGGACTTTAAATGGCCAACTTCATCTCAGCACTTCGGCTCACTGCATTGAGTACTTTTCATCCATTCTCCCTGGGCAGGCACCACAAATCCTCCTGCAGTGCAGTGATTGTCTGACCCAGGGGATCAACTCCACCATGGGTCCCATGTGTGGTTTCCAACTATGACATAGTTGCTCCTACCCCGCTCACCTAGATTGCAGTCCGGCCTCGCAACAGAGTTTTTGGAGTATTGAACTCAGAGCTGAGTGGCCCAACCTCTTTTAACGGTGCACCTCTTTATTAGGAGTATACCACATTACTATTAATAAGCTGCCTCATCAAAGTCATAATTGATTCACCAAAAGAGAAACGACTAGGCCTGAGTGTAAAACTCTGCTTTACTCGTGGAGTTTACGGAATTCTGCGGGGAGAACGCAGAGTTACCAATTAACTCTGCACTATGCTACGGATTATGATTATTTTTTTGCTCATCAATGAAAATGTGATTTTGCTTAGGGAAATGATGAAAGACTTTGTAACTGCCTGCCTAACTCAAAGAGAGGATTGTTAAAGCAAAAGGGTATTCTGATGTCTCCATGGCTGAGATTTTGTGAATCACAGGTTTTCTAACTGCAAAATCCAAAAGCGAGTGGGGCAGAGGGCAGGAGGGCACCAAAAGCGAGTGGGACAGAGGGCAGGAGGGCACCAAAAGCGAGTGGGGCAGAGGGCAGAAGGGCACCAAAAGCGAGAGTGGGGCAGAGGGCAGGAGGGCACCAAAAGCGAGTGGGGCAGAGGGCAGGAGGGCACCAAAAACAAGTGGGCAGAGGGCATAAGGGCACCAAAAGCGAGTGGGGCAGAGGGCAGGGGGGCACCAAAAGCGAGTGGGGCAGAGGGCAGAAGGGCACCAAAAGCGAGAGTGGGGCAGAGGGCAGGAGGGCACCAAAAGCGAGTGGGGCAGAGGGCAGGAGGGCACCAAAAATGAGTGGGCAGAGGGCAGAAGGGCACCAAAAGCGAGTGGGGCAGAGGGCAGGGGGGCACCAAAAGCGAGTAGGGCAGAGGGCACCAAAAACGAGTGGGACAGAGAGCAGGAGGGCACCAAAAACGAGTGGGGCAGAGGGCAGAAGGGCACCAAAAGCAAGTGGGGCAGAGGGCAGAAGGGCACCAAAAACGAGTGGGGCAGAGGGCAGAAGGGCACCAAAAGCGAGTGGGGCAGAGGATGGATGGATGGATGGATGGGTTTTTATATAGCGCAATATCACCGCCAGGTCTCAAAGCGCTTTGCATTGGGAACCCGTCCTGGTTTTTCCCTGTGAGATAGCCCCTTACTGGGTATCCCCAAGGTGAAAGCCAGGCATCCCGCCGCGGGGGGGCCGTAGTGGAGATTAAGCAAGCTAATGCCCAGAGTTGCCGAGTGGAACCCCTGATTAGAGTAAGCACCGAGGCGAGAATTACCGAGTCCGTGGACATTTTGGGCTCAAGACCCTGCCGCGTCGGGAATTGAACCCTGGTCCCGGGTCTGATCTCAGCGTCCGGGTCTGCCTCCTCTAACCAGTGAGCCACACTTCTCCACAGGAGGGCACGAAAAACGAGTGGGGCAGAGGGCAGGAGGGCACCAAAAACGAGTGGGCAGAGGGCAGAAGGGCACCAAAAGCGAGTGGGGCAGAGGGCAGGGGGGCACCAAAAGTGAGTGGCATTTGGCACCGCAGACACGCGAGGTTCAGTTCCTGGCGCACATAGCCATGGTTGCAGCGCACAGAGACCCTCCACTGCCGCACACAGAGGAAAAAAATTAGAGGGAACATTGGTCATAACCCTTAGAAAGTCTCTCCCAAAAGAGTGCTTTCACTTTTCTTGGTATGTCTGCCTCCATCCAGACTGTTATTTCATATAATTTATGTGGAGAGCTAACCCTGGTGTCAGCAGTTCCAACTTGAATGTCTTCCTTCAAGTCCACTGTCTCCAGAAGTCCCTTCAGGTACTGGCGAGCTTTTGATACTTCTGCTTCACTGTCCAACATTGTCTGACCCCAATCTCCGTTCTTGAGTTGCGTCCTCAAGATCCTCAATATGTCTGATTTTTAGACCTGCTACCTTCTTTTTGGTGTGTTGAGGTTTTGGTTAACTATTTCTGCAGTGTAGAACCCTACACAATATTTTTTAATAACAGTCTTAACAGGCATAGGCTCACCCCGGTGCTGTTCTTTGCTCAAAACCTAAATTCCTTTATTAAAACATCAGGAACAGCTGGGGATTTAGTGTTGTCTGTTTTTGCACGTACAATTACCTTTACACACACATATATATATATATAAATTCATGGATACTACAATGTGACGCTCTGTCAAACAGGAAGCATGAGTACACAAGTCAGTGGAAACACTGATATAGTGCTCCAAACTGAAGGTGTGGTTTATTGGCCCTAGAGTGAGGCTGCCCTCTTCAACCTAAACGGTCCCTGGAAACCAAAGGCACAATTACATTTTGAAGCCACTGCTAGAAACTATCACACGGCTTAAGTGCTAATTAAAAAGTTTGGCTTGTTTGGTACTGATTCAATTGTCACTTTCCTCCTAAATATCTCCCATGTTACCTTCACTCCTTGTTTTAAACTCCATTTCCCACTTTTGTTATCCATCGCCTATTTTTTTAGGGTGATACCATCCTCTGATAAATCATTGTGTACATTCCTTGCAGGATATTTCGCAGGCACCTATACAAGTATTTCAGTTATTTAGTAGCTGCCTTAATAAGATCCCTCGTAATAGTTTGGGCAAACACTGAAAGTATTCGCAGTACATTCGTTTGAGTGCCCTAAACAGTATTTTCCCCCCATATGGAGTTTGGCGCAAAATTATGCAAGGAGTTCTAATTTGTGATATTGGTGTCCCTGCTTAATCGCACTGTGTGATTTTTGAGAAAATTGCGACACCTTCTCTTACCCTTACAGCCTTCTCTATTGGATTTGATAGCATTTAGAAGTAGACTGATTGCAAGCATTACGCAATAAGAACATTTTTAGACCTAGCTTGTGCGAAACGATGGCTAAAACTTTCTGCTTAAAGCCCACTTATGTAACAACACCACTTCCCTTTCAGTGAATAGAGTCCAACTGCTTACATTAAAAACAATCAGTTATTTAAAACTCTCATCTCTCTGTGAGAGATCTCACGGAGCAAGAGTTAAAGTGGATAATGCAAAATGAGACTTTGTAAAGAAGAAAGACACGTTTTGACAATGAAAAGAAATATGCAGAGTACACAAGTGAAAATGAAAAAGAATACAGAAAAATTAGAATATGTGTAAAAAAATACCTTTTAATTGTAAGTAATCTTCAACACGATGGTAAACACCGAGAATGGAAACTGTATGATATGAGCATCTATAAGGTTCAACTGGGAAGAAATATTTATTAAAAAAACAGATGAACGATGCAGCAGCTCAGCTCAGCACCATGTGACTCTGGGCAATAGCTCACTTAATTTCCACGATGGCCCCCAGCGCCTTGAGACCCGTAGGGGTGAGTAGTTTGAACTTTACAAATATAAGATCTACGGATTTTTATTTATTTATGCACAGACAGTACTGTAAGGCATGAACTGGTAACGCATGCGTGCATTGCATGCTTACGTATTTACGTCACATTGTTTTTATCTTCTTCTTGCTGAAGTCACAGAAACAAGTGGCTGCACTCAAAAGTGTGAAATACACAACGACGCAAGGCCTGTTGTGATGCTTTGATGCCATCATGGGCTGTAAACTTTCTCACACATGGCACCAGAAACCGGGGATCATTTGAGCTGTCATCAGTGATGTCATCAGTGATGTCACTGACCATGTTTAACCACAAAGACCGAGAAAAAAGGGGGGGTCCCAAAATGTGTTTTCCCAGTGCAGTTTTCCATAGGGATCTTTAGCCAGGGCTACAGCACGAACGGCTAAACGGAATTACAGGAGATTTGGCAGAGAGGAAGAGCTCTGTTCGCAGATTGTGCTCTTTGTTAAATGGTGTAAATCTATCCAGTAATTTCTGAGAAAATTGCAAGTAAAATGTTAGCAATATCTAGAGACAGAGTTCAGCACGCATACGGAAATCTGTTAAATTACGAGCGCGAGCTGTATGCTGATTGGCTGTGAACTGTCTGTCAACACTCGAAACCAGGAAGTGTTGGCGGCCATCTTGTGCCTCGCTAGAACCGAGTCACAAGAAAACAGTAAAGCAAAGTTGAGAAATAAGGGAAGGGGGTAGGCTAGAAACATTCTGATCCTCTAGGCTTGCTCAGGGGGTCGTACATGGATGTTTAGGCTCTATTTTTATTTTTATTTTTTTTAAAGGAAAATCGAGGCGTATGCTGATTGGTTGTCAATACTCCAAAATAGGAAATGTTGGCATCTATCTTGTTTGTTGCGACAGCCGAGTCACAAGAAAACAGTAAAACAAAGTTCAGAAATAAGGAAAGGGGGCAGGGTAGAAACATTCTGACCCTATAGTCTTGGTCAGACATGGATCTTTAGGCTCAATATTTATTTTAAAAAAAATAAAAAATGGCGGGGTACTCTTGCAGTACTTGTACGTAGTTGAAAAGGTGGAAAAAAATAGAAGTCGTTTTGTTTATTAGGTCCCCGGGGGGGCAAATTACGGGGCAATTTTTAGAGCTATATTTCTATAATAGTATGTAAAACTTTCTGGGGTTGTACTCTCTACGCATGTGCAGCCTTGTTTGCAAGTGCACTTTTTTTCTTTTTCTTCAAGTTCGCCAAGCAAACCTCTTCTGATTTTAGGTATTACATTTGCTGTTTTTTTTTCCCAGGTCATGTGTGTCATCCGGTGCTATACTTTTGAAATATATTAATAAACATATTGTATGTATATTTATTTGAAATGTAGTGTTGAGGCGCCAAACGTTGATTACATACTCCGTCCAACCGCCATTTTAGTAGTTTTCCTCCATTATTTTTATTATACCTGTTACTTTCATTTAACCCTGCGCATATTTTCTCTGTGATCAATGAGATTTCGTGCCACAGATACCACGGTGTTTGTCCTTGGCCTCCGATCTTATCAGACTTGGTCACACGTATACCTAGAAACTAATTTGAAGGACGTAAGGCACAGGCATTACAACACGTGTTGGTCAACAAAAAAACATTATTAAGATTATGCATTTATCATGTCTGGTAAATGCATACTAGTTGTAAAAGCATGTGTGGAGAAGCGATATGCGTGATAATGGTTTTGTGGTGGCGATCACACGTGCTTAAGAACCAGGTCTGGGTGTGGTAGAGTCTAGGGTACCAGGCGGAGGGGCACGCAGCTGCACTCATACAATATTGAAGTAATATAGGATTTTTAAAACTTAAAAAAAAAATATTCCATAATTATCCTAGATTAAGTCTTCTGTTAGTATGTTCATTAAATACATGAATATATGTTTTTAAACACTTAAAAACATTTGCGTCTTTTTTGTACGGGGCACGGACATTACGTCACACGGAAGCTTTGATGCTTACGTGTGATCACTCTCTCACTGTCCAATGGTTAGAAGTGGTCACTTATTGGAGAGCCAATTCAGAATCATAACGTTATTTTTTAAACTGGTTAAGTTTGAGGTTTGCATGAAATACTATGCTATAGGCAGATATGGATGCTTAGGGAGCGCTTATCTGCATGAAGCTTGGTTATTACCATTTATAAATAGGTGTCTGAGGGAGGGAAAAGAAGTCTATGTGAATGGCGAGGATTGCACAATTATACCAGATCACTACTCAATTTGTAGACGCATACAATTGCATGGCTCTTGTATAAAAGATGCGCCTAATTTGGACTGAGATTTGAAAGGTAGTCCGACACCTGCTATCATAACAACGTTCAGTTTACTGGAAACTGGAGTTATTTACTTTGAAATAATGGAGATTGTTGTGCAATGTTAGCAGGCATCGCTTTCATGATTACAGTAACTGAGCGTATGGTTTGATTAAAAAAAAGTTGTGTTAACTCCTCTGCATGGGAAGCTGTATTTTTCCATCTGGCTGTTGATTTTGACCTTGAAAGCAGAGTCAACCAAATGGGTCGTATAGGAACGCTATTGTCTCAAAAAGAGGTTGCTCTTATCTCTGGTACAGAACCATTTGTCCTTCATGTAGCAAACACCCGCACAGAAGTGCATGATTTATTAAATACAGACGTGGTCTTGAATTTTGGGCAGTTAATTCAGGGTATCTTTAATGTGTCCTTGACTACGGGGTTACCTTACTTTTTTAAAGTTAGAAGCAGTGGCCTTGTGACTTCTGTAGAAAGTATATTTGGTGTATTTTTGGGATTTTTTTATTCGATTTTTTTCCAGCATCTTTGGTGGATTGCGCTTAATACACGCATTAGTTGCCGGTGTGCTTTTATTAATTTGTTTACATAAATATGGATGCTGCAGACGATAATATGTCCCGGCTGTTGCTGCTTCGCAACAGAATGATCAGTTATTAAGGAGAGTTGCCTTTGGCTACATTGAGTGCAGCTTATGGATTATCGTTTCGATTTTCCTTTTTCACATGAGTTCAACCTGTGTTCCATTGCCTGAGCTGTGATTTCGACTGGGCCCTGGGTTTGTGTCTCTGCAGTACGGTGTCTCCCAACGCGGATTATGACCAGCTGATGAGCCCCTTACTCGTTCATGAGGTGCTCTGTTCTGGCGGCGGGATTATGGCTTCAGCAGCGACACATGGAATAATGGGACGTTGGAATGTTTTTGCAGCTGTGCTTGAGTTCTTGGCACGCAGTTACATTGAAGATGATCCGAGTTTTCCTCCGATGGGGATAGAGGCTCCGGTCATTGAGGAACATGTATGTTCATTCCCACTATTGAATTGGATGGCTGAAATGTTTTCAGATGAGAACAATGACTAACTGTTGGAGACTGTTGCTACATACTGTTCTTAAACGCTGTTAGATTAAGATTCTTTGATTTTTCTACGTATTCTTTATAATGTAGTTACAGCTTTCTGTCAAAGAGCGAATACATTTTTTTGGGAAATGTGAACTTGACTCTGGTGTTTAGGCTTGGACTCTGCGTTCCAAATTCGCCCACGTTTATATCACGTGCTTTGATCAAGAAAGGGTGCCGTGGGGCTGAGCGTTGCACTCACACCCTGTTAAGTTAGCATGGGTTTATTAGAAGCTTACACGCTATTTTTGCTTTCCTGCTCTGCTTTGGACACGACACGTACTTGTGATATTGTTTAGAGAAGGCTGAGTATGTTGCTTTATATGAGAATAATTTAGTATGCTAGATTTGTAAACTGGCTCGCTAGATTTGTGTGTATAGTGAGAACACGGAATATCAAAGTTATCTTAAATACTGTGTCTGTTATTCATAATGATCCATCCACGTTTGAGCCATAATGCATATGGATCTGTGGCCACCTCTGATACTTGCGTGTTTCATAATGCATTGTGGAGGCAAAGTTACACACAGTTGGAGAACATTCGTATCTTGACAGTTTGTGGAGCACTGAATGTGATGAACTACTGCTGACTACCAGAGGTATGGGTCTGCCCATGTAATTCTATGAGACTTTCTGTAGTTATAAACTAATCTGCTCGGTAGGGAGGGTGAAATGTAGGTTTATTTTAAATGTGTTTACCTTTAGCATTATAGGATGCTTTTTCCGTTTGAATTTGATAGAATAGTAACAATGCTGACAACCTTGTTTCTGATAATATGTTTGGTTGTATTTTCTAAGTTACTGTGCTTGAGATTATGGCGTTAGAAATAAACATTTCAAAGTTGGACGTGTTTTTATTTACATCTTGTTTTTGACTGGTGTAAGAGGCTTTATCTACTCCTGAGGACCAAGATTGACATTTAAAGTCATACTCTAAGCCAGAGCTACCAATAATCTGTGGAAGGGTCATGTGTACAGATGTCTGTCCCACACTAGAGATACAGACAGGGTTGGGGTGCCAATCACGTGACCAAAGATTTCTTATGACAGAGTAGGTTGCAATGGTTATAGTGAAAAATTTTGATGATCCTCGGGTGGTTAACACTCAATCTCTCCCTTTCCACATACCAATTATCACTGACCTAAATACAAGTACCAGAAAATCGGGAAATGAACCACTACACCCTAGAGATCCTAGCAATATATTAGATCTACACATTGTATCATGGAATATTGCAGGGTTAAATAGGAATCTGCTGGACCCTATCTGGCATGAATATATTGAGACTTTTGATGTCATTCTCTTACAAGAGACATGGCTTGTGGACTGTCCCCACAGGGTTGGCTATAAAACATACTGGGTGGGGGCGACTCCCTCAGCAAAAGGTAGACCGTCTGGAGGATTGGTGACTTGGATTCGAGTCTCTTTAGAGATCATTATTGTTCCTCTGGACATCTCTTCCAAAGATATATTGGGCCTAAAGCAGGGGACTAAAGATGGCAGGGCAATACATTGTTTTAACATCTATAACAGACCTTGCCCCGCACACAATGAATCACCTGTGATTAGCCAGTTGGATCTTGTTCTTGACTCTTTAGGGCAGAGTCCCAATATTGTAATAGGTGATGACTTTAATTGTAACTTCGAGCCTGTACTGGGATTTGGTGAACTGCTGGAGACTCAAGATCAAGCATACAACATACCAGAGCTGGCTAGTAAAAAGGAGGTTAAGTGCACAGTAGCTGTGACTCAGCTTTTAGGATTAACATTGGCCTACGGTCTTAGAGCCTGTAATGGACGACTCCCATCTGACAAACCTAAAGCCCACACGTTCCACAGAGGCAACTCACGGAGCTATATGGATTATATCTTAGTGACATTAGGATGCTGGTGCTATTTAAGTGACCTTAAGATCGATTTTAGAACTGAGAGTGACCACTTACCCTTGAGTTTGATGATTTCACCAGAAATTCTTTCTATTTTACTCCCTGGTGATGTTGATACTGGTAGTTTAGATATTGAAATCATACTGAAGAGGAATAACCGAGCTATAAAATGGCCATGCATCCTAGGGGACAAAAAAGTGTTGGCCAGCATTTATTCAATCTTTGCACATACCCTTTCTTCTTATATAGATGATAATATAGAGCAAATAAAGATGACAGATCTCCATGGTAGATTAGTAGACGCTTTAGGCCCCTTACTATCTAAAATGCCTAGAGAGAGGAAGCAGAAATATCCGAAAGGGCCAATCATGGAAAACCATGGAACAATAAGGATTGTCGAACTGCGAAGCACGAGCTAATTCAAGCCATCCAGGGTAAGGATATAGAAAACATGAGGGAAAATAGGCGCAAATATAATCGGATATTAGTAGTAGCAAAGAGAGCTTGGGACAAGGAGATATGGGCAGACCTCATACGTGCGGCTAAGGCTAAGGACCAGGCTGGATTCTGGAACCTGATAGCTAAAGGTAATAGGATAGGTAGAGTGCAAAGAGACCTCTTTTTAGACGAGGATACCTGGGTAAATCATTTCTCTGCATTTTACACTGAATCCAATGGAGACAGTTTTGAAATAACGGAGGATATGATCACTATCGCAAAGGCAGCCAATTTGCACTTTACACTACAGGAAACAAATTCTGTTTTAGAAACAGTAAATTCTGGTAAAGCACCAGGATCGGACAAAATTCCTGGTGACCTCTTAAAACATGACTTGAATGTCTGGGGCCCATATGTAAATCAGCTTTGTAATGCAATAGCAAATTTCGACTTGATACCAAACACATGGAAGGGGGCAGAGATAGTTACAGTTTTTAAAAAAGAAAACAGACTTGATCCGGCGAACTATCGCCCTATCAGTCTGATTGACATTCCACAAAAAGTATTTGCCAGACACATACTGTCCCGCTTGCTGTCTTGGATCAAAGAGGTGGATTTATTATCAAAATTTCAAGCAGGGTTTAGAAAGAAGACCAGTACCATCGAAGAAGTCTTCAGATTCCTGTGCCTTTGTTGGAAATACATAACACTAAGGCAAGGTACTCTATATGTAGCTTTCGTGGACTTGAGAGCGGCGTTCGATTTGGTTCCCAGGGGTAGCCTCTGGTGTCACCTGAGGGAACTAGGGGTACCAATCGAATTGCTAGTCCAGATAATTAGACTGCATGAAGGGAATTACGCAAAAGTGAGATGGGGACCGAGGGGAGAATTAACGAGAGAAATACCTGTGAATCGAGGCGTGCAACAATGTTGCGTGCTGGCACCTACCTTGTTTACTTCATATGTAAACGACATACCTTCTTCCCTGAAAGGATGTACAAACGATTCACCCAAGTTGGGTGGGGAAGTGATACCTGCATTACTCTTCGCAGACGACACTATCTTAATTTCTCAAACCCCCAGCGGGCTCCAAAATTTGCTAAACTCCTTTCATCTGTACTGTACCAAGAAGGGACTGGAAATTAACCCTACCAAGACTAAATATATGTCTATTAATTCAAATAAAGCTTTTAAAAAGAATTTAGAGCTAAATGGCAACAGACTAGAATATGTGAGTAGCTTTAATTATTTAGGAATTACATTGGACTCCAAGCTGTCCTGGAAACCACAATTAGGGAAAAACAGACTAGTACTGCTCCAGAACTGTACCCCTATCATTAAGAAACATAGAGGGAGCACCTCTAAGGCTGTTTCCCCTGCCATTGGGGTTTTAAAATTCAAGGCCCAGTCAGCTGCCTTGTATGGGGCAGAACTTTGGGGTCCACAATGTAAACGTAGTTTTAAAATCAGAGAAAATAAATGTATTCGTACACTTTTGTCTTTACTTAATAAAACCCCAATGCTCCCGGTACACATTAACTTGAAGCGCACATGTTATAGTTAGCTGGACATTTCTCTCATACAAAACCATTGAAATTCCCCCGTTATAGTTAGTTCAGCTAACTATAACTCGCGCACCCGCAATGCACTGCTGATGACGTCACATATTACATCACTCATGACATGGTCAGTGACATCACTCATCACATCACTGATGACATCTCAAATGACATCACTGATGACCTCACTGATGACATCATCCTTGTGAAAGAGTAACAGACCTCCTCTCACCCTAATATAACCTTTGATACACACATTCAAAAATAGAAATTAAAATGTTCAAAAAAATGGAGATACCAATACCAGGTACAACAACCTATTAGGTAATTCCAACATCTACATACACATCCACTCATTCACCAACAGTTCTATATAGTCACTCATACATGTACTCACTCATCATATGTACTCATATACCTATACATCCTGTTACACACCGATACTCATCCATAGAGTTACTCACACACATACTCACACATGCAAATAATCTATCAAACGTCCATTTACTTGCATATACAGCTATACACACACCACTACACTTACTTCTACAGAAACATACACATACTTACTCTCTTAAAAGAATCACTTATAGAAACACATATTTATTTATACAGGAACTCCTCCAATCTCTTACTCTCACATATACTCACTTATATACACCAATACTCACATATACTAATTTAAAACATATGTAGTTACTCATAAAGATACTATTGAGACAGTCATTCACTCACTAACACACCCATACACACACTCATCCACCGATACAGTCCTGCACACATTCTGTCTTCAAAACACATACAACGAGAGAGTCAGTCATTCATGCATCTGTGCGCTAATACCCCCACCAAACCATACAGACACTCAAAAAACAAATAACCCATATCGACACTCATGTAGCTACTCACCAACCCATGCAGCCACTTATATACAAAGTGAGACACTGATACAGATATTTAAATATTTAAACATTACTCGCTAATACATGTATTCACTAAGGTATACTTAATAAGTCAGTTATACAATCAATTTTAAAAAAAAACCTCCATTTAGACACTTATTTACCCATTTATTCTTTCATCAACCTTTAGATATACATACATAAAAAATATTTATTTTTCAGAAAGACACACTATCACTGGATGATGTCATCAGTGAGGTCATCAGTGATGTCATTTGAGATGTCATCAGTGATGTGATGAGTGATGTCACTGACCATATCATGAGTGATGTAATAGGTGACGTCATCAGCAGTGCATTGCAGGCGCGCGAGTTATAGTTAGCTGGACTAACTATAACGGGGAATTTCAACGGTTTTGCATGAGAGAAACCTATGGCTTTTTCAGTGAAAAAAAAATATATATATATATATAAATATATATATAAGACATATTTTAACTTTACAGAAAAATACAGTCACTGGATGTTGTCATCAGTGATGTCATCAGTGATGTCATTTGAGATGTCATCAGTGATGTCATCAGTGATGTCATTTGAGATGTCATCAGTGATGTCATCAGTGATGTCACTGACCATGTCATGAATGATGTAATATGTGACATGATCAGCAGTGGATTGCGGGTGCGCGATATATAGTTAATACAACTAACTATATATGGAATTTCAATGGTTTTGTGTGAGTAAAATAAGGTTTTTTAAATGCTAATTCCTAACTATATATGGTCTATAACCTATGGTTTTTTCAGTGAATTTTCAAGGTTTTGTAAATGCTAATTCCTAACTATATATGGTCTATAACCTATGGTTTTTTCAGTGAATTTCATTGGTTTTTTAAAAGCTAATATCTGTAGCTGTAAAATGTATTCTTCTTTAAATCCAAAAATATATTTGATATGTTTATTAATAATTTTTTTTTAAATATTTTTTTTTGTTCGCTCCCGGTTCGCGAACCGGGAAGCTTCCCGTTAGCTCAATTTGATGCCGCGACCCGGTCCGCGAACCGGTAAACGTTCCGTTTGCACAACTGCCGCGTTAGAAATCAACATCGTGACGCGTCGCGGAAGCGCGACGTATCACGTTGTCGCGTAATGCGTCTTATGACGCGCCGCGTTAGCGCACCCGGAAGTGCTCCGGTACGCGAACTGAGACGCGAAGCGCAGCTCCCCGGAAGCGATCCGGGGCGCGTCGCGAAAGCGCGACGTATTGCGTTGCCGCGTAATGTGTCTTATGACGCGCCGCGTTAGCGCACCCGGAAGTGCTCCGGAGCGCGAACCGAGGCGCGAAGCGCAGCGACCCGGAAGCGATCCGGGGCGCGTTCCGCAGCGCGTAACATAAGCGTAACAGGTCATGTGACTTGTTAATAAAACTTTTCATTGGTTCATTTCATTTTTGGTTTCATAATGATGTAAGGCTAGGTCAGGTGACCTAAAAATAAAACTTTTCATTGGTTTAGAACTATTGTTTTTCCCAAATGATGAAAACCCCTCCTTCTTTCCTCACTCTGACTTTCATCTTTATGAGAGGAAGAACTTTTTTGATATTTGAGCAATGGTTTCATTGGTAGCTTCAGCTGGTGGACCCCCACCACCACCACCACCTCCTCATGGGAAGAGAGGACCACCTCCACAGTTCATCAGCAACACAGAGGAGGAAGAGGATGAACAAGAGGAAGAGGAGACAGAAGGACCACAGTTTTTACAAGAGGAGCCCCGGGTTTCTCATCGTAAAACCAGTTTTATTTGGCAGTTTTTTTCAATCCCTGAAGGGCAGAAGAAAGTTAATGCTAGATATGTGACGTGCCTCATATGTAAAGAGGACTTATCTAGAGGCACCTTAAAAAAGTATAGCTTCGGCAACTACACCATGCATCGTCACATGAGCAGGTGGCATCCATTAAACTACAGCCGGGCAGAGATGCGTGACCTGCAGGACAACCCACCAACTCCTGTGGCCACGACATCAACACAGGTATCTTTGACAGGACCAGAGGCACGGGAAACCGTGCCAAACATTCAGGACAACTTTGTCCATATGAAGATTACCTGTTTGTATTGCAGTACATTACTGTCATGTGCCAATATGAGCATTACCTTAATCAACCGTGCTCTAAACGCCCCAGAAAGTAAACATTTTTTTTGCTCCTGTTGAGCCCTTTCCAATGCCTGTTTTTTGTTGTTTCCCCTCCCAAAAAAACAAAAAAAACATAAAACTGTTCAAAAAATACAAAAAAAACAAAAAATGTTCAGAAAAAAAAAAATATATATAAAACAACAAAAACATTAAAAAAAAAGTTATTTTCAGAACTACCTCCCCTTTCAAAAAAAATTGCTAGAATGTTTAGCACTCTGGCAAGCTGTATTTCTTTTGGTTTGCTTCCTGGTTCGCTCACCGGTACGCGAACCGGGAGCGAACCCAAAAACTTTTTTTTTTTTAAGAGCAAGTATAAGGGAAGTAAACAGAGAGTAATGTTAAAACAAAGACAGCTATAGGGTCTAAACCAGAGATACTGTTTAATAGATTTATTTACCGAAGAAAAGAGGGAAGAGGATAATTGTGAAAAACAAAATAGATAAGGAAGTGAAAGAAAAAAAAGAGAGTAGAACAATAACAAAGAAGAGTTTCTTAGAGAATATGAGTGAATGTTCAAAATAAGATTAAAACATGTGGAATAACAGAGAGAAAAATCAGAAAGCAGAAAAGAAGAAGTAACAGAAAAAGAATAATTGAAACAGCAAAGAAATGTAAATAACATAGGGCCATATTATCAACATAGGCAATAAAAGTTTTGCAGCTTTTATCGGCAGAAATGTGTCGCTTAAGCCGCTTTTGCGGCAGAAAACTGCCGTTAAAACCACTTTTGCAGCAGTTTTCTGCCGATAAAAACAGCAATAATTTTATTGGCTGTGTTCATAATATGCCCCTTAGTGTGCTTCAACTACACAGAAAAAGCATAATGAACAAGTAGTGAAAGAGTGATCAGTCAAAGACACTAAGAGTAATAGAGACGGAGTGAGTGAACAAGAGTGAGGAACTATGAGAAGAGAGGGACTGAGAAAAGGAGTGGAAGGAGTAGAGTAAGTAGGTAATAGAGAAAGGAATGAGGGAAGTAGCAAAGGCAGGAAACTGAGGGTTAAAGAAATGAAGCTGTGGAACTAATAGTAGGTGAATGTGATAGAAATGTAACGAAAAGACTACAAAACATTTACCTTATAATTGTCGTTAAATTACTCACTTTTTATTTTTATACTTTCAATCTGTGAAAGAGAGAACAAACATTTGAAAAATATTAAAACATGTATTTAAAAATTAGAAAAGACAAGGGAAAAGATTGAAGGAGAAACAGTTTTTCAACAACTTTGACACTTACAGAAGCTTCTGCTTCTCCAGGCCCCCTACACAGTCCTAAAGATATACATTTTAAACTAACAGTATCTTGATGCAGATGAAGTGAGGCCTATCTTAAAAAATGGTGCATCTTTTGCACTGCTGTTGTTTCACAAAAGTGTTGCAAGACACTAACATTTTAAATGTTTGTTTCAGGATGCCAATAAGATGTGTCCTATCCAGAGGTTTGTTTGAGGTGAGGCCTACTCAGGGTTCCAAATGAAATTTCGAGTTGTTGAAGAATACAGAGGTGATAATACATGTGAAGGCCTACCAATGAAGTAAGTCATGTCCACTTCACTCTTGAACAAAGGCCAGACCTCTTCTGTGTCCGTGGACAGACCTAAACTTCATCTGCACAATGTCATTCGTAAACTTAGGAAACACAGGTGATGTAATTGAAAAATGTGGAGTTTCTTTTCCTCATTTCACAATCACATCACCTGTGTTGCCTAGGCTAAGGTATCTCATAGTGCAGATGTAGTGCAGCATATTAAACAGTACCCAGAAGTGCAGCACTGCATGCAACAACTTTGACACTTACAAAAGCTTCAGCTTCTGCATGCCCCATACACAGTGCTAATTATATACATTTCAAACTGATGGTATCTTGCTGGAGATGAACTGAAACCTGTCTTGCAACATGGTGCATCTTTTACACAAAACTGACCCACAGCGGCGCAAAAGAGGCGCACGGCCATCATAAATCTGATCCTAGCATTTTAAATGATTGTTTCAAGATGCCGATAAGGTGTAACCTATCCACAGATTTGTTTCAGGTAAGTCCTACTCAGGGTTGCAGATGAAATTTAGGTTTGTTGAAGAATACAGAGGAGATAATACATGTGCAGACCTACCAACGAAGTGAGTCATGTCCACTGCACTCTTGAACAAATGTCAGACCTCCTGTGTCTCCTGGAACAGGCCTAAACCTCATCTACACAATGTGATGTGTAATGTTAGGAAACGAAGGTAATATAATTGAAAAACGTGTAATTTTTTTTGCTCATTCCACAATCATATCACCTGTGTTTCCTTTGCTTAAGTATCTCATTGTGGGAATGTAGTCTATCATATGAAAGACTACGTAGAATGTGAGCACTGTATGCAACAACTTTGACACTTACAGAAGCCTCTCCTTCTCCATGCCTCCTACACAGTTCTAAATGTACATCATAAATGCAAACAGTACAGAATTAATTATACATGTTAAATGGTTTATTTTTGCTGTTCTCAGAATGTATCAAATTTCACTAAAAACAGGGACTTGAAGGTATTCATCATATAACAGCGGGGAAAAAAAAACACAATCAAAATGATTGTGTTTAAAAAACCCATACAACATAACAAATCAGAATTCAGAACTCCTTAAAGTTAACTTACTTTCCATGACGTCGAAGGATGTCCTATGAACAGCTTACACTCTGTTGTGCTGTTATTACTTTCAGCCCGCCACTTTCTGAAAGAAAACCTCCATCGTTTTGAAAAATATGTTACATACAATAAATGACTTCTCGCTCTCTACCACACGTTTCCACAAGGCCAAATCATGTAACTCTTGGAATTCTTGTAAGCCAATCCCGTCATTTTATATTTCCGCAACTTTCAGAATTAAAATGTTGAAGATCATTTTCACAATCCTGGACTACTAATATCTTACCCTTCTTGCTCACTCATGTTCTACATTTCCTATGACACTGATACTGCTTACTATGAAGCAGACTTACACTACCTCTATGACTACTACAATTATTTAATTCTCTACATCACTTTTAATCACAAAGCAATATAAAACAGTAGACAGCATTGCAGCATTGCAGACTTACATTCCCTCTACTCCATGTTTTGATTGGCTGCTTGAATTAGCTTATAAACACTCACCCCCAGTCACAGAACTGGGTGGAATCCATCATCTTTCTACCCAGATCTGTGACTGGGGGTGAATGTCTGAAAAATGTCAGCGCTCCGTCCATCATCTCCTTGTGTTTGCTTTGTTCACCCTAAGTTGGCAGGGTATGCCCAGACGTGGGTCCCTTGCTCACTTTGCAACTGGATTCAAGCTAACCTGGCTGATAAGGGCTGTTAACCCAAAACCGGTCCCAGGATGCTTGTTTCTGGTCCAGGGAAGACATGGCTTTGCAGTTCGGCTGGACTGTTCCCATAAGGCACAGGGTCAAGACTGATTTGCATATAGCTGTGTCTGAACTGGGTGGCGAACTGAGCTAAAGAACGATGATGGATTCAACCCAGATCTGTGACTGGGGGTGAGTGTCTGAAAAGTGTCAGTGCTCCGTCCATCATCTCCTTGTGTTTGCTATATAAATTCCTGCTACCATATTTTATTTTTTTTATTTTACAACCAATTTTTTTAATTCATTACTACCATTTTTTCAAATTACCCAACACATTAGTTCACATATTTCTCAGGGTTTTTATGCCCACTTTGCCCTTCATTCATAACACAATGCCATTAGTGCTTTTACAAAGAATAAACTATACAAGAGACATTGATTTTGCATATTCACACAATACATCTTATAAACCATTTTCAAATAGGGAATTTAAAGTGAACAATTCTTTGTTAACTTTAAATTCCCTTTTTGCGGTTTTATTCACGCGATCTCGACTCGTAGGTATTGGAGTGCTTTACATGAGCACCGGGTTCAGTACACACGGTAACATATTTTTTGTAGGATAGATTAGGTGATTGCCCAGAACCACGAGATGTTAAGTCCATGCAGAGACTTGACCCTCATCCCCCAGCTCCCGAGTTGGCCGCTCTGGCCATTACCCACATCCTCTCCCCTTCGTATCCGTTTCCTCCCAACCCCTTGACAAAAGCAGTGTCTTTATTATTCACAAATTAGCCCCCTTTGAGGTTTTTTATACCCTGTGATGTTTTTTTTCGCTCTGTCTAAAACTCTTTCCCAAAACTTTCTCCAAGATATCCAGAGCACACCAATCTGAAGGTGTGACCGGCTGGCCAATGACAAAGCATCCTCACCCTTGTATCCCATACCCAATCACAGAGTAGCTTTCCTGGCGAGCCCCCAATCACAGCTCCAACACCCTTTTCATTCTCTGTGTGGGGCAGGAGGCTGCATTTTGCTGTTGCTGTGAACGTTGGGTGGCCTGTGTGGTGACGGGAACCTTGGTGGCGGAGGTTTGTACTCTTTCAGGAATTATTATAGCCACAGAGAGGAAGGTAGGTGCCTCCTGAGTCCGCAGGGCGTCCTGTAGGAATGGGGCATTACCTTGAGAAATCGGATAGTTGAGAGAAAAATTTCGTTCTTTTCTGTAACTTTTTTGGTGATGTTCTATGTGATTTACAATTGAAAGTGGTGATAGAACTATCCGAGGACTTGGGTGACTACATGCAAAACTACCCACCAATGAAATATATATTTCTTCCAAAAAGACTCGGAAAAAAGTTTTTTAGAAAAAAGATTGACGTCAGTGGAATGATAGCATGTCCTTGCAAACAGTATATATATATTCTTTGTAATTTCTGTAATGTCTTGTATTTCCATCTATAGGAATTCAGAAAAATGTTTACACTATATCTTTTTTTACTTAATGTACTTACTTATTATATGAATTGATATGGAGATAATTATTTTCGCTTTGAAAACAGTACTTCACTTTTCATGCGAAACAGATAAGGAAATAGAAATGAAAATGAACACAGAAAATAATAGTGGTAAAATGGTTGTAACATTGGTCCACAGTGTGAGAGAAAGGTTATCTGTCTAGTGTTTTAAAGACATAGAAAAGGGTACTTGCACACATACACTTTAAAATCACTCTAGATGCCTAGGGACTCTATGGTCCAGTCGAAGGCTAAGTGTAGCCGAAACGCGTAGGCCAGTCCTGAAATTTGCACTTTTGCACATGGTGTTATAAAATAAAACTTAATTAAAAACGTATCTGCTGCGGTGCCGTGACTTTCTTGCTGAAAGGAGAGGAGGCGGAAGGAATCGAAGTTATATAAATATATTTTGTGCTGCTACATATACAGTAAATTAAATGTACATTTTGTTTTGTTGTAAAACGTGGCAGTCGATCCCGCCGTGTCCTGCTGAGGTGTGTGATTCGCGAAATAGCAAAAGGCAAGACAGGTCAATCTGTGGCATGAGCGTCACACGTGGTCAATGTTAATGAAAGTGGCTTTGGAGTGAGTGAGGACAGACCAGCATGAATCAAGGGGACATTCGGACACCCCCATTGATGATGAGACGTGGATGGTTAATGGATAACAGCCCTAGTACTGGACGATCTCACAATGAGTTGTGATTGTCGAATCAGACTTGGTCAAATAAAGCAACATTCCGATTACCTCATTGTTGTTGCATCAATGGTGAACGGCTCAAGTTGCGGGTGATGTCATAATGGGTCTCTCGTTTGGAACCAGATCTGATCAATCAGTTTTTCTGAACTCATTCAAAGTGCAGTTATTTTTCCATGACGTCCAGTGTTATGGTAAGAAGTTATGTCTCTGTACTACACTTATCCTCAAGGCCAAATCGTGTAGGAGCCATTAGAACTTCTTGAAATTCCTCAGAGCACATCCCGAGATTCTTTCCCTAAAATTTTGGTTTTAAAAACACCAGGTAAGAATTTTTAAGGTCATACGGCAATTTTTTTTTGAAAATGAAAACAGAATCGTTGCAGAATGACCAGCCATTTCTAGACTTTAAATAAGCTTTGTAATGTCCTGATGTTATTGAAGGACTGTCATGATATATAATTGCTGCAGTTACAAAAGTCCTTCCTGATATTGACAACTGTGAAGCCACAAAATTTTTAATTAAAGTTGTCAATTTTGTTCCATCAGGCCTACATCGTTGGAACATTAAAATGACATACTGGCCATATGTTCGTATAAATAATGTGGAGAACATTGCAGATTTACATTGGCTACACTCCATGTTGTGATCAGCTGCTTTTACTAGCTTACTAAAGGACACTGATTTACTGTCTGGCAAAGTTAAATATATAAATCTTTCTGAGTCTACACTAGTAGTAATTGATACCCTACAGTTCTCGCAGTCATGCTGCCATTGATAAGAAAGCCCAAACAGGTGATCTACATCTACACCTTCAGCATGCAATACATCAAGTATATACATTAAAAACTCCTGACAATCTTGCTGAATATTTTGAGAGAATTGTGTTTGACCTGAACATCTGTCTAACAGATTTCGAATTTCAGACACACTTTCTATTTTTGTTCTATCAGTGCTACATTTCTCTAACACAGAATTTAACAAACTGCAAAATCTTTGATCAGAATTGACCACAATCTCTTCTTTTACATTTTCTAGAGAAAACAAAACATTAACCACTACATTAGCATAGCAGTTGACACCAGAACTGTTTTCAAATTGAAAACCAACAACATCTTCAACAGAATCCTTTTTGTTTCTGCTTATAATTTCAGGTTCATCGACTTTTCGTCTTTTTGCTACAACCTCCCTAGTATTGGTCACATTTCTTCGTTTCCGGCCTACCACACGTTTCTCAAACAAAGGATATTGAGGCAAATGTGGCGCATACTCTGTTCTTAACCTATTGTATTCCTTAACACAATCTAGATCCGCACAAATGTTTGTGACATCACACTCAATCAAGTACAATCCCGATAAAGTTCTAACTCGTGACAATGCCACATATGCCATACCCTCCTTGAACACAGAACTGCCAATATTCACCAATGCACTGTCTACACTTAAACCTTGCGATTTATGGATTGTCACCGCATATGCCAAGCAAACAGGAAACTGCTTACGGCGAACATATAAGTCTTTTACAAGCAAAAATCTAGCAGAACAACGACCAATTAGCTGTACTTCCTCAATGCCATCAAATTTAATTTTTAAAAATTCAATTCCATCTCTATTTCTGTGTTTCACAAAATCAACAACATTACCCATTGATCCATTTACCAGACCTTTTCAACATGTAAATTCCTTCTTAAAATTATACGGCAGTTTAAGCACACATTCAGAGTCTTTTCAAAACCTGCAGTTTTAGATATAGTCTTCTCTAATGAATCCAATTTTGTTTTCAAATTCTCAGACAAAATAATTGTTGATCCCATATGCTCTACTCTGTCAATAGCTTCCAGTTTCACAATCTCTTGCTTTTCTAAATGCAACATTTTGTTGTTGAAGATGGCACATTCTGCAAGAGTTGGCATCAAACATATTCCAGATTTCTTCTCAGTAATTTTCTGAAAAATATTCTCAGGCACAACGTCTTGTTCTGGATATAAATTTGACAGTAATCGTGCATGTAAAGCTTCTTTCCCATGCTCGGTCACTTTTCCAATTCTAACATCTTGTAGAATATTCTTGTAAACTTCATCCTTCGCCTGACGCATATTTTCATGCAGTTCAGCATAATTGAAGTTTAACCATATATTGACGTTGCCAATGCTCCCTAGGCACTTCCTGGTATCTTCATGCGTGAGCATTTTGAACACAGGTTGTCCTTTCACTGGTGTCAGCTGCAGAAGATCTCCGAAAACAATGATGTGTTTGCCACCAAATAACACATCATACTCTGTTTTGAGAACTTCTTGCATTCTCAAATGCACAAAGGCAAGCATGACATTGGAAACCATGCTTACTTCGTCAATGATAAGAAGTTTCATTTTCCTCAAGATTCTTGAAACTTCACAACAAGCATCTCCAGATAGCTTGTGATATTGTAATTTGTTGTCATGCTCCACTGGCAGCATCAGTAAACGATGTAAAGTAATCCCTTTAATGTTATGTGCTGCCAGTCCAGTTGGAGCGGTGACAACACAAGACAGCGATGACTCAGTCCTTTCCTGCAAATAACATGAAATTGCTTTAATGAGGAAACTTTTTCCAGTTCCCGCTTCTCCACTCACGTACAGTCGGACAGGCTTCAACGACGTACATGAGCACTCTTTCTTCTCATGACTTAATCCATGATCAATTTGCTTGGTAACTTCGTCATATATTTTCCTCTGCTCAACGTTGAAATGTCTTTCCAAGTCTTCTAAGTTAACTGCATCCTCCTGAGCATGTGCCATGGCTCTTTCCACTTCATTCATAGCAGTGGCAGCTTCATTTTCGATAACAGGTCCTCCTAGTGGATCCTGACTCAATGAAGCAGAACTCTGACTGTCCTGAGAACTGTCTCTGGCAATCTCGGCTGCAATCGTTGCTTCCTGCTCGATTTCCACATTCAACATTTCTACATATTTAGGAAAAGCAGGACATTCTATGGTCTCCTTGGCGGCAGTGAAAGAGTCTTCGTAACAGAGGAAATCTTCTGCACGCCAAGGCTTGAAAAGTTGCGAAAGTGCTAAATAGAAAAACTCCTTTTTTTCAGGAGATTTGCCACTCAATTTTCGATGGTTTACCAAGTGGCATTTTCTTTGCTTGACCAGACATCCCTCACTTCCAATTACAGCATACACTCCTTTCTCAGTATCTTCTTTGATGTTCCTCTTGAATATGTAATTTTGTAGAACCTCATACAGACAAACATTCTGGAGGTGACTGCTTCGATTTGGATAATATGTATCCAACATGTTGGTCTTCAAAATGTCGGTACTGTTTGGCTCCTTTTCCGCCAAATACTCAATTTCCCGCACAGGTTTCAGAACTCGATTACGTGTTGCAGCAAGACCAAGACTCGCCCAAACGATACTCCTAGATTTGGCATAGAGACTTGCTGAAGACAACCGGTCAGAACATTCGTAAGCTCCGATTTCTCGATGCGACAACATCTTCAGACTGAAACTGTACAACTTCTTACTGAGGCTCTTTTCATGGGAAATGTCCTCCCACATATCCTTCAATTCTGTCTTTTCTTTTTTGGTGATGTAAGATGTCACATACCGAGCCACAGCCATACAGTTATCAGCCACAAACTGTATATCCATGTTAGCATTCCACATGGACAAAATCACTGGGTTGTAGTCGTTGATGTACTTGGACTCTTCGTTCCTCTTCAAATTGTATGTGTTTTTAGGTGACTTCTTCATCACATTATGTCGCAGCGAAGACATCAAACTGTTTACTCTTCCTTTAGAAATCACCGGTCGTGGAAAGCCGAAACGACATTTGGTGTAGAACTTGTCCTTGTTTCGGAATTTACGACGACAGTACTTTCCACAACGATGGCTTTGGAAACGTAGAACTTTTTCTCTTAGGCTTTTCTTCTCCTTTGCGTTTGGAACAGCACACGTAGAATACTGTTGTATGAAACTCATCATTGAGTCTTCTGGATCTGTTCCAAATTTAGGTGCATCCTTGATCCACAACAGCATATGTATGTGAGGAGCACCTCTTGTTTGGTACTCCTTTCTCCAGAAGAAATCCAACACCTCTCCAAGAGGTGGATTCTTCTTATTCATGATGAAAGACATCATAGCTTCAAATCTATGATTGAAGTACCGGCATACATTGACTGGATCCAAAGAGCACAGTTCTCCGGGTGTCTTGAATTCGATGTTTTCGATGTTTCCATTTGCCTCTCGTAGAAATTCAAGTAAGTCTTCCCAGCCATACTCGGCACAGCTCAGAGTGAGGAACCATTTGGGAGTTCCTAAGTTCCTCAGCATACATTTTAAATCACCATGACGACGGTACCAGTACTCATTAGTACCACGCTGACACGCCATGAGATTAATCAGGTGAGAATCCAAAATACTGTCTTGGACATTGACTTTATCCATAAAGTCACTTGCCAAGATGTTTTGCATGTGTATACCACTTTTCAAGATGTGGTTCACTGCATATGACAGTCCAGACGGATCGCTTTCAAACAGGAGATGAAACAAATTGGGAATACATTGTCGAAACCTAGCATCTCCTGCATACAATCGCAAAGTCCGGTATTCAGAAGCAGGAATTTGATGAGGTCGCTCATCATATCTTCCTCCCTGACCTGTTGGAAAAAGCTGTGGGAAACACCGAGCTTCCAAACTTTCCTCCCAAACACTAATGGGACTCCCTTTGGCTTGTTTCATTTGAAACAACTCAATAGCATTCCCCATGACTTCCTTGGAATGCAAAGGATGAACACTATAATGTTCATATATTCCTTCACTAGTAGAGGGTTCTACTTTCTCAATTTGACCAGCACACAAATCGCTATCCTCTTCCTCACTTACTTCCTCTTCTGCAACATATATATTCTTATAGTACTTATTATTTTTTTTCAAATACAATGTTGCCTATTTGACTTTCCTAACATCCACTAAATCTTGCCATATTTTCTTATTCTTTGTCGGAACCCCATTAACTAAGATAACCAGAGGGTCCTCTTCCACTTTTTCTACTCCAATTGTGTTAATGTTTTTCTTCAAATCTAGAGGCAAATAAACAACTCTTCCCTTTAATCCTCTCTGTAAATCTGATGGAGGCAATTTCCCTGTCTTTGGCTCCATTCTTACAATAGCCTGAAAGGGATGGATACTTTGAATCAAAATAGATTCATAAGTATTTAAATCCTTCAATTCAGAAGGAATCTCAACCAATTCCAGATTATTATGAACTGCTCTAGCAGGCATCTGGTTTTGATTTAATTTACTACAACAATAAGTACACACACGTTGATCCGATCCCAAATCAAAACAATTTTCTACCATCAAGTATGTTGTGAAATCCTTCCATTCACTATTATTTTCCCTTTCACTTTTTGCATATAAATCCACTAACTTAGTCTGATTCTTATAATAAGTGCGTCGACAACACACACAAGTGAAATTAGGCCTCTCACTTGATTTCACCTGAAACGTCGCAATTTCCCTCTTAAAATTATCTGTACTGGAAACCTGTACACTATCTTCCACATTACCCTCTTCTTCTTGGTCAATTTCAACATTCTCCTCTTTACTTCCAAAGTAACAAAACTCAATTTCTTCACAAATATTCTTCACATCTATTTCAGAACCATGCAAAAGAGCAGCGCATAATTGTTTAAGCATAATTGCTGGACTCTTAGCATAATACAACATTCTAACTAATTTCCTCACTTTATTATGATGCACTGCTAGCATCCTGAAATGATGAAAAACACTCTGGCATACTCTCCTGGAAAGACAAGCCAGTGAATGACCATGCAAACCTGTCACTTCTCTCACTCTGCAAGGATCTAATTCTTGCAACAACTTCATTTTCTGCTTCAAACTTTTCTTATTAAATGTCCATACAAAATCACAAAGCAAATTGATGGAATCCTGTCGCACACTGCAAATACTACTACACTTCCAGGTGTACACTGGTCCCTTAGGACGTCTTCCTAAAACCTCATTACTTAACACCTCTTCTGTCTCTGTTGACACAAGTTTTTCTTTTTCAACCAGGCAACCATCTTTCACCTCATATGCTCGACCGCTGGTGTCAACTGCATGCACCAAATCATTATCCTGGAAATAACTCTCCTCATTAAAAAATGCCTCACAACTTGAACTATGCATCCATTCTCCGGAAAAAACTTCACAAAAATTACTACGATTAACTGTTCTCTTCCATCTACTATTTCTTTTGAAATCACAAATTGCCTTGTTTAGCTTCCTAATTCTATTGATTATCAAAATAAATAACTTACGTTTAATTTCAAATGCCTGATCAATAACTTTCTCAACTTTTTTTTTTCTCTTATAAAAAACCACTTTCTGTTGACCTTTCTTAATATTTTTTAACAAATTGCCAATTATCCTGTTGCGGAACATTGGTTTACGAATGTCCCTAAACTGTTGTTTCCTTCTGCTATCATGCACAGAGTTATCTCTTGCTCTAGCAGTAACATTTTTGATTGGCCTTTCCTTTCCGTTTAAATTGCTTCTCTTTTTCTGGACTGGAACATTTTCTGTAGTAATATTTTTTTTACTACAAATATTTCTTATGAATGTTTTTGTGGTCTTACCCGGTGCTTTCTTGGTGACTTGACAAGTTTTTTTGGTAGAGGACTGCTGCATTATTTCATGGACCTGCTGTCTTTGACGTTTTGCAGCCTTTCTAAGTCTATCCTTGGTTGGCATGCTGAAATCTTGAAATGATCTGCAGTTGAATCTGTGGTAAAATATAATAAAAATTTTTATTAACCACTATTACCAAACAGTAAATCAATAACAGTCATCAAAAACTTAACACACTACTTCACATTTTTACATAGAATATTTTTTAGTGCTTGGCAAATTTAGAATACAGAAATAGCAGAAAAGAAATGGAATTCATATTCATTTTACCTGTGCTGTTTTATATGTGAATCTGATCTAATTTTATGAGCATATTTTAATATTTTATTGAAGACACTACACATAACCTGTTTTTGAAGGTGACTTTATTTTTAAATGAAACGGTTTACATTTTTACTTTTCATTTATTATAAATTTTTATATGTTTATAGTTCCATAGGCTCAAGCACGTCAGCTTCCCACCCTATATCATACAATTCTGACAAATCGGCATCCTCATCATTTTCTTCATCATCCTCAGAACTTAAATCATCCAAGGGATCTACTTCCACTGACGTTTCAATTACAAGTTCAATGATAATGTCATAATCAACTGATTGCTGATTGTCACTCATGGTTGATGTTGTCGTTATCTTTAAAGAAAGAGAACAACAATGAGATGTTGCAGAGTAAGAGACAAATCTCAGAGATTATAATAGTAAAATAGTTTAACAAGAGTAACATTTTGCAGCTATTATTTAGCCATGTCCAGCGATGCTGAGGAAGTGAAGCCTATGTCCAAGTTTTCAGTGAACATGACTCATCTCTTCTTAACCTTGGATAAGCCTCACCGACTCTGTGTCCCCTGCTCATACTTAAATGTACAGGGGCAGATTTATGCTAAATGACGCATCCCCACGGATGCACCAGTTAATGTGCACCGCTGCTCTGCCAGCCATAGTGTGCCGAATTTACAATGTGGAGCACCATTGAGCAAAAACAGCACAGATGCGTCACACATCTGTACCACAAAAGCAGCACATTGCAGGAATCACGTCATAAGCGCGACATGTCTACTGCAATGCACAGGAGGAACCCTCACATTGCATGGTGCATCACTTCTTATGCCTGTTTCAAACAGGCATAAGGATTTGATTCAGCAATGCTATAAAGCTGACTCAGTGAAATCTTCTAAATTTCACTGTGTTAGTTTCTTGCAAATTAATGCATACCTTGCAACAAAACACCTATATGAAAACTGACGCAGGTTTCATGTGGCACAGGACTTTACAGCATGACACATCTGCCTAGATGCATCAATTTTTAAATATGTCGCCACATAGCAAATCTTTTGCACCACCGCTGCATCACAAAAGTGACGCACAGCAGCGCAAAAGAGGCACACGGCTATCATAAATCTGTCCCTAACATGTTAAATGATTGATTCAGGATGACGATAAGGTGTGGCCTATCCAGAGGTTTGTTTAAGGTGAGGCCTACTCAGGGTTGCAGATCAAATTTACGCTTGTTAAAGAATACAGAGGAGATAATACATGTGAAGGCCTACTAATGAAGTAAGTCATGTGCACTTCACTCTTGAACAAAGGCCAGACCTCTTTTGTGTCCGTGGACAGACCGTAACTTCATCTGCACAATGTAATTCGTAAACTTAAGAAACACAGGTGATGTAATTGAAAAATGTGGAGTTTCTTTTCCTCATTTTACAATTACATCACCTGTGTTTCCTTTGCTTAGGTACCTCATAGTGCAGATGGAGTCTAGCATATCAAAGAGTACACAGAAGTTGAGCAGTGTATACAACAATTTTCACATTTACAGAAGACTCAGCTTCTTATCTTGTTGGAGATGAAGTGAGGCCTGTCTTGCAACATGGTGCATCTTTTGCATCACTGCTGCATCGGTTTCATGTGGCACAGGTTTTTTACAGCATGACACATCTGCCTAGATGCATCAATTTGTAATTTTGTCGCCACATAGCAAATCTTTTGCACCGCCACTGCGTCACAAAAGGGACGCACAGTGGCGCAAAAGAGGCATACACCTATCATAAATCTGTCCCTAGCATTTTAAATGATTAATTCAGGATGACGATAAGGTGTAGCCTATCCAGAGGTTTGTTTAAGGTGCATGAAGCTCTAGCAGTACATATCCAGAAATGTAATTGATTTCAAAAAACGTTTTTAAACACAACATATAAATCAATTGTATACCTACATTCATAGGGAAATGACTTAAAATGAAATTAAAATCGTTTGTGAGGAAAAGGAATGCTTTTAAAATTTATGACAAGGAAATAATGGTGTCTGCTTCTTCATTTCATCTCTCTTCAGCATTTTTGGGTCACTTTTAACATGGCTATGTAACTCAAAGAATCAAAATCTAAATTTGCTAAGCACAGGTGCGAGCATATTTAAAAGGAATTTGCACCACGGGGAAAGGTCTTAAATTAAAATGGGAAAAATAACATCAGAGACACTCAAATGCCTTATAAAGAAGCAGACACCATTATTTCCTTGTCATAAATTTTAAAAGCATTCCTTTTCCTCAAAAACGATTTTCAAGTCATAATTTGAAAACACTGCACATGGGGAAATGACTGAAAATGTCCTTAAGAAACATGAAAGCGTTTTTTGATTGCCTTTGCAGCATTTTTGGGTCACTTTTAACATGGCTATGTAACTCAAAGACTCAAAATCTAAATTTGCCAAGCACAGGTGGGAGCATATTTACAAGGAATTTGCCCCACGGAGAAAGGTCTTAAATTAAAATGGGAAAAATAACATCAGAGACACTCAAATGCCTTATAAAGAAGCAGACACCATTATTTCCTTGTCATAAATTTTAAAAGCATTCCTTTTCCTCAAAAATGATTTTCAGGTCATAATTTGAAAACACTGCACAGCTCCTATGCACAAAAACACCCTGTCAGTACTAATACTTCACATTTTCTCCAATTACAATTTCTCAAAGAAACATAATCTATTTGTAAAACACTTGAGACAAAGCAACATTTTAAAAACACAACTTTCTTCATAATTTTCTCCTTAAAACACACTATTCTCTATCTAAATTAAATAAATCTTTTCTCATCTTAGCAAATACTTTATGAGTTTCAAAACAGTCTCAGAAATACACCAATTTGTCTTCAGCAGAACAAAGGGTATGCACTCCAGAGGCTGCAGCTATAGAAAGCACAGAAATGCTGTAATTCATCACACATATCTCTCATGTCACCCAATCAAAACTCTTCCCTCACTTTTTTCAAATCAAAACCCTTCCCCCCTCTGCCCTCTCTGCCTTTTTTGCATAGCAACCACCTCCTGGAAGACCTCTGGTGTTTGCAAGTTCACACAACAATGTTTCAATTGAACTCTGAACTCTCAGTGCACCTGCATATCCAGTGCAATCTTTCATTTAATGATTTTTTATTGACCATTCAAAATACATCTTTCAAAGAACTCATCCATGCACCCTAACTTTCTGTTTTCAGCAATCAAAATCCACCAATCACTGTTACTGCTTCATTAACACAGAAACTCCACAGTTTTTTTCATTTTAAACTCTTATTTTTTCAACTGCCATTTCATTGCCACACTTCATCTGACTGCAGCAGAACCTTCTCTCACCATGTTTTCTGTCTGGATTGTTGGACATAGTTACATCTATTGGGCTCAGAGGTATGCTGAGAACAGAAATTTACCTAACCTCAATTTACAAGATGTGGAAATTAAGTGGTTTGGCCACAGAGGATTAAAATGTCACCAATTGATACCATTGGTGAAAACCTTTATGCATTTGCCAAAACCTGACCTGTTAATTGTGCACTGTGGAGGTAATGATTTGGGCACGTTGACTGGGGTAGGTCTGAAAATGCTTTTAAAGGACACCTTTGAACAATTAATGGCACTTTTTCCTCAAACTGCCTTGGTATATTCAAATATATGCCAAAGACAGAAATGGAGGTGGTCGAACCAATTTTGTCCACAAATTGAGAAGTCGAGGAAGCATGTAAACAAATCTGTTTCAGCTTACATGAGAGACTATGGAATGGGCTCTGTGTACAACAATAACTTGAGTTACTACATGCAAGATATCTACAGAGGAGATGGAGTTCACTTCTCAGATGAGGGCAACAGAATTTTCATTTTGAATTTAAGACTGTGCATTGGTACATACTTATAAGTACCTAAATGTACCATAAACCCAAAAGCTCTTCTCAGAGCTACCCTACATCTGATCACTCACAATTATTTTTTTACTCTAACTTTTTTCACTAATTTTCAACAAAGTACGCTCCCTGGAGCGCTACCCGGTACGCGAACCGGAAGCTAACCGCGTGAAATTTTTTTCCCGCACATATGGGCCTCCTCAGCCACCCTCAGAAAACCCAGGGGGTCAAGTTACGTCTACCGTACCCCCTTCTACCCATTCTGAACATTATTTGCCCTCCATCTTGTATCTTAATTCGACCGAAACACAAAATGGTGGACTCCCGTAACGCTTCAGGTTCGCGTACTGGGGCGCTCGCCAGTTCGCGTACTGGGGCGCTCCCCGGGAAGCGCTCCATCAAAAAAGGTGGGAAAGTAATTTACAGAAAAACGACTGGAGACACTTTCACCAAATATAGATTAGCTCATACTTTATACCAATCCCTACCATTTTCACAAATTTGATTGAAATTCCATTTAGCCATTTAGCCTGTAGACCTTTCTAAATACCGTGAGGTAAATTACTTCACAGAACACATCTGAAGTGTTGGAATTGACAACCAATGAAAATGTTACTTTCATTTTCTACTTTTTTTACCTGACATTTGATTCGTTATATACCTGAATATATTTAAAGGAAGAGAAGGGAACACAGCCATTTTGACTACTACTTCCTGGTGTACATTTCAATTGGATTTTCACTAATCACTTCAACTTCTTTGTAAAGGTAAGTTGTTATTTTAAAAACTGAAGTATATTGTGCACTATAAGTTAATATGGTAAACTTTTTCTGATAGTTATATACTATCCCTCTGTAGTAGTTATAGATTTAGACTTCTCTGTTATAGTTATGGATGGAGTTAGGTTTCTCTTGTATAATTATGAATTTACTTACGTTAAATCACATACACTTTTTTATATTCCTACTTCCACTCTGATACTATACACTGCCCAAAGATAAATTCACTGATAAAAACTGCCTATCTAAAATGAATCCCAACAGTGCCCTATCTGTACTAATATATTTTTTTTTATCCAAATTTCAGGCAAAATGGAAGGCGAACAGAAAGTTTCATTTCAAATTGTCCTGCAAGAGAGCAACCAAGAAATAATTGATCCAAATTATATAGAATTTATGGATGAAACTTGGGACCAAGAACTACTGCAATGTGTGCAAGCAGTAGATGTCCTCCTTGAAAATGAGGACATTTTACACACTCAAACATTACAAGCTATGTTCAATGAAAATACCGACATTTCAGACAGTGAAATGTTAGACATTTTATTAAATTTTGAAACACAATCACAATAATAAATAATTGCCTAAAAAATAAAGAAATTAAAAAATAATCAACAAAACAAACAATCAATTAACATACAATATTAGTAAAGTCTATCATTCTTTTTCCTTTTAGTACGCTTCCCAGAACGCTTCCCGGTTCGCGGACCGGGCGCTCCCCACGCAAAAAAACAAAAAAAATGTTTTATTTTTTTTGCCCTGCGGGGCCCTTTTAAAGCCTCTACATCAAACCTAGGGGGTCAGGGAGGATCTACTATGCCCCTTTATGGTCATTTGCCCCTTCGCTTTGGCCTCCTCTTGTCTCTCGATCCTACCGAGAGACAAGATGGCGGCCGCTACGGACTGTTTTGAATGTTTACAGACACCGGAGAGCCAATCAGCTTCGCTACGCGAAGTTCCGTTACGCGTCAAGTACGCGAACCGGAGCGCTGCCCAGAGCGCGCTTACAGATATATATCTTTTTTTGAACGTTAATTTCTCAAAATCCACTGGAGCACATATATTGAGACCTAGCAAAGGCACATCGGGCTACCAGTCCCTACAATTTTGCCAAGTTTCGTGCAAATCCATTCAGCCGTTCGGGCTAAAAGTGAGGCCAACCGCCCTATGGAAATTAACATGGGAAAAACGCGTTTTGGGACCCCCCTTTTTTCTTGGCCCCCCCTTAATAAACCCCCCCCCAAATTTTCAGGGGCTGCTCAGAAACAAAATGTTCCATTTTCCTGAAAATTTCAGCCAATTCCGTCCACAAACGCCAAAGTTATTAGACATAGAATTTTCAAAAATCCCATAGAGAAAAAATCCTAACTATATATACCTACTGGCGGTTGCCAGTAGGTATATATAGTTAGGATTTTTTCCCTATGGGATTTTTGAAAATTCTATGTCTAATAACTTTGGCGTTTGTGGACGGAATTGGCTGAAATTTCCAGGAAAATGGAACATTTTGTTTCTGAGCAGCCCCTGAAAATTTGGGGGGGGTTTATTAAGGGGGGGCCGAGAAAAAAGGGGGGTCCCAAAACGTGTTTTTAACATTGAGTTTTCCATAGGGCGGTTGGCCTCACTTTTAGCCCGAACGGCTGAATGGATTTGCACGAAACTTGCCAAAATTGTAGGGACTGGTAGCCCGATGTGCCTTTTGTAGGTCTCAATATATGTGCTTCAGTGGATTTTGAGAAATTAACGTTCAAAAAAAGATATATATCTGTAACAGCGGACCGGGCAGCGCTCCAGTTCGCGTACTTTTCGCGCAACGGAGCTTTGTGAAGCGAAGCTGATTGGTTCTCCGGCGTCTGTAAACATTCCAAACAGTCCGTAGCGGCCGCCATCTTGTCTCTCGGTAGGATCGAGAACCAAGAGGAGGCCAAAGCGAAGGGGCAAATGACCATAAGGGGGCATAGTAGATCCTCGCTGACCCCCTAGGTTTGATGTGGAGGTTTTAAAAGGGCCCTGCTGGGCAAAAAAATAAAATAATAATAATAATCGAACGGCTGAATGGATTTGCACGAAACTTGGTAAAATATTAGGGACTGGTAGCCCGATGTGCCTTTGCTAGGTCTCAATATATGTGCTCCAGTGGATTTTGAGAAATTAACGTTCAAAAAAAGATATATATCTGTAACAGCGCTCCGCTTCGCGTAACGGAGGTTTGCGAAGCTGATTGGTTCTCCGGCGTCTGTAAACATTGCAAACAGTCCGTAGCGGCCGCCATCTTGTCTCTCGGTAGGATCGAGAGACAAGAGGAGGCCAAAGCGAAGGGGCAAATGACCATAAGGGGGCATAGTAGATCCTCCTTGACCTCTTAGGTTTGATGTGGAGGTTTTAAAAGGGCCCCGCGAGGCAAAAAAAATAATAATGATAATAATCGAACGGCTGAATGGATTTGCACGAAACTTGGCAAAATTGTAGGGACTGGTAGTCCGATGTGCCTTTGCTAGGTCTCAATATATGTGCTCCAGTGGATTTTGAGAAATTAACGTTCAAAAAAAGATATATATCTGTAACAGCGCTCCGCTTCGCGGAGATAACATTATATCTGTATTACCTAGCTGTTGCTAACACCAGTTAGCGACGGCTAGTAGGAGATAGCGACCATCTTGGGCCCCACTTTGCATGTGAGTGATATTTATCACTAATGACATGCAAAGTGGGCATGCCAAGATGTTAGCGACTGGAAACAGTCGCTAACATCGCTATCTCCTATTATCAACTTTTGGAAATATTCGTGATAAGCGCGAATATCTCCAAAAGCTAGCACCTGCCCTGAGCAGTTCTAAGGCATGTTATCCAATGGGAGGTGGATAACATGGCTAAGAGCATTAGCTCGGTAATGCATGAATATCGCTGAGTTTTCAGCGATATTAATGCATTGCGGTCGTTTTTTATCGTATTTGCGATAAACCTTGATAATAGCAAGGTTTATCTGCGATAATTTCTGACGATGCTTAGCGGTAAAAAAATCGTTGCTAAGCATCGTTAGGGATAAATATCGCTTAACTTTGGTAATATGCCCCAACGTCTGTTAACGTTCGATTCGAAGGAAATCAGGAAGTGTTGAAAAACATTGTCTGCGCCATCTTGCCTTTTTTCAAATGCCACACTTTTGTCGTGCACGGCAGTCATTTTAGATGCCTTGACCAGACCCACTCTGTGCACGCTGTCGATCCTTAGCATGACTCCCCACCCTCGCAAGCATCTCCCCCAGGCAGTGGTCACCCCCGCTCTCTGTCTTATGCATGGGTAATAAACCACCCCCCATCTGCGCTGCTCTTCCCTGAGAATCACACCCTGTGCCTGCCCGACACCTCCCTTTCGCCCTATTCACTACCGCACCCTCTAACACTCCTTTTCCTCTGTGTCCGATTGTCCAGGCCGGTCCTAGGGTATCAGCTAGCCCTGCAGATGTAGTTTATGGCCCCAGCTGTAAAGAATCACCCCTCTTCAAAGGAGTTATAGTAGATCAAGGCCCACACTCGATGAGATCCGTCACAGCAGACGCGTTCCTATTATCTGAAAACCATCCTGTATTGTGATTGGGGAGGGGACCGAGCCTGAAGCGGAAGATTCCAGGGATGACTCTTTGTACATCAAAGTTTTTACAATTATGTGTCACATTAAAAATATATAGCACTCCAACAAAGTAGTAAGATTATAAAACTTTAATAACTTATAAATATATACAAGAAAACAAAAACAGTAATAACATATAAACATTTTTAGGGAAAAACAACGAAGTAGCGGTCGGCTGTGCGAATAGTCCCAACGCAGCACAACATCCAGATTTCTGGCGTGGGGCGTCGCGGGGGGTGGGTCATCAGTAGCAAACTGTTGTGCGAATAGTTCCAAGGCAGCAGAACGATGGCACCAAGGTGATGTCCAGTAAGTTGCCGCACTGGTTTTGGTATCCTACAATGCTGCTCCGAATAACGGTGTGGGGCGCCCCGGGGAGGCGGCGTGAACGGGCCTCTCCAGGTGGAGTCTCATCTGTTGTAGTGGGGCGCCCCTTTACCGTTTCAGTTGCCATTCCGTCCGCTTTTGGTCCACTGTGTCAAAAGCCGCAATTCAGCTGAGTTGCGCCCACTCTTGCGGTGCAGCGATAGGCGGCTGTCACAGGACTCTCAAAATGGCGGCAGGCTGTTTCCTTTTTGGGCCTGGTCCACTGAAATGGCCCTGAGACACCTTGGAAATCGGACGCTTGTCTGCTAGGTCTTGGACCCCATTCTCGAAAGCGTCCCCTCCGCCTTGAGGATTCATCAAAAGTTTTGGGGGCCCCCGACTCCTGTAGGCTTCTGGTGGGGAGCGGCTGCCATGATTGCTCGCGGAATGACCACGACGGAGCTACGAGATGGTGGTGCTCTCATGCTGACGCCAGCTTCAGTCTGAAACATCCAGAAACAAGGTGGGGCTTTCATCGTTTGGGAAAAAAAAAAGTTTTCATCCAATGAAAAGTGTTGTTTTTAGGTCATATGATCAAGCCTTCCATCATTAGGAAACCAAAAGTAAAATGAACCAATGAAAAGTTTTATAAACAAGTCACATGACCTGTTATGCGGCATAGGGTATAAAATGCGGAGAAAATACGTTGGCACGTGAGGCGGCGTCAGTAGCGGACCGATGTGCGAATAGGCCGAAGGCAATGCAACGCGCCAAGATCCGGATGGCACCGAGGTGGTGTCCAGCAAGTTGCAGCACTGGTGTGGCCATCCTACAATGCTGAAAGTCGGCGTGGGGCGCCCCGTTGGCCTGTGAGTTTGCGTCAGTAGCGGACCGATGTGCGAATAGGCCGAAGGCAGCACAACGCGCCAAGATCCGGATGGCACCGAGGTGGTGTCTAGTAAGTTGCCGCACTGGTGTGGCCATCCTACAATGTTGAAAGTCGGCGTGGGGCGCCCCGTTGGCCTGTGAGATGGCGGCAGTAGCGGACCGATGTGCGAATGGGGCCAAAGGCAGCGCAACAATATTTTCGGAATAGAAGACACCACAAGGCGCTGAGATGCCAAGATCCGGATGGCACCGAGGTGGTGTCTAGCAAGTTGTGGCACTGGTGTGGCCATCCTACAATGGTAAAAGTCGGCGTGGGGCGCCCTGTTGGCCTGTGAGATGGTGTCAGTAGCGGACTGATGTGCGAATGGGGCCAAAGGCAGCGCAACAATATTTTCTGACTGACACCACAAGGCGCTGAGATGCCAAGATCCGGATGGCACCGAGGTGATGTCTAAGTTGCGGACCGATGTGCGAATGGGGTCAAAGGCAGCGCAACAATATTTTCTGTATGGAAGATACCACTAGGCGTTGAGATGCCAAGATCCGGATGGCACCGAGGTGATGTCTAGCAAGTTGCTGTACTGGTGTGGTCATCCTACAATGCTGAAACTCGGCGTGGGGCGCCCCATTAGTCTGTGAGATGGCGTCAGTAGCGGACCGATGTGCGAATAGGCCGAAGGCAGCACAACGCGCCAAGATCCGGATGTCACCGTGGTGGTTTCATAGTTGAGAGGCACTTCATCTGCAGTGGGGCGCCGAGATCCGGATGGCACCGAGGTGATGTCTAGCAAGTTGCTGTACTGGTGTGGTCATCCTACAATGCTGAAAGTCGGCGTGGGGCGCCCCATTAGCCTGTGAGATGGCGTCAGTAGCGGACCGATGTGCGAATGGGGCCAAAGGCAGCGCAACAATATTTTCTGAAGAGAAGACACCAAAAGGTGCTGAGATTCCAAGATCCGGATGGCACCGAGGTGGTGTCTAGCAAGCTATGCAGTTGAGTTGTGTGCGCACATGCGGCGAATAGGTCGAAGGCAGCATAACAATGTTTTCTGAAAAGAAGACACCACAAGGCGTTGAGATTCGGTTACCACCGAGGTGATGTCTAGCAAGTTGCCGCACTGGTGTGGCCATCCTACAATACTTCTCCGAATAACGGCGTGGGGTGCCCGAAGGGGGGGGGGGAGGCGGCGTGAACGGGCCTTCCTAGGTGGAGGCTCGTCTGCTGTAGTGGATCGCCCCTTTACCGTTTCAGTTGCCATTCAGCTGAGTTTTGGCTGCTCTTGATGCTACAGCGACAGGCGGCTGCAACAGGACTCTCAAAATGGCGGCCTGTTCTTTGGATTTGGGCCTGGTCCACTAAAATGGCCCTGGGACACCTTAGAACTCGGACGCTCGATTTTTTTTTCCTTTCCTGTACATGCAAAAAAAGGTAAATGCCCGGTACGTTACACGCTTCATCTGCCACGATGAACTCTCCAGAGGAACCGAAAAAAAATATAGTTATGGTAACTATACCATGCATCGTCATATGGAGAGGTGGCACCAATTAATTATAGTGCTGCATAAAAGAGAGATTTGGAGGAGAACCCCTGACCTGCTAGTACATTCATCAAAGAAGTGGCACTGACAGCATCAGAGGCAAGGGAAACGGTCCCAAATATTTAGAAGAACTTTGGAAAGATTAAAATGACATGTTTAGATTGTGGCAAATTAATTTCATGTGGACAGATGAGTGTTACTCTAATAAATACTTTACAACAAGGGGTGGTGATGGACAGAGTCTCTGAATTAAGCAGAGTACTCTCACCCAGTCAAGAGATCAGGGCTAGATCCAACACCGTTTTTTAGCTCATTGCACCATCCCAGTTTCAGAACCTGGCTGCATGCAAATTAGTCTGTCCCTGGCCCAGTGCATCATGGGAACAGGGCAGACCAGACTACAAAAGCCAATTCTTACACTGGGAAGGAAACAAGCTTCCGGGGACCGGTTTCTGCCATTTCAGGCGTCTTCGGCCCGGCTTGCTTGAATCCTGATGGTGCAATGAGCAAGGGACTCACATCTGAGTATACCCTTCCACGCTTAGGGTGGACAAAATTATTTACAACAAGGGGTGGTGATGGACAGAGTCTCTGAATTAAGCAGAGTACTCTCACCCAGTCAAGAGATCAGGGCTAGATCCAACACCGTTTTTTAGCTCATTGCACCATCCCAGTTTCAGAACCTGGCTGTATGCAAATTAGTCTGTCCCTGGCCCAGTGCATCATGGGAACAGGGCAGACCAGACTACAAAAGCCAATTCTTACACTGGGAAGGAAACAAGCTTCCGGGGACCGGTTTCTGCCATTTCAGGCGTCTTCAGCCCGGCTTGCTTGAATCCTGATGGTGCAATGAGCAAGGGACTCACATCTGAGTATACCCTTCCACGCTTAGGGTGGACAAAATTATTTACAACAAGGGGTGGTGATGGACAGAGTCTCTGAATTAAGCAGAGTACTCTCACCCAGTCAAGAGATCAGGGCTAGATCCAACACCGTTTTTTAGCTCATTGCACCATCCCAGTTTCAGAACCTGGCTGTATGCAAATTAGTCTGTCCCTGGCCCAGTGCATCATGGGAACAGGGCAGACCAGACTACAAAAGCCAATTCTTACACTGGGAAGGAAACAAGCTTCCGGGGACCGGTTTCTGCCATTTCAGGCGTCCAGTCAAGAGATCAGGGCTAGATCCAACACCGTTTTTTAGCACATTGCACCATCCCAGTTTCAGAACCTGGCTGTATGCAAATTAGTCTGTCCCTGGCCCAGTGCATCATGGGAACAGGGCAGACCAGACTACAAAAAACAATTCTTACACTGGGAAGGAAACAAGCTTCCGGGGACCGGTTTCTGCCATTTCAGGCGTCTTCGGCCCGGCTTGCTTGAATCCTGATGGTGCAATGAGCAAGGGACTCACATCTGAGTATACCCTTCCACGCTTAGGGTGGACAAAATTATTTACAACAAGGGGTGGTGATGGACAGAGTCTCTGAATTAAGCAGAGTACTCTCACCCAGTCAAGAGATCAGGGCTAGATCCAACACCGTTTTTTAGCTCATTGCACCATCCCAGTTTCAGAACCTGGCTGTATGCAAATTAGTCTGTCCCTGGCCCAGTGCATCATGGGAACAGGGCAGACCAGACTACAAAAGCCAATTCTTACACTGGGAAGGAAACAAGCTTCCGGGGACCGGTTTCTGCCATTTCAGGCGTCTTCGGCCCGGCTTGCTTGAATCCTGATGGTGCAATGAGCAAGGGACTCACATCTGAGTATACCCTTCCACGCTTAGGGTGGACAAAATTATTTACAACAAGGGGTGGTGATGGACAGAGTCTCTGAATTAAGCAGAGTACTCTCACCCAGTCAAGAGATCAGGGCTAGATCCAACACCGTTTTTTAGCTCATTGCACCATCCCAGTTTCAGAACCTGGCTGTATGCAAATTATTCTGTCCCTGGCCCAGTGCATCATGGGAACAGGGCAGACCAGACTACAAAAGCCAATTCTTACACTGGGAAGGAAACAAGCTTCCGGGGACCGGTGATGGATCAAGCCCTGATCTTTGGACTGGGTAAGAGTGGTCTGCTTAATTCAGACACTCTGTTCATCACCACCCCCTTTTCTGTATCGTTTTTGGCCACTATAGGTGTGGCAGGGTATACTCAGACATGAGTCCCTTTCTCACTGCTCCATCAGGATTCAAGCAAGCCGGGCCGAAGAGGCTGAAATGCCAGAAACCGGTCCCCGGTAGCTTGTCTCCTTTCTGGTGAAGAATTGGCTTGGTAGTTTGGTCTGCCCTGTTCCCATGATGCACTGGGCCAGGGACAGACTAATTTGCATATAGCCAGGTTCTGAGCTGGGATGGGGCAGTGAGATAAATAACGGTGATGGATCAAGCCCTGATCTTTGGACTGGGTAAGAGTGGTCTGCTTAATTCAGACACTCTGTTCATCACCACCCCCTTTTCTGTACTCTAATAAATACAGCATATGAACATCATCATAGTCGATGGTTGGTAGAGACATTTTGACTATATCCTGGACCTGCCCGTCCTCACCCAAAATGGCGCCGGAATAAATGGGACTCGTAACTCCTTGTTGTGTACTGGTTGCAGAACCTTGAAATCACGAGATACGTATGCAGTTTTGAAGCACATGGCGGGCGGGGACGAGAATTGATTGAATATTTCGACATCCCTATTGATATTAAGTTCTGATGTGTTATTGATTACTGTACTATTGAAAGTTCGAATTAACGTCACCCATGGTACTTGCCCGCAAATGTATATCTAGATAATTTTATTGTAACTGGCCCTGTCGTATTTTAATTATAAAATGTACGTCCACCGATTCCGTAACTGTTAGACACCTTAGTTCTTGCAACCTAATGGCCCGCCCGTTACGTTCCTCTACAGTGTAAATGTCTACTCATCATATACGATTACAGTTTGCTCCGTGGCAGGCCCACGTGGTTATAGGCTCGTATTTGTATAATGAAATTTTCACAATAAAGGTTTTTAAAAGAAAACATGGTAGTAGTATATACATTGGTAAAGTTTTTAATAATAGTCACTGTTTTAGAATCATTAAAAGGCAAGTGAAATAAAGCAGACCAATTACATGAAGGGTAAAAGGTATAATACGAAGGAACGCAGTAAAGATAAATGGTCAAGGGCTGTTGTGTTTTCTATTCCTGCAACATAAAGTGATCGATAAGAATCTCATATTCAGGCGTATCGGCGACTAAGACAGCAGGTCGACCCTCTTTTGCTCAACGGCTCCGTCATGGGACGAAGAAACGCTCTTTTTCTCGAAAAAAGAATATATTTTACTTGCAGGACAGTTGTAAATTTTCCGGGAAAGTACATTAGCCTGGAACATTATAACATATATTTAAGAAAAAATAATGTTCGGAAGTAATAAAAAGCGTAATTTTTAGGTCATATGACCAAGCCTTTCATCATTAGAATAAGAAAAGTAAAATGAACCAATGAAAAGTTTTATTAACAAGTCACATGACTTGTTATGCTTACGTTACGCGCTGCGCGCCCCGGATGTCTTCCGGATGCGCTAACGCGGCGCGTCATATGACGCATTACGCGACAACGCAGGTCCAGAATATAGTCAAAATGTCTCCACCAACCAGCGGTCGGAACACAACCCCTTTCAGCAGGCTAAATAGTTCTGTTAAATGACAACAGAAGGGACAGGCAACAAGAACCATCAGTCAAAGAGGGGAGGGCTAGTTCTTCTCTACCGGGTTACATTGGGGCGCTACCGGAACTGATCGAATTGGTAGTCTACAGTGTTTCTGGATGTTTCAGACTGAAGCTGGGGTTAGCATGAGAGCAGTACCATTTCGTAGCTCCGTCGTGGCCATTCCGCAACCAATCATGGCAGCCGCTCTTTATCGTTATTTTGGGCGGGGTGGGTGGCGGAGCCGAGCTGTTTTGCAGCCATCATTGTGTGGAGTTCAGTTCATTTCACTAGTTTTGTATTTGTCATGAGGGGTTGTTCCTAATGTTTCTATTTTAGCGAGGTCAAAAAGAGATCCCGTTAGTGGCCTACTGATTTTGCTCGATTCCTTTTCTTTTTTTTTTTACACGATTTTTCGTTATCTGCAAAGACTAAACAGAGTATTGCGACTCTGTGTTTGTTTGTAAATAGAGAATAAACCAAAGAGAACCAATTCTAAAACAGTAAATACTTGGATAACAATCAATCAAATGGAGAGAGAAGCAGGCACGACGTATTACAACGGGGGCAAAGGCCTGCGTTAACTACCCTTCACTATGTGCAAAGAGAGAGTACTCCTAATAGAAATGAGGGGGGGGGGCACCATTCAAAGCAGATCAGTGTGCATAAACACGAAAATGTTTTCACTTACCACGTACTTGACATTCGACAGCTTATGATATTTGCTATTAAAAAACCATTGAAATTCACTGAAAAAACCATAGGTTATAGACCATATATAGTTAGGAATTAGCATTTACAAAACCTTGAAAATTCACTGAAAAAACCATAGGTTATAGACCATATATAGTTAGGAATTAGCATTTAAAAAACCTTATTTTACTCACACAAAACCATTGAAATTCCATATATAGTTAGTTGCACTAACTATATATCGCGCACCCGCAATCCACTGCTGATCATGTCACATATTACATCATTCATGACATGGTCAGTGACATCACTGATGACATCACTGATGACATCTCAAATGACATCACTGATGAGATCACTGATGACATCATCCAGTGACTGTGTGTTTCTGTAAAGTTTAAATATGTTTTACATATTGAAGAATGAGTAGATGTATAAGTGTCTGGACGAAGGATTTAGTAGGTGCATGACTGAATGTATGAGTGAGTGATTAAATGTGTCTCACTGAGTGCATGGGTTAGTGACTAAACTGTCTTAATTTGTGCATCATTATGTCTGTTGTTCTGTAAACTGCTGCATGTGTTGATCAGTAGCTATATGATTAACTATATGGGTTATTGATTGATTGTCCAAGTATTTGTATGGGAGACTGAGTGTGTGTGTGGCTGGCTGGGAGGTGTGTGACTCTGTGCAGATCAATGTGTACTTGTATCAATGATTGTATAAGAAAGTAAGTATGTGTTAGTATATGTTTGAAAATGTAAGGTGCTCTATGTTTAACTGTATAGACAAGAAAATGGAAGTGTGATTGATTCTTTACAGGACTGACTAGGTGTGTGAGTAACTCCATGGATGAGTGGCAGAGTGTGAGTGTCTGTATAGGTGTATGAGTGCATATGATAGTGTTGTAAAGATGAGTGATTGTATGTATGAATGATTGTATGGGTGAATGAGTGAATGTGTGTGTAGACGTAGGAATCAGTGAGTACGTATGTAGTAACTAGTATTGGTGTGTCAATGGTTTCAAAAATTATACTCTGTATTTAACACTGGGTGAAACAGAGGTTATATTAAAATGTGAGGAGATGCATTGTATTGTCACATGAATGATATCATCAGTGATGTGGTCATTGATGTCAAATGAGATGTCATCAGTGATCTCATCAGTGATGTCATTTGAGATGTCATCAGTGATGTCATCAGTGATGTCACTGACCATGTCATTAATGATGTAATATGTGACATGATCAGCAGTGGATTGCGGGTGCGCGATATATAGTTAGTGCAACTAACTATATATGGAATTTCAATGGTTTTGTGTGAGTAAAATAAGGTTTTTTAAATGCTAATTCCTAACTATATATGGTCTATAACCTATGGTTTTTTCAGTGAATATATATATATATATATATATATATATATATATATTACCTACTGGCGGTCGCCAGTAGGTATATATAGTTAGGATTTTTTCTCTATGGGTTTTTTGAAAATTCTATGTCTAATAACTTTGGCGTTTGTGGACGGAATTGGCTGAAATTTTCAGGAAAATGGCACATTTTGTTTCTGAGCAGCCCCTGAAAATTTTGGGGGGGTTCGTCAAGGGGGGGCCGAGAAAAAAGGGGGGTCCCAAAACGCGTTTTTCCCATGTTAATTTCCATAGGGCGGTTGGCCTCACTTTTAGCCCGAACGGCTGAATGGATTTGCACGAAACTTGGCAAAATTGTAGGGACTGGTAGCCCGATGTGCCTTTTGTAGGTCTCAATATATGTGCTCCAGTGGATTTGGAGAAATTAACGTTTAAAAAAAGATATATATCTGTAACAGCGGACCGGTTAGCGCTCTGGTTCGCGGACTTTTCGCGCAACGGAGCTTTGTGAAGCGAAGCTGATTGGTTCTCCGGCGTCTGTCAACATTCCAAACAGTCCGTAGCGGCCGCCATCTTGTCTCTCGGTAGGATCGAGAGACAAGAGGAGGCCAAAGCGAAGGGGCAAATGACCATAAGGGGGCATAGTACATTGTCGCTCACCCCCTAGGTTTGATGTGGAGGTTTTAAAAGGGCCCCGCGGGGCAAAAAAAAATAAAAATAATAATAATCGAACAGCTGAATGGATTTGCACGAAACTTGGCAAAATTGTAGGGACTGGTAGCCCGATGTGCCTTTGCTAGATCTCAATATATGTGCTCCAGTGGATTTTGAGAAATTAACGTTCAAAAAAAGGTATATATCTGTAACAGCGCACCGCTTCGCGTACTTTTCGCGTTACGGAGCTTTGCGAAGCGAAGCTGATTGGCTCTCCGGTGTCTGTAAACATTCCAAACAGTCCGTAGCGGCCGCCATCTTGTCTCTCGGTAGGATCGAACAGCTGAATGGATTTGCACGAAACTTGGAAAAATTGTAGGGACTGGTAGCCCGATGTGCCTTTGCTAGGTCTCAATATATGTGCTTCAGTGCATTTTGAGAAATTAACGTTCAGAAACAAGATATATATCTGTAACAGCGCTCCGCTTCGCGGAGATAAAATTATATGTGTATTACCTAGCTGTTGCTTTTGTTGATTATTTTTTATTTTTTTTTATTTTTTAAGGATTGTTTATTGTGTTTCATAATTTATTAAACTTTCTAACGCGGCGCGTCATATGACGCATTACGCGACAACGCAGGTCCAGAATATAGTCAAAATGTCTCCACCAACCAGCGGACGGCACACAACCCCTTTCAGCAGGCTAAATAGTTCTGTTAAATGACAACAGAAGGGACAGGCAACAAGAACCATCAGTCAAAGAGGGGAGGGCAAGCTCTTCTCTACCGGGTCACGTTGGAGCGCTACCGGAACTGATCGAATTGGTAGTCTACAGTGTTTCTGGATGTTTCAGACTGAAGCTGGCGTTAGCATGAGAGCACCACCATTTCGTAGCTCCGTCGTGGCCATTCCACGAGCAATCATGCTAGGCGCTCCCCACCAGAAGCCTGCGGGAGTCGGGGGCCCCCAAGACTTTTGTAGAATCTTCAAGGATGAGGGGACGCTTTCGAGAATGGAGCCCAAGCTCTAGCAGACAAGCGTCCGAGTTCCAAGGTGTCGCAGGCCCATTTAGTGGACCACGCCCAAATCTGAAGAGATGGCCGCCATTTTGAGAGTCCTGTGGCAGCCGCCTATCGCTGCACCGCAAGAGCGGGAGCAACTCAAGTACATGGTGAGCGAGACGCTGTAGTCGAAAGAGCGGGCAGTAAACAGCTGAATAGCGGAAGAGGCACAGTGTAGCAAAAGCGGGCTGAATGGCAAATGAAACGGAAAAGGGGTGCCCCACTACAGCGTGTCTTTAGGTGAAACGGATTGTGGGACAAGGTGAAGAATGGAAGAGTCACCAAAAGGAAAAAAGTTCCGCTTGACCCCGGGAGCCGGCCACCTATGTCGGGGGCGATCTCAGGCCACACCAGGGCAACACGACTTGGGGAGGGGGCCGGAGCCAAGCGCCCCCTCCGAGTCCGCGACATGACACCGTCCCTCGGGGGCCTCCGTCAAGCGGTTCAGGGTGGCACCGCATCACAACAGCCCCCACTTACTTTAAGAATAGTGAAGATGAAGCAATTGCAAATAGGCTTCAGACAATGTTACAAGCACTCCTCAAAACTTTGAACTTTCAGAGTGCATGAGTTGGGACAGCGAGGGGTGATTTGGTTTCTCGGACTGTTTTTCTGGTCTCTCACCACTGGCATACTTTAACGTTTTCTTGTTTCTAGGACATTAATAGGTTTTATCATTACGTTATGTTATCGTTTCTTTGTTTGTTGTTTAATAAAAGTTCATGTTCATCAGTGGCCTACTGATTTTCGTTTTCCTATTTTTTTCTTTCCAGGTTGTTTCATGGTAAAGTTTCTGTTAACAGGATACAGTGATCACTTCGTTATTATTGCATATGTCCTTTTCACTAGGGGTGCTCTCTGGTCGGGCCAGATGACGTATCTCTAGTAAATGGTCCGGGTGAAAAAGGTGCATCAATCAGTGGGGAGTAGATAGGCATGACAGATTACAACGGGGGAGAAAGGTCCGCATTACGTACCCTTTCACTACTTGCAAAGATTTTCCTACGTTTATTTGCAAACAGGGAATACCTCCAAAAAGAACTAATTCCCAAACAGTCAATGTTCGGACAATCAATCAATCAATGAGGAATGAAATAGGTACGACGTGTTAAAGGCTTGCGTTACCTACCCTTCACTATCTGCAAAGGGAGAGAGAATATTCCTATTCTTCCTCGTTTGCAGGTAGAGAAGATCCTTAAGAGAATTAACTTCGAACAATTCAATGCTCGATTGAAAAAATCAACAAGGGGTACTGTGAACACAAATGAACGCCGCTTATGTACATACGCATTGCTATTTTCAACAGGTTGTTCCTAATGTTTCTATTTTAGCGAGGTCAAAAAGAGATCCCATTAGTGGCCTACTGATTTTGCTCGATTCCTTTTGTTTTTTTACACGATTTTTCGCTATCTGCAAAGACTAAACAGAGTATTGCGACTCTGTGCTTGTTTGTAAATAGAGAATGAACCAAAGAGAACAATCAATCAAATGGAGAGAGAAGCAGGCACGACGTATTACAAAGGGGGCAAAGGGCTGCGTTAACTACCCTTCACTATCTGCAAAGAGAGAGTACTCCTAATAGAAATGAGGGGTGGGGGGCAGCATTCAAAGCAGATCAGTGTGCATAAACACAAAAATGTTTTTACTTACCACGTACTTGACATTCGACAGCTTATGATATTTGCTATTAAAAAACCATTGAAATTCACTGAAAAAACCATAGGTTATAGACCATATATAGTTAGGAATTAGCATTTACAAAACCTTGAAAATTCACTGAAAAAACCATAGGTTATAGACCATATATAGTTAGGAATTAGCATTTAAAAAACCTTATTTTACTCACACAAAACCATTGAAATTCCATATATAGTTAGTTGCACTAACTATATATCGCGCACCCGCAATCCACTGCTGATCATGTCACATATTACATCATTCATGACATGGTCAGTGACATCACTGATGACATCACTGATGACATCTCAAATGACATCACTGATGACATCTCATTTGACATCATTCTTGTGCTAATACGATAAACCTCTTCAGACTCTAATATAACCTTAGATACACTCAGTGTAAACAGACACTCACACACTGCCACTTATCCATGGAGTTACTCACACACCCAGTCAGTCATGCAAAGAAACAATCTCACCTCCATTTCTTCAACTATACAGTTAAACACACCTTACTTATTGAAACATATACTAACACATATTTACTCTCTTATACAATCCCTGATACAAGTTCACAATGATCGATACAACCACTCACTCATTCAGTGGCTCTCATGCACAGTTATTTATATATGCCAACTCTCACATGTACTGTGTTTTACATATGTACTTACTATGACATGTAGCATTGAGATATCCATTCACTCATCAATACACTCATGCACACAGTCAACTGCCCATGTAGCTGTTTCCACATGCACTCTTGAACTCATACACCTAGTGAATAAACTGCTCACACATCTATGCATAGAGTCACACACCTTCCAGCCACCCCCACACAAACTCAATCTCCCATAGAAATACTTGGGCAACCAATTAATAACACATATAGCCTCTCGTATAGCTAATGATCAACACATGCAGCAGTTTACAGAACAACAGACATAATGATGCACAAATTAAGACAGTTTAGTCACTAACCCATGCATTCAGTGAGACACATTTAATCACTCACTCATACAGTCAGTCATGCACCTACTAAATCCTTCATCCAGACACTTATACATCCACTCAAGACATATTTTAACTTTACAGAAAAGTACAGTCACTGGATGTTGTCATCAGTGATGTCATCAGTGATGTCATTTGAGATGTCATCAGTGATGTCATCAGTGATGTCACTGACCATGTCATGAATGATGTAATATGTGACATGATCAGCAGTGGATTGCGGGTGCGCGATATATAGTTAGTGCAACTAACTATATATGGAATTTCAATGGTTTTGTGTGAGTAAAATAAGGTTTTTTAAATGCTAATTCCTAACTATATATGGTCTATAACCTATGGTTTTTTCAGTGAATATATATATATATATATATATATATATATTACCTACTGGCGGTCGCCAGTAGGTATATATAGTTAGGATTTTTTCTCTATGGGTTTTTTGAAAATTCTATGTCTAATAACTTTGGCGTTTGTGGACGGAATTGGCTGAAATTTTCAGGAAAATGGCACATTTTGTTTCTGAGCAGCCCCTGAAAATTTTGGGGGGGTTCGTCAAGGGGCGGCCGAGAAAAAAGGGGGGTCCCAAAACGCGTTTTTCCCATGTTAATTTCCATAGGGCGGTTGGCCTCACTTTTAGCCCGAACGGCTGAATGGATTTGCACGAAACTTGGCAAAATTGTAGGGACTGGTAGCCCGATGTGCCTTTTGTAGGTCTCAATATATGTGCTCCAACTGATTTTGAGAAATTAACGTTTAAAAAAAGATATATATCTGTAACAGCGGACCGGGCAGCGCTCTGGTTCGCGGACTTTTCGCGCAACGGAGCTTTGTGAAGCGAAGCTGATTGGTTCTCCGGCGTCTGTCAACATTCCAAACAGTCCGTAGCGGCCGCCATCTTGTCTCTCGGTAGGATCGAGAGACAAGAGGAGGTCAAAACAAAGGGGGAAATAACTATAAGGGGGCATAGTAGATCCTCGCTGACCCCCTAGGTTTGATGTGGAGGTTTTAAAAGGGCCCCGCGGGGCAAAAAAAAATAATAATAATAATAATCGAACGGCTGAATGGATTTGCACGAAACTTGGCAAAATATTAGGGACTGGTAGCCCGATGTGCCTTTGCTAGGTCTCAATATATGTGCTCCAGTGGATTTTGAGAAATTAACGTTCAAAAAAAGATATATATCTGTAACAGCGCTCCGCTTCGCGTAACGGAGGTTTGCGAAGCTGATTGGTCATTCTGTCACTGGGCTATAGTTGGGCTACATCTGGCTGATATTTGGGCTACATTTGTTTTTTTGTGTGTCTGGCGGCCATCTTTGGGCTACATTGGGCTACATTGGGCTTCATTGGGCTACATTCGGCTAATTAGCAAATAGCTCATCGCAAACTAGGAATGGTAAAGAATCGCTATTTATTCCTTAAAGTTCGCTATTTAGGAAATGCAAAAAACTTTGATGATACATATGGCGGTTCATCTCTAACAAGATAAGAAGCATAGGGATACATTTATGATGACTGGCGCATCACCAGGGATGTGTTAGTCATTCTGTGCCGCTGTTCCGTCACCTATGGTGTGCTGCATTTACAATGCGGCGCATCATGGGGCAAAAACAGCACAGATGCGTGATGTATCTGTGCCGTAAAGGTGGCGCATTGCTGGAGTTGTATCGCAAGTGTGATGAAGCTCCAGCAAGGGTCGGGGGTGCCCCTGTCGCAGGGTTTCTGTTCTCACACAGAACTGTGGACAGAGGATTGGAACCTCGGCGAATGCATTGCTGGAGTTGTATCGCAAGTGTGATGAAGCTCCAGCAAGGGTCGGGGGTGCCCCTGTCGCAGGGTTTCTGTTCTCACACAGAACTGTGGACAGAGGATTGGAACCTCGGCGAATTAGGGTGTCCCAAAACTCACGTTAGTAATCAAAAACTCCTTAGCAAGCTAGGTACAGTGTCACATTGAATATAACAAACTCTCAATGTTTAGACAATCCAGAATATGAACTTATAGTACCTCAGGATACGTGGAACTCATGAACAGTCGGTCGTTATAGATTTCTTAGAAACCAGAACATGGAGTTAAGAAGAACAGATGTGTATTTGAAATGTTTATTTACTAATGCCGTCTTCTCAGGCGTAGTACCTTAGATAATAAAAGTACACATATTATCAGTAGCAAAATTACCAGCATAGTTACTAGTACATAAAAAGTGAATGGTGATAGTATGTTAACATGCTGTAAATGAATAAGAGTTAGCAACACTTATAAGCAGCCGCGGGCCGTGGAGGGAGTTACGGTGAGGCAGGGAGGCGGGGAGGGGGAGAAGCAGGGTGGAGAATACAAGTACACATATTATCAGTAGCAAAATTACCAGCATAGTTACTAGTATATAAAAAGCGAATGGTGACAGTATGTTAACATGCTGTAAATGAATAAGAGTTAGCAACACTTATAAGCAGCCGCGGGCCGTGGAGGGAGTTACGGTGGGGCAGGGAGGCGGGGAGGGGGAGGGGCAAGGTAGAGAGGGCTCCACCCTGCTTCTCCCCCTCCCCGCCTCCCTGCCCCATCGTAACTCCCTCCACGGCCCGCGGCTGCTTATATCTCACCCTCCCTAATACACATATTATATTATTTGCTAAGAAGGTCTCTTTGTGTTGGTTTAGGGCGTGCCCATACTTTAGTGTCTTAGATTTGAAGGAATCACATCAGCATACACCAGCTCTCTCTTCATGTGAACCGCATCAACTGTTGTGTATGTGTGTTCGGCAAAGCAATATAAAACCCGCCTCATGCCCAGAATTGGCAGAAGTTGCACTTAGGTTATGAGTATGAAGTCGTGGAGATCAGACCTCATAACAATTCTGTATCGTGTTGTTCTTGAAACTTTAGCACTCGCTGTACAGATATAGTTTAACAAGTAAAGCAGATAGTAGACCAATAACATATTATTCTCATGTAAACCACGATGAACTACTAGGTGGAAAGCTAAAGCAACAACTAAGTGTCGTGTGCAGAAGTTGCAAAAAAGGAAAAATGGCGTTTAAACCGGTAATGAGCCCATGCTAACTTAACACGGTGTAAAGATATCCAGGACCTAGATGACACCTCCTCATGATCCGGAAACGAACTGAATAAGATAATAGAAGTGCCATCTCATGAGAGCAGATTGCAAGTTTATATGTGGACGGTCCGCAAGGTAAAGCATTAAAAACTAGGAAAATGTAATGCTAAAGAAAAATAAAACAGCCAAGTACTTTATCGAGTCCTAAGCCAATAGGCAAGGTAAATAATAAAAACTTGACAAATAAGTCAATGAATTGTCAATGAAATGCTAGTACTCAGCATATCAAACATGAAAAAGGTCTATGACATAACTGTGTATGCAAAATAAGCTGCAACAGCCTCCAATAGGAAGTCACCGTCTTCATCCGAAAACAGTTCAGCCATCCAATTTAAAAGCGGAAAAGAACATACGTGCTCTCCCAGCACCGGATCCTCTATCACCATCAGAGGACAGCTCGGTGGGTTTTCAAGAAAGCTCTGTTCCAAGAAAGACTGTGCTGCCGCCAGTAAATTCCAGGGACCAAGTAGTCCATGCATCAATGCCACAGCCATAATCCTTTCGCCAGGACAAACCAACTCGTGAGTAATGATAGGAGTCATCAGCTGATTAAAGTCGACGTCAGGAGAAACCGGTCCGCAGAGACACAAATCAATGGCCCAATCGAAATCACAGGTCAGGCAGTGAAATACAGGCTGGACACAGGTGAAGTAGGAGAATCGAAAAGATAATCCATATGCCGTGCTTAATATCGCCAACGGCATTGTGCCATAATATTCTAGCATGCGATTGCGGAACAGTGTCAGCAGCTGCAGGGTGGGAGGTTGCATAGGAGGGACATCCATATTTAAAAATGTAAAAAAGCACAAGAGCGTCCGCTGGTAATGCAAGTAAAAATGCCAATCCACGAACCAGAGTGCAGAAAATAGAATGAAAGGAAGCAGGGATGACTCCAAAGATTTTCTCAAATGAAGTCACGAGACCACTGGTAACAACTTTAAAAAAGTGCGCCAGGGACTTTGTGGAGGATGCGTTAAAGATAGTCGGAAACATGTTGCTGAAATTGAAAGGCAAATCTTAATTGAAAAGGGTGTGCACCTCTGTACGGGTGTTCGCTATGTGAAGTACGAAAGTTTCACGGGCCGAACTCAAGGCCACCTCTCTCTGAGACAAAAGAGCTCTTATTCTTGCCATGCCGTTGAAACGTGTCCCAAGGTTGGTATTTGTGGCCAGATTGAAAACTCCCTATGTTCATGTGTGGGAGGAAATAGAACATTTCTGCAGCAAATAACCCGTTCACTTACTGTTACGATAAAAGGAATACTTTTAATTAACTCAGAACAATCTTCATTATTGAGCATCAAATAACTACCATTTTCCAACAACTTGAACGTGGGGATGATAGCAGGAACTGGCGTGCCTTGCAACACGCAAGCCATATTTGGTCGGTGTTTGTTGCATGAACCGTGTAACTGTATGTGCCTACACATTAGTGAATGATCTGGCGTCTCAGTGCATTCCTCTCCATTCAGATAAACTTCTTGATCATCTTTGAAACATCTGTATGTGTATGGAAGCGACCAGACCTCATGAAGAAAAGCACTACCTAAAGGTTCATAACGACCTATTGGTATATATTTCATACAATTTGAAAACTTATATAAAGCAAAAGGCAGCGTTATTAAACCGTGGATAAGGCATGTTGCCAAAAAACCCGCAATCCTCTGCTGATGATGTCACTGAGCATGTCATGAATGATGTAATATGTGACATCATCAGCAGTTGATTACGGGTAATAGTATCTCTAGTTTACTCCCCTATAGCTGTCTTTCTTTTAACATAAGTGTCTGTTTCCTTCCCTTATACTTACTGTTTTTGGTTCGCTTCCGGTTCGCGTACCGGGGAGCGAACTGGGAAGCGAACTAAGAGAAATAGAGGTTGGCACAGTTCCAAATATTGTACCAATTTTTTAATAACGGGGAGGTAGTTCTGAAAAGAACTTTTTTTTTATTTTTCTGAACATTTTTTTACTGTTTTTGAATTTTTCGGAACAGTTTTATATTTTTTGGGGTTTTTCTTGGAGGGGGCAATGAAAACGATTCATTGTAAAGGGCTCAACAGGAGCAACAAAACAAAAAAAAGAAGTATTTATTATTTTGGGCGTTTCGGACAAACTTGCATATGATAGTCAATAGCTCTGTTGATCAGAGTGATGCTTTTTTCTCCGTAGGAAATGAATCCATCGCAAAATGCGCAGATGTGTTTTACATCACCAAATCTCATTTGTATATTTGGCACCATCTCCCTGCCCTCTGGTCCCGTTACTTCCGGTACAACAGATCTTCTGGCCATAATAGGGAGATTATCTAGGTCGTTCCGAAACTGTGCAGCACTGTAGTTGTTAGGATGCCACCTAGTCATATGGCGATGCATTGTGTAGTTTCCGAAACTGTATTTTTTGTCGGTCCCTCTGGACAGTCTATCTTGACATATAAGGCAAGTTACGTATCTTGCATTTACTTTTTTCTGACCTTTGGGAATTTTTAAAAATTGCCAAATGAAGTTTTCTTTCCGGTGAGACGTCCTGGGCTGCTCAGGCAAAAACTGCCTCTCTTCGTGCTCGTCCTCCTGTTCCTCTTCTTCTTCTTCTTGTTGAATTATAACTTGAGCAGGTGGTCCACTCTTCCTTGGATGTGGTGGAGGTGGTGGGGAAGCACCAGCTGAAGCTACTAAAGAACCCATTGCTCAGTGATCACAAAGGGTCTTTCTCTCACAATGATGAAAGTCAGAGTGAGGAAAGAAGGAGGGATTTTCATCATTTGGGAAAAACGAGAGTTCTCAACCAATCAAAGTGTTCATTTTAGATTATATGACCTAGTCTTACATCATTAGGAAACCAAAAGTGAAATGTACCAATGAAAAGTGTTATTACCAAGTCACATGACTTGCTGTGTTTACGTTAAGCGCTTTGCAGGGCCTCCCGGTTTGCTTCCAGAAACCTGCGCTTTGCGACTCGCTTTGCGTACCAGTTCGCTAACGTAGTACGTCATATGACGTATCACGCGACAACGTGAAACGTCATGCGGACGGGAGGCGTCACGATGTTGTTTTGTAACGCGGCACTTGCGGTAAAGAAACGTTTACCGGCTCGCGGTCTATTTCGCGGCATCAAGGTCAGCTAACGGGAAGCTTCCCGATTTGCGAAGCGGGAACGAAGAAAAAAAAATATTTAAAAAAAAAATTATTCATAAACATATAAAATATATTTTTGGATTTAAAGAAGAATACATTTTACAGCTACAGATATTAGCTGTTAAAAAACCAATGAAATTCACAGAAAAAACCATAGGTTATGGACCATATATAGTTAGGAATTAGCATTTACAAAACCTTGAAAATTCACTGAAAAAACCATAGGTTATAGACCATATATAGTTAGGAATTAGCATGTACAAAACCTTGAAAATTCACTGAAAAAACCATAGGTTATAGACCATATATAGTTAGGAATTAGCATTTAAAAAACCTTATTTTACTCACACAAAACCGTTGAAATTCCATATATAGTTAGTTGCACTAACTATATATCGCGCACCCGCAATCCACTGCTGATCATGTCACATATTACATCATTCATGACATGGTCAGTGACATCACTGATGACATCACTAATGACATCTCAAATGACATCACTGATGACATCACTGATGACATCTCATTTGACATCATTCTTGTGCTAATACGATAAACCTCTTCAGACTCTAATATAACCTTAGATACACTCAGTGTATACAGACACTCACACACTGCCACTCATCCATGGAGTTACTCACACACCCAGTCAGTCATGCAAAGAAACAATCTCACCTCCATTTCTTCAACTATACAGTTAAACACACCTTACTTATTGAAACATATACTAACACATATTTACTCTCTTATACAATCCCTGATACAAGTTCACAATGATCGATACAACCACTCACTCATTCAGTGGCTCTCATGCACAGTTATTTATATATGCCAACTCTCACATGTACTGTGTGTTTCATATGTACTTACTATGACATGTAGCATTGAGATATCCATTCACTCATCAATACACTCATGCACACAGTCAACTGCCCATGTAGCTGTTTCCACATGCACTCTTGAACTCATACACCTAGTGAATAAACTGCTCACACATCTATGCATAGAGTCACACACCTTCCAGCCACCCCCACACAAACTCAATCTCCCATAGAAATACTTGGGCAACCAATTAATAACACATATAGCCTCTCGTATAGCTAATGATCAACACATGCAGCAGTTTACAGAACAACAGACATAATGATGCACAAATTAAGACAGTTTAGTCACTAACCCATGCATTCAGTGAGACACATTTAATCACTCACTCATACAGTCAGTCATGCACCTACTAAATCCTTCATCCAGACACTTATACATCCACTCAAGACATATTTTAACTTTACAGAAAAATACAGTCACTGGATGTTGTCATCAGTGATGTCATCAGTGATGTCATTTGAGATGTCATCAGTGATGTCATCAGTGATGTCACTGACCATGTCATGAATGATGTAATATGTGACATGATCAGCAGTGGATTGCGGGTGCGCGATATATAGTTAGTGCAACTAACTATATATGGAATTTCAATGGTTTTGTGTGAGTAAAATAAGGTTTTTTAAATGCTAATTCCTAACTATATATGGTCTATAACCTATGGTTTTTTCAGTGAATTTTCAAGGTTTTGTAAATGCTAATTCCTAACTATATATGGTCTATAACCTATGGTTTTTTCAGTGAATTTTCAAGGTTTTGTAAATGCTAATTCCTAACTATATATGGTCCATAACCTATGGTTTTTTCTGTGAATATATATATATATATATATTTCTTTTTTTTTCCTTTTTTTGTTGAAAAACAAGTGGAGTCATGCACCCATCGTGTACTTATCTCGGTGGGTGTGCGGATTGAAACTGCCACATTAGTAATATCGTGAAGGATGCACTTTTCGGCCAGCCCACTCTGATTATGCTTACAATGCTACATGTCCCAGGTCTTCCCTGTAGTGATCTGCTGATAACAGGACTAGTTGTCAGCATGCCACAACTACTCCCTTATGGCTGGTTCACACCCATGCAGCAGAGGCATCACAGGACATGTGACCCTGCCAACGAAAAGGGCTGGGCGCATGTGCTTGATGCCATTTCCACTCTCTATCTGGGTGTATCAGTGTGCTTATTATGTTGGTGGCAGCCGAGGCATTTTGGCCGACAGGGGTCTCCCAGAACGTGGTGATGGCTTGAGTTGCAAAGAGTTGGTGGCAGCCGAAGCAATTTGCTGGACACGGGCCTCCTGCCATGTGGCGATGACTTGAGGTGCGCAGAATTGGTGGCAGCCAAGGCATTTTGCCCGACACGGGCCTCCCACCACGTGGCGATGACTTGAGCTGCAATGCGTTAGTGCCACCAGAGCTGAGCGGGTGTGCAGCCTGCGATGATGCGTAGGCCTCAATACATCGTCTTTGCAATCAACACCCGATTTGAATTGTGAGCACGCTGGACAGTGTGTTCACTAAAGGCAGCTGGCTGTACAGACATAACTCCTTGGCGTGGTGCAGTAGCATACGCTGGGGGCATGTGCCACGGAATCCTCCGACGGCTGAGGAGGTCGCTCCGGCATGTGGTGGGCCCTTTTGGAGACATGCTGGTGGTGGCAGGTGAGCATTGAGGTCTGGGTGTGCAGAGTGGGGCAGTCATCACTGGGGACCAGGGCTGGGAAGCTTGCAAAAGATGTAGGAATCATGCGCACTGCCTGAGAAGTTTGGGAAGACATTAGTGTACAGGCTCTGGTGATCCAGTTTTGCCTACACATTGTTGGAATGCGTGTGCTTTGTTTTGTGGTGATTGTGTGCAGTGTCGGCAGGGGGCACAAGTAGTACATGTGTGCAGTCAGTTGCCCCCAACACTTGCAGGAAGGCTGCTATGGCGTGGTTCCCTTGCTTGGTCTCCAGTTGTTCCTGCACAGTGTGGGTGACGTGAACATGCAAGCTGAAACAAACCGTGATGCTTACAGGTGTGATAAATCCTGCATAATGAACTGTAACAGAAGTTTGTGTGGTTATAACCTCCCTTTTCATTCCTACGAAGGTTATGACCACATAAACTTCTGTTATGGTCATTTTGTGCAGGATTGATCATAACTGTAAGCATTTCGGTTTGTCCAAGTGCAATACATTGTACCATATTACGTTAGTGACCATACTAACACTTGACCATTGTCTTTATTTATCCAACAGGTTTATGAATACAGAGTGTTGGGATTTCCAGGACGATCTAAAGTTATTTTGATCCACAAGTTAATGTTCCCCATTGGCAATGTCACTCGTTGTTTGATGTTTTTATGTTGTTAATTTATGTTTTTCTAATAAAGTACAGTTTTTCCACTACTGTTGACTACAAGACGTCATGACCTGGCCCACCCCCATTTCAGTGACTACAATCATGGATCTGGAGCACAGAGGCATCAAGCAATGGCTGGGGTTGGGGTTGGTTGTGCAGGAATACTACGAAGTGGGACGAGCGGGTGGTGCGGATACAGGGGCCCTATGTTGCTTTTGTAGACATGCATCCAAGACGTGAGAGAAAGTTTAATAGGGCTGGCTGTGAGACTCCTCCGACTCTCGCAGTTGTTAGTTGGTAGGTACCAGAGGCCAACAGGTGCAGCACGGCCAGCAGCTTTGTCTGCGTAAGGCTGTTGATTGTCCACTGTATTGGTACCGTCAGCCTGTGGGCAATGTGGCAATGTGAACCAACTTGAGATTGGGGCGATCTTTCGCCACTTTTTCTGCGCTAAAGTGTTGATAACTCGGTGAAAAGTCCCCACTGTTGGGTTAAAGGGTGACCCGAAAGGGAACCCATGTGTTTATTAGGATGTTGTTGTAGCTACATGCAAATCACAAGAAAAAAGATGAAAAAACAAGAAAAGTGGGCAAGGTACAAACACCCCGACCCCCTAGGCCTGCTCATGGGATCCCACAAAGAGCCCCAGGGCCAAAAAAAGATTACTATATATATTTTTTTTTAAATTGGCTGGTCGCACGAATCTGGACAAACAAATGTAAAAAAACAATGGGGGGTATTTTCAAGGACTTATCGCAGAGTTTTCAGCACTTTAGCGTTGCAAAGGAATTATCATCCCATTCTCAACCTGGTGAAATGTGACGATATTGCCAGTTTTCCAGCGATAGTTTCCGTAAAACACATTGCCACGAATGAGAGTGACAATGAACACTAATGATATGGAGAATAGGCGTTCCTGTGCAAACAAAACTCAAAAACACCACTTCCTGATATTTTCAACGACCAGCCAAATCTGTGAAAAATTTCGAGATGCACCACTTTATAGCAATATTCAAAATAGTCCTTTGAAAAATAATTCTCTAAGGATCCATAAAATCGTTGTACACTGGTCAAGTTTTTTCTCTTTCTTTATTTAGTTCTCTCTTTAAAAGACAGACTGCCAATGCGTTTCGTCCTAAAAAAACACAGGACTTCTTCAGGGCAATGTAGGAATTATGTAGAGGAGTTTGGCGTAATAACCCTAGTAAAATGTTGTATTGCGACTGGGGTGGAATGCCGATCTTTGCGTTCCGCTCATCCGTCTGAGCCAGTGCGTAGTCCAATCAAAGTGACAAGTACTAAAAGGATATATATTCTTATGTATTCTTCAAATCACTTAGTAATTTTGTAGCAAAGATGGCGGCTTTGTGGTATGATAGCCACAGCAATTCACTACCATACTGCAATTGTTATCCCCTAGGTCATATTGAAAGGGTGGCCAATGGCTTTATTATCGGGTAGTCCAACGCTACATCAAAAATAAGGTTCTCCTGCCACCCATGTTGCCTCAGGCAGTGGGGAAGATCTTGGTCGAATGGCTGTGTCACCCCCCCCTGTAAGCGGAAGCAGAAGCGGAGGTGGCTGGTCCAACATATTCCACTCCAGTGTAGGATATGCCGGGGCTCTGGGAGTGGTTCACTTCTGAGAAGACCAACATGTCTGCTAGAGTGGCAGCCCTCACTCTGCCATGAGGCCACTGCCTTGACCGCCGGCCTCCTTGACACAGGCCCCCTGCGAACCCAGCGACCCAGCACTTCAGAGTTATGTCTGTACAGAATACTGCCTTCAATGTACACTGCTGACAGCAGGGCTCACAATTCCGATGATGCCGTCCAGTAGGCAACAGACATTGCTACCAGTGTGGCCCGCCCGGACCATGCATCATCTCTGGCTGTGCACACGCTGAGTGCTTCAGGTGCCACTAACTGTGTAGCTCAACTCAATGCCACATGCCTGTGGGCCCTTGCTGACCCCTGCCTCGGGCCTACACTGTGGTCAGCAGGGCTCACAATTCAAATTCAGTCTTGTTCATTAATTTCAGAGTTCAGTAAGCAACTAACTATAACGTCCCTGAAACCTACATATTTCGACAATGTATTCCATACATATTACATCTTTTGTTCCATACACCTACACTGCGGTCAGCAGGGCTCACCATTTGAATGCAGTCTGGATTTATCAGTTGCAGAGAGAATTGCAATCTATGTCCTTGGATTTTTTCAAGAGGAAGTGACAAAAAGCATTCCTCAATGTGTGTGCTGACTACTGCCTTCCATCTACACTGCGGACAGCAGGGCTCACAATTCAGATCGAGTCGCTATTGCAGATGACACAGTCCAGTTAGCAACAGACTTTGCTCCCAGTGCGGCCTGCCCGTAACACACATCATCGCTGGTTGCTCATACACTGAATGCTTCTGATACCACTAAATCAGTGCACCAAAAGTCACCGCCACGTGGCATTATTCAGGCAGAATTAATTAGGCAAAAGACATTGCTCTCAGTGTGGCCTGCCTGAACCATCTATAATCGCTGGCTGCGCACACGTTGAGCGCCACTGTTGCAACTAACTCCATGCACCACATTTCAACACCATGTGGTGGGCCCTTGCTGACCGGCCTATACTGTGGTCAGCAGGTCTCACAAATATCTAATCCAATCTTGTCCTGTCAAGGACATGCCAACATTGCTGGCTGCACACACGCTGAGCCCTTCAGGTGCCACTAACTCTGTGCATCACAACTGATGGACCCTTTATGATTGACTTTCATGCTGTAGACACCAGACGCAACAATGTCACCTCAGGCATCAGGAACATTCCGAAGGGACATTAACAATTTCTTCACATCAGCACGCTCATCTCAGGTGCCCCAGGTTCAGTGCACCACAAGTCATGGACCCTTTACGAAACAATCTTTTGTGTGTGATTTAAGATCTGGTGCCCCTATCTTAGTGCACCACAACTCATGGACCCGTTATTACTGAATCTCTGTGTGTGATGCAAGGGTCACTGTTGTAGTTGTTGCCAGCACCAACCATTCTCTGAGGGCTGGCTTAAACTCACCCCACACACATCGAGCACAGACGTCACTGGACATTTGACCCTGGTAATCAAAAGGGGCTGGGCGTACGTGCCTGTTGCAGTTTAACTATCTATCTAACTGTGTCCGTGTGTTTTTTTTGTATGCATGATGGCCCAGGGCCCTACCACATTACATTGTGTTGTTGACTGTGCACACAACCATATTACCTCTGGCAGTGGGGAAGACCCTGGTTCTGTAACTTTGTCTGGGTCATTCTATGAGTACATGGGTGACTTGTTGACTAGTGTACTACAAAGAGAGTGTACGGTGAAATTATAAGTGTGTGGGCATTGGCAGAGTGATTAGATAAATACATATGTTAGCGGAGCCAAACCCCCAAGCACGAGCTTGGCCCTAATTGGCTGAAAAACAGTGGCAACCACAGCAGAGCATCAGGAGGGTAAGGCTACTCCCCTAGACTCCTAGAAAGTACAACGCATTCTTTAAACAAACCAAGCCTCCAGCAGCCCGGGAATCCCCCCTGCTTTTGTTTTGATTTGAACAAGAACTCCTGGAGTCCAGAAAGAACTGTTAGTTCTTAGTGACGTCTTATGTCCAACCTTATGTCCAACCTTACGTCAAACCCGGCACCTTTCAGGTATAAATATACAAACAGTTGCCTTAAGCAAACACACGGTGGTTTGGAGCAGAGCGGCTATCTATTTGCCCGGAAGCCCAGCTGATGCGAGAGCCGAAGGAAGCCGCCCCTCCCTTTTGACGCACTGAGAAAGACGCTGTCTTTTTCTCCAGCCGAGAAAATCCAGCTCCGTGTTTCCAGTCACCCTTGCGGGTTGCTGGGATATTGAGTCCTGAAAGAGAGATACAAGACCTCCTACATTCTATTACCAAGGTACGGAGCTGACTAAACCCTTAAGAGAATTCTTGATTCAGATTCTTGGCAAAAACCAACTTAACTTAAACTGCTACTAACTTACTCCTTCCCACTTATTAGGCTTAGGTCAGGTACACCGGGTAGGCATATTTAGAAGCGCCAGTTGAGTACGTTAGTCAATGTTTTTATGTATGTATATATTTTATCCATTTTAAAGTATCATATGGCTAAGAAACCATATCAATGCTTTTACAGTATTATTTCATAATACTCCTTTTACTGTACGCACTTTACTTTATGATAAGTATTGCAATTGTGGCAACTCACTTCTCTTGCTTGAGAAAGAAGACTGCTCAATAAATAACACCTTTTATTGAAAACGCCCGTCTCTCTATTTCTCTGCACTCTGGTGAAACTAAGTATGCACGATTGACTGAGTGAAATAGCTGTCTATTGTTTTCACACGACTCTAGAGATACACTCTTTATTCTGAGGGAGCAAAGTTGTCATGTTTATGCGGTTGTCAGAAACGAATCCCTTCTTGTCTAAATCAAGAGAGTTAACTCTTTCCTGAACATTCAAGAAAGTTGCTAGTGACCTCTGAGCTAGCTGGCAAAACTAATTAAGTGTAATATAGTCAGTAGAGACCTTGTCGACCTCAGTCCTACGTCTACACTGCTGTTTATATTATTCCAATGCACAGAGCCTATTGGGAATATAGGAACTACACTACATGGCGCCCAACTTTTGGTAAGGCGATAATCCAACGCAAGACACTAGAGTAACTAAGTCGTGCTTTTTCACACAGAACCCTTTTCCCATAAAGACTCCAAAAGACGTATGGAGTGGGTAAAAGGTTAATATCCGCCAGAACTTAGTAGGAAGACATTCCTATGTATTAGTTTTTGGTTTAGTCAACGTTGAAGGATACAATGTCCCAAAATATTGTGCACCTAATTTTTGTTTCCTTGAAACTTGATCTGCAACAAAAAACTTTTTGTCAGTAAAATGCCGGAAAGTGACGATGAAAGGGAGAGAGCTAAATTAGCAGCTCAACATTTAGCGGATGACACAAGTCTCCAAGACAATGACCCCAATGCTATAATCATTCCGGTAAATGTAAGAAGAACTATAACTAAAAAACTTATCATCATGAGGTGGTACAGTCATATTCGTGGTACAGGCCTATGAATATCGGCAGATAGAGGTATTCTATTCATGAAAACACTTTCCAGCAGCACATGCTGTGACACACAAATTCCACTATTACAAAATAGAGGAATCTCCGGATGAATACGCTCCTTTCGGGGATGTTGAAATCCCACTAACTTACCATGAGCACCTGCTCTTGTTTAAAGGCGCCCTAAAACATCAAAATCACATCACCAGGCACGGTCCACTAGGTAGACCAGGAGCCACGTGGCCAGTTCTAGCCAGCTACAAACCACATCCCGACATTGATAAAATGTCAGACGGGGAACTTTTAGCTCAGCTAAAACTATTAATTAAAATGCATAGACAATTGGTCCAATATGTAATGCCGACTTCTACATTCCAACCAGCAATATGGGAACAAATTCCATTCTGGTTAGCACAAAAAATCACTCAAATAGAGACAGTATTTCCTAATACTACTCCTACTGAGAAACACAGAATTCTGACTATCTGCCTTCCAATGGGGATCGCACCACACGTGGAGGACTGTGACACTTGGGGCACAGTGTTTGCTTCTATATACACAAAAACACATGGTGTTCCGTATATGGCGATAATACCAGATGTGCTAAGACAGATCCAAAATTAATACGGTCCAGAACCTGCTTTAACTCTGGGTATGAAATTACTGAAAGACTTCAAGCAGGTCTCGGCTATATTATTAGCCAGCATAAAAGGAGAAGCAGCATCTGTGGCGATCCGCCAGAAATTGAAAGAAACAGATATGGCAGAACAACCATTTGAACTTGCCAGAATCATAGAAAAATCCTATGAAGAACTAGGTAGAGATAGTTTGGGTGGGAAACCAGTAAAACCCCAACTAACTGAAAAACCTGAAAAAACATTTATTAAAAATAATCTAAACACCCCAAAAAAGAGTTGGGATGGTAATAAACAATCCACTGCCAGAGAAAAAAGATTCCAGTCCAGAGGAAGGTCTCCTCAACAGAGAGAAAGATCTCCGGACCGAGGAGGCAAGTCTCCCCAAAGGGAGCCCTCTGAGAAAAGATACAACCTTAGAAATAGGGATAATTTGAAAGAACTTGATTGATATCAAGATGTTGATACACGTCCCTCTCGATCTTTTCAGACTTCCTCACAGAAATCGGAAAGAAGAGGACGGTCAGAACACAAAGAAGAGCACGTCAAGTCCAAAGACAAGGAACCTGCTCATCAAAGTAAAAAATTACAATTTCCAAGAAAGATGGGAGCCAGTATTAAAATAAAACATGCCGAGGATACTGAGGACACAACTGAAAAACGGAGAGTGGGCCCAGACAATACTAGACAGCACAGCAGAAGTAACCATAGCTCCCAAGATCCTGATGAATCTTCTGGAGACAGTGGACACGAATGAATACATTCAAGTGGAAACTGCAGATACCAGAGTTAGCAAACCCCATAAATTATACGAAATAACATTGCGTATAGAGGGGGATAAAACTAGGAAAGTAAGGGGTCTCTTTTGGGATAACCTTTCGAAAGGCTATGACATCCTGTTAGCTGAGAAAGACTGGCCACCAGAGTTTGCCAGGGAGTGCCCTCATGGCGAAGAAATGATTATGCCTGCCTTCTCAAATCATATTCCAATTCATAAAAAATACACATTTGCAAGAAAATGGGCGGTAGCCCAAATTCCGGCATTATATAAATATCATGTAGGATGGGAAGAGGATTCTCATCACCATAAAATCCAGTTAAAAAATCAACCCACTGCACAAAGGCAGTACCCATTTAAACAAAAAGCTAAAAAGCAAGTCTGGGAGATCTTAGATCAACTTGAATATCAGGGGGTGATTGAAACATGCACCTCACAAATTAACAATCCTTTGTTTCCTGTCTCCAAGCCAGATGATTCATATTGTCTAGTTTTGGACTACAGACACTTAAACTCCTGTTGCAAAACATTTGCAGTGCAAAACTCACACAGTGCAGCACTAATGACTAACATCGTGCGCAAAAAATATAAAACGACATTAGATATCTCTAATGGATTCTTTTGTCAAAACATAGGACCTGAAAGCAGGTATTTGACCGCTTTCTTAATAATGGGGTCCCAAAAACAATTCTGTCAACTACCACAGGGATTCAAGAATAGCCCAGGATTATTCTCAGCCAGGGTAACAGAGTTACTACAAATATATGATGATGAGGCATTATCTTATGTCGATGACATCTATCTCACAGATGATGACCTGGAGAATCACTTAAAAAGAGTGAACACCATAATACTTGGGTTCGCAGCTGAAGGGTACAAATTCAACTTTAAAAAGTCACGAATTGCCCATCTAACTGTCCTGTTTTTAGGATATGAATTATCATGTGAAGGCAAAAGCCAAGCAGACAACTTCTTAGAGAACTGTGCAGTACTCCAAGCACCAAAAACGCTGAAGAACTTACAATCAATACTAGGTTTCCTGAATTTCGGAAGAACATACATTCTAAATTATGCAGATTGGGTTACACCACTCTATGAATTAATAAAACCTGATTTCAAACCAATCAATTGGACTCAGAAACACCCAGAAATTTTAAGATCATTGCAAACAGACATGTTAGCTAAAACAAAATTGCAAACACGCGAAAACGTACGCAACCTTGTAATCCGAGTCATCCCAGGAAGATGCGGATGCACGTACCTAACCTCTAATGAGGGAGAAACGGTACCAATAGCTTACAAATCACATTTGTACACACAAGTTGAAATTAAATTCAGTTCAACTGAAAAAATACTAAAAGCGGTTCAAACTGCTGTAGCAAAAGAAAGAGCCCTAGTCCAAGAGAGAAGCATATCTGTTTTAACAGCAGAATCATCCCTTGAGACATTAACAAGCCCACACAATCTTAATGCGGTGGCATTAGATCCAAAATGGATACAATGGGAAAATTATCTTGCTGCAGAAGACGTAAAATACTATTTTGACCCGAAAATGAAAAAATTTGAAGATCTAGAATACAAACCAGAATATCCTCTGTCAATCGAAATTCTGCCTCTAGAACAATACACCTGTGTAATCTATATGGACAGATTTGCACAACATTACGATGTAGATAAAAAATCCTACAACGCAGTGTGCGCGATTGTTAAAGGTCGCTGGCGCTTTGGTAAATTCAGACCGATAATCACCAAAACTGATTCACTCAGAAACTGTTCAGCTCAGCGAGCTAAAATAAGATCTTTAAAGGTGGCGCTTGAAAATGCCGATCACGAATTCCCCACACTGATAGTGTGCGATTCGCATTACTGCGTCAAGTCTTACAATAATGACATGCAGACATGGATCAAAAACGGTTACAAAGATGACAGAGGTGCCACAATAAAGCATAAAAAGCTTTGGGAACAGGTAGTTCTTTTGCAGAAAGAACTACGAAAGACTCACGTGATACAAACACTGAGTCATCGACGTGATGGCGTTCACGTTGCAGGGAATTCATTGGCTAACAGAGCCACAGCGGAAGCGGTTTAACCGGCTTCTGTACCCACAAAAAAAGCGTTCTAAAAAACACATAGATGGAGAAACCATGCTGGCGGTAAAAGCCTCATTAAAAGGCTACTATGCAGCATTACTTCTCAACTATCCACTCAGTAATACATACATAATTGATGCAAACTCCGTTCCTTTTGCTCAAATCCCTGGAGTGGGGGATAGAGTAGTTCCAAACACGAACCGGAGAGTCTTATTGATAGCAGACGCACACATGGGAGAGGGTTTAAGGCACGAAGAGATTGTGAAATCTCTAAAACAATTACAATCAGAATACTGGTGGCCGGGGATGAGCCTGCAACATTACAAATTTGCAAAGAGTTGTCCAGACTGCAACAGAGATCGCAGTTGTGAACCGGACCAGACTACTGCCAAGACTCCTTTATTAGAAAGCATCAGGCTATCTATACACAGAAATCCAGCCGGAGAAATGCGTACCCATAAGATTTAAGACTAATTTCACTTAAAATGTGGCCCCAGCGCTCGGCTGACGCCAGAACTGTTATAAAAGATTTGCGAGTCTTTATCGGCACATACGCAATTGGCATGCTACATTCTGACCAAGGTCCTGCGTTTAGCTCTCAGGCATACAAGGAGGCCATGACCAGCATGGGCATTGCATTGTGGTACTCTTCTCCCTTCCATCCTGAGGGAAATGCGGTAGTGGAAAGAAAAAACTGTAACATAAAGCAATCTATAACGGCGAGGGTATTAGGTTGGGGTGATGGGTGAGTCAAACATTTAACAAGTGTCCAACATAGTCTTAACAATCTGCCAAGAAATTCTCCAAAAGGTCTCACTCCCTACGAACTATTGTTCGGTACTAGAATGCACATTCAGGACTTAGATAGTCACACTTCAGTGGTAGAAGAAAAAGCCTTTGATATCAAAGACCGTTTGGCTGTTTTACAGGACTTAAATGAAACAAGAAGAAGTCTGAGTAATATAAAGTTAAAGCCAACGACCACTGAAGAAAAACCACCTCTCCCAACAAGACCTTTCTGGATTCCAAAGATTGGGGATCTAGTCAGAGAAAAGATCGCGGTGAAGAAGGAATTTGGGCCTTCTTACAGAAAAGCAGTAACTGTCTTAGCTGTCAGCCGAACAAGATCAGTAGTACTACTGCCCCTTGCTGGTAAAAAGGAGAACAGAGTTGTATTCATCGACTTGGTAAAACCACAATCATGTGGCCACTATTAAGTAGTAGGCCCAGTGGACTCCCAAGAAATAGCAGAAGACCAAATTTTGCTACAATCCAAGAGGTGCAAACTGAGAGACTGATTACATTTGATAGACCTGCAGTGAATCAAAAAGGACTATGCAACAAAGCCATGGAACTTGTGCCTCTTGAAACTCAAATTGCAACAGTTCGTCAAGAAACACCAGTCTACAATGATGTAGCATCAGACTATGCTAATGAAGCAAAGAAAAATGCAAAGACAAATGAAAATCCGGAAGAAATTCCATCAATTGACAGAACTGCATCTGGCTACTTCATCAATTTCGATTACTTTTCTGATGATCCAAGTGAACATGAAGAAATGCCAGCAACAAAAACTTTCAAAGAAAAAATGACTGAACTTTTTCACCAACTAAAAGAAACATATCTGATTTCACCATGGATTGAATTTTGGATTGTGTTAGGTGTACTTTTCCTCCTGCTTTGGCTCATCATGGTTTTATGCTTGGGTAGATTTATTGATGGAAAATATAGTACAATGGACACAGCAAGTCAGAACATCAACTTGGTCCTAAAGCCTCACAGATCCTCTCACATCGAGAAAAGAGAACTGTCATCAGTGAAAAGAGAACTGTCATCAGTGAACATCACAGCCAATCCAATACCCGGTGGGGTAGCATGGGACAAAACGGATTATGAAATCTGTGGCCCGATTGAGCTCTTGAAATATCCACACCAGTTTAAGGTTTCCTTAAGTGACTTTGTGACACCAAGTACTTTCTCTGATGATTGGGACTTTGAAAACATTAATAATATGATGTCAGATTTAGTAATGTCAGCTAAATTCACAGAACATGATTATTTGCAGGGATCTTTGAATTATGAAGAGTTATATTGTTATAATCATTTTGGTGATCACTATTTGCATACAACTGCTCAGCCTAGAAATGTTTTAACTTATAACCAATGGGAACATTGTCCAACTCCGCCAAAAGGCAGCTCGAAAACATTTTATGAGAAATTCCAATACTTCTCAGGGTTTAACAACAGTGATCCAGAAACGTTTTATTTTAAAATGTTAAATAAGACAGGAATGAAAACAATGTTGACAAATACTAAATTGATTTACTCAGAAAATTTTTATGACAAAATGTCTACATTTGGTTTTGAATTTTGGAAAATCAACATTGAAACAAAAACCATCTAGGGTTCAAAAGACTGGCAGGTTAAAGGTCTAGAAGCATTATTTAGAGCCTGCATGATCCCAGAGCAAATAATATTTTTGAATGACACCATTCAACAGACTACTTGTCTTGGCCTAGCTAAGATAAAAGACTTAAATAAACCGTCTATTCCAAAGCCATTACCTGATAGTAATAGCACTACAGAGATAGACGTATCCCATATTTTACACCAAAACAGAACAAATCCTTATTGGAAAAAATGGTTGATCTGGCCCACAGACACAAATAACTGTCAGGATAGATTCCGGGACAAAACACAGCGGTTCAAACAGACCAGGCCAGACCCAAGATACTCCCAGAGACAACATCCAGGGATAGTTACAACATACAGTGTAGGGAAACTATGCCTTGGGTGGCTACATAAATCCACACTGGCTGAAATTAAGCAACACTTGACTTTACTCAAAGACGGTGCTGACTTGCGTGATTTCATACTGGGACCACGCAAATAGCGTCAAAAACGTTTCATAGCAGCCGGTATATACTCTGCATACAACAAAGCTTGGAAAGTAATGCAAATTGAAACAGCAGACAAAATACGAGAAATTGATTGTATTAATTTGGAAAAATCACTTTCTGTAGTGGACAATGGGTTAACGACTCTGTCCTCCAGAATATATTCACTGGACAGCATTGTATCATCTGCTATTGATATAAAAGAGCAGGACTTGCTAATGTTCCAACATGGTCAGTCCCAATTGCGTTCTATTGTACAACTTGGGTGAACGCTGCAAAATCTGCGTTCAGGCTACGTGCCATGGCGTCTAATCAACATAACGTCATTATTCTCTATCTTTAACCTTACTGATAAACAAATCAGTTTGGCACAAAAAGGAGCAGACTATACGATTCTGAGCATTGAAAAACTTGAGAGATTACCATTGAAAATGTCAGAAAGACCTGTCATTGAATGGATAATACACGGAACAATTACAATTCCGATAACGACTTTCCAGTTTAAATACTGCCAAGAGTATATACCAGCAGGCCAGTATGAAAGGTTGGGTAAAGGATACATCAAATCAACCTGGGATTTACCTTATTTACACACATGTTATAGTGAAGAGAAAAAAGAGGTATTCTTTAGTGGTAACAATTGTAAAAAATCACTAAACGGTACACTTCTGCGTCAAGGTATTAACTTGCAAGGAGCCTGCGAAGGGTCTTCAAACAACCTTTCATGTCACCTGCATGGCACTCCTGCAAAACAGATAGAGCCATTTTTCAGACATCTTTCCAACGGCAGTTATGTTCTAATAAGTGACCACAGCTGTTGTGGCATGGTGCCAGGAAAACCCTATCTCGTAACCGTCACATCCAGGGTAATTTGCTGTATGCAAGAATTGTATCCACACAGCAATCCAGACATGGAGGCTGCATTGTGGCCTTCTTTGAATATCTCTTCTATTCAAATTGATACTTTAAGCAGAATGAAGTAAATTCTTTTACAGACAACTGTGCCCTTAACGTCATCCAAAGAAACGTATGATCTGCAAGTTGCAAGGACAGCGGCAGAGATACATTCCCTATTATCAACAAATTGCCCAGTGCATTTCGTAGAAATGTTAAGTCAAATCTTAAACATGTCTGATACCAGTGGCATCGTATTTAAGACAGTTTTTTCTGGACTGTTAGCACCCTTTGAAACAGTTCTGGGCATTTTCCTGAATTTTGTCCATTCTGTCTTTGGCGGCCTACCTCTTATTTTGGGACTCGTGGCAGGAATCTTATTTTTGTTCCTTCTGCTTCGATATGGCAAGCCAAGTCACAGACAAGACTCCAGCAACGATAGAAGAAACGATCCTAGCTATACGCTACCGGGACCGCATCACTAAAGTCCTCGGATTAGCCCGGCTAAGAGATCTGAGTGCATCCTGGTTTCTTTCATTCAGACCAATCTGGCAAGATTGCATCTTACCTGTGCTTCGATGTCTGCTATGTGGAGAAGAATGCGCGTTGGACGTCTGTCTTACACTACCATCAGCAGTACCAATGGATATCGATACTTTGCTAGGTTCTGTAACGACTGATGCATCGTGTAGTCCACAGCGGCTACCTATTCTGATGACGGCATTCGTTGAGACTTCACCATTACGAGTAGGTGGCGGTGAAGTAAGAGAGGAAAGCAGCACCAAACAGGTACAACCTTCTGTGAGCATTGCTGATCCTGACATCGATGATAGCAATCATACTCACATATGCACTGTTTCAGCATTTTCGAACTTGGTCGAACTTTCACCTGATGTTGTATACCTTTTTTTGCATGCCTGTCTGATATGATGTTCTCCCCTGAACAACGAGAATAACTTTTAAAAACAATGAGCACACAGCGTTCCCTGAACTCTGAATTCGGCCTTCAGTTTTTGATAAACAAAGCTACTGAAAACATTTGGAACAATTTTTTTCCCCTTAAAGCAAAATTAATTTTTTTTCACTTCCAAAATATTTACCCTTTTTTTGGCACATGGTACTCTGCTTAAAGTAGAACTATTCCTAGAGAACAGAGCTTCTATTTTTAGGATACTAGAGACAATATTTTACCTCAGCCTCTAGCACATGTACAGCATTAGTATAAATATGTGATGAAATGGTCTCAACCTTCTTTTCTGTATACAGAGCCATTTCATGTGTAATTTTCGCCATTCATTCAGCTGATATATATATGCATTTAACTGAATGATACCACTGCTTGAAAAGCGTACAGTACCAATACAAATTTTTTGTGTATTTACCATATACCATTTCGAATGCGAATCATGTATTTTGGGGTGGGTTGGAAAACACACATGCATTGTTATATGTTTAATATTGCTTAGTTATTAGTAATGATGGACATTAGTACGTGGAGTGGGTGTTGTGTTTCTATCTAGGACCCTAATTCAATATTCCCGATTTATGCCCTTATGTGGTTATAGCAAACTATATCCTTATAAAGGCATAAGAATCATATCCATATTTAGTAATAGCCCATGCAGTCCAAATACGGCAAGGCTACTCCCCTAGACTCCTAGAAAGTATAAGGCGTTCTTTAAACAAACCAATCCTCCAGCAGCCCGGGAATCCCTCCGCTTTTGTTTTGATTTGAACAAGAACTCCTGGAGTCCAGAAAGAACTGTTAGTTCTTAGTGACGTCTTATGTCCAACCTTACGACAAACCCCGCACCTTTCAGGTATAAATATACCAACAGTTGCCTTAAGCAAACACAGGGTGGTTTGGAGCAGAGCGGCTATCTACTTGCCCGGAAGCCCAGCTGATGCGAGAGCCCACGGACGCCGCCCCTCCCTTTTGACGCACTGAGAAAGACGCTGTCTTTTTCTCCAGCCGAGAAAATCCAGCTCCGGTGTTTCCAGTCACCCTTGTGGGTTACAGGGATATCGAGTCCTGAAAGAGAGATACAAGACCTCCTACATTCTATTACCAAGGTACGGAGCTGACTAAACCCTTAAGAGAATTCTTGATTCAGATTCTTGGCAAAAAACAACTTAATTTAAACTGCTTCTTACTTACTCCTTCCCACGTATTAGGCGTAGGTCAGGTACACCGGGGTAAGCGTATTTAGAAGCACCAGTTGAGTACCTTAGTCAATGTTTTTATGTATGTATATATTTTATTCATTTTAAAGTACCATATGGCTAAGAAACCATATCAATGCTTTTACAGTATTATTTGATAATACTACTTTTACTGTATGCACTTTACTTCATGATAAGTATTGCATCAGCAGACGGAGGCTGAAAAAATTTCAGGGGGGGCTAATTCTTCCAATCATATGCAGAGTGGATATTCAGGTGCTCTAAGAAGGGGTGAAAATGCAACAAAGCCTCATTAACAGGTAAATGGTTTTTTTAAGACTTGAAAAGTATGTGGGTGCTGCGCTGAGAACCGTGCACCCAGCATATTCACACTAGGATAGCCGCGCATCCAGCGCTTTCCATACTAGAGGGTCACCCTGAGAGCCGTGCATCCAGCACATTTTCACTAGGGGGCTGTGCTGAGCGCCACATTAGGATCACCACTCCAAACTTTTCTAAAAACATTGTCTACTTCCATTAATTTATATTTGCTCTGAGGACCCCATCCCCCGGGGTCCTGCCCAATTCTTGAATATTTGTATTAATCATTAGGAACGGGGGGGGCATGTGGTCCCCCTTCCCTTGTCTACTTCTGGCCCCTGGGACCCCTTCCCCCAGGGCCCGGCCACTTCACTGCAATCCAAGGGAGGAGGCCAAAGCCTCACCAGTCCTGCCGGCTCCCCACCTCATGCTGGAACCAGCATTACTTTTGGGCAAGGGGAGCTGCTAACTTGCAAACAAAAATGTCCCGGGGATGGGCTCCCTGGGACATTTGCTGGAGCCGGCCCTGGAGGGTGGCAGTCCCCAGGGCCATCAAGGTCTCCATCAGCAGTGCATTGCGGGGGCGTTAGTTATACTTAGCTCAACTAACTATAACTGCCAAATTTCTCTGGTTTTCTATGAGTGAAACGTCCAACTAACTATAGCGTCCCTGAAACCTGTAGTTTTTTCAGTGAATTTCTAAGGATTTTTTAATGCAAATTTCTAACTATAATGTCTCTGAAACCTATGTTTTTTTCTGTGAATTTCAAAGGTTTTTCAAATGATAATTTCTAACTATAATGTCCCTGAAACGTATGTTTTTTCAGTGGATTTCGTGGATTTTTTCAATGCTAATGTCTAACTATTCCTACTGAGATAAGATTTGTGCAGAAAGAGGATGAAAAGCACAGAAAGAAGCAAGAGAAATGTGGAAAGAGGCAACAGAAGTCCAGCAAGATGAAGAAAGGTATGGAAAGAAGCATGAGATATGCAGAAAGACCCAATAGAGATGCAGAAAGAGGGCTTGTTGCAAAGTCATTCTGTTCCCAATATGTTGCTTACTGGTACTGGTGTTAACTGACTCACCGGGCCTGGAGCCATTGCTATCCTGAAAGACACTTATAATACTGTGAAAACACCTACGTACACCAGGGTACACTATGGGTTGGGGTACCACTGTGACTGGCATGACCTCTCCTGTAAGGCCCTAGTACATAATAGGGATGGGGGATTAAAACTACCTCTTAGTCAGAGGTGCAGAAAGAGGAAAGAGAAGTGCAGAAAGAAGCTAAAGAGGTGCCGAAAGAGGCTAAAGAGGTACATAAATAAGCAGGTGTATGTGTAGAAAGAGGCAACAGAGATGTAGAGAGATGCAAGAGAGGTACAGAAACACACAAGAGAATAGCAGAAAGCAGCAGGAGAATTTGCTGAAAGAAGCAACAGAAGTGCAGAAAGAAGTAAGAGAAGTACATAACGAGGCAAGTGAGGTGCAGAAAGAAGCAAAAGCAGTGCAGAAAGAACCAACAGTGGTGCACAAAGAGGCAAGAGGGGTGCATAAAGAGGTAGGAGAGGTACACAGAAAGGCAAGAGAGATACAGAAAGAGGCAGGAGGGGGGCAGAGAGAATGAAGAGAACTACAGAACGAGGAAAGGGAATTGCTGAAAGAAACAACAGAAGTGTAGAAAGAAGCAAGAGAAGTGCAGAAAGAGGCAAGGGAGGGGCAGAAAGAAGCAAGAGCAGTGTAGAAAGAATCAATATATGTGCAAATAAAGGCAAGCGGGGTGCATAAAGAGGTAGGAGAGGTACACAAAGATGCAAGAGAGGTACAGAACTAGGCAAGAGGGGTGCAGAAAGAAGCAAGAGAAGTGCAGAAAGAAGTACCAGAGGTGCTGAAAGAGGCGCAAAGGATGCAGAAAGAGCAATAAAAGTGTATTAGGGGACAACAGAGGTACATAAGGAGGCAAGAGAGGTGCAGACATGGACAGCAAAGGTATACAAAAAAGGAATAGGGATGCAGAAAGAAGCAAGAGAGGTGCAGAAAGAGAAAAGAGGGGTACAGAAAGAGGCAAGCGATCTGCATAAAAAAGCAACAAAGGTGATGAAAGAGGCAAGTGAGGTGCAGAAATGGGCAAGAGAACTGCAGAAGAAAGCAACAGAGGTGCTTAAAGAGGCAAGTGGGATGCCGAAAGAAGCAAGATAGGTGCAAAAAGACATACCAGAGGTGCTGAAAGAGTCACAAAGGGCGCAGAAAGAGCAGGGAAGTGTAGAAAGAGGCAACTAAAGTAAGGAAAGAGGCAATAGAGGTGCTTAAAACAGGCAGGAAAGGTGAAGAAAGAGGAGACAGAGGTGCAGAACGAGGCTAGAGCGGTGCAGAAAGAGGCAAGAGAAATGCAGAAAGAGGCAACGGAGGTACATAAAGAGGCAAGAGTGGTGCAGAAACAGGCAGGAAAGGTGAAGGAAGAGGGAACTGGGGTGCAGAAAGAGGCAAGAGAGGTACAGAAAGAGAAAGGAGAGGTACAGAAATAAGGACGAGAAATGCAGAAACAGGGAGTAAACGTGCAGAAAGAGGGAACAGGGCTGCAGAAAGAGGAAAGAGAGGTGCAGAAAGAGAAAAGAAGGGTGCAGAATGAGGCAAGAGATCCGCAATAAAAAGCAACAGAGGTGCTGAAAGAGGGAATTGAGGTGCAGAAAGAGGAAAGAGAAGTGCAGAAAGAAGTACCAGAGGTGCTGAAAGAGTCGAAAAGGGTGCAGAAAGAGGCAACAACAGTAAGGAAAGAGGCAATAGAGGTGCTTAAAACAGGCAGGAAAGGTGCAGAAAGAGGAGACAGAAGTACAGAAAGAGGCAAGATGGGTGCAGAAAGAGGCAAGAGGGGTGCAGTAAGAAGAGAGAGAAATATGGAAACAAGCAAAAAAGGTGCTCCAAGAGCCAAGAGGGATACAGAAAGAGGCAATAGCAGTGCAGAAAGAACAAAGAGAAGTGCAGAAAGAAGCAACAGATATGCTGAAAGAGACAAGAGTGGTGCAGAAAGAGAGAAGAGATGTATAGAAAGGTGCACAATAGTTGCACAAAGAAGGAAGAGGGGTGCAAAAAGAGGTAGGAGGGATCCAGTAAGAAGCAACTGAGGTGCCAAAAGAGGCAACAGCGGTGCAGAAATAAGCAAGTGAAGTGCAGAAATACGCAACAGAGGTGCAGAAAGATGCCAGAGAAGTAGAGAAACAAGCAAGAGAACTAGTAGAAAGAGGCAAGCTAATTCCTGAAAGAAGCAACAAAGGTGTAGAAAAAGGCACGAAAAGTGCAGAAAGAGGCAAGTGAGGTACAGAAAGAAGCAAGAGCAGTGAAGAAAGAACCAACATAGGTGCAAAAAGAGGCAGGAAGGGTGCAGAAAAAGTAGGAGGGGTGCAGAAAAAAGTAACAGAGGTACAGAATGATGCAAAAGAGGTGCAAAAAGAGGGGTAAAGAAAGAGGAAAGATATCTGCAGAAAAAAGCAACTGAAGTGCTGAAAGAGGCAAGTAAGGTACAGAAAGGGGCAGGAGATCAGCAGAAAAAAAGCAAAAGGTGCTAAAAGAGGCAGGTGAGGTGCAGAAAGTATTAGGAAAGGTGCAGAAAGAAGCAATAGAACTGCAAAAAGAAGCAACAGAGGTCCTTAAAGTGACAAGGGTGGTGCGGAAAAAGGGAAGAGTTGTGTTGAAAGGGGCAAGAGAGTTGCACAAATACGGAAGAGGGGTGCAAAGAGAGGTAGGAGGGATGCAGTAAGAAGCAACTGAGGTGCCGAAAGAGGCTAGAAAGGTACAGAATTAAGCAACTGAAGTACAGAAAGGGGCAACAGAGGTGCAGAATCAAGCAAGAGCAGTGCAGAAAGAACAAACAGAGGTGTGAAAAGAGGCAAGAAGGGTGCAGAAAAAAGTAGTAGGTGTGTACAAAGAGGCAAGAGAGGTATGGAAAGAGGCAAGAGGGGTGTAGAAAGAAGGAAGAGAAGTGCAGAAAGAAGTTACGGAGGTGCTGAAAGAGGGGCTACGTGTACAGAAAGAGCAAGAGAAGTACAGAAAGTGGCAACTTAGGTACAGAAAGATGCAAGAGAGATGCAGAAATAGGCCAGAATGGTGTGGAAAAATGGAACAGGGTTGCAGAAAGAGGCAAGAGAGGTGCAGAAAAAAGTGAGGTGCTTAAAGAAGCAAATAATGACAGAAAGGGGCAAGAGACCAGCAGAAAAAAAGCAAAAGGTGCTGAAAGAGGCAATAGAAATGCAGAAAGAAGTAACAGAGGTGCAGAAAGAGGCAGGAAGGGTGCAGAAAGATGCAAGAGAAGGTCATAAAGAAGCAACAGAGGTACAGAAAGAGGCAACTGAGGTGCAGAAACAGGCAGGAAAGGTGCACAAAAAGGGAACAGGGGTACAGAATGAGGGAAAGAGAGGTCCAGAAAGAGAAGAGAAGGGTGCATAAAGAGGCAAGATATGTGCAGAAAAAAAGTAACATAGGTGCTGAAAGAGAAGAGTGAAGTGCAGAAAGAGGCAAGAGATCTGCAGAAAAAAGCAACAGACGTTCTTAAAGAGGCAAGAGGGGTACAGAAACAGGAGAGAAAAGTGCAGAAAGAAGCAACAGAGGTGTTCAAAGATGTGGAAAGAGGCAAGAGCAGTGCAGAAAGAACCAGGAAAAGTGCAGAAAGAAGCAACAGATGTGCAGAAGGAGGTACAAGGGGTGCAGAAAGAAGGAAGAGAAGTACAGAAAGAAGCAACAGAGGTGCTGAAAGAGGGAAGAGAGGTGTGGAAAGAGGCAAGAGAGTTGCACAAAGAGTAAAGGGGGTGCAGAAAGAGTCAAGATGGGTGCAGAAAGAAGCAAGAAAGGTGCAGAAAGAAGCAACAGAGGTACAGAAAGAGGCAAAAGGGGTGCAGAAATAGGAAGAGTATTGCAAAAAAGAAGCAAAGGAGATGCAGAAGGAGGCAAGATAAGTGCAGAAATAGGCAAGAGAGTTGCAGAAACATGCAAAAGAGGTGCAGAAAGAGCAGTGCAGAAAGAACCAAAAGAGGTGCAGGAGGCAGGAGGGGTGCCGAAAGAGGCAAAAGGTGTGTAGAAATTTGCACGAGAAGTACAGAAAGAAGCAAGAGCAATGCAGTAAGAAACAACAGAGGTACAGAAGCAGGTAAGAGGGATTCAGACACAGGCAAAATAAGTGCATAAACAAGCAAAAGAGATGCAGAAAGAAACAAGAGAGATGAACAAAAAGGCAAGTAAGGTGCACAAAGAGGGAAGAAGGGTACAGAAAGAGGCAAGTGGGGTACAGAAAGAAGCAAGAGAGGAATAGAAAGAGGCAAGAGAAGTGCAGTAAGAAGCAAAATACATGCAGAAAGAGGGAAGAGGGGTGGAGAAAGAGGCAATAGGGGTGCAGAAAGAAGCAAGAGAGGTATATATATATATATATATATATATTACCTACTGGCGGTCGCCAGTAGGTATATATAGTTAGGATTTTTTCTCTATGGGTTTTTTGAAAATTCTATGTCTAATAACTTTGGCGTTTGTGGACGGAATTGGCTGAAATTTTCAGGAAAATGGCACATTTTGTTTCTGAGCATCCCTTGAAAATTTGGGGGGGGTTCGTCCAGTGGGGGCCGAGAAAAAAGGGGGGTCCCAAAACGTGTTTTTAACATTGAGTTTTCCATAGGGCGGTTGGCCTCACTTTTAGCCCGAACGGCTGAATGGATTTGCACGAAACTTGGCAAAATTGTAGGGACTGGTAGCCCGATGTGCCTTTTGTAGGTCTCAATATATGTGCTCCAGTGGATTTTGAGAAATTAACGTTTAAAAAAAGATATATATCTGTAACAGCGGACCGGTTAGCGCTCTGGTTCGCGGACTTTTCGCGCAACGGAGCTTTGTGAAGCGAAGCTGATTGGTTCTCCGGCGTCTGTCAACATTCCAAACAGTCCGTAGCGGCCGCCATCTTGTCTCTCGGTAGGATCGAGAGACAAGAGGAGGTCAAAACAAAGGGGGAAATAACTATAAGGGGGCATAGTAGATCCTCGCTGACCCCCTAGGTTTGATGTGGAGGTTTTAAAAGGGCCCCGCGGGGCAAAAAAAAATAATAAAAATAATAATTGAACGGCTGAATGGATTTGCACGAAACTTGGCAAAATATTAGGGACTGGTAGCCCGATGTGCCTTTGCTAGGTCTCAATATATGTGCTCCAGTGGATTTTGAGAAATTAACGTTCAAAAAAAGATATATATCTGTAACAGCGCTCCGCTTCGCGTAACGGAGGTTTGCGAAGCTGATTGGTCATTCTGTCACTGGGCTATAGTTGGGCTACATCTGGCTGATATTTGGGCTACATTTGTTTTTTTGTGTGTCTGGCGGCCATCTTTGGGCTACATTGGGCTACATTGGGCTTCATTGGGCTACATTCGGCTAATTAGCAAATAGCTCATCGCAAACTAGGAATGGTAAAGAATCGCTATTTATTCCTTAAAGTTCGCTATTTAGGAAATGCAAATAACTTTGATGATACATATGGCGGTTCATCTCTAACAAGATAAGAAGCATAGGGATAGATTTATGATGACTGGCGCATCACCAGGGATGTGTTAGTCATTCTGTGCCGCTGTTCCGTCACCTATGGTGTGCTGCATTTACAATGCGGCGCATCATGGGGCAAAAACAGCACAGATGCGTGATGTATCTGTGCCGTAAAGGTGGCGCATTGCTGGAGTTGTATCGCAAGTGTGATGAAGCTCCAGCAAGGGTCGGGGGTGCCCCTGTCGCAGGGTTTCTGTTCTCACACAGAACTGTGGACAGAGGATTGGAACCTCGGCGAATTAGGGTGTCCCAAAACTCACGTTAGTAATCAAAAACTATTTAGCAAGCTAGGTACAGTGTCACATTGGATATAACAAACTCTCAATGTTTAGACAATCCAGAATATGAACTTATAGTACCTCAGGATACGTGGAACTCATGAACAGTCGGTCGTTATATATTTCTTAGAAACCAGAACATGGAGTTAAGAAGAACACATGTGTATTTGAAATGTTTATTTACTAATGCCGTCTTCTCAGGCGTAGTACCTTAGATAATAAAAGTACACATATTATCAGTAGCAAAATTACCAGCATAGTTACTAGTACATAAAAAGTGAATGGTGATAGTATGTTAACATGCTGTAAATGAATAAGAGTTAGCAACACTTATAAGCAGCCGCGGGCCGTGGAGGGAGTTACGGTGAGGCAGGGAGGCGGGGAGGGGGAGAAGCAGGGTGGAGAATACAAGTACACATATTATCAGTAGCAAAATTACCAGCATAGTTACTAGTACATAAAAAGCGAATGGTGACAGTATGTTAACATGCTGTAAATGAATAAGAGTTAGCAACACTTATAAGCAGCCGCGGGCCGTGGAGGGAGTTACGGTGGGGCAGGGAGGCGGGGAGGGGGAGGGGCAAGGTAGAGAGGGCTCCACCCTGCTTCTCCCCCTCCCCGCCTCCCTGCCCCATCGTAACTCCCTCCACAGCCTGCGGCTGCTTATATCTCACCCTCCCTAATACACATATTATATTATTTGCTAAGAAGGTCTCTTTGTGTTGGTTTAGGGCGTGTCCATACTTTAGTGTCTTAGATTTGAAGGAATCACATCAGCATACACCAGCTCTCTCTTCATGTGAACCGCATCAACTGTTGTGTATGTGTGTTCGGCAAAGCAATATAAAACCCGCCTCATGCCCAGAATTGGCAGAAGTTGCACTTATGTTATGAGTATGAAGTCGTGGAGATCAGACCTCATAACAATTCTGTATCGTGTTGTTCTTGAAACTTTAGCACTCGCTGTACAGATATAGTTTAACAAGTAAAGCAGATAGTAGACCAATAACATATTATTCTCATGTAAACCACGATGAACTACTAGGTGGAAAGCTAAAGCAACAACTAAGTGTCGTGTGCAGAAGTTGCAAAAAAGGAAAAATGGCGTTTAAACCGGTAATGAGCCCATGCTAACTTAACACGGTGTAAAGATATCCAGGACCTAGATGACACCTCCTCATGATCCGGAAACGAACTGAATAAGATAATAGAAGTGCCATCTCATGAGAGCAGATTGCAAGTTTATATGTGGACGGTCCGCAAGGTAAAGCATTAAAAACTAGGAAAATTCAATGCTAAAGAAAAATAAAACAGCCAAGTACTTTATCGAGTCTTAAGCCAATAGGCAAGGTAAATAATAAAAACTTGACAAATAAGTCAATGAATTGTCAATGAAATGCTAGTACTCAGCATATCAAACATGAAAAAGGTCTATGACATAACTGTGTATGCAAAATAAGCTGCAACAGCCTCCAATAGGAAGTCACCGTCTTCATCCGAAAACAGTTCAGCCATCCAATTTAAAAGCGGAAAAGAACATACGTGCTCTCCCAGCACCGGATCCTCTATCACCATCAGAGGACAGCTCGGTGGGTTTTCAAGAAAGCTGTGTTCCAAGAAAGACTGTGCTGCCGCCAGTAAATTCCTGGGACCAAGTAGTCCATGCATCAATGCCACAGCCATAATCCTTTCGCCAGGACAAATCAACTCGTGAGTAATGATAGGAGTCATCAGCTGATTAAAGTTGACGTCAGGAGAAACCGGTCCGCAGAGACACAAATCAATGGCCCAATCGAAATCACAGGTCAGGCAGTGAAATACAGGCTGGACACAGGTGAAGTAGGAGAACCGAAAAGATAATCCATATGCCGTGCTTAATATCGCCAACGGCATTGTGCCATAATATTCTAGCATGCGATTGCGGAACAGTGTCAGCAGCTGCAGGGTCGGAGGTTGCATAGGAGGGACATCCATATTTAAAAATGTAAAAAAGCACAAGAGCGTCCGCTGGTAATGCAAGTAAAAATGCAATCCACGAACCAGAGTGGAGAAAATGGAATGAAAGGGAGCAGGGATGACTCCAAAGATTTTCTCAAATGAAGTCACGAGACCACTGGTAACAACTTTAAAAAAGTGTGCCAGGGATTTTGTGGAGGATGCGTTAAAGATAGTCGGAAACATGTTGCTGAAATTGAAAGGCAAACCTGTGTACGGGTGTTCGCTATGTGAAGTACGAAAGTTTCACGGGCCGAACTCAAGGCCACCTCTCTCTGAGACAAAAGAGCTCTTATTCTTGTCATGCCGTTGAAACGTGTCCCAAGGATGGTATTTGTGGCCAGATTGAAAACTCCCTATGTTCATGTGTGGGAGGAAATAGAACATTTCTGCAGCAAATAACCCGTTCACTTACTGTTACGATAAAAGGAATACTTTTAATTAACTCAGAACAATCTTCATTATTGAGCATCAAATAACTACCATTTTCCAACAACTTGAACGTGGGGATGATAGCAGGAACTGGCGTGCCTTGCAACACGCAAGCCATATTTGGTCGGTGTTTGTTGCATGAATCGTGTAACTGTATGTGCCTACACATTAGTGAATGATCTGGCGTCTCAGTGCATTCCTCTCCATTCAGATAAACTTCTTGATCATCTTTGAAACATCTGTATGTGTATGGAAGCGACCAGACCTCATGAACAAAAGCACTACCTAAAGGTTCATAAAGACCTATTGGTATATATTTCATACAATTTGAAAACTTATATAAAGCAAAAGGCAGCGTTATTAAACCGTGGATAAGGCATGTTGACAAAAAACCCGCAATCCTCTGCTGATGATGTCACTGAGCATGTCATGAATGATGTAATATGTGACATCATCAGTAGTGGATTATGGGTAATAGTATCTCTAGTTTACTCCCCTATAGCTGTCTTTCTTTTAACATAGGTGTGTGTTTCCTTCCCTTATACTTACTGTTTTTGGTTCGCTTCCAGTTCGCGTACCAGCGAGCGAACTAGGAAGCGAACTAAGAGAAATAGAGGTTGGCACAGTTCCAAATATTGTACCAATTTTTTAATAACGGGGAGGTAGTTCTGAAAAGAACTTTTTTTTTTATTTTTCTGAACATTTTTTTACTGTTTTTGAATTTTTCGGAACAGTTTTATATTTTTTTGGGTTTTCCTTGGAGGGGGCAATGAAAACGATTCATTGTAAAGGGCTCAACAGGAGCAACAAAACAAAAAAAAGAAGTATTTATTATTTTGGGCGTTTCGGACAAACTTGCATATGATAGTCAATAGCTCTGTTGATCAGAGTGATGCTTCTTTCTCCGTAGGAAATGAATCCATCGCAAAATACGCAGGTGTGTTTTACTTCACCAAATCTCATTTGTATATTTGGCACCATCTCCCTGCCCTCTGGTCCCGTTACTTCCGGTACAACAGATCTTCTGGCCATAATAGGGAGATTATCTAGGTCGTTCCGAAACTGTGCAGCACTGTAGTTGTTAGGATGCCACCTAGTCATATGGCGATGCATTGTGTAGTTTCCGAAACTGTATTTTTTGTCGGTCCCTCTGGACAGTCTATCTTGACATATAAGGCAAGTTACGTATCTTGCATTTACTTTTTTCTGACCTTTGGGAATTTTAAAAAATTGCCAAATGAAGTTTTCTTTCCGGTGAGACGTCTTGGGCTGCTCAGGCAAAAACTGCCTCTCTTCGTGCTCGTCCTCCTGTTCCTCTTCTTCTTCTTCTTGTTGAATTACAACTTGAGCAGGTGGTCCACTCTTCCTTGGATGTGGTGGAGGTGGTGGGGAAGCACCAGCTGAAGCTACTAAAGAAGCCATTGCTCAGTGATCACAAAGGGTCTTTCTCTCACAATGATGAAAGTCAGAGTGAGGAAAGAAGGAGGGATTTTCATCATTTGGGAAAAACAAGAGTTCTCAACCAATCAAAAGTGTTCATTTTAGATTATATGACCTAGTCTTACATCATTAGGAAACCAAAAGTGAAATGAACCAATGAAAAGTGTTATTACCAAGTCACATGACTTGCTGTGTTTACGTTAAGCGCTTTGCAGGGCCTCCCTGTTTGCTTCCAGAAACCTGCGCTTTGGCACTCGCTTCGCGTACCAGTTCGCTAACGTAGCACGTCATATGACGTATCAAGCGACAACGTGGAACGTCATGCGGACGGGAGGCGTCACGATGTTGTTTTCTAACGCGGCACTTGCGGTAAAGAAACGTTTACCGGCTCGCGGTCTATTTCGCGGCATCAAGGTCAGCTAACGGGAAGCTTCCCGATTCGCGAAGCGGGAACGAAGAAAAAAAAATATTTTAAAAAAAAATTATTCATAAACATATAAAATATATTTTTGGATTTAAAGAAGAATACATTTTACAGCTACAGATATTAGCTGTTAAAAAACCAATGAAATTCACAGAAAAAACCATAGGTTATAGACCATATATAGTTAGGAATTAGCATTTACAAAACCTTGAAAATTCACTGAAAAAACCATAGGTTATAGACCATATATAGTTAGGAAATAGCATTTAGAAAACCTTATTTTACTCACACAAAACCATTGAAATTCCATATATAGTTAGTTGCACTAACTATATATCGCGCACCTGCAATCCACTGCTGATGATGTCACATATTACATCATTCATGACATGGTCAGTGACATCACTGATGACATCACTGATGACATCTCAAATGACATCACTGATGACATCACTGATGACAACATCCAGTGACTGTATGCTTCTGTAAAGTTAAAATATGTCTTACATATTGAAGAATGAGTGGATGTATAAGTGTCTGGATGAAGGATTTAGTAGGTGCATGACTGACTGTATAAGTGAGTGATTAAATGTGTCTCACTGAGTGCATGGGTTAGTGACTAAACTGTTTTAAATTGTGCATCATTGTGTCTGTTGTTTTGTAATCTGATGCATGTGTTGATCATTAGCTATATGACTAACTATATGGGTTATTGATTAGTTGCCCAAGTATTTGTATGGGAGACTGAGTGTGTGTGTGGGTGTCTGGGAGGTGTATGACTCTGTGCATAGATGTGTGAGCAGTTGATTCACTAGATGTATGGGTTCAAAAGTGCATGTGGAAACATCTGTATGGGCGGTTGACTGTGTGCATGAGTGTATTGGTGAGTGAATGGATATCTCAGTGCTACATGTCAAAGTAAGTACATATGTAAAACACAGTACATGTGATAGTTGACATATATAAATAACTGTGCATAAGAGCCAGTGAATGTGTGAGTGGCTGTATGGATTATTGTGAACTTGTATCAGGGATTGTATAACAGAGTAAATATGTGTTATTATATGTTCCAATAAGTAAGGTGTGTATAACTATATAGTTGAGGAAATCGAGGTGTGATTGATTCTTTGCAAGACTGACTAGGTGTGTGAGTAACTCCATGGATGAGTGACAGTCTGTGAGTGTCTGTTTACACTGAGTGTATCTAAGGTTATATTAGAGTCTGAAGAGGTTCATTGTATCATCACATGAATGATGTCATCAGTGATGTGATCAGTAATGTCAAATGAGATGTCATCAGTGATGTCATCAGTGATGTCATTTGAGATGTCATCAGTGATGTCATCAGTGATGTCACTGACCATGTCATGAATGATGTAATATGTGACATCATCAGCAGTGGATTGCAGGTGCGCGATATATAGTTAGTGCAACTAACTATATATGGAATTTCAATGGTTTTGTGTGAGTAAAATAAGGTTTTCTAAATGCTATTTCCTAACTATATATGGTCTATAACCTATGGTTTTTTCAGTGAATTTTCAAGGTTTTGTAAATGCTAATTCCTAACTATATATGGTCTATAACCTATGGTTTTTTCTGTGAATATATATATATATATATATATATATATATATATATATATATATATTCACTGAAAAAACCATAGGTTATAGACTATATATAGTTAGGAATTAGCATTTACAAAACCTTGAAAATTCACTGAAAAAACCATAGGTTATACACCATATATAGTTAGGAATTAGCATTTAAAAAACCTTATTTTACTCACACAAAACCATTGAAATTCCATATATAGTTAGTTGCACTAACTATATATCGCGCACCCGCAATCCACTGCTGATCATGTCACATATTACATCATTCATGACATGGTCAGTGACATCACTGATGACATCACTGATGACATCTCAAATGACATCACTGATGACAACATGCAGTGACTGTATTTTTCTGTAAAGTTAAAATATGTCTTGAGTGGATGTATAAGTGTCTGGATGAAGGATTTAGTAGGTGCATGACTGACTGTATGAGTGAGTGATTAAATGTGTCTCACTGAATGCATGGGTTAGTGACTAAACTGTCTTAATTTGTGCATCATTATGTCTGTTGTTCTGTAAACTGCTGCATGTGTTGATCATTAGCTATACGAGAGGCTATATGTGTTATTAATTGGTTGCCCAAGTATTTCTATGGGAGATTGAGTTTGTGTGGGGGTGGCTGGAAGGTGTGTGACTCTATGCATAGATGTGTGAGCAGTTTATTCACTAGGTGTATGAGTTCAAGAGTGCATGTGGAAACAGCTACATGGGCAGTTGACTGTGTGCATGAGTGTATTGATGAGTGAATGGATATCTCAATGCTACATGTCATAGTAAGTACATATGTAAAACACAGTACATGTGAGAGTTGGCATATATAAATAACTGTGCATGAGAGCCACTGAATGAGTGAGTGGTTGTATCGATCATTGTGAACTTGTATCAGGGATTGTATAAGAGAGTAAATATGTGTTAGTATATGTTTCAATAAGTAAGGTGTGTTTAACTGTATAGTTGAAGAAATGGAGGTGAGATTGTTTCTTTGCATGACTGACTGGGTGTGTGAGTAACTCCATGGATGAGTGGCAGTGTGTGAGTGTCTGTTTACACTGAGTGTATCTAAGGTTATATTAGAGTCTGAAGAGGTTTATCGTATTAGCACAAGAATGATGTCAAATGAGATGTCATCAGTGATGTCATCAGTGATGTCATTTGAGATGTCATCAGTGATGTCATCAGTGATGTCACTGACCATGTCATGAATGATGTAATATGTGACATGATCAGCAGTGGATTGCGGGTGCGCGATATATAGTTAGTGCAACTAACTATATATGGAATTTCAATGGTTTTGTGTGAGTAAAATAAGGTTTTTTAAATGCTAATTCCTAACTATATATGGTGTATAACCTATGGTTTTTTCAGTGAATTTTCAAGGTTTTGTAAATGCTAATTCCTAACTATATATAGTCTATAACCTATGGTTTTTTCAGTGAATTTCAATGGTTTTTTAATAGCAAATATCATAAGCTGTCGAATGTCAAGTACGTGGTAAGTAAAAACATTTTCGTGTTTATGCACACTGATCTGCTTTGAATACTGCCCCCCACCCCTCATTTCTATTAGGAGTACTCTCTCTTTGCAGATAGTGAAGGGTAGTTAACGCAGCCCTTTGCCCCCTTTGTAATACGTCGTGCCTGCTTCTCTCTCCATTTGATTGATTGTTCTCTTTGGTTCATTCTCTATTTACAAACAAGCACAGAGTCGCAATACTCTGTTTAGTCTTTGCAGATAGCGAAAAATCGTGTAAAAAAACAAAAGGAATCGAGCAAAATCAGTAGGCCACTAATGGGATCTCTTTTTGACCTCGCTAAAATAGAAACATTAGGAACAACCTGTTGAAAATAGCAATGCGTATGTACATAAGCGGCGTTCATTTGTGTTCACAGTACCCCTTGTTGATTGTTTCAATCGAGCATTGAATTGTTCGAAGTTAATTCTCTTAAGGATCTTCTCTACCTGCAAACGAGGAAGAATAGGAATATTCTCTCTCCCTTTGCAGATAGTGAAGGGTAGGTAACGCAAGCCTTTAACACGTCGTACCTATTTCATTCCTCATTGATTGATTGATTGTCCGAACATTGACTGTTTGGGAATTAGTTATTTTTGGAGGTATTCCCTGTTTGCATATAAACGTAGGAAAATCTTTGCAAGTAGTGAAAGGGTACGTAATGCGGACCTTTCTCCCCCGTTGTAATCTGTCATGCCTATCTACTCCCCACTGATTGATGCACCTTTTTCACCCGGACCATTTACTAGAGATACGTCATCTGGCCCGACCAGAGAGCACCCCTAGTGGAAAAGACATATGCAATAATAACGAAGTGATCACTGTATCCTGTTAACAGAAACTTTACCATGAAACAACCTGGAAAGAAAAAAATAGGAAAACGAAAATCAGTAGGCCACTGATGAACATGAACTTTTATTAAACAACAAACAAAGAAACGATAACATAACGTAATGATAAAACCTATTAATGTCCTAGAAACAAGAAAACGTTAAACTATGCCAGTGGTGAGAGACCAGAAAAACAGTCCGAGAAACCAAATCCGAGAAACCAAATCACCCCTCGCTGTCCCAACTCATGCACTCTGAAAGTTCAAAGTTTTGAGGAGTGCTTGTAACATTGTCTGAAGCCTATTTGCAATTGCTTCATCTTCACTATTCTTAAAGTAAGTGGGGGCTGTTGTGATGCGGTGCCACCCTGAACCGCTTGACGGAGGCCCCCGAGGGACGGTGTCATGTCGCGGACTCGGAGGGGGCGCTTGGCTCCGGCCCCCTCCCCAAGTCGTGTTGCCCTGGTGTGGCCTGAGATCGCCCCCGACATAGGTGGCCGGCTCCCGGGGTCAAGCGGAACTTTTTTCCTTTTGGTGACTCTTCCATTCTTCACCTTGTCCCACAATCCGTTTCACCTAAAGACACGCTGTAGTGGGGCACCCCTTTTCCGTTTCATTTGCCATTCAGCCCGCTTTTGCTACACTGTGCCTCTTCCGCTATTCAGCTGTTTACCGCCCGCTCTTTCGACTACAGCGTCTCGCTCACCATGTACTTGAGTTGCTCCCGCTCTTGCGGCGCAGCGATAGGCGGCTGCCACAGGACTCTCAAAATGGCGGCCATCTCTTCAGATTTGGGCGTGGTCCACTAAAATGGGCCTGCGACACCTTGGAACTCGGACGCTTGTCTGCTAGAGCTTGGGCTCCATTCTCGAAAGCGTCCCCTCATCCTTGAAGATTCTACAAAAGTCTTGGGGGGCCCCCGACTCCCGCAGGCTTCTGGTGGGGAGCGCCTAGCATGATTGCTCGTGGAATGGCCACGACGGAGCTACGAAATGGTGGTGCTCTCATGCTAACGCCAGCTTCAGTCTGAAACATCCAGAAACACTGTAGACTACCAATTCGATCAGTTCCGGTAGCGCTCCAACGTGACCCGGTAGAGAAGAACTTGCCCTCCCCTCTTTGACTGATGGTTCTTGTTGCCTGTCCCTTCTGTTGTCATTTAACAGAACTATTTAGCCTGCTGAAAGGGGTTGTGTGCCGTCCGCTGGTTGGTGGAGACATTTTCACTATATTCTGGACCTGCGTTGTCGCGTAATGCGTCATATGACGCGCCGCGTTAGAAAGTTTAATAAATTATTAAACACAATAAACAATCCTTAAAAAATAAAAGTCTATCATTCATTTTTCATTGCAGTACGCTGCCCAGAAAGCTTCCCGGTTCCCGGACCGGGCGCTACCCACGCAAAAAAACAAAAAAAAAATTATTTTTTTTTGCCCCGCGGGGCCGTTTTAAAGCCTCCACATTAAACCTAGGGGGTCAGGGAGGATCTACTATGCCCCCTTATGGTTATTTGCCCCTTTGTTTTGGCCTCCTCTTGTCTCTCGATCCTACCGAGAGACAAGATGGCGGCAGCTACGGACTTTTTGGAATGTTGACAGACGCCAGAGAACCAATCAGCTTCGCTTCACAAAGCTCCGTTGCGCGAAAGGTACGCGTCCTGGAGCGCTGCCCGGTCCGCTGCTACAGATATATATCTTTTTTTAAACGTTAATTTCTCAAAATCCACTGGAGCACATATATTGAGACCTACAAAAGGCACATCGGGCTACCAGTCCCTACAATTTTGCCAACTTTCGTGCAAATCTATTCAGCCGTTCGGGCTAAAAGTGAGGCTAACCGCCCTATGGAAAAATCAATGTTAAAAACACGTTTTGGGACCCCCCTTTTTTCTCGGCCCCCCCTCGACGAAACCCCCCCAAATTTTCAGGGGCTGCTCAGAAACAAAATGTGCCATTTTCCTGAAAATTTCAGCCAATTCCGTCCACAAACGCCAAAGTTATTAGACATAGAATTTTCAAAAAACCCATAGGGAAAAAATCCTAACTATATATACCTACTGGCGACCGCCAGTAGGTAATATATAGTTAGGATTTTTTCCCTATGGGTTTTTTGAAAATTCTATGTCTAATAACTTTGGCGTTTGTGGACGGAATTGGCTGAAATTTTCAGGAAAATGGCACATTTTGTTTCTGAGCAGCCCCTGAAAATTTGGGGGGGTTTCGTCAAGGGGGGGCCGAGAAAAAAGGGGGTCCCAAAACGTGTTTTTAACATTGATTTTTCCATAGGGCGGTTAGCCTCACTTTTAGCCCGAACGGCTGAATAGATTTGCACGAAACTTGGCAAAATTGTAGGGACTGGTAGCCCGATGTGCCTTTTGTAGGTCTCAATATATGTGCTCCAGTGGATTTTGAGAAATTAACGTTTAAAAAAAGATATATATCTGTAACAGCGGACCGGGCAGCGCTCCAGGACGCGTACTTTTCGCGCAACGGAGCTTTGTGAAGCGAAGCTGATTGGTTCTCTGGCGTCTGTCAACATTCCAAAAAGTCCGTAGCGGCCGCCATCTTGTCTCTCGGTAGGATCGAGAGACAAGAGGAGGCCAAAACAAAGGGGCAAATAACCATAAGGGGGCATAGTAGATCCTCCCTGACCCCCTAGGTTTAATGTGGAGGCTTTAAAACGGCCCCGCGGGGCAAAAAAAAAAAAATTTTTTTTTTGTTTTTTTGCGTGGGTAGCGCCCGGTCCGGGAACCGGGAAGCTTTCTGGGCAGCGTACTGCAATGAAAAATGAATGATAGACTTTTCAAATACTGTTGTTAATTGATTGTTGGTTTTGTTGATTATTTTTTATTTTTTTTTATTTTTTAAGGATTGTTTATTGTGTTTAATAATTTATTAAACTTTCTAACGCGGCACGTCATATGACGCATTACGCGACAACGCAGGTCCAGAATATAGTCAAAATGTCTCCACCAACCAGCGGACGGCACACAACCCCTTTCAGCAGGCTAAATAGTTCTGTTAAATGACAACAGAAGGGACAGGCAACAAGAACCATCAGTCAAAGAGGGGAGGGCAAGTTCTTCTCTACCGGGTCACGTTGGAGCGCTACCGGAACTGATCGAATTGGTAGTCTACAGTGTTTCTGGATGTTTCAGACTGAAGCTGGCGTTAGCATGAGAGCACCACCATTTCGTAGCTCCGTCGTGGCCATTCCACGAGCAATCATGCTAGGCGCTCCCCACCAGAAGCCTGCGGGAGTCGGGGGCCCCCAAGACTTTTGTAGAATCTTCAAGGATGAGGGGACGCTTTCGAGAATGGAGCCCAAGCTCTAGCAGACAAGCGTTCGAGTTCCAAGGTGTCGCAGGCCCATTTTAGTGGACCACGCCCAAATCTGAAGAGATGGCCGCCATTTTGAGAGTCCTGTGGCAGCCGCCTATCGCTGCACCGCAAGAGCGGGAGCAACTCAAGTACATGGTGAGCGAGACGCTGTAGTCGAAAGAGCGGGCGGTAAACAGCTGAATAGCGGAAGAGGCACAGTGTAGCAAAAGCGGGCTGAATGGCAAATGAAACGGAAAAGGGGTGCCCCACTACAGCGTGTCTTTAGGTGAAACGGATTGTGGGACAAGGTGAAGAATGGAAGAGTCACCAAAAGGAAAAAAGTTCCGCTTGACCCCGGGAGCCGGCCACCTATGTCGGGGGCGATCTCAGGCCACACCAGGGCAACACGACTTGGGGAGGGGGCCGGAGCCAAGCGCCCCCTCCGAGTCCGCGACATGACACCGTCCCTCGGGGGCCTCCGTCAAGCGGTTCAGGGTGGCACCGCATCACAACAGCCCCCACTTACTTTAAGAATAGTGAAGATGAAGCAATTGCAAATAGGCTTCAGACAATGTTACAAGCACTCCTCAAAACTTTGAACTTTCAGAGTGCATGAGTTGGGACAGCGAGGGGTGATTTGGTTTCTCGGACTGTTTTTCTGGTCTCTCACCACTGGCATACTTTAACGTTTTCTTGTTTCTAGGACATTAATAGGTTTTATCATTACGTTATGTTATCGTTTCTTTGTTTGTTGTTTAATAAAAGTTCATGTTCATCAGTGGCCTACTGATTTTCGTTTTCCTATTTTTTTCTTTCCAGGTTGTTTCATGGTAAAGTTTCTGTTAACAGGATACAGTGATCACTTCGTTATTATTGCATATGTCCTTTTCACTAGGGGTGCTCTCTGGTCGGGCCAGATGACGTATCTCTAGTAAATGGTCCGGGTGAAAAAGGTGCATCAATCAGTGGGGAGTAGATAGGCATGACAGATTACAACGGGGGAGAAAGGTCCGCATTACGTACCCTTTCACTACTTGCAAAGATTTTCCTACGTTTATTTGCAAACAGGGAATACCTCCAAAAAGAACTAATTCCCAAAAAGTCAATGTTCGGACAATCAATCAATCAATGAGGAATGAAATAGGTACGACGTGTTAAAGGCTTGCGTTACCTACCCTTCACTATCTGCAAAGGGAGAGAGAATATTCCTATTCTTCCTCGTTTGCAGGTAGAGAAGATCCTTAAGAGAATTAACTTCGAACAATTCAATGCTCGATTGAAACAATCAACAAGGGGTACTGTGAACACAAATGAACGCCGCTTATGTACATACGCATTGCTATTTTCAACAGGTTGTTCCTAATGTTTCTATTTTAGCGAGGTCAAAAAGAGATCCCATTAGTGGCCTACTGATTTTGCTCGATTCCTTTTGTTTTTTTACACGATTTTTCGCTATCTGCAAAGACTAAACAGAGTATTGCGACTCTGTGCTTGTTTGTAAATAGAGAATGAACCAAAGAGAACAATCAATCAAATGGAGAGAGAAGCAGGCACGACGTATTACAAAGGGGGCAAAGGGCTGCGTTAACTACCCTTCACTATCTGCAAAGAGAGAGTACTCCTAATAGAAATGAGGGGTGGGGGGCAGTATTCAAAGCAGATCAGTGTGCATAAACACGAAAATGTTTTTACTTACCACGTACTTGACATTCGACAGCTTATGATATTTGCTATTAAAAAACCATTGAAATTCACTGAAAAAACCATAGGTTATAGACCATATATAGTTAGGAATTAGCATTTACAAAACCTTGAAAATTCACTGAAAAAACCATAGGTTATAGACCATATATAGTTAGGAATTAGCATTTAAAAAACCTTATTTTACTCACACAAAACCATTGAAATTCCATATATAGTTAGTTGCACTAACTATATATCGCGCACCCGCAATCCACTGCTGATCATGTCACATATTACATCATTCATGACATGGTCAGTGACATCACTGATGACATCACTGATGACATCTCAAATGACATCAATGACCACATCACTGATGATATCATTCATGTGACAATACAATGCATCTCCTCACGTTTTAATATAACCTCTGTTTCACCCAGTGTTAAATACAGAGTATAATTTTTGAAACCATTGACACACCAATACTAGTTACTACATACGTACTCACTGATTCCTACGTCTACACACACATTCACTCATTCACCCATACAATCATTCATACATACAATCACTCATCTTTACAACACTATCATATGCACTCATACACCTATACAGACACTTACACTCTGCCACTCATCCATGGAGTTACTCACACACCTAGTCAGTCCTGTAAAGAATCAATCACACTTCCATTTTCTTGTCTATACAGTTAAACATAGAGCACCTTACATTTTCAAACATACACTAACACATACTTACTTTCTTATACAATCATTGATACAAGTACACATTGATCGGCACAGAGTCACACACCTCCCAGCCAGCCACACACACACTCAGTCTCCTATACAAATACTTGGACAATCAATCAATAACCCATATAGTTAATCATATAGCTACTGATCAACACATGCAGCAGTTTACAGAACAACAGACATAATGATGCACAAATTAAGACAGTTTAGTCACTAACCCATGCACTCAGTGAGACACATTTAATCACTCACTCATACATTCAGTCATGCACCTACTAAATCCTTCGTCCAGACACTTATACATCTACTCATTCTTCAATATGTAAAACATATTTAAACTTTACAGAAACACACAGTCACTGGATGATGTCATCAGTGATCTCATCAGTGATGTCATTTGAGATGTCATCAGTGATGTCATCAGTGATGTCACTGACCATGTCATGAATGATGTAATATGTGACATGATCAGCAGTGGATTGCGGGTGCGCGATATATAGTTAGTGCAACTAACTATATATGGAATTTCAATGGTTTTGTGTGAGTAAAATAAGGTTTTTTAAATGCTAATTCCTAACTATATATGGTCTATAACCTATGGTTTTTTCAGTGAATATATATATATATATATATATATATATACTGCTTTAGCCTTAACTGAATTACAAAAAGATGAAAGGATTTGCAAGTGACAAATGATTGTTCTTCCCTAGAGGTTGGTAATCCCCCCCAAAAAATATGAGAATTTGCCTTGATCATTGAGAGGAAATTCAAAAGGTTTAAACTTGCACAGTGATCATGTTCTTCTATAAAGGGCTTAGCAATTTAATATATACCAATCACCTTTCAAATGGAACACTCACAATGAAGTTGTGTGAATATAATTGAGCAAATATTTTGAGGGCTAAATAGTTCAAATATAACTATATTAAGTGTATTATACTGTCATGTAAAGGATACCTGGAGTCAAATTGTCATCAAAAATGATATCATCCAGTAAGTTTCAAGTAAGTTTTAAGTACGTTTAAGGCAAGGGTTAGGTTAGATTCAGGACTTGCAGTTATATTATTGTTAATTGGACTTTAGGAAAATAACCTTCTTCCTAAGACCTGAACTTCCATGTTATTATTATAAACGTCACCCCTAAGGTTTACACTTAGGCACCCATAGGGCAGGTTTCAATGTTATTAGAAGGTTTTACATGGTCCTAGTCCTGGTAGTGGATTAAGTTTTCACTACTTTGAGGCCTTCTTATGCCTTATTACATTTAATAAGTGCTAACGTTTGATTGGTAGCAATTGGAACTTTGGCTTTTTGTGTCTGAAAAAATGTGATTTAAAATACTCTTTCACTTTTAGAACATTGACATTTTCTTGCCCAGTTTTGTGTCTGTAGCCTGTTTCTGGGTCACAAGACTCAATGTAGTTGGTAGCTGTACTTACGAGGAAATAGGTTTATCTGAATGGGCACTCACTAGCAGAATGGGGAGGGGAATTTGGCACAGCCCCACTTGCAAACTAATAGATTGTACTCTGTCTTGACACAAAGGACTTCACACCACTTCATTGTTCATGCAGTCAGACTGGAGCCAGAACAGGGGAGGCAGGAAACTTCAACCACTTCAAAGAAAAAACGATCATAGTGCTGTTTTGGAAATAATACGCATCTCTGTGTTATCCTATGTCACCCAATTTTCCCTCCTTCTTTTCACCGAACACTCTTCATTCTATGAAGCACGTTCCTTCTTTTGGAGCAACCTCTTACTCAATCAAATTGATGTTGCATTATCTTGTCCATTAACTTAAACTTGTACATTAAATTAGTTAATACACTAATTTGGTCTGGTCTGTGTGTCTAGTCTCGTGTACAACTGAGTTTCATGATAATATTGACTAAGCCTCTCAGAAGGTTGCCTCAAGTTGTGTTTCAAGGCTCCTGTCCAAATATATAAATAAAATTAAATATACTTTGAAATTATGCTTTTTGTAAATTAGGTTCTAGGACCACTGTATTTTGTATCGTGTAGTGCCCAGGTCCAGGACTAACCTTGGGTATACCCCATTTTTTTAAATGGCCAAGTAAATACCTCAGCCAGCAACCCAATTTCCCACACCCCCCAGTCAGGCTCTCAAAGGCAACCAATCCTGGATTTCCACAACAATTTGAAATTGGTGGCACACAAAATGGATGTTTGTCTTTTCACCTCACATACAGTTTCCTTCTGTCTGGATTCACTGAACACTCAGCAATGTAGATATTTAATCATCATCAAAGCCATTGGATTAAATCATAGATTTTTTTCTATTCCTTTAAAAATTTCTATACATTCAAAGATAAATCAGTGCTTTGATGTTTGAGCTTTGTGGATCAGCAAAGTGAGTAGCATATTAAAACCAGTCACAGACAAAAAAAATATAAAACACAAGTGATTGTATTGGTATAATCAGTCACTGAGTATGTTTCTCTTGGTGCTGATCGGTAGGGACTGCATTAGTCTGATGTTGCATAAGTTTGGATGCTTAGGGCCAAAGTTGGATTTCTGCTGTAGGACTGAGTTGGGCACATTCTCCAAATGATTATTTGACATCCAACTCAACTTGAAAACACTGGATGTCTCATTTTTGGCAGGGCAAACCTGAGGAGTTGTGAGAGCGAAATAAGGTGCACCATTCCCAGGTAAGCGAAGAGACATAGGGTGCAAATTGTGAACATTTCAAATTGTGAATCCCATGCAATTGGTACTTACAAAGTCCACACTAATTACCTAGGAGCAGGAAATGTCTGAGACCTATTGTTATTGAAGCCAATAGGTTTGCAAGACTGACAGAGTTCCCATTGAATCTTTCAAAGGATTTGGCATTAGGGCCCAGTGGCAGGCTGAAAGTCTAGCAGGTCTTTAATGTGAGTGATTATAGCAAAGTGGGACAGGTTTCATGTTTCATGTTGATTCTTTTTAGACTATGGCATACATCAATCAGTGAGGCAGATAATTGGACATATCCCTCATACATCAGTCTAGACTGACAGCACTTGAATGTTTTGTCTGATGCTAGGGTCACTATTGGATTATTTTCTGCCTTCAATTCTCAGAACAGATGCCTATCTGAATATATGTCCTTTTGTGTCTGAATCTGCACCTGTAAATAAACAAATCATACTTTTGGAAGTAGACCACATTAAATGTCATACTCTGTAGAAAACTGAAAAGCATTTCTCACTTGAGAGATAGAAGTGGCCACAACTAATTATCCCATCAAATAAAAAGCAAGTAACTAGGAGTAATTGTGCTGACCTGAATTTAATAGGAGCACAAGGCCTCTTACATTTAGATGGAGCGATAGGTTACTCCGGGATACCCCTCTCTCTAACCTGTATTTGGGTACTACCTAGGCTCAAGCAGAATTTCAGGTATCCTAGAGTCATCCAAGAAATCCAGGTAATTCCCCATTACTCTTTGACAGAGCATCAGTGATAATTATGTGGTTACTCCTGCTCTTATTATCAGGAGTAATTTGTGGGGGAAATCCTACCGAGAGTCCACATTTACTGAGCATGAGTGGCTGGGAGATCAATACCTGTGTTCTGTTGTATTTAGAGCTATTTCTTAGCACAAAAACCACTCTCACCATTTCAGATGTGGGGAGGCATTTTTGCTCTAAGAAAAAGAAGTAAAAGCAGAATTACACTTCTTCCGAAATGATATGTAATCTTGTAGAATAGTGGCCACCCCTACTACCACCTGTGCTATGATGGAGCAGAAACCTGCCTTAGCCTGCACCGTAAAGGAAGAATTATTGACAGAGGGCTCAAGTGCTAGGTGAACAATAAATTATATCAATGAGCATAGGAGTAGATCTTGAAAATGAACAATTTAAAAATTGCATTTTAGAAAGAAATACAACATATTCAATCTGGAAAAGAAACAGACAGAAGTTTACAATGTATTGAATTTAAAGTAAGCAAAGCAACAATTCATAAGACCTTCAGGTGGAGAATGAAACTAAACTGGTAGCAAGAAGGTAATTTATTCACAAATACAATTTAAAATGTTAAGCAGTGAGAAAATAGGGAGAGGTAAAGTACAGATGGTATCAGCAATAATTAGTTTTACAAGAATAGAAATGGAAAATGGCTAAATATCATATGTGTTTTTCAATTGAGATTGCTAGTAGACTGAGGAGCTATTTCTTTAGGGCCTTAACATAAAGAACACCTTTGTAATCTACCACATCATATAACCGATGCACTTTCCTAGGCAGCATCTCCGACTCCTGAATGTCATATCCACACTCATCAAGGGCTTCTCTCACAAAAGCTTCATCGATGCATAGATGCGGAAACTTGAAACTCCCAACCATGCAATATGTTTGTTCGAGGCATACTATAATTATGAGAAGCCCTCCTTTTTTTAACAGCGTTGACACATTTATAAGGGTGCTGCAGAACTCTTCCTTCTTGGTCACATGGCATTCCAAGCAATGCTTCAAAAAGAGGCAGTCAGCTGGGGGCACAGAAGTGGGAGAAAATGGATTGCATTCCATGACATCATATTTAAGAACTTCTTTTATTTTTCCTCGCAGCATATTTTGATTCTCAGCCCATGCATCCCTAAAAATTTAAATATGTGTACAGTTAATACCAACTTTTGTCCATTGGTTGATCTCACCACCACCTTAGTTTTATTCTATTTCCCTAAAACAATACGTTTCAATAAAATGTGATATCCCACTTGTCCAATTTATAAATATATAATGTAGATAAAAACGACATATATTTGCATTTAAATATACAGAAAGACAGAGAGAGATCATGTGCCATATTTCACATTACCCACTACGTATTTTGTATATCACATGTCAATTTTGAGATGTTCAATTTCACTTAGAATGTTTAGGTTAAGCTAGCATTCAAGAATGCATTGGAATGTGGCAAGAACAAGAGGATTTATCAATTTCAGTGGCAATCACATTTGTCAAATAATTATGGATTTACTGGTTTTGCCACACACATCACAGATTTTGCAAATTGTGTAAGTTCCACCCAAATATTGTTTTGCTAGCTTCAATGAATGAAAACAACACTGCCAGATGTTGTGACATATAATTTGCATTTTTGGTGCAAAAATAAATAAATATTAAATAAACAAATTGCAAAATATCCAGCTTCCTAACTTGGCTCATGATCCTAGTCACCTAGAAATTGATGAAGGTATAAAAAATGTTGTTGGGTATTCATGATATTTAAATCTATCTATCTTGGCGACTTGGATCATCGTATCAGTCGCAAGAGGAAACACTGGATATTGCGGTGCATTGAAGTAAAGAAGGGGTCTGGAGAATAATAGGACACTGGGACCCGTAGAGACATTACAGGAGGGAGTCTTCCGTCAAGAGTCAAACCATCAAGGGGCATGACAAGGATTGAGTTCAAGAAAGAATTATTTTTGTATAACATGAGGTTTTGAAATTGCGTATTGGATACAGTAAAGATAAAGAGGAAGGTTATCCTGACCGGAGGAGGGTCTCTCTGTTACTGGAATTAGATCATTTGAGTGAATTCTAGATGGTTTGGAAAGTAGCTAGTCAATACTAAAGATACAAGGAAGGCCATCCCTGGGCAGTGGATGCCAGTGAATCACGCATCCTATTGTAACGTGCAAGATTACGAGAAGTTGCTTTTTCAAAACTGAAGTTGGAAAGAAGGATTGGACAAGTCTCCTAATATTCTAAATAGAGGAGCCCTGATGATGTCCCTGAAGGGACGAAACGCGTAGGCTGTATTGTCAGCATAGAAGATAATAAAGTTGAATTAAAGAAGAAAACACAACAGCATTGGGATATAATTATTTTATACTTGTTTTGGATTACTTTCTAATAGCAAAGATGTGTGTTGCTTAACCCCATGGATGCTCAGCATATTCCCCTCCTGTGCTGAGAATTTGTAAATCCCATTATTCATGACGAGCTGGGCTCGTCATGAGCGTGCGAGAAGGCTACTTCATGACGAGCCCAGCTCGTCATGAGTGTGGAAGGGGTTAAACCCTTTGATACTAGAGATACTCCTTTGTTTATATTTATTGTTGTTTGATAGCAGTGTCAACGGTGGGCTGCTCAAAGTTGAGTATCAATAATTGATAAGAATAATTATTGAAAATCGTGCTGTGCACATGATTCTAGTACCCTCACCGTGCTCTTTGCTTTAGTATCTATCTATCTATCTATCTATCTATCTATCTATCTATCTATCTATCTATCTATCTATCTATCTATCTATCTATCTATGTATCTATCTATCTATATATATATATTTGAATGTATGGTGAGTCTCTTTATACAGCCTACAGAGAACACATGTTTCAGGCACACTGCGCTTCTTTAGGGTTGTTGCAACATAAAAAAATCCAAATCAATGAATATTTCATTAAATAAGAGCATCATATTCTATAAACACAAACTCTATACATACTATTACAATTATTATTACAGAACAGAATTGTGTACAATGCAATCTGCTGTTTCCAAAAGTGTAAAATTATTGCACTTCCCCATCACTGTCAATGGACATGTATCATAAAGAAGAAAAGTATCATATGCCAGTTTAATTTGCAAACCCTACCCAAGGGATGTCTATTGCAACTCAGTCAGTTGTTTAGTGTTTGTAGCTGTGACCCATGTGTACCTAGCTACCTAGTTACAACAACTGTCATACCTAAATTCTATTTAAAATTCAATCATCATTTACCTTATACTAGAGGCTTTCTTAATCAAGCACTATAACTAAACAAAATATGACTACTGGAGTTGAAATGTAATCATCTTTCCAAAGGTTTTCTCAAGAGTATTTGTGTTTATTGTGCCTATATGACAGGTACACATAAAACTGTATGCAATGTTTAAGGTTGCTTACAAACACCCTGTTGCCTTCAATTGTAAAGTGAACTGCATCAATGCTGTAGATTCCATGCATGTCAAAATAAAGTGTGTTTTTGTAGATGGAGCCCATGTTATAGTCTCTGGGGAAAGCAGAAACCGTGTTAATAACAAGTTTTGTGGTGTTGTCAATCTGTGGACAGAATAGATGACACCACTTCTATTTCTGTCTTTGGCTTATGTTGGAGTACACCAAGACAGTGTGAGGGGAAATAGTAATTTATTGTGCAAAGATGTCCTTCATTAGGGTTTACAGTTCTACCCCAGTCAATGTGTCTAGGTCATTGCCACCACAGTGCACAATCATGAGGTCAAGGGATACATATTAGTAGTACCTGAATATATATGTCTTCTGACATTATTGCAATTACATTATTGGGTGTTTTAAACTCTGTCTGCATTTCTAATTAGGTGTGTCAGGTTAAAGTCTGGGTGGGATGGTAGATCTATAATTGAGAATATGTGTTTCTATGAGTGCAAAAAGCACACTGAATCTTTGGAGTACATATTTAGTCTTTTAAGCATATACCAAGTTGCCCGATGGCCTACCTGCACGTTTTGTTATCAATGAGTTATACATTGTACAAAAATAGTTAATTTCTTGTGTTGGAGTTGTAAATGTGAAAGATGACATACACATAAAACTGCAGCAGGCCATGGCATGATGCAAGAGCTATGTATCTCCTTGTTACACTTCAAAGTGTCAATTGTATTATTAGATATTGCAATGAGTGTTTCAGCTCCTATCTAGGACTGTCATTGCATGTATATGTAGGTTTGTTTGTAAATGACTGCCTCTCTTTGTGACATATACATATCTCTAAATGTACACAGATATGTCCACCAGTGCACATCCCCGTTTGTTATTATTCTCCAATTCAGTAGTAATTCAGTCACTTAGTAGAACGATTTCTTTCAAATTCCTCAGATATTTCAAGTAGTACACAGTCCATCAATATTTCAAAATCTTGTTTATTGATTATTATTCTTGCCACATCGTCACAGCCTTTTTGTTGATATATCTCTAAATGTGTCTATAAACGGCTGCATGTATTGCTTCCTGGGTGCGTTACTGTGTTTTTTTCACATTGTGGGCAACTGCTTCTATTTATATGGCATAGCTACAGCATACCGCAGTTGTGAGGTATGTGTTGTAGAACAGCAGTGTATGCCTAGTCTACAAGGTTTAAATGAGAAGATAACCCTTTCATTACATGTGTATGTGAGTTGTTTCTAGAGGGCTGCATCTCTTTGAGGTTACTTCTATTAGCTCATTCAGATATTTGCGAAGAACTGACACTCACTCACGTACCATGCAGAGAAGTAGACGTTGCATCATGTTTCGGGCCTCTAATACATCCATTCACAAATCCACTCTTTCAGTTATACAGCTAGTCATATAACCACTCACTAACCACTCAGCACTATGCTTAAGACATGTCTCATAGACTACTTGCCTGGATGAGTAACTAGGTTCTGTCAGTACTTAGGTGCATATGTGAATAAATGTACAGTACACCTTTAGCTATGCCGTCAGAATTTTAAGTAAATGTGCCACTACATCAGTGTCTGTTTTAGTTAGTCTGTGTATCTCTAAATAAGTATGTCCATGGCTATAGTAATATTCAGGGTCTATATTAACTGTATTATAATATTAAAACTGTTTATGTTTATAGTTAAGAAATTAAAATATGTAATGTGATAGCACGGATTTAAAAGATAAATATATATGTATTAATTTCCCTTTTAGTGAAGGCACTGTGAGCTAGCTGGTCTCTAGGCCAACATATCCTGTGGGGGTGCCAAGAATCATCCTTGGCACCTTGCCCACAATGTATGTTATGCAATAAACATTCTGATCCTGTGTATTAGTAGGAACTACACATAAGTTTCAGCATGCAGGGACCCTCAATTTCAGCCGAGGTACCTCCTCTGCCCATCTTCTGAGATGCTTAATATTTATATAGGATCAATGCAATGTAGGTATTGTGTAGGGATTAGATCCATGCAAAGTAAGAAAGCATGCTTATTTGCAGGAATACTTACTAGCTTGTCTATGAAACAAAGTGTACCGAAACACTTTTCGTCATTTCCGAATGTTAGGTATAACTCACCTAAAAATTCAAACTTTAATTAGTAGACTTTACTATGACAAAGTTCCTGCTCTATGTTTAAGAGAAAGTAATACAATTGTTATGCATGGTACTGTGGTAGAAAAGGGTTTCGATGATGTACAGTTTTGTTTCTTTTGTCCTAAAGAAGTGTATAGGGAAAATGAAGATTTCAGTAGCAGGTCTACCGCAACAGCACAGTGGTATGAGTGTTGATAATTTTGTACGAGAGTTTAGAAAGGTTAATAATTTTTCTTCAGATGTTCCCCATCAGTGATTGCATTTGTTGTCGACACAAAAGTCAAATTTTAACTGTTCAATTGTTTTTAAAAACTTGAAATTTAACAATGATAAGTGGCGTGTCTTGTCGACACAGCAAGTTATATGAAAAAACTGCTACAAAAAGTTAGCGGAAAACAAAATGCCTGCTAGAGCAGTTCATAATAAAATAAAAGTCATATCTATTCCTGAAGTACTTCAAGATTTGGAATTGTATTAATGTATGTGTTGTAACTTGGCACTTGGTACCACCCCTCCCTCCTGTTTCCCCCTCCTGCTTTCTCCCCACTTGGTATGGCCCGTGCTGTCACTGGAAGGCAGCAGTAGAATGTTGATCAGTTACGATCCTGTCAAGCTGGGAGCACTTGTGTTGAATTTAACTTATTAAATGTTCTGGAACCTTACACCGTGTGGACCTCATTACTACATTTCTTGGCGCCGAGGGAAACGGAGCTGAGCCAGGGTCAGTTAGGTGCTCTCCCCTGGATTTGAATGAGCTTGGACGAGGAAAAAGAAAGTATGAAATTATAAACAGAGGATTTACCTTGGGCAGTCCGTGTGAAAAAGAAATGTTGAAAGGAGTAAGACCCAAGAATATGAGCTCTGGAAAAGGTGGAAGTTCGTGAGGTGAGCAGTTTCAGCGTTGTGAGGAGAGCTGAGTGGAGCGGTGAATGAACTTGGAATCGTCGACGCCGTGTTTGAACTTTATAAATTGAGCCTCGGTGACTGAGTTTAAAAGTGTGCGCGTCAAGAGTACCCATTGTTCTCTGTTTCCGCAAGTAATAGAGAGGCAAATCAGCGCACTTTGAGTGCAGCCAAAAGTTCCGTCACATTTGACAAACCTCTCCTCAAATCTGCAGAGCAAACCTGATACCAATTTGGAGAGGGCACTGCCACCGTGTGGACATTTCAAGCATTGAAGCGTGAGAAAATATACAGTAAGAACAGTTCAGCGCATGACAAATCAACCGAGCTACGAGGAAGTGAAGCACAATTTAGTGGCGGTTTCCCTCGGTTGTGAAAAGTCGGAAGGAAAGAAGTGTAACTCTCCTCAGTGCTATGCGTAGGAATTGAACCACACCGGAGCAGAAAAGTAGCATCAGAGAGTGTCGACTGAAAGGAATAAGACGACACTGAGCTTACCAGTATCTACCAAAGGCAAATTGGTGAGTCATTGTGGAGGGGAGGAGGAGAAGTGAGCGGGGCAGGGAGCGATCTATTCCCTGAAACTGCATTTTGATCTTTTGTGAGGCACCGCTGAGCGCGAGGGGAAGTCACCCCATGGAGAACTTTAAGGTTACAGAAGACATTTAAGCGGAAAAAGGGAACGAATTTAAATATCTGCCACCGCTGTTAGTAGTGGATAAATCTAGCATTGTGAGGAGAGTGAATATAAGGTCTAGGACTTACCGGGAGCAAACCGGAAGAGATTAAATGAAATCTGGTCGCTTTATACTGGAATCTGCGCAGTCTTCAGCCTTACGGGTTGCCCTTAAGGAGCTTGGGGCTAAGAGCGAAGTTGTAGAAGTTAATGGGACGCAGCGAACGACTTATGGAGGCATTGTTATTGTTCCTGTCACTGAGTGGGCGCCCTGTAAGCACCTTGCTCTGTCCCCTCCGTGGTTTGTGAGGACTGGTGCGGGGCGTGGGAAGCAGTGAACACTCGTGAGGGAGAAGACGTAGCAGGTCTTGCTCCAAGGAACCCCCGAGTCCTCAACAGGAAGTTCCCGCCCTGTAATTGTGGAAAAGAAAGAGGACTTCGCAGTCTTCGTCACTTTCTGTGTGAATATTTGAGATAGCCTCGTTCGATGCGAGGAGGAGATGTCAGCGGAGCTGAGAGCAAAGTCTATCCTTGATTACCGCTTTCGATATTGAGTTGAGCGCAGTGTTAAGCCTGTGAACGGCGTTGGAAGTGAGATTCCTCCTCAGATTTCCAGTGGGCAACAAAAGAAAACGTTAAGGTTTGGGGCGTGTGAGTGAGGTTCCCGGCATACTGAATGGGCTTACACTCTAGCAAATGTGATAACGCACTGCCATTTTGATGCCAATTTAACCAGCAGACCACGTGAAGCTACTCCGGTAAGGTGGGGTAAATCCGAATTTTGAATTTAAGGGCAAGCGGAGGAAGAGGATGTGGCAGTGATCACTAGATTTATATAAAAGTTGAAGAAAAAAAAAAAAAAAGAAATAAGAGTGAGCAATTTAAAATTATTGAGCAAAGTAAAAGAATCGCCGTGTCAGGAGGAGGAGATATCGGCATATGATGATAACAGCGTTACCTCGTTAGCACAGGATGAGGTACCTTAGCTAGTATTGAGAAATCCTCATGGTGAACTACAACGGGGCTCCGGAGCAAACACGCCATTGCGCTGGGTGAAATTTAGCTTATCTACTCTTTTCACCTACTGTGTGCTTCGCTAGTAGCATAGAACCGAGAGAAACTTACTGTGGTGTTCTGTTTATCTGGTCTTATAGCAAAATAACATGGAAATAAACAAAAGGTATAACGTATCTCCACCGGAGCCAATTTTTGAAAGGGATGGTATTACCACAAATACAAGGGAAGAATGGAAGGTATATTTTCGCAATTTGGAGGCCAAAATAGAGAATGAGGAAAAGCCATTACTTCCCAATGATAAGGTGGAAATATTGTTGAATAGATTAGGTGCAGGAGGGGAAGAAGCCTACGTCAACATTGAAAAGATGGACAAAGAGGAAGCTGGAAGAAATGTAGGTGAAGTAGTTATGGAAGATACAATGGATCACTATTTGCAAGTTATGTCTGGTGATGTACAAAGGTATGAAGTTTTCAGGGATAAAAAGGATGATAAAGTGGGAATGAACATGAGTAAAGTTAACCCTGTGGGTACTATCAACTCTGGAGGAAGTGATATTGATACTGTCGCTGATTCTGAGTCACATTATTCCACGGTGAGCACGAGTTTGTGGAAAGGTAAATTAGCTGGAGCTTTTGGATTTGAACTCATAGAGTCCAACATATCCCTTAAAACGTACATAGGTGATGACAATGACATAACAGGGAGCAAAGAGTTGGAATGGAGATACAAGAAAAGAAGTACAAGGAAAACGTTTTATATCACAGAGATTGAACCCTTTGATCTGAGAGGAGTGGAACAAAAGAAATCTAGATGTATGATATACCTAGAAAGCAATGAACACAGGAGTAATCGGGTGAGAATCAACAGCACACAATTAGCCAGGTTTGAGTGGTTAAAAGAAAGGAAACCACCATATAAGGGTGAGGTGGCATGAAAAGGAACTGCTTGTAGAGTGGAATGGAGAAAAAATGTGGTTATGGACAATCTCAAAGTAAAATGTGGGACATATAAAGGACTTGAAAGGAGAAAGAATATGAGCAAGGAATCTGTGAAGGTAAAAAGTGAAGAAGTTAGGAAAAAAGAAAATGAGCTGATTAGTAAAGGTAAATGTAAGGTAACTCCAACTAAAGGAGTAAAGGAGGAAAAGTGTAATCCTACACGACGCAATTATTGGAGAGAGTGGCATGAAGCTTCATGGAATGAACCCATTTCCAGAGGATCAGGTGCTGAGTATGTAAAGAGATCCGAGGTGGGAGGATGGCCTAGACCAGACAACGAAGATGAAAAGGTGTATGAGGTCTGTGGTGTTACCAGGCGCAGGCGCAGTGTGGTCTGGTCCAGGAAACTACCAAAGGGAAAGATCTTAAAGTTAGTATCACTCACCTGGATGGTGGTAACGATACGAGGGAGAGGAGAATGGAGCACATTAGAAATAGAGTTCCCAGGTGTCCGGGAAGTATAAGAGAAGACAGTGGAAGAGGGTAAAGAGGCACACGATCAGGTGATATGCTCACTCCTCGAACTAAGATGGGAATTGACCGGTGGCTGACTGCCATAGCGGAATAGCTGATGTTCTAGGAATCTTTTACCCTGTAGCATCCGCCTGGGCAGTCCGGATTTCCACGTTGGATTAAGGCCAGGACATTTGGTTGGCCATCGCAGAACTAATAACTCCTGTTGTCAGTAACACTTCCTGTGTAATGTTGAACTGAGGATTACCAGAAGTTTGACTTGGGGTTGGTCATCACGGAACCAATAACACTGGTTTACAGTTATACCACAGGTGACATTTTGTGGAGTATAACTAGAAGTCTGAAGTGTAGGCCTCCTGGTCTACGACAATGTGGTAGTGATGTCTTACCAGTGTCTACATAATTTCCGTGATCTCAGACACTAGTATTAAGAGCATTAGGTCTCACAGCCTCTTGTAAGAATTTTGGGGTTCAGGGGGGACGGGAGGTTGGGGCGTCCAGCCCATGTTTTACCCATCCCCACCTTACATTACCGGGAGTTTAAGGGGATTCCAAGTCACCTTACGGTTAGTATACACGGGGTGAAGAGTAGATACAGTTTCAGTCATCCACCCTCCCATCCTGGGATTTCCCCATCCCACCCACTCAGAGACTGTGTTATCTCGCTTAGAGGGGTCATTTGCCAGTTTTGATAGAGGCTTTGGGTTCACCCTTTTAGATTTTCCAGGTTCTTACAGGGGTTTAGATCTTCTGGGAAGGACCTTCAGCTTTTCATGTTAGCGCATTTGCAGTCATCTCTTCTCCCTATGCTACTGTATTTCTCTCTCTCATTGCTTCTCTCTCTTCTTTCTCCTATTCCTTCCTCCTCGCCTTTCCGCCTCCCCTTCTCAGCTGTCCCATTCATTTTCCCCCTTTGTCTCCCTAGGGAGGATGATGTGTTGTAACTTGGCACTTGGTACCACCCCTCCCTCCTGTTTCCCCCCTCCTGCTTTCTCCCCACTTGGTATGGCCCGTGCTGTCACTGGAAGGCAGCAGTAGAATGTTGATCAGTTACGATCCTGTCAAGCTGGGAGCACTTGTGTTGAATTTAACTTATTAAATGTTCTGGAACCTTACACCGTGTGGACCTTATTACAACAGTATGCTTATCCAATGTATACATCCATTCCAAGAGTTGTATATTTACCACTAGATTCAAACCATAATAATAAAACTGTAAGGGTACAACTAGATTTGCGGAAGCACATGTAATTCTAGTGAATGGTGCTCCTACCAGGAGCAAGAAGAAAGGGGAATAGTTAGCTAGCAGCCGCCTCAAACCTAATGCACCAAAAATGTATTTTCACTAATCTCCCTTCTTAAAAGTTCCACTGACATACTTGAATGGACCAAACTGATCACCGGCCCAAACTGCACCCCAAGCATAGTGTACTAAGCCAAATCGGACTGAACAAGAACCAGAACACACAAACTCACATCAACACACTGGCCACAATTTCAAGGTTTTACATGAGCTACCTGACCTACCTGATCAAACTAAAGCCATTTCTAGATACGTCAGACCTTAAAATGTCAATACAGGCTTTAGTTATCTCTTGGATCAAATACGGATGCTCAACCCTCTCTGGCCTACCCAAGATCCATATGGCAGCTCTAAAAGCTTATCTAAATGCAGCCGTAAGGTTCTAAACAGGATCAAAACTATTCGACTACATTTCACCGCACCTGAAGGCACTGAACAGGCTTCTCTAAGAAGCCAGAATCCAACACGAATTGGCTTTAACACACAAAAAAGTGTTACACCATAATTCACCCTCATATCTTGCTCAGAAATTGTGGTAAAATAGGCACTCCCGATGTTTCAGAGAGTTTGTGTTGAAACCAGCCCTCTTCAGGAAGAAGAAAACAAACAATAACGCTTTCTCTGGGGCTGCAGCTAGAATCTGGAATGCACTGCTGCCAAACACTAGAAGAATAACATATTTATCAAGATTCAAAAAGGAAACTAAGACTTTCCTAATGGGCAAATTTCTTCCAAAAACTCTCTCAGTGCATATGCACATCAGCGGCCTAGCAATATTATTTTGCTCTGTACTTGAAGTCTACGCATTTGAGCCTGTCTATGTCTCATAGATGTAACCTATGCAACTCTTGTATCATGGACAATGTGTACTATTTGCATTATTCATACTTCACGGTCTCTTTAATGGGCAGAGGCTGGTGTTGTGCAGTCTTCTTCTACTCCTGCTAATGTTTTATTACCTCCCTCAAGTGTACTCATGATTGCCTGTTCCTAATATTGTGTACAGCTTGTTATCTCTTGAAAGCGCACTGATATCCTAAGGGATCACGTTTGCACTCTATGTAACATTGAATAAATAAATACATATTAGATCTGGAATAAAATAATATTTATTATTTGAATATAGATGATCTTTAGAATATAACACATATGGGGGTGATAAATAATCATCAACAGGTCTGGTTGAAAAAGTGGATCGATCCCCATCTGATGAAACTTACGAACACTACAGTATACACCCTCTTCATTCTAAAGAAATCATTGGTGATGCTCACTTTCAAATAAAATAATCAAGAAGATCTCCCTTGAGTGTGTGGGAGAGTTCACCAGCTCAGTGTTTCACTCATCTGTTTCCTACTGGACTAGGTGGTAGATGTGATGACAACTCTATACAGACACCAGCTGCCGAGTACAGATCAACTAGATCATACCCAGTGGATCCGAGATTTCTACAGTGAATTCCCTATATATTTCTTCTTTTATTTGAGAGTGAATTATCAGGCTTTTCAGATTCAGTAAACCATATTCTGAAGACAGGAGTGAATCTCCAAAATATAACTGCAAGGGGATATGTTAAATAATTTTAAGGAAAAGTTGAAAACCTGGAATACAACTTTCATAATTTGATGGCACTAACTAATTTTGGTGTCATCATGGGGAGCTGAAATGCATATTGAGAAAACTAAGAGCATCAACTTAGTTTCGAACTCTCACTTCTGCTGAGTATGAATGGGATGATCTGCATCAATTCCTTCAAGAAGAAAACCCAAACATAAAGGACCTCAATTTAAAGACACCAGTATAACTTTGTTCAGTGGATCCTGCAAATATTTGCCGATATTTTTAGCAAAGGCTTTAAGCAACAATGTCTTTCATCTGCAACAAAACTAAACCTCGTCTCTGTGAAGTAACTAATTTATTTTGGTGCAAAGAGTAGTATGCTAGAGGTGCTTCACTAGTTCACATACTGCTTTCTGGGTAAAAGATGTTCTGAAGTTTGTAAAAAATAATGTTAAAGCAGTTTGTGAAATGTGCCATCACAAAAGATACCATTGACAAGGGTATCATGACAAATATGAATGCAAAGGAAAGTTTTAAACTCTATGACATTTTGGATAACCATGACCTACGATCACAGAAGTAAGAATGACCAGTTTTTTGCCTGCATTCAGATACACCCTGCTATGAAAATCATCAAAAAATGCATACAACCTGGGAGGAACAGAGGATTAAAAATATATCAATGACTACAATACTGTTATTCTGAAGACGTGGACTGCAAATATGGATTTACAATTCATTGCAGACAACTCCATCGCTGTTGCTCACCACGTGACTTCATATATCACAAAATAAGAGAAGACATGTGGGGGAAATGTCTGCACAAAAGAGTCTTACTAAAAAAATAATCAAATTTTCAGCTTAAAAATGCTTTCCCACAGAGAAATCGGTTTGTGTGAATGCGCGGACAGGTCAAGCATATCTAATTCATTCTCCAAGTCAAGAGGAGTTCTATGAGTAAGCCTAGGCTTTGAAAGTAGTCATAATAGAGAATTAAAGTCTTGTTTAGAAATACAATACCTGTCACAATTTGAACCCAAGAGTAGAGATATTCTGAAGACTAATATGCTGGATACATACTACCCAAGTAGGAGTCCTCATCTTGAAAACATGTGTCTATAAAAAGTTATTTAGCATTATACAGATATGCAGTCCTTGGATGTGAGGATTGTTTAGTAAGACACAAAAAAAGCTTATTACCTCAGAAAACATAATAGCCAAACTCCAGTAAAAATAGGGGGCATATGTACAAGTCCCTATCACCACAGTCCCTATTACCATGGGAACGTCACTTATTGTGATGTTCACATGGCGATAGGGACCTTGCCTTATGTACAATGCATCGTTAAGCCACTTAACGTGGCTTAACGCTGCCTTGTTCACAAGGCACCCTTTCACACTATGTTTAGCATGAAAGAGGTGTGCAGTGGGTGTTGTGGTGGGCATTCCAGTGCAAAACCCATTGTATTTGATGCTGCTCCCTATGTACAAAGGTAGCGTACATAGGCGGCAGCGCCAAAATTAAGACCAGGAAATTCCTGGTCTTAAATTGGCGAAACAAGGAGAAATGCATCATTTCTCCTCATTTTTGCTTTTTCCTTGTGTGCTGCCTTGTGCAGCACACTTGGAAAAAGCAAAATTCCATGGTTTGTTTATGCACAGGAAGGTGTCCCTTCCTGTACATAAACAAACCTTTTAAAAATATGCCATTTTGTAACTTTCATGTATGCTGCATGAAGCTGCACACATGAAAGTGACAGAATGGGAATTTAGGACTGTTTATGTGCAGAAACATTTTTTGAAAAATGGTTCTGAAAAGAATCTTACTCATTATTCAACTCTGTTGTTAATTTGAAAACATTTAGTAATTTTTTTGTACTTTTTCAAAAATAAAATGGCAGCAAGGGAAAATAAATATAAGTTCATACAGAATAGCAAAGTATTATCCATAAAGTATCACTGTGCACCTCATCAATGTCCAACATAATGACAACAGACTGCTTTCCATCAGCTAGGGTGACATTGCAATCCAAACAGTACATACTCACATGATGTAATTGAGGAGAGATATTGGGCTGGCACCTCCTTACGTCTGAGGGCTCTGTAGTTACTGTTGTAGGTGCTGCTGCTGTAAATGCCCTTGTCTGTTTTTTTCTCTCTTTCCTTTTGTGCCATATTCAATTGTCTTCTGTACTATGTTTTTAAGTGGAAGAGCATTTGCCTAGTACCACAAAAGTAGTCTTTGGCAAACAGAAGAGATTGCAAAAAAATCCTAAGCCACACTTTGCTTCTTGTGTTACGGCTCTTTCTCTCCTGCTTGACTGGGCAGATGTTATTTCTCCTCAGTTGACCCTGATGCAATTTAATATTTGTAGAAAACACAAAAAAGACTAACAAATTCTCCCTTCTTTTAAATATCCCCACCATAGCTCCAAAAGTGTTCCAATCCCCCAGAGAAACATTCAAGAAGGCACAAACAGGTGGGAACTTCCTTTCAACATTAATCAAAAGTGATTCCTCTAATCAGATCTCTTCATTTCCAAATCATGTGATCTTCATGCATACCAGCACATTCGCAAACACTGATGTCATCACTGTGAGGGAAGTAGTTTATTGATATATTGTAGAAACATGTAGTTGTGTAATAGCATGTGCATCTGAGAATCACATCTGAATTGATACTCAGTTACTTCTCCAGAAGGAGAATTTCTTTTTTTGCTGATGAAAGACATCATAGCTCCAAACTTGTGGTTAAAATACCTACAAATATTGGAGGGATCCAAGGAACAAAGTCTGCCAGCAGCCTACAATTAGCTATTCTTCCTGTTTGAATTTGCTTCTTCCAGGAATTCAAGAAGGTCATTCCACATATTCTCAGTACAACTGAGTGTAAGAAGCCAAGTAGATGCTCCTAGGTTTCTCACGTGCATTTAAGTTCTCCATGACAACAATACCAATACTCGTTGGTACCCTGTTTGCATGTCATCAAATTAAATACGGTATATTCCTAGTTTTCATCTATTTCATGAACTCTATCACTGAATTCCCTTGCAAAGAGATTATGTAGATGAAGTCATGCCTCCAATGTATAGTTAACAGCATATGAAAGTCCAAATAAGTCACTTTCAAACAGAAGATGAAATATGTTGGGAATACGCTGCCAAAAACTTGGATCTGAGTATAATTCTGTTGGCAGGTATTCAGGTGCTGGTATCTGTACTGGGTTGCCATCAAAGAGTTCAACTTCTCCAGTGGGAAATATTTGTGATAAACAGAGAGCGTCTTTTAACCCCTCCCCTGCTGATGACGTAACCGCTCCGTCATCAGCCGCGGCCGCGCTGTGCTGATGATGGAGCGGTTCTGTCATGGCCCGCCCGGCACGCCTGCGCGGCGCGGATTCCGCGCCTGCGCTGAGCGTTCTATTGAGCGGGGCGGGCCATGACGGAACCGCTCCGTCATAAGCACAGCGCAACCGATGCTGGTGATGGAGCGGTTCCATCACCAGCATGCGCCCGCCGCTCTTCCGCCCGCCCCCTTAGCACTGCGGCGGAATAGCCGCCGCAGTGAAGGGGTTAAACTACCTCCCATACACTCATGGGAGCTCCTTTTGCTTGCTTCATTTGAAATAATTCAGAGGCATCAGCGGCCCCTTCCACTTTTCAAACTGTCCACTTGATGGCAATTGTTCATCCTGTACCTATAGCGCCTCTTCAACAGAATCAATATTTTTATAATAAACATAATTTTGTACCAGATATGATGTTGCATTGTTAACTTTACTAATATCTACAAACTCTTTCCAATTGTTTATATGTGTTATAGTCGGTGGCAGTTTACCTGTATTAGGTTATTAGGCTCCATACCAACTGAAATGGGTGTACACATAGGATTAGAAAAGACTCAAAACATAAGTCTGCTAGTTCTTGAGGAATAGATACCAACTTTAGGTAGTTGTGCACTCTTCATTTCTCCTAAACAAAGGGCAGGGGCTTTGACAAAATAATAAAGCCTTCTAACAGATGTTTGCATTACAGAGTGGTGAACAGCTAACATTCTGAAGTAATGAAAGGTGCTTTTGCCACTTTATTTAATAGGCATGTTAGTGAATGTCCCTGCAAATTTGTTGTTACTCTTACTTTGCATGGATCCAATCATTACAAAATCCATATCTTCTGTTTCCCACTTTTGCGTGCAAAGATATGTAGTAAAGTACTCAATATGTCTGTTTAATGCCAAACACTGCACATATTACTGCTGTTCATATTTAGACCTGTGCATGCCTTCCCTGTACCTTTTCAGCTTTCATTTCCTTAAGATTTCTAGGGACTATCTCCTCTTTTTCAATAGGAATACCACCCTTCCCCTCAAAACATCGGCCAGTTGTTTAACCTGCATGCACTAATGAGGTCTCTTAGAAGTAGCTTACTTCGTTAAAGGCTCAGTGCTAGATTTATGCTTCAAATCACCTCTAAAAAGTTTACAAAAGTTATTTTATCTACAAGGTTTCTTAAATCGTTTCTCTTCATACTTAACACTGTTTTATCCAGTATTTTCATTTTGTTTAATATTAATATAACCATTTTCAGCGTTATGGCAAAGGCTTTATCTACTACAGCTTCCAGGTGTTGCGTTTGCTAATAAGCAACTGTTCTTCTCCTATAGAGCTTTAGACTTCTAAACAAATTTTGTATTACCCTACTTGTGAATAATTTTCTTCTTATCTCTTTGTGTTGTTTCTGCCTTGCTGTTAGATGACGTATTTTTACAAAGGTTTCCATTTTGAACATTATTTGCTGCTTTTCATCTCTTAGTTGTAGGTAAACTTTTCTTTTGGCTGACATAATCTTCCATATTTTCCATTTTTCTTACTACTTGTTTACATAAATGACTTAGTTCTCTTACCAGTACTTTGTTTTTTCTACACTATTCTATCAATTTTCCTCTTTTTTCTTCTGAGTTCTCTGAAAGCAGTAATGTTTTTTTTTGTTGTTCTTTTCTTCTCCATCCCTTTCTTTTACCATTAATAAACAATCATAGATATATGATTATGTTACTGTTACTATTTTGGCATAGCTACAGTGTACATTAGAGGTCAGTTTTATGTAGGTAAATCATCTGAACGGGGTTTAAATGCCAAATAAGCCCAGCAATAGAACAGGATGCACAGCCTCAAGTGTACTATGTCTAAGATATCTCTAAAGGCCTACTTCCCTGGATGGGTGACTTGGTTTTGTAAGTTCTTTACTAGACATCTAAATGAGTGTCTTATTCCCATATGTGAGGGTTTGTTTCCATATAAGCAAGTTTGTTGCTATATTACTGACTCTGTTTGCAACAGTCCGGCTCTGTTAATCTATATGTCAGGGGTGCTACAGATTGACTTCTGGGTGTGTTTGTTACTATTAGGTTATTTAACTGAGTGTGACACTCTCTTCATTAGTGCTACATATATAAGAGTTCTGCCATTGCATGTGAATGAATGTTTAGATGCTTCTGACACTGTTTCGACAGGTGTATTTGTGGCGTTCTTTTTTTCTACGTGCTTGTAAAGCTTTCCAATCAGGTAAAACACTAGATGCATAACTGAGCCTTTGGGATTGTAAGTGAGTATGTAGCTCACTCAGACTTCTAAGTACATGTGTTAGCCTTTATACAAATACAACACATGCTATTGCTTAGCTACAGGGTACCTTTGGGCTATGATACATGTTGTAAAATAGCAAAGTGCTGCTTGTCAATATGTTTTAAATATCAAGATGGACGAGCAGTAGAACTGTATGCACAGCCTCAAGTGTAGCAGGCCTTAGACATGTGTGTCAGTCAGTAAGTGGGGGTGAGGGAGTTTCCATATGTAAGTACCTTTCTCCTTTTGTGACTGCATGACTGTGTAATTGTATATGTAAAGGAGTAGCATGGAATTATTGTTAGGTGTGTTACTTACTATTTGGTTAGTTGAATGAGTGTACCACTGCCTCTGTTAATGCTAGATACATAAGAGTTGGTTCTGTGCTTGAGTCTCAGGGGGTGTACTTGTTGGTCTCTGCTTTTGGATGTGCTTATATAAAATACAAATCAGGGTGCAAGAGTAGATATATATTTGAATATATAGGCTTTTAAGTGACAATAAAGTGGCGGGAACTCTGGAAGTGCAAAAACAACAGTTGATTAACAGAATGCAGAACAATGTCATACATTTACCCCAGTACAGAGATCTGGGCCTAAATCCATCGTTTTTTTGCTCACCATGCCATTCCAGTTTGAACCCAGCCGTATGCAAATCAGTCTTGACCCTGTGCCCCATAGGAACAGTCTAGCCTGAACGGCCAAGCCATGTCCTCCCTGGACTGGAAACAAGCATCCTAGTACCGGTTTTGGGATTTCAGCCCTCATCAGCCATGATAGCTTGATTCCAGTGGCATAGAGTAGTCGGTACTCACGTCTGAGCATACCCGTCCCACAAATGCAAAAACAATAGTCGATGGACAGAATGCAGAACAATGTCATACAATTACCCCGGTACAGAGATCTGGGCCTAAATCCATCATTTTTTTGCTCACTATGCCATTCCAGGCATCCTAGGAGTTGTTTCAGCCTTTCAGCCCTCATCAGCCAGGATAGCTTCATTCCAGTGGCATGGAGAGCACAAGACTCACATCTGAGCATACCCGTCCCACTCGGGGTGACAAAAGCAAAAACAACAGGTGATGGATAGAATGCAGAACAATGTCATACATTCACCCCAGTACAGAGATCTGGGCCTAAATCCATCGTGTTTTTGCTCACCATGCCTTTCCAGTTTGAACCCAGCTATATGCAAATCAGTCTTGACCCTGTGCCCCATGGGAACAGTCCAGCCCGAACTGCCAAGCCAGGTCCTCCCTGGACTGGAAACAAGCATCCAAGGACCGGTTTCGCAGTTCTGTTTGTTGTCTATGTACTTGAGTGTCCATGTAACTTGTGCTATGTGGGCAGCACCAAGCACATGGCAATAAAAGGGTCCTGGAACATATGACGGACACTGTTAACAAAGACCTACACTACCCGATGGCATGACATTCTGAAATCCATCACTTCTCCGACGGCTCAAAATTTTAATATTTTGCCATTGAACAAGTGAAAGTGGGATCTGGGGTGGTAATAGGTTACTCCAGCTGCACAAAAATGAATCTATGCATATTATTGATCTAGGGACTCGCCATCCTGAGGAGCATAACAGTGACAAAGAAATGACATACATTTACATATTAACTGATAATGCCTAAGCATGTTGAGCACTATTGGGTTGCAACAATATTTTGTGGACACTATGTGTTACAACTCCTGCATTTATTCAATAATGCCTAAACTGTGTATTGTTATGTTTCAATTTATTCCAAGCCTTCTTTGTTGTGCTCTAACACTGTCTACCTCATCAGCATTAGTAACGAAGGGTAGACTTGTTATACCAGTCAAACAGACTATATAGGGGTTAGATGGTTATAACATGTGTTTTAGCATAAAAACCCTTTGTCTGTAATAACGCAATAGGACACATTACTTTGTCCATGTTAATCATTTTGTGATCACAAGTTATATTGCACCATAACATCGGTGTGATGGCCATTCACTGTGATGAGCCGTAGCATGACTGTACTTACGTCTTATACATTATGCAATGCTTGCTGCATGACACTTTGGCTGCTTAAACGCAACCGGACAAGTCAAAACACTACTATCATTCACTTGCCTGTTTCTACATGTGATGATATTTGCATTTAAACATTGTATGTTCAAATTTCACCACTACAAAATGGCCGCTGTACTCAGTTACCTGTTGGATCTACGGCTGTAGTCCTCTTTCTACTCCTATGTAATGCTTTTATACCACAATGTATACATGCAATAGTTGTTGTGACCAAGGCAGCGGGACTGCCAAAACGTGTCATGTATAGATTTATGATGTAATAAATCTGTTCTGTATCAATATTGCCTGGCTGTTTCCTGAGTGTGTGCCTGAATGTGGTGAATTGAATTTGTTCGCCGTGTACTATACCGGCCATGCGCGCCACCTCCCCCGGGTCTGGGCTTCCCAGAAGGAGTGATTGTTGTTTTGTGTATATATATATATTTTTTTTTTGTTTCACAAAGCTCCTGCATTCGAAGACGCACACCAGAACAGTTCTTTAGGGCAACCGGCATTTCATTTCCTTTTGTTTCATTGATGAGGCCCTACGCGCTTCGAAGGCTTCCCTTCTTGTTCACGGGCAAAAACGTCTGTGGTAGGTTGGTCATTAAAGTGCACTCCCCTTTTAGGGCATATGATGTCACCGCCTTCAGGTGAAGCATTGCATTGTTGTTTACTGCTGTGCATGCTGGGGTATGTAGTGTGCCGTGCATCCTATTCCAATAATAGATTTTAAGCTACTGCAAACTTTTGACGTTTATTTTCTTTAATTTTCCTCAGCCCACAGTGGGCTACAGGCAGATGAAGACCAGTTCATTAGCAAGCCAAACTGTTCTCCCAAGCACAGACTGCGAATATTTCTGTGTCTGTGTGGCCTCTTGACTTACGAGCAGTGCTGTCTTCACGACTGGAATCGCCGTCGAATAATTTTGTTTCACAAAGCTCCTGCATTCGAAGACGCACACCAGAACAATTCTTTCTTTTTAGGTTTTAGGGGTGTTATAATTAGTTGGATAGTTCACTCGTACAAAACCATTGAAATTCCTCAGATATAGTTAGTTGTACTAACTATAACTCGTGTGTACGCAATCCACTGCTGATGATGTCACATATTACATCATTCATTACATGGCCAGTGACATCACTGATGACATCTCAAATGACATCACTGATGACATCAACCACGTGAAGTATTGGAACCAGAAAAATTAGCTGGCTTTTGTGCAAATGTTTTTGAACTACCCTGTGGTGGTTTGGGGCACTGTTCCAACGGAGTGTAATTGTAAAAAGCATGTTAACACTTGCTTTATGCAGAAATTGATGAGAAGTATGTTGAAAAAAGAACATGTTGTCATAATTAGGTGTACCATCGTACAATTTGTCAGAGGAAAACACAGTTGAATATTCTAGATCTTCCAGCAGGTCATGCACTGTTTCAATGTCCCAATCTTCAGAAATAGTATTAGTGGTAATGAAATAATTCAAAGACATTTTTAACAAATATGTAATTTGTAAAAGCTTGGTGGGACCCTACACATCATATGATACCCTATCCCAAACAATACCCTTGTGAACTGAAACTGCCATTACGTTTATCAAGGAAAGGTCTCCGTTCAAGGTGGAATGATGCATGTGGTTTGAGTACCAAGTTCCCCAATTGTACTACATAGTTTTCTGGAAGATATTTAAAAGTACCAACCCAATCTAAAGGACCAGGAAAAGTAATCCTTTTCAACCGAAGATAGAAAACACAGACTTTCAGCCTGAAAGGGAGATGCATTTGATGTGTTAGTAGACAGATGAGTCAGAAGCGATGTTATGAAAGTCATTGAAGTATCCATAGGCCATTTGATCTATTTTTGGAAGCTCAGCAGGTTTTGTAGAACCTAGTGATGACTCTATTTATGTTACATTGACATATACCGTTTTTTGTCAGGTTTTTTAATTGAAATCAGTTTCAGTTCTAGTTGATTGTACAGTTGTTATAATTGTAACAGGTAGAATACATGCGTTGTTGCTTTTTATTGTTGTCTCCAGTTGTAGAAAGGATGCTTCTTCAATTATCAAAGCTTCCATTCGAACTTCCTGTAAGGTAGTGAGAGGAGGCAGGGAGATACCCAGGATCACACATCACCTACTTTTGAGAATTGGCCACATAGTGTGGTTTTATCAGCTCAATGGAGTCAACTATTTTTAAAAGAGGTAGCAGAGGTACAGTTCTGGTACTTTCAATAGTACGATCACTCTGTAGGAAGACCCAAACTCATTTTAAGGATTCAGTCAGAACTCCCCGGGTCTACCTTAACATCTCCAGTGGCAGTGCGTTTTACTTGCACATTGCTTTGTTTATCCTAGAATTTATTCAATTCATGGTAAACAGCTATGAGTTCACTGATGTCAAATGGCGTTTCCACCACCAATGTGATGGGATTATAAAGGTCTGAAACCCACATCTTTACCTCAAACAGGATTTCAAACGGCATCCGACCATCCAGGGATTTTCTATGCATGTTGTTGAGTGCTAGCTCGACTCCATATAGGTGATGAACCCAACAGCACATGAGCTTAGTACCCTTGATGGTAAAGACTTTCATGTGGCCCATAGGGACATTGTTGTCTTCACTAACTTTGCATGAGCACCCTGCAGCTTTCTTGATGCTTTTGCACATGTTACTACAGTCTTTATTTTAGCAATACCTTCAATGACTATTTTTACATAAAAACTCATCTTGGTGTTTACTATCTACATGTTCCTGTGATTTTGACTCAACATTATATGCAAGGTCGTACAACAATGCCCCTGTTATTTTGTCCCGTACAGGCCTTATCCCGTAGACACAACACGCTGATGCAGCTGTTGTTTGGGCACAAGGTCCTTTCCATGGAGAAGAGTGAGACAGCACCTATGATGGTGATCTACCACCTATAGACTAGTATGTGGTCTGCTGAAAAAAAACAGAGATCTTCTAATATATAATAATACTGCTTCTTAGAAAGGGGAGGGAGAGTAGGCTCTATTGCCTCCCCATGATGACATTTCCCTTATTGATTTATGGACTAGTTGCTATGCTGACTGTATTTGTAATATGCATTTTCCTGCTTGTTGTGGCAAGTATATTGCATGTTAGGGCTTTCTAGTTAAAATACATATTTTAAACTATTTTGTGTCTCTGTCAGATTCTATTGTGGAAAAGTACAAGAGTGAGAGTGAAAGGGTGTGTCTTGTTGCCAAGATTCCTGAGATCTGTGAGTATTGTGTTCTAGGGTGTTTAATCATTTGTCTCTCTGTGAGTGAGAAGGAGAGCAAGTGAGACACTATAGCTAGTCAGTCCAGGGCTTGTGGGTACTACTGTGATAGGCAGACTCAGTCCCTATACACCAAGGTCCCATATTCCTGCATATAGTTCTGTATTCCCCGCAACACCTGCTTTAGGTGATGCTGTTTCCTCTCCACAACCACATTTCCCTCGAGATGGTATGGATACAAGAAATGCAGGGTCATACCCAAGTTCCCATGACCACTTTATACTCTAATCTCTAGAGCTCAAAGCTGGACCCGGCTGGAATGCAATGTACATAATGCGTAAGTTCCAATAAAGACTCAAAGAAGGGATTCTTTCTCTTTTGCTATCCTGGCATAAGTGGACCATAGGACTTGCTGTTTTGACCTACCTGCACTGCTCTGCTTTCTGAGCCCCAGGGAACTGTTCGCCGGACACGCTTCGCGGGTCCCGCATCACTAGGGCATCTACCGGGCTCTGTGGCAGCGAAACAGGGCTGCGAGCGTGACGGCAGGGACTCCAGCAACCAGGAGTCCCGGCGAGGCCGATAGCTTACACCTGGCCCGCTCTCCCTGTAAGCCACGCCCACAGTGCACCGGCTTCGTAAAAATCAGCCCTTCTTCCCGGACCTGGTGGGATTCTTTCTCTTTTTCTATCCTGGCATAAGCGGACCATAGGACTTGCTGTTTTGACCTACCTGCACTGCTCTGCTTTCTGAGCCCCAGGGAACTGTTCGCCGGACCCGCTTCGCGGGTCCCGCATCACAAGGGCATCTACCGGGCTCTGTGGCAGCGAAACAGGGCTGCGAGCCTGACGGCAGGGACTCCAGCAACCAGGAGTTCCTGCGAGACTGATAGCTTACACCTGGCCCGCTCTCCCTGTAAGCCACGCCCACAGCGCACCGGCTTCATGAAAATCAGCCCTTCTTCCCGGACCTGGTGGGATTCTTTCTCTTTTGCTATCCTGGCATAAGCGGACCATGGGACTTGCTGTTTTGACCTACCTGCACTGCTCTGCTTTCTGAGCCCCAGGTAACTGTTCGACGGACCCGCTTCACGGGTCCCGCATCACAAGGCATCCACCGGGCTCTGTGGCAGCGAAACAGGGCTGCGAGCGTGACGGCAGGGACTCCAGCAACCAGGAGTCCCTGCGAGGCCGATAGCTTACACCTGGCCCGCTCTCCCTGTAAGCCACGCCCACAGCGCATACGTACATAAACAGTCCAACATCCGCGCATGCGGGACGCGCGTGGATTGAAGCGCGGCTCGAAGCCCGGACAAAGGGCGGGCCCTCTGAAGCCCTCAGAGGCACGACGAGGCCGGGCCGGGCCTATACACTAACGTGTTGTGTAAGTTTATATCTTCTTACATTTGTTTACCTCCTGAGCATGGCTGAGACACGAGACAAATCCACTTCCGGAGGCATTGTCGGGAATACCAAGGGTACCTTGGAAAACTATTTCTTCAAGAGTGCTATTGATCTTGATAAGGAGAGTACTTTGGCAGATCGTAGAGCGGAGCGGTGTCGCTCTATTGAGTGCCTGAAAAGTAGACCTCTCTTGGATGGGGGGCCCTGTATTACACCAGTTGGTGCTACTACCCACACAGAGAACGAGGACATTCTTTCCATTGACAATGTTCCTATATTTTTACGTGATACGTCCCCCTCACTTGATTCTCCCAATAGTTTATCTATGAATATTGTACCCCTTCCTGGCGATTCCATTGCAGGCACGGATGTGATAGTTGAGCAGCCTGTGCCTGTCTTTGAGACCGTTAGGAATAAGAAGGGTAGGAAACCAGCCATGCCCAAAGTTTACGGCCCCCCACCTAACAAGAGAAGGAAAAAGGGTGGTGAGCCGCTTAGAAGCAAGATTCTCCACTCTGACTTCGGTAAAATCACTAAGGGGAATACAATACCTACATCCACACTGAAGGCCACTGTACCAAATGTCCAAATTTCAACGGCCCCTACGCATACTGCATTAATTTTAAAATCCCCTACACAGACTGTACCAACTCCCTTCTGGTTTGGCTACCCCCCTGAACTCCCCGACTAAGATAACCGTGCCGGCTGTTCCTCTTGAAGGTTTTGAACATCTATTTAGGTCCTTTGCTTTACCCATAATAGAGAGGTTGAAGAAGGTAGAAGAAAGGCTAGGAGTTTTAGAAATGGCTGTAAGCAAACATGTTGCACCATCTAAGGGTCCTGTGAAGCTAGCCCCACCCCCTGTAGTAGTACTGCCATCTCCCACACTTGCTGTTGAGACAGGCACAAATAAAACTAGCAAGCCCACAAACATAAAAAAACAGAGGGCAATACCCCCTAAACCGGTCCAACAGTTATCACCTTGTACAGCTAGTGAAGTTCTGAAGGAAGGGAATAAATCCCTCATGGGAAATAAGCGAGAGGAGAGGGAAACAATTGGTATAGCTAGGTCGGAGAAGTGTGGGGGGCGCCAAATCGAATTACCCCCTGAAGCGGCCCCTTTTGTGGTTGTCTTGACAGGGGTTCCGACATTAGAGGTTGGTAAGAGAGAGGGGTTTTTCCAGCTGAAAAATAAAACCATATATTGGCTTAACCAAAACCGACCACTGCCCCCTAATGTCAATGGTGACCTTTTGCATGTTCGTCGACTTTCCTGGCTGGGAAACAGAGTGAAAAATATAAAGGGGGATGTAATCATTATCAATTTTAGAGATCCTGGGGTAATAAGATATATTTTAGAATGGATTCCTGGGAGCATAGGTAATTCCATTGTTCCCTGTGATCTGCAGGCACCTCATCCCATGATTGCTGAAAACGCATCTAGGTGGGAAACTGTTCCTTTTAGGCGCCACATAAATGGAAACAAGAGGTTTGATCACTTTGAAGGAAATGGGAGGATGGATCACCTGCTACCCTTCACTCCGTTGGAGGTCGCAAATAGGTTTGATGCTTTTTCAGATCTTGATGATTGCAATTGACAAGCGGGACCTCCCATCAACAAGCGATCCGCAAATGTAAACCAAGACGATAATGTCACACCTAGTCCTCCATCGCAAGCCCTGATATTAGAACAAACTATCCAACCTACTGTTGGCAGCTCCTTTGATGATCAATCCTCACTGAACTGTGAGTTTGAGCTGGGGCGAGCCCCTAGTATATTCACAATTACACCATCCGCCCCCATAACTGGGACCTCGCAGGGGGAGGACAAAGACTTATGCAAACTCCTTAGTTGGAACGTTGCAGGCTTGAGAGCTAAAAGGGAAGATCCTTTATGGATTAATTTGATCTCTTCCTTTGACGTGATAGCCATCCAAGAATCCTGGGAAACTTTAGCAAACACTTGGTTAGATGGCTTTGCTAGCTTTTTCGTACATGTGACACCCAGCTCTGCGGGGAAAGCTAAGGGGGGGTCTTATTTTTCTCTTTTCCCCACATCTTGCGGGGTATTTTAAGCAACTAGAGTCAGGCTCCCGTAATCTGTTAATTGTGGAATGGACTGTTTCACCGATCTGTTCCATTCTACTAATTAATTTTTACAATTCCTGGGAGAGGGCAATGGACACTGATCACATTGCACCCCTAGAGAAATTTTTACATAATTTCAGTCTTAATAAGCACACTGCTTTTGAGCTCATCGTGTTGGGCGATTTTAACATCCATTTATGTAACCTTCCCTGCTATATAGGTGAACATGTGGGCCCTTTAGGGGCGTCTATTCCCCACTTTGAACACACAAAATCAGGTGAAGCGCTGGAAGTATTGTTGGCTAGTTTTAATCTTTATGAATCTTTTAACACAGGTGGGGGGGATAGGTGGCAGCCCCAGTGCGTGTTCTATCATCAGAGCCTACCTCCAGCTTCTTGAGGCTCCCCTGTGGCGCGAAGCTTGTTTCCAGAAACCAAGGGGCGGCCGGGCTTTGCTCCGCCGCAGCGTTTGCTCCAGTACTTCCGGCTGGCCGGGCTTGGCTCCGCCGGTCGGGAGTCCCAGGCACTACAACCCCCAGCAGCCCTGTGGTGAGGTCGCCTGCCCCAGCGTCAGCGCACAGCGCCAGGAGGCGCTTAAAGTGGGAGGTTTTGCCAAGGACCAAGTGGCAGCCCCAGTGCGTGTTCTATCATCAGAGCCTACCTCCAGCTTCTTGAGGCTCCCCTGTGGCGCGAAGCTTGTTTCCAGAAACCAAGGGGCGGCCGGGCTTTGCTCCGCCGCAGCGTTTGCTCCAGCACTTCCGGCTGGCCGGGCTTGGCTTCGCCGGTCGGGAGTCCCAGGCACTACAACCCCCAGCAGCCCTGTGGTGAGGTCGCCTGCCCCAGCGTCAGCGCACAGCGCCAGGAGGCGCTTAAAGTGGGAGGTTCCGCCGAGGACCAAGTGGCAGCCCCAGTGCGTGTTCTATCATCAGAGCCTACCTCCAGCTTCTTGAGGCTCCCCTGTGGCGCGAAGCTTGTTTCCAGAAACCAAGGGGCGGCCGGGCTTTGCTCCGCCGCAGCGTTTGCTCCAGTACTTCCGGCTGGCCGGGCTTGGCTCCGCCGGTCGGGAGTCCCAGGCACTACAACCCCCAGCAGCCCTGTGGTGAGGTCGCCTGCCCCAGCGTCAGCGCACAGCGCCAGGAGGCGCTTAAAGTGGGAGGTTCTGCCGAGGACCAAGTGGCAGCCCCAGTGCGTGTTCTATCATCAGAGCCTACCTCCAGCTTCTTGAGGCTCCCCTGTGGCGCGAAGCTTGTTTCCAGAAACCAAGGGGCGGCCGGGCTTTGCTCCGCCGCAGCGTTTGCTCCAGTACTTCCGGCTGGCCGGGCTTGGCTCCGCCGGTCGGGAGTCCCAGGCACTACAACCCCCAGCAGCCCTGTGGTGAGGTCGCCTGCCCCAGCGTCAGCGCACAGCGCCAGGAGGCGCTTAAAGTGGGAGGTTCTGCCGAGGACCAAGTGGCAGCCCCAGTGCGTGTTCTATCATCAGAGCCTACCTCCAGATTCTTGAGGCTCCCCTGTGGCGCGAAGCTTGTTTCCAGAAACCAAGGGGCGGCCGGGCTTTGCTCCGCCGCAGCGTTTGCTCCAGTACTTCCGGCTGGCCGGGCTTGGCTCCGCCGGTCGGGAGTCCCAGGCACTACAAACCCCAGCAGCCCTGTGGTGAGGTCGCCTGCCCCAGCGTCAGAGCACAGCGCCAGGAGGCGCTTAAAGTGGGAGGTTCTTCCTCGTCCCGCGTGGACGCGCGCGGGACGTGCCGGGCTAAGCCCGGGCAAAGGGCGGGCCCTCTGGGGCCCTCAGAGACCGCAGGAGACCGGGCCGGGCTACCCCTCTTATCTTTGCCATTCCCTGCATATTCAAGGTAATTAAATCACCTTGTTGGTTCATAAAGATAACAGTTTGTAACAGTCCTGATGGAGGCCAAAAGTAAAAGCAGAGCGGTGGTAAGAAAAACACCCATGCATACACGCTCAACTACAAGGAAACAAACATTGGCGCCAACACCTTTACCTACTCTAACTGCAATTGATAGAATGCTGCAACAAACAATTGGAGTTGTTGTTAAAGCTATTGAAAATACAGAAAGGAGACTTTCTCTACCAGCGAGTATGTGTTTAACAAATCAAACGTCACAAATTATTAATACACATGTTAGCGTCACAAATGAAACTACAATGTCACATGACTCACTTTTGTTGGAATCTTTTGCTGGCTTGCCAAGGTATGACCAACCCGATGTACCACAACCTCTAGAACCTGTTTTCTGTACTAGGGAGAGCAGACGGTCTATAATACCTGACCTGTCAGCTAGTATAACGCCACAGCCCCTAACACAGAGTGATGTGCCTGTATACACAGGGGAATTGGATGGTTGTGATACTAATGCCGTCATTACAACAGTACAAATTAGTGACATCAGTCTGTCAAATAGTGAATCTGAGTGTGAGTCTCTTCCACCTAAAAGGAAATCTATCCAAGGTCGAAAAATGTTAATAATTAACAGACATGTTAAAACATATAGAAGGAAAAAGAAGAGGGCTGTACAAACCCTAGAAACTTACGAAAGAGAGGATGAGATACATCAGAATAGTGGAGGTACACACGTAAAGGATACACAACTGATGGAAATACTAACTCCATCCAATGTCGATGTACTGACATCATACTTCGATAAAATGGTAAAAACTTATATTGCACCAGTGATGGTATCTCTAGAAACTTTAAGTAAAAAATTAGAGAACCTAGAGAAACTGGGCATAGCTAATCTGGATGTCCTAGAACACCTGGGCATGCAAACCAGACCTCACACAATTAATGCAGACTCTGGAAACCTGAGTAATAACATACCAAGTACAGTAACCCGTATCCCAAGTGTGCCCACTATGGTGGCAAATCTGGTACCATCTACAAGTGGAACGCAGAGGCCAACAACCACCACCCCTAAGATAGTAGGTAGGCAGAAAGCAGTTGGGGCTCAAAGGAACACCAGTGACCCCACCTATAATAACAATAAGAGTTTACCTGTACCGAGGCGCCATATTAATAACATCATCCCGGCCCCTATTAATTTGCCACCTGAATGTAGACCTTTATTAGCGATTCTCGCTAATGTCCCCAAGTTGTTGCCCACCCAATTTGAAAACCAGGAAACCCTAAAAAATAAAACCCTGCACTGGTTGGTGAAAAACTGCGGTTTCCCAATACGAGGGTCAGGTGAGATTGTAACTACACAGAGGGTAGGTTGGGTGGGACCAAATAAAAAGGAGATAGACGGGGACTGTATAGTCATAAATTTTAGGACTACTGAATGGGCAAGAGATTCGATTCTACATGCACCTATGCCATCGAATCACGAATATAATATCACGCTGTTCCCACTTGACTATTTTTATAGGAATCAGTCAGGAAGACAAATTACTACATATACCTTCCTGCACCCAAGAGCTGCCCATATCAACTGTCCTAATGCTGCCCCCATTTGTCCCCCTTTACTTCCCAATGTATATGATAACTTTTTGGTCCCAACTTCCAACAGATTCCAGTTGTTTAACTCACTAGAGGAGAATGACTGACTGAATGCTTTATCTTTGGCCCCGCACCCTGAAAGCGTTGCAATGGGTGACATATTAAGTATGGAAAAAGAGTTGGGGAACAAAAACTGTGTAAATGCAAGAATTGAGCCAAAGTTAATGTCGCCTAATAATGTGTTATGTACAGATAATGTTATAGATAAAGACATGGATAATGTAACTGTAACAAATGTTAACGCTAACGTTAATACGACAGTAAATCCAGAAGCTTCATTTCTGTCTAACCACCCTGAAGGTATAGGAGTCAGTTATGCTGACTCCCTTGTAATAAGTACTTAGAATATAGCGGGAATCGCCACAAAATTATGTACCCCATTCTGGGATAACTTTATTACATGTGGTTATGATATTATATGCTTACAAGAGACATGGCACAGAGAACAGATACAAGTGGAAGGTTACACCCCTATAGCGTGGCAGCAGTAGCATCTAAGGCTGGCAGAGCAAAGGGAGGCCTACTGACTCTGGTCTCAACCAAATTAACAGAATTTAATGCTGGGGGACATACAGTAGTATGCCACCATGCGTCTGTATTGCGACTAACACATAGTCACGGCAGGGACTTAATTATTGTAAACTTTTATAACAATATTGTGGGCCCTAAACGGGATAAGATTGTCCCCGAAGTTGAAAGTGCTATTGAAGCTGCAATTGCTCTTTCAAAGAATAACTTTGCAATATTATGGACAGGCGACTTTAACATTCAAGCTGGTAGCCATGCTCGGAAGGGGATTTGCGGTCACCACGAAGAGCATGTAGGGGGTGACAGCGTTTTCGTTAATCATTTTTTGCATAGTAATTACAGCAGCGCACTGAATAACCTAATAGCTAAATTTAATTTGGAACTGCTTGAATGTACAAAGAATAAAAATAATGAAAAGTGCCCAACATTTAGGGGGAGAGATGCCCATTCGAATATCGACCATATTTTGGTGTCTAATGGTTTGGTTTTCTCCAATGTTTGGGTAATAGAGCAGCCTGTGAGTGATCACAATAGCATTTCAGTGGAGTTAATGGGCTGGGGCCCAAAAACCGTTGTGCATGGTAGATCTGTTCACGGGATCACTGCTGTAAGACCAAATGGTACGAGAATTAAATGGATTAAAATTGATCCTAACAAATTAACGAAGGATATTATTTGTAAATGTACCAGAGAGGTTGAATACTGCCTTGCACCTAACGTGATAGCGTCTGTCATTCTCTCTAATTATATGAAAATTACATGCACAGTTGAAAATTCTTTGCTAAAAAGAAATAGAAAGCCTAAAAGAAATAAAACTGTGTGGTTTGACGAACATTGTGCTAAGACCTTAAAAAGGTTGAAAAGTGTGCTTGATGTTAAACCTAGAGATAAAGAAAGAGTTAGAGAAGAACGAATTAATTATAAACTGGCCCTGTCAACCAGGAAAAGGGAGTTGCAGAACGACGCCTGGAATAAACTTGATATGGCCGCTGCAACCAAAAACCATAAACTCTTTTGGGAAACCATAAATGGCCCATTCTTAAAGAATGATAATATTCCCGAGGTCAGTTCCCATGTTAGTTGTCTTGCATGGATTACACATTTCTCAGAGATTTTTAACTCTGATTTTAATCCAGATGGGTCTACTCTTTGTTTTAAATGGCAGAAAATGCAGTTGTTTTTAACTTTAAATGAAGTGACAGAGGCAATTAAAAACAGTAAGGGGGTGTGGAGAAGCAATCGTCCCTACCCCGCCGGGGCGGCATTCCAGACAGGGGTCACTCCCCTTAACAACGGGGCGTACAACATACCATACCCATCGGACTTCCTCTCTCTCTCTCTCTGCCCCCAGGAACTGACAACAAACACCCCGACCAACGAACCGGAAGCGAACACACATGACCCTGGAAGTGAGGCATCAGTCGATGACCCGGAAACCACCATTTTGGGACCCGGAAGCTCTTCCCCCGAAAACAACCCGGAACAGAGAAAAGCCGGGTGGAAAGAAGGAGAAGCGTTCCCAACAGCGGACTCGTGGCAGGAGACAGCGGTAGGCGTGGAACCCCTGACGGAGAGCGGAGCAGAGAAGGAGCGCGAAGAGGAGGACGAGGAAGAAGACGTTTGGTCGGAGGACTGGTGGCGGCCTCCGGAGGTGGCTGGAGAGCGGCCGCAACTCGGACGAGAGTTGCGGCGGGGCACGTGAGTGACCACTATCCTTTTTCCGTGTTCCCTTGTAGATACTTGTAATTATTTTATAAAGGAACCCTCACAAGCACACCCCACTAGCTATAGCGATAGAGAAGTATCACTGGCACTGTATATACTCCTGTGCACTGATCCCTAAACACCGCCAAACACTCTCTTCCCATTCCTGCTCCTACTGGTCCTGTCCCCTCTTACCCCCCAACCACCTTACCCCACGCTCGCTTTCCGATTCCCTCACTCCCCGGTGCAGGTGGAAGTACTCGACAGTCCTTGCTGAACTGGACTAACCCCTGTATTCTCTCTCCCTTGTATACCTCCGAGGAGTACCAGTGTCCGGCACTTACCACGACGACCTCAGCCCAGCAGAGGACTACACCCCACGGAGCCTACCCTACCTACGAACCACCTCAACCCTACGCTACCCCGCCGGAACTCCCTCACCCCACTCTGTTGCGAATGACTTTGTACTCTACTCAATAATAAAAACCACTGAACATAGCTCACTATATTCGGCCTCCCCGCCTGTCATTCCGGTCCGCCCAACCCACAAGCCCACAGGGGGGTAAAGCACCTGGGCCAGATGGGGTACCCATGGATTTTTATAAACATGAAATATCTCTATGGGCCCCAATTTTAACCCGTTATTTTAATGCTGCGGTGGAAGATAACTTACCACTGACATGGGGCCAGTCAATTATCATACCCCTTTACAAAAAAGGATCTAGGTCAGAGGCCCGGAATTACCGACCAATCTCACTCTTGGACTCGACAGTTAAAATCCTTAGTCGAGCCCTCTTAGTGAGATTGGAAGACTGGGCTGAGGAGAAAAACATCCTGTCCCCGGTGCAGTATGGGTTCCGTAGGGGAATAGGCACAATGGAGCAGTGCGTGAACCTGGAACTCATAGTCGGCAAGTATACTAAAGCTAAATCTGGTAACCTTTACCTATGCTTTGCCGACTTGAGTTCCACGTTCGATCTGGTGGAACACGCATTGCTCTGGCCCACATTATTGGCAATGGGTGCCCCCACTGAAATTATCCATCTGCTCGCCCGTTTGTATAATAATCTATCAAGTAAAGTTAGGTTTGGAACAGACGGCGAGTGCACCCCTTTTTTTAAAGTTAGGGGGGGCATCCGTCAAGGATGCGTACTCGCCCCCCTACTATTTTCTCTTTTTATTAATCAGGTTGACACAATTTTAAGAAAGACTAATGCAGATGCTCCCATCATAAATGGTAACCCTATCCCAGTCCTTTTATACGCGGACGACGCGGTTCTCCTCTCTAGGACTCACAATAAAGTCCACATTTGTAAAGCGCACAATCACCCGTAAGGGTCTCTAGGCGCTGGGGGCCGTCGGGAAGATTAAGCGAGCTATTGCCCAGAGTCACATGGTGCTGGGCTAACCTGCTGCCGGAGCCGGGGATCGAACCGTGGTCCCCAGATTCCAGCGTCAGTCGCCCTGGCCGCGGCGCCACACCTCTCCCCCTCGCCCTGGCCGCGGCGCCACACCTCTGACTCCACACAATGGACTGCAGTATTTAATTAATCAATTCCACGTATTTATTGAAAATAGGAAATTGAAAATTAATAAAGGGAAGACGGTTACTATGGTGTGTGGTAAGAAACCAAGAAAACACAAGCCCTTTTTTTTAGAAGGGGGGAGATTGGAATCTGTTAATACATTCTGTTATTTGGGCATCACCTTTTCAGGAGATGGGAGATGGATAAATGAACAAAAAAGTGTTCTTTTTAAAATGGTTAGGAATACAAATTGTATATTTAGATTTGCTGCTAAATTAGGGGATCGCAGAATTCATGAAATGCTAACCCTTTTTAACGCTAGATGCATTTCCTCAGCTATATATGGGGCCGGGGTCTGGGGGTATGATGCACAGAGTGCCAAACCAGTTCAGGGGAAAGAGAACGTGTTTTTAAAAAGATTAATTAGTGCCCCAGCTTCGGCCTCAATTGCGTTAATACATAAGGAACTCGATATGCATTATGTCAATGATTTAATTGTCCTCCGACCTTTGTCCTTATGGCGCTCAATTTGGGCAAAGGAGGAAACAAAGTTTACGCAGGACGTAATAACCGATTGTATTAAACTTGACCGCCGATCAAATATCCCTTGGCTGAATCATATACATCATTGGTATAAAACACTGTATGGCCTGGATATTTTTAATGACTTAACAACGGATCCTATACCATCAAAGCGGGAGTTGAAGGTATCGTTTTTGAAATATATAGCTGGGATTAGAATGGAAAAATATGATAAACAGAGTACATTCAATCTTTACCAGCAATACAACATCAATGAAGGTTTTCAATCCTACCTTGCAATTGTTAGTATTCCTTCCCACCGATTTGTATTAACCCGTCTCCGCCTAGGAATTGTGCATCACCTTGTAGCCTTTCCCGTGCCCAAAAAACCCGGAACTTGTTTGTGCCCATGTGATGGCAAATCCGAACAGAGTACGTGTCATTTTATGTTATCTTGTACCTTTTATACCTCTTTTAGGACATTTTATTTGAGACCCATCTTTTTAAAATATAATACGAATCATTTACAAATAGCAATGAAACTATTGTTTAACCTAGAGACCCCAGATGTATGCTTTCATGTGGCCACCTATATCTTAAAATGTATTTTTGCAAGAAAATCAATTATCATATGAACTCTTTCAGCTGCTAAATGTACTGTGCACTTTAAATAAGATGTTGTTGACATTATGCACTTTATCATGCTAATTTGCACATACATGTATGTTGGTTTAATCGCTGCTATTGTATAATTTGCACTGTTGTAAAGACACAGCACTTGCACTTTAGTGCTGCTAATTGCATACTGCACTTTAAGAAGGATGCCGTCAAACCTTTCTCTAGAATTGCTAAATTGTACATACCATAATATAGTGATGACATTTAGCACTTTAATTGCATATTTGCACATAATTAAAGGTTGTATAAAATATCACTATTATAGATAAATGCATTCTTTGAATGGCTTAATGTTTATGTTCTACAAATGCTGCTAAATGTATTCTAGATATAGAATCAACTGTATAGGTTTTTTTTTTGTTTTGAGCTCTATCTTGATACATTGTGTTTTCATTTCAATGGTAGTATGCTCTAGTATTGTGTAATTTTTATTGATGTTCATTATGTCTGTTGCTATATGGTTGTATTTTCTTAACAAACCGAATAAAGCATCTTTGACTTTGAGTCCCCACCTATAAAGGCTCGGCTCAAGGGTCCATAATTGATTATATATTCACCACTCCTGGGCTAAACATCAAGGTGAAAACCTAAAGGACTATTCCCTCACCCTATAGTGATCATAACCCTGTGTTATTGGTGATGTCTTGGGGAGACCTTAAACGTGAGCGCTTGGGCCGCCCCCATGTGCAGGCGGCACTTGTGCCTACTGATCAGGGTAGGCGGCTCAAGTGGGGCAAGGTGGTCCCAGATGACTTTATGGCAACCCTTTTGCCTAAAATTGAGGGAGACATAGAGACATGTTTAAATCAAGAGGCCTCTAACCATACAATCACACAGGCTTTTGAATCTATATGTGCCCAAATATCGAGGGACCTGATAGTCAAGCCTACCCAGAGATCGCCTAGGACATCTAAGTGGTTTGACGCCGACTGTTCACGAATACACAGTCCCCTGAAGCGTGCGTTAAAAGCCATACCGAGGGACAAGGCTCTTATTGCCAACTTGAGGAGGGAATATAAATTGACCTTAAAGGGGAGAAAAGATGAAATCAAAAGTGAAGCGTGGGACGAACTGCTCTCTATCAACGTCTTGGGAGACAGTAAGACATTTTGGGAGATCATAAATCACCCTTTTTTTGTCGGGGCAGATAACGCAGCCACTGACTGCGTTATTCCGGATGAGAAGTGGGTTCTCCATTTCAAAGACGTCTATGGTGACAAGAATAGTCCAGCCCCGTGCAGCCCAATGGTAGCTCGGGTGTCCCGCCGGTAGATTTTTCTGAGGAGGAGGTGTTGAAGGCCATCCTGGAGACCTTAAAAAACAAGGCTCCGGGCCCCGATGGTATACCTGCAGACCTATACAGACACTCTCCGAGGATTTGGTCTCAGGTACTAACTAAAGCCTTCAGGGTAGCAAATGACAACGTGTTTCCCAATACCTGGGTGACCTCCATTATAGTGCCAATTTTTAAAAAGGGACAACGTGAGGACCCGGGGTGTTACAGACCCATTTCCCTCCTTGACTCTGCCATCAAAATCTTAGGCAGAGTCTTATTGTCTAAACTTAGTGGAAATTTGGAGGTCTGTGGGGGGCTTTCAAATATACAATATGGGTTCAGAGAGAAACGAGGTACTCTGGACCAATGTTCGAATTTGCACCTGCTAATTGCCAAATATGCGGTGGCCGGGGAGGGGTCTCTTTATTTGGCTTTCATGGACCTCTCCTCGGCCTTCAATTTGGTAAATAGGTCCAAACTGTGGTCAATCCTTCTTGAGATGGGGATGGATTCTTCCCTGGTCACATTTATGGCCTCTTTGCACCAGGAGTTATTCGCCAAGGTAAGGGTCACAAACGAGGGAAGGTGTACGGACACTTTTAGGTCGGAGAAAGGGGTCCGCCAAGGGTGCATCCTGGCCCCCCTTCTTTTCACCATTTAGATAAACGGGTTGGGAAAACATCTAGAGGAGGGGGTGGCAGACGTTCCGCGTGTGGGAGGACTGCAGGTTCCGGCCCTCCTATACGCGGACGACGCCGTACTGATTGCACACACAGGTATCGGTCTACAGACACTATTGGATCGTTTTGGTTCCTTCATGGAAAACCTTGACTTGAGAGTAAATGCCAAAAAATCTCATTCCATGATAGTGGGCAAACAGAGAGGAAAGTTTAGAACTAAAATCTTCACATGCAAGGGCGAGGTGGTTTCCAGGGTTCCGATCTTCCCTTACCTGGGGGTCCTTTTCGATGAAAGGGGGTCCTGGGCGCCCCAGATAAAGGCAAAGAGTCTATCCTTGGCTCGTTCAACATCTGCACTGTTGGGTTTTACAAAAAGGTTGGGGGCCAGGCCGATGGAGGCGCTTTTAAAGGTTTATAACACCAAGTGTATTCCCATTGCCACCTATGGGGCCGCCTTGTGGGGCTACGCTACCCATGATAAAATCCAAAGGGTAGAAAACGGGATGATAAGACAACTGCTTTCAGTCCCCAAATCTACCCCTACCTTTTCTACCCATGAGGAACTGGGTTTGCCTTACATTGCAGATAAGTTTAACCTGGCACCCCTCTTATTCTGGGAAAAGACATGGCTTAATTCAGAGTTAACCTTGAACCATCTTATTCTGGAGGATGCCATTTCTTTGGACCACGCCATGAAAATACCTTGGCTGAAGTACTTAAAAAATACATTTTCTGTTCTAGGTAGAACGGAACTTTTTTTATCTCCATCTAACATCAGGAGAGAAGATGTAAAATGGATCACGGCCCATTTTCTAGAGAGGGTGCGTCTTAATAGAGAGGAGAAGGAAATAATGAAACCATCTGTAAGAGCACACTCTATGTTAATCACTACTCCCACCCTGGAACCATACCTGAAATTTGTTTCAAGACCTCTCCATAGATCCCTATTGGCAAGATTCAGGTTTAACCTGATTCAATTCTCCTTAGGTTGTTATCCATCATGGGCAATTCAGAAGATGTTCCTCCCTGTGAGTGTGATAATTTTTCAAAACAAGATACCATGCATTTTATGATGTTTTGTGGGTTTTATAGTGCCGCTAGGAAGAAACATCTGTTACCTGTTTTGAGGGAGGCTGGCTTTATTCAAGTCAGACCTGCATTAATTTACCTCCAGATGTTGGGCAATATTTACATTACTTTTAGCGTTGCCACTTTTCTAGCGGAAGCTTTTAGAATTAGGAATAAACGTGTACCACTGAACACTTTATTGTAAACATGGTATCATTTTAACAGATTTCTAACTCTATGTCCCAAATACGATGTAGAACAGTCTAACCATGACCTGCACTGATTTTGTACATAAATGATTTGTTGATGTTAATGTATATGTATTGTATGTGCCTTTTATGATTTTTTTTAAATCGAATAAAGTGTACTTTGACTGACTGACTCAAAGATCCTTTATAATAGTACTGGCATCAGCCGAGTGCAGTGACCATGCCCACAGGAAACAAGAGCAGGAAGCCATTGCTACTACAATGCACTTGTAAGCCCCATCTAATAACAGGGGGTTGCTATTGTCTAAAAAGACACAAGCCAGTGGCTTGGTTGAAATATGTAAAGGTATCTGGGTTGGACACACTACGGTGGAACCTTTCATCTGCTGGCAGATGTTGTATTTAAGGACTAAGTCATGGGTACATTTATAAAGACCTGGTTACCAATAGCACTGCTGCAGTGATTAAAATTTAGCAGCCACCCATGCATGTGCAGAAACAAGACCTTTGTGTGCAGCTAACATCTAATACAGTCTGCAATCAGTGTTTGGGATTTCCGTATCCCTCACTCTAGGAATGTGAGCATATTGTATGATCTGTGCATCTAACGTGTAGGAGTACACAGGTGGAAAGCCTTTCAGTAGGTGGGTGTATTTGACTGAAGGGTTGACAGCCACCATATTGTCTCTGTTTATCCTTGTGCTCAAACAAGTAAGCTGAGCAACCGCAGCAGTGCAAACTGTCGCATTTGCAGCTTTATTAGCTGTGGAATTCACTGCAACATTAACACAACATAAACATTAACACATTGATGACTTAATATGTGTAATGCTACCTTTTCCCAAAGCATCTTGTGCTTTACCGCAGAGCATTCTAGAGGGTTAATTTTTTTAGATAGAGGATATGCTTATTTATATTGTGGTAAAGCTTGTGTTTGCAGTGTAGAATGACATCTGTAGTCTACATCTGTTCCAGTGAATGATTTAGCCCTTTGTCTCCATCATGGATTTAAGGCCTTGGTGTTTGGAATGCTTGCTTTGGTGACAGCCTATGAAGTTGGCACGTGAGTCACAACAATTATGCATTTACCCTAATCCAGAGCTCTCTTTCTCACCACAGCACTCTGTACTGCTGTCAGGATTGTTTCAGTAGTTGCAAAACACATTTCAGCATTTGTGTATGAGATTTATATGCAGTTGGTATGGTGTCACCTGCATTGAACATGGTGAAAGTGTACCCAGATGTTCCTGTGATGATGCGGATAGCCAGGTTCATTGTGTTTACCTGTGTGTGCAAATGTTTGGAGGATATCTTGTCAGTTTGTATGGAACAAAAAATATTAGTATGTTCCTGTTTCCAATGTGTGCCTGAGAAGTCTGGACGTATCAAGTTGTAAAATGGCTTAACCCATTCTAAGTAATCTGGAATATATGTTCTGCCAAAATTTAGGAATACTAATATGAATTGCAGTCTTTTCAATGTTGTTGGAGGTTGAAGCAGTGCACACTTCTCTAAGAAGTGTGTTTCAAGGCTTTTGCCTTCACTTGACAGCTCATATCCCAGAAAATGGACATTGAGGTGGGAATTTGGAACCCATGTGAGCAAAACTTGAAGTTAAATGACAACTCTTGTCAAGTGTTTAACAAGGTCATCATCTGTCAGCTATATCTCATCAACAAAGGACAATGCTGGGTCATCAACATTGTTTAGTAACTTTGTTACTCTAGTTGGAAACAGCCAGAGACTATTGTTATACCCCTAGGGCAATCAAAAGAAATGCCTCTGACAGCCTATTGCTGAAATGTTGTTGGATATCTGTTTAAGATATCAGATGTTGTTTTGTATTTTGTGTGCATTCTGTTCTGCAAATGTGCGAATAGATGTGCTTAAGTAGGCTTTAAGCGAGGTGTTTTTAGACAAGCAGGATAGTGGTGCTGGGGCAGGTTAACGTTATGGTACAGTGAGTAAATGAGGAGCACATTTTTCCACGGTACAATCAGGCCAGGGGTAGACCCGTAACCCCTGTTTACAGTGTGGGCCAAGAAACCCACACAAACACAATTCAAAACCACTTCCTGGGCACACCCGTAGGGGTACAGTTAATACAGGTGTGCTGTTAAATCGGTACAAAAAGTAAAAGAGATCAACATCTGTGGTTCCATGTACTGAGAGAGGTTTATGCAAGTATAGTAGTTCATCAAAATGCCTGCCAACACGTGTTTCGTAAACAGGTTGGTACCTGTGACTCTTCAGGGCTGGGAACAATACAAAATTATTAGTCACATCTAAGGTCAAGAATCTCTAAAGAGAGTGTGAAACTTAATACAGTGGAATCTTTGGGGTGACTTCATACAACACCCTATTACCAGTGAAAACCCTAAATGAAAGTTCTAAAGGGACAAAAAGAAGGGAGCCAAGAATACAAGAAAGAGAATAAAAAAGTGTGGTGTGTTTAAGTGTCTGTAGTCTAATTACTAGATGTTGGACCTGGCCCTTCTGGCAGGTTCACCCGTAGACTTTTTTTTTGCTTTTTCTTAGCCTGTTTCTGGAACCTGGGTTGGTGATTTTAGGCCTCTGCGCACTTTTTCACTGTGGTACAGTGTAAAGTGTGTGTGCTCTCTGTGTATGTGTGGTGAGTGACCTGCCCTCCCATAGGAATAAATGGGGAATATGTATGCCCATTGTACTTCCTGATGTGTGGGGATTGCAGGGTCGAGTTTGATATGTGCGAACTCGGGAGAATGAATGCTGCATAATGGTGTATGCGGCATGGTTGTGTCTAGTCTAGAAGTGCCACTTTTAGAAGTGGGCATATTTGTGTAGTGAGTCTGCTGGCACGTGATTGGCTGGGGAGCCTGGCCCAGGAGTGCCTGGGCCTGCTTGTGGATTGACTGTCTGGTTTGAATGTGACAGGGGCTGCAGAGCCCCAGGAGGTTGTCTGAGTCAGCCCGTGGATGAAAGGCAGCATCTGCTGCCAGGGAAGTGGGTGGAGATAGCACCTGATAGTGAAGGGCTGTGCCTGCCTGCCACAATGCTGGCTCCACCCCCCCGCTGGGCGACTGTCACCTCTGTCCCTGATACTGAAGGGACTTCCCTCTAAACCAGTCTAGCTGGTTCTCACACTGCCTACACAAAGACTTCAAAGACTTTTCACTGTATAAGAAGGGGCTGTGTCCCCTTCCAAAATGATCTTGTTTCTAACTTGAATCTGCCAGGGGCGTGCTGCTGCTGGGGCTCAGGGGAATCCCTGAGCCCTGCCCAGCCCCTGGACTCCTGATGGACTTTCCCGGCTGGGGAGCTTGGAGGACTTTTTCTTTGTGGATGGCGCCCTGGGAGTGCTTTCCTTTTTATTGCAGGACTCCTGGGTACATCTAGCGCTGGGAGCGCTGTATTCGCCCATAGCGCTTGAGAGCGCTTTTATGCCCGTTTATTTACTCAATTTACGGGTGCCACCCCGTTTTTATTGAATTATCTGAGGCCGGTGCCCACCCGGCATTGCCCCGTGTTTGATTCACCGCCGCCGGCCCGGAGATCGTGTGAGGAGGTGCTGAGCCCGCCTCCCTGCCCAGGGCCGCGCTGCCATTGGCGGCCCTGCGAGACAGGAAGCCAGGCAGATCCTTTGGTGACATGGGCGGGGCCTGTGTGAGGCAACTTCCGCTTCCCCCTGCCCGGAGAAAGCTTTCGTTTATCGTTGCCGGTCTCCCATGCTATGGAGGGAGACCGGAGATGGGCCCGAGGATCGTGGAGGCCGGCGTGAGCTTTCGCGGGGCTCCCATGAGGACTCGAGAGCCCCGCGGTGATGTGGCAGGCCGAGGAGCGAAGAAGGCACCCAGGAGATGGCTGCCGGTGCCGCCGGTGTGGGGCTCCCATTGCTGAGGGAGAGCCCGCAGGCACCAGCCAGCAGTAAGCAGAGGGCGGAGGGGGCGCGGGGCACATTGCCGGTGCCCGCCCCCGCCGCAAGTAAAGGATCGCCGGCATCGAGGAGGAGACCGGAAGAGTCCCCGCTGCCCAGAGAGCCGGTGAGTGAGTGCCGAAGGAGGAGGTGGGGGCTTCGGGGCACATTGCCGGTGCCCGCCCCTCCCCTCCGGTGTGAAGAGCCTGTGAGGCTCAGAGGGGCCTCACTTGTCTTTGAGCCTAGTGAAGGGCTCCGGGGGCATTTTTCCTTTACTGAGAGACTCTGGGGCACTGCTTCGTTGAAGAGCCCGGAGAGGCTCAAGGGGCCTCATCTTGTTTTGCGAGCCCAGAGAGGCTCGTAGGGGCATACTTAACTATGGTGCATTTAGGGCGGCCCCGGATGGCAGTGGGACGCCCCAACGTTGGCTAGAGCCCAGAAAGCTCCTCAAGGGCATTTGCAATTTAGAGCCCTGAGAGGCTCCAACGTGAGGGCATAATTGTTTAGAGAGCCTGTGTGGCTCAGAGGGGCCATAGTTGTTTTTAAGAGCCTGTGTGGCTCCAATGTGTGTCTTCAGAGCCTGTGGGGCTCCAGCGTGGGCGCAGTTTGCACCTAAGGGTCAGTGAGGACCCTGGCGCAGTTTGAAGTTCACAGCTGCCCATCAATTAGCGGGCAGCTGCACCGTTTAGGTTTTGGGATGTCCTCAGGTGCCCAGCAAATAGCGGGCACCTGCAACGTTTAGGTTTTGCGCCGGTGGCGCACCCCTGACTGGCGCTGCATGGCAGCGCGCCCTGACATTCTGGACACAGGGCTCTTTTAGTCCCTTTATTAGTTGGGGGCTGGTATGTGATTTCTGCGCAATGTGATTTCTATGTTTTTAATAGTAATTTCTAATGTGAGTTTTGCGCAATGTGGTTACCTGCTATGTTTAGGATGGTAATTGTCTACTGTGTGTTGTTGCGCTATTGAGTTGGGTTGGGGCACCTCTGAATGTTTTTAATGCATCATGTGTCTTTCTTTCCCTGCGCTGCACCTCTGAATGCTTTAGGCATCATGTGTCTTCTTGCGCTGGTACCTCTGAATGTATTTTTATTGCATCATGTGCTTTATTCTTAACACCGCTGAATGTGTAGGTTTATGCATCATGTGTTTTCCTTTACTACTCCTCTGAATGTATATTTATGCATCATGGGTAATGTGTTCTTTCTTAGACCCCTAAATGTTGTGTGATACTTAGGTGGTTGTTCTTTTTAGTACAGGTGGTCCTAGTGAGGTCCTGCTCCCCTGCATGACATTCTCCTAAGGTGTTTAGGGTTGCGTAGGTGTTACTCACCTGTCCCCAGTAGTTACTGGATGTGATTTACAACGGTTATTCTTTTTGCTGTACTTATTCTATTTCTAAAAGTGCTGATTATGACAGTGGCCCATGTGGCCCTGCCCTGTGTAAATATTCCCATGTGAATATTGCCCGTGCCAGTTGGCACAATGTATATGTGTGATTCTATCTGATATGTTTTTACAATACAAAAGTTATTTTAATATAACCTTGTGTGGAGTTCCTTTTGTGGTGTGCCTAGGATGTTGTTGCTGTTGTGTGCTGACGCAAATGCTTTACACATCGCCTCCGAGTTTAGCCTTACTGCTCGTGCCAAGCTACCAAGGGGGTGAGCAGGGGTTATCTTGGCGTGTGACTCCCTTGCCCTGACTAGAATGGTGGTTTCTGCCTGGCTTTGGCGTCAGCCTTAGCCTACCAGAAATAGCCAGTTCTAACACTAGATGATATGAATGCTCTGTTTTCATTACTGGTAACAAAGGATTTTTCGTAGCTGATGAGCAACTTGTTATTACACCTTAGTGTCCCTAAGATGTTTTTTAGCATCATGCTTAATTGGATTTTGTCTCGAGGTTTTGGAGTCGTCCTCAATTGTGTATCATGGTAAGGGAAATCAGCATACCACCCCACATGGTTACAGTACAACACAGGAGATAGCGCTAACATCCATTACTTGGTGTATGACTGCTTTACTGATTCTGGAACAAGTTCAGAGAAAACAGGTACATTTACTGTTTCCCCATGTGGCCATCAGTTGTTGCTGCTGCAGATAAGAGCAGTGGGCCAATGTGTCCAGGTGAGGGGGGATTTCGAGAGACGACGACAAGGGAAAATGCATTATTTATTTAAAAGTTATACTTTTAAGAATTACTCTTTGATTGTGGTTTAGTAGATTTGGCTCCCAAACTATTTCTAACTAGCATATCGTAGATAATTTTTGGTAATTCGCACTCCAGCTCTGCAGGAGTCAAATCCTTGATGCTTTGATGCAGTGCCAATGCTGCTGCTTCCCCCTATATGTTTTTTAACAAACTGTTGGATACTGTGGCAAAATTGCCCATCAGTTTCAATCCCTAGTCCAGGCCAGGTTTTGCCCCATACTCATTCTGGAGCTGTTTCAGGACTTTAGGACACACAGCTAAGGAAGGGCTACCATGAGTTCTGGTATATAAGTCGGCAAAGACTGTACACCAAGTTGTGCACTCTTCACACAGGGGCAGTTATCCCCATTGGCAAGCAAACAGTTAAAATTCTCTTTTTTTCCAGAAGGCCCATAAGGAAAAATAAAACCTCAAACTAGCTTGTTGGAGAGGTATGGCAGCGCAGCCAGTGTGTCTGACTTTAGAGCAAAGGGCACACGGTTCAATCCTCAGCAGCAGCTCAGCTCACTTAATGACCCCGACAGACCCCAGCACCTGAATACCCTTAGGAGTTATAAGCTGCACTTAACAACTCTGGTACAGTATGAATTATTTTTGCTATCCTCCTGTCTGACAGAAGCTTTTCCCATGATTGCATTTAGTGTTTGTGGGCTGATGCCCAGAGTAGCCAATTGTGGTTGTTTAGCTTAAGCAGTCCACTTAGAATTAAGTGTTAAAGTTTCATTAACAAACTTTGTAAGACGTCTATACATTGTTACCAACTCTTTGTGTAATCTTCTTACCTCTGCTGCTGGTAAATAATCAACATTAGGATGTAGTGTGTAACCGGCTAAGACTAGCTATGTTACTCTTTCATTGCTGAGTGGACAGAGGCTAACATTTGCTCTTGTGTGTGGTAGGGCGCCTTTAAAGCAATTTATGTATTGGTAGTAAGTGAGAAATGTTTCTATCTTTTCATTTGTATAGATATCCGGTATTTCATCCTCAGTGCATGTGTGAAATAATTGTTTAACGTTGTCTGCAGCCGGGAATGTAACACAAGAATAGAACGCCTCTTTCCTAAATGCTTTGTGTGCCTCAGCCATGAAGGTAATATCTTCACCCCTGGGTGTGAGACTGTAGTGTAATAGTTTCAGAGGAATTTCATATCTGCAGTTCTTTGCAATGTTTAATGTCCGAGGACCGTAGTCTCCAGACACAATAGGAAATTAATTACACAGAGGTTATACACACTGGGAAGTAGAGCCATTAGGAGTTTAAGCTTGAGCAGCCTACAGCCAATACATAGGATCTAGAAACTAAGCTGTGGAAGATTTTAGCTTTCACCACAGACTGCTCCTGGTAGGAGGTGAGTAGGTGTCTCTGAGAAGGCAAACATTAAAATAGGAACCAAATTAACATGAGGCACCATGTTGTGTAGTTTCCACCCAACGGTAAGAACTGCAGGGCCGATTTACAATCCCCTTGCAAAACTTTTGCACCACAGTTGCGTCACTATTTTTATGCAGTGGCAGAGTAAACACAGACAGCTAGGGAGATGCGTCACGTTGTAATGCCCTGCACCACATTATACCTCCATCAGATATAATGTATGCAGGGTAGGCGTTCCAATGCAGGAAAGCCTCTGAAAAGTGATGCAGTGAAATCTACAATATTTCACTGTGCCATTTCTACAATGCCACTGCGTCAACACCTTATGCCTGCTTGAAGCAGGCATAAGGTGTGATGCAGCACAAAGGTATAGGCATTCTTGAACATTGCTGTAGTGGCTTGCATGACCTTTGTGTCAACAGTTGTGTGTCAATCCATGGTAGCGCAAGGAAACTGACCCATCTATGCTATTACTCAGAGATGTGTCAGTTTCTTGTAAATCTGCCTGTACATGTTTGTGGACAGCATAACTGTTGGGATGGTGCTATATGCCAGCCAGCTCACAATTCCACCATAAGTACTCCTGAGCTTAGGAAGGTAGTAAATGGTTCAGGTAAACACTAAACATGACAACCCCGATCACTCAGGAGTCTTTTAAACAGATGTAGAACCCTTATGATCAGTCATTTGTGCTCTCCTTCTCTCAGTGAAATGTACAAGTAATGCAGAGTGGGACATTTCCCCCCCATGATTCTTGTATAACATGTATGTGCTGTAATGATTAATAGACAGAAGCAATTTATATTTGTTAGCAGTACCAGGACAGCATTCAGAATAAAACATTCCACCATCATGCTGAAACATGGAATTTATTCAAGCATATAAAAACAATCTAGAATTAAGGTGTACCCCTACTATGCATCCACTAATCAAAATGTGCAGGGAGAGTGTGTGTGTTCTGTTTCTCTATGCAGGATGATCCAACCCCTGTTACCTGAAAGGAAAGGCTGTAAGCCCATGTCATATTCACAAGCTGGAAACTCCGAGAAACTAATACAGAATTCTCACACACGCAAATGTGTATAAGAGATTATGGTGAGAAAGAGAAGGCAACCATAGAAAAGTGTATGTGGTGAAAGATGGCAGCACTTCTACATGGCCCCAACTAAGACACATGATGCTCCCTTTCATGCGGTACAGCAAGGTGGCTTGAGGAGTTGCATGAATATTTGATAAATAGGCCCTTATGTACATTTCTGTATATGCAGAGATGGCAAGTTTAAAAAAGCTGTATGGCTGGTGCAATGGGACGCCTGAAAATCTGCCCCTTGCGTGGATTTCCAAGCATGCTACAACAAGTTTTTGAATGGCAGAAAAGTGCATAGATAATTTCAGTTGGAAGTGTAGAAAGCAGCCCAGACTTTTACACTTTCACACATACAATGTGCACACTTTTTATATTATGCACTGATCTGTACAGAATACATACCTGTTGCCTTGAAGCTCACAAGTCAACTTGGCAGCGTGACTGCAGTCAATAGCCCCAGGGGCATTTGTCCTCCATTTTTCTACCTCTAAGTTGCATTTGTCAGTCGAGCAACCAATAATGATCTCTTCGAAATACTGACTGGCTAGAAAGAGGTACTGGAATAGAGGAGCAATGGATAACTGGATCAGAGTCTTTCCTTTCACAGCACCTGGTTAAAAACATGATGAAAATTAGAATTAGTATCAATCTTAGGAAGACAGTCAATTTAAACACCCTATGAAACAGCTCCACACTTTTCATATTAGTAGTAACATAGAAGGTACAGAAGGAAAATTGAACATGAAACACCTAAATCATGCAAAATGCAAAACAATGTGTAGGGGAGGTAGAACCTGTAGCTTCAAACAACTCTGCAGGATGCTGAAGCTCCCAAGTGAAATCATCTCAATGCCAATAATAGCGACATTTGCCAGAATACCTGAGGGAATCACTGATCTAGAGAAGAGACCCCTCATCTCCCTCCCCCAGAGACTGGAATGCAGCAAAGCCTGGCTCAGGTGGCAACCACTGATTGAAACTGGGCTGATTGATTGATTGATTGTGGGTTTCTAAAGCGCTAGAATCGACTCCCAAAGGAGTATCTCTGTGCTGTAGACCGCTGGGGAACCCGTCCTGGCTTTCTCTGTTATATGGTCCCTACTGGGTATCTCCAAGGTATGTGGGGGGCCGTTGTGGAGATGAGGCAAGCTAATGCCCAGAGTTGCAGAGTGTGATCCCGAGTAGGCACCGCGGAGAGAATTATCGAGTCCGCTGACCCTGGTCCACGACCCTGCCGTGTCGGGAATTGAATCCTGGTCCCGGGCTGTCCTCTGCTCCCGGGTCTGCCGCCTCTAACCAGTGAGCCACACCACTCCATTCCTACCACTTTGAAATAGGAGGCAGAAAAAGGGTATTGCAAAATGGGGGGGGGGCAAGGAACAGGGAAGGTTTGTAATACCTTCAAGCTAACCATGGTATTGATGATAGGAATTTGGAGCAACAGAAATGATTGGTACAGCCCTAGAAAGAGATCTATGATTGGATGCTGATGATGGCATTCTTTAATTTGGGCATCTGCCTGAATGATTCAATCAAATACAGCCGCAATTCTACAACCATCAGTGATGACGCTTCCCTCAATTCTATTCACTCTGTTGAGAAGGCTGTAACTTCATAAGAGAATGCTAATCCCAGGTCTCCCACCTTTGTTTACAGTAGAGACAAAGGGGGCATAGCATGACTGGGGCTGGTAACCTAAGCTTGAGTGACATCCAACTGAAGTACTGCCATATGCTTTCTGCATGGCTGGTTGTCTTTTCCCATGTTCACCTAATTGTGCATGTTTTAGGCCTTGTTTTCCTTTGCACAAGTTACAATAGAAACATGCTTGCTTGTGTGCCACATTGTACTTTCACAGGGAACCTGCATGTGAATTGGTGTTCTGTTCTTTTCCTGTGATTTAGTCTGAGAACCACTGACAAGGTCAAAAAACAATTTCCATTGTTAATCTTACTTGCTAGGCCCTAGCACATAGAAATAACACAAGAATGCAGCTGTTGTGTATGTGATCAAATGTCACACAATATAGATGAGTCCGTGAGCCACATACACACACATGGAACATGAGTTCTGAGACAAGAAGATTGTTTTGGCTGAGATGAAGAACGTACATCAGTGTTTGATAAGGTACAGGTCTACTGATGAACGGAGAGATCTTTCATATAATCACTTAGCTCTACTCACAGGGGGGCGTGGTTAGATTACTATGCCTCAGACAGCACTTTTCAGAGTATATGGATTATTAAATATGCTCACAGTATTTTTATTTTGCATTTGCTGTCTAATTGTGGCAAGTATGCTGCATTTCACAGCACGATAGTTGAAATAAATATATGAAACTTACTTTGTGTCTCTTGGTTATATTATTCTAGACATGTTTGAGTAAGAGGGGGAAATGTTGTATCCTGTTACTGCTATCCCTGAGAAGATAGAGAGTGTTGTGTTCTGTGGTGCCAATTTACTTGTTTCTCTGGTATGGTTAGGAGGGCAAGTGAGGCACTATAGCTAGTCGGACTCAGGGTCATGGATACTGAGGTGGTATGATGGCTCAGTCCCTACATGGTAATGATCCATGGCCCCAAGCATAGTTCTGTTGCAGAGCAGAATCCCTGCAGCACACACACACATCGGCAGAGAAACAGCTCCACTTGATGGGTAGATCAGTACAGCAGATGGGTTTGAAAAAAAGGCTGACAATATCTTGTGCACCATCATGACTGGTTGAGGGAACCTACAACCAACTCTAAGGTGGGTACAACTCATGATCAGCAGACAGATTGGTGCAGAAGGAAGATGAAACATGCTCTTACTAACCAGTTTTCATCACAACCATACCCCCACTCCTTGTTCAATATGGACCCTCATGTCAAAACAGAAGTCTTTGCAACAATTGCTACTCTCAGAGGAAATAGCAATAAAACCATGATGGATTTTAACAATAACAGATGGGTCTAGGGGCACACAGTCCATGCTGGATACTTTAATAAAGAAACTGGCTGATGTAGCAGTCTCTTTTAAATCGGTTGACGCTGCAGTCATACAGATGGAAATCACAGAACAATTACTATGTGAAGACATAGCGACCTCTAACAATCGAGGTAGCGTCTATGGACTCTACAAGCAAAAAGAGGTCTATTAATGTGGCAATTGCAGAATTGAGTAGTGGATTAGGAAAACTGTCTCAGACTGGACAACATGAGGAGTTCATGGATCCAGGGGCAATAAGAAAAGGGTGTCAAGCTAACTTTCTTGAAAAACGTTCTTCCCACATGGATGAATACCACGTTAGAACCAACACTGGAGTTCAAAAAATCGCACAGGGAATGCAGTTGTCAGATCCCTCAAAACCTAAATGCACCTCACCAATTTTTATGTGTTTAACACAGAACCAACAAGCCTGTCAAGTTATCTCAGAGGCCATTAAAACACGGATCCTGCTCATACATAAATCACTAAATATATCTGACTGCACATTTCTCTGAATAAACAAATCCCAAGTAGAATCAGATTTTTGGAAATAAGACCTCAATTGCACAAAAGAGACATCAGATATCTGCTGTTAGAGCTGACCATAACTGTGGAGGGATAAACTAGAGAATGTGAAAAACCCAATGATCCAGAATACTTCCTAAAGACCCTAGACCCAAGTGAAATGGAGACAAATGGATTAATTTATGAGGTTTTAGTGCAGGGCAGTGCCGCAAGGAATCTTGAGGAATCCTGCATCGAAAGAAAAGAGCAGGAATGTGTATCTAAGAGATACAGCATATTCCTTTCCTCTTCCTTGTAAGTATGATGCAGCACCATGTGCTGCTGGAGCACTAAAGTGCTGGTGGGGCCTTGCAAATGAGGCACAAAGAGTAGCTTTTGATCCCATACTTCAGGAAGTATGTACTCAATAACAACAATGGAAGAGCATGATAAGGATAAAAGAGAGATACTGGAAGATACATCCCAAAAGTGTATGGACAATGGTAGAAACAGGCCTAGGTGACACTCAGCATCTATGGACAAGCCTGTTCTCCATTGAAGGTCTAATTAGCAACCCAGTCTTGTTGCGGGAAGAAGGTGAGGGCCAGTAAATGGGCAGGGTACTGTAACCAGTCCCAGGATGCTTGTTTCTAGTTCAGGAAAGACCTGGCTTGGCAGTTCAGGCTGGACTATTTCCATGAGGCTCAGGGTCAATACTGATTTGCATAAGGCTGGGTCTGAACTGAGGTGGCGAAGTGAGATAAAGAATGATGTGGATTCAACCCAGATCTGTGACTGGGGGTGAGTGTCTGAAAAGATTCAGCGCTCTGTCCATCCTCTCCTTGAGTTTGCTTTGTTCGCCCTAAGTTGGCAGGGTATGCCCAGACGTGTGTTTGTTGCTCACTTTGCCCCTGGATTCAAGCTAACCTGGCTGATGAAGGATTTTACCTAGCAACCAATCCCAGGATGCTTGTTTCCAGTTCAGGGAAGACCTAGCTTGGCAGTTCGGGCTGGACTGTTCCCGTGAGGCACAGGGTAAAGACTGATTTGCACATAGCTGAGTCTGAACTGAGGTGGCAAAGTTAGCTAAAGAATGATGATGGATTCAACCCAGATCTGTGACTGGGGATGAGTGTCGGAAAAGATTCAGCTCTCCACCCATCATCGTCTTGTGTTTGCAGGATCCTGTGTCAATTGTCAAATGAGATTACAGGTACTTTTTATATATCAGACAGCTATCTTACAGATAGAGAAGGGGATGAGCCTCAACTCAGGAAATGTCCTACTAGATGAAGGACCCTAATTAAATGGGGAAAGACTGACAGACTACCTCACCAAAACTCATGGAAGGAAAGGGCAGGATAAGAAGTTGATAGACGTATGGAAGGTATGGGATGCAACACTTTACGTAGTTACATGACATGTGTTGCATGTTTTCTTCTTTGTTCATTAGAAGTGGTTCCAATGTCCACACTCTAGGGCCCTTCACATATGAGAATTGATAATAGAAAACACCAATACACTCAAGGTGAACAGATATTTACACTTGCCGATGATATGCTCAGCGCCAGAACTTTACAACCCAAAATAACATAAAAACTCCAATACAATCCCATAATTATCTTTACTTTTATAGAGCTGAACCAGAATTCAGATTTAATTGCCCTTGCACTTTGAAATATCCTCACAGCCATACATAGTAAGTTGAATCACACAGCATATGCAGATACACAAAAACAATCTGCAAGGTCTCTAGCCACAGTGGCTCCACTGTGGCTAGAGGCCATTTTGTAAAGTGGAAAAATCAGTTGTTTCACAGAAACAAAACGTAACTCCAGTAGAAAGTGAAAGATTGAGATGTGACATGATAAGTAAAGATACTACTCTCTCTGCAGGTGCAGTCTGCGGCAGCTCCTATGTTCTAGCATCAATGTATTTTTCATTTGCTAGCTCTGAGCCAGCACTATAAAGAGGGGTGGGGCCGAGTCATGGGTGGGGGAGGAGGAGTTCACTCCCTAAGTATGCATATGTGTTTGGCCTGCCAAACACACCTGCAAACTTAGGTTTCCCCAGCCCGACTGCATTGAACAGCTTGGCTGGAGAAACCCCACAGACACCCTGATCTGAGCTGAGAGTCTTTTCAGCCTGCTCAAACCAATCCCTGTACTGCCCTCATGCCATGAGAGCAGCACAGGGATTGGATGGGAATCTGTCCCAGGGGCTGCTGGGACCAGGAAGAGGACAGGAGGCACAACATGATGCAGTAGCTGGCTTCAGTTAAGTTATTTCTAATTATTATTATAACACCCCAGTGTGACCCCCTTGTCACCCCCTGTGCTTGCCCTCTCACGCTCCCCCTCCCTGCATTCCCTCCACCTCCCACAACCTTTGTTTGTGGTGGCCACCACTAGGTGCAGATGACTTCATTCAAACACTGTAAACGGGGAAGTAGCCCCGATATGTAAATTATTATCCGTACATGTAGTACTCACATGCTAAGATGAGTGTGGAAGAAATATTTGCAATACGTCAATGAAAGACACAGAATTACTTTAGGCTCTGTTTACATACCCCTTGTCTCTTTTGGAAAACACAGGTTCCAATTTAGACTGATTGGAATTTAGAACTCTCTTGGGTGATTGTGAGCTTTACAAATACGCATACCATGACATAACATATTCTATATGACTTTTGTATAGGATGAGATTTTCATTCATGTTTAATTATTTTATTTGTGCTTTTATGGCCTTTGAGCGCATCAAGTTCATTTTGACTTAACTTGAATTAACATAACATAACATAACATAACATACCATAACATTGCATAGCATACCATAAAATAACATAAATAGCATAGCATAACACAACAAACATGGTTTAACAAAAGAAACGTGGCATCACATAACATGACATGCTATGGCATAACATAACATAACATAACACAGCAAAAGACAACCTAAGATAACATGGCCTGACATGACACAATATAGCATAAGCAAATATGACATAACATCACATACCATAGCATGACATTACATAACATGACATGACATAACATGATAACATAACCTAACCTAACATAACATATGACATAGCACAACACAACATAGCATGGTGTTAGACCCCTTGCTTGGTCGGTCAGGTGCTCTAGAACTGAAGCTGGGAC